>NC_141874.1:64251514-64876514 GCF_056163025.1 Triticum urartu
GTGTGGCGGCGGAGTGGGAGGATGAGGGAGACGTGGGGATGGGGGGAGTGGGTGGACCGATCTAGGTCACCGGGGGAGTGGGGTGGGTTGTAGGCGTGGTTGGGCCGGGGGAGGGAGTTGGGTCGGCCTGGCTGGGCCATGGCCCAGTTGGGCCGAGCGGGAGTTCTTTCTATTTATTTTTTTTGTTTTGTTTTTTTTACTTATTTCTTTTCTGTTATATTTTGTTCCTTTTTTTTCTGTTAAGTACCAAAATGACCTCGAAATTAGTACTACCACTAAACCCACTACCATATAAAGTTTAGACCCTAAATAGAATAGTTTAACATTTTTATTAATTATAACAGGCATTTCAATAATTATTTCGCTACACTTTTATTCACTTTGGAGTATTTAAAGATTTTATAAAAGTGGGGTTTCTTCACCAAGATTTAATATGGATTATTTGGCTCACTCCGAACATTTTAGTTTTAATATTTGAAAACTTTTATTGTTTGCTTGATTTTGAATTTGAATTCGAACCGTTTTCGAACTAATGCGAGATTACCAACAGTAATCAAGGTGACGTGGCATCATTAGCAGAGGTTCACTGTAGCCTAATTATCCGGGCGTCACAATGACCCAACATTCAGAGCATACAAGTCAAAGTACATGCGGAAGCTTAACATGTCTGGGTACAGACATCTACAAATGAAATAGGCTGAGAAGCCTGACTATCTACCAGATCCTGCCGAGGGCACAAGATCGTAGCTGAGGTATCAAGCTAAACGTCGAAGTCCACACGGAACTACTAGCGAGACTGATGTCTCTCTGCAAAACATAAAATAGGCAAACGTGAGTACAAATGTACCCAGCAAGACTTACATCAGAACTAGCTACATATGCATCAGTATCAATAAAGGGGGTGGTGGAGTTTGACTGCAGCAAGCCATCTTTGACTCGGTGGCTATATTAAACTGCGACTGCAAGTAACTCTTTTGAGGTGGCGCACACGAGTCCACATATTCACCATTCAATACACCACTATGGATCCGCTCCCGTCTCCCTACGAGAAGGCCATCCATAGCACTCACACTTATCTTGTGCATTTTAAAGTATCCACTTTCACTTGTCTATGAACTGTTATAGGCAACCCAGAAATCCATTACCGCGGACACGACTATTCGAATAGATGATGTTAACCCTGCAGGGGTGTACTTCTTCACACACGCTCTCACCACTTACCGCCGTTTACACGACATGTACTCGGCAACCTTCAAGAGGAAGCCCAACGAGGGTGTCGGCCACGGCCTACCTAAACACTCAAGTCTCTAGTCCAGGTTTATCGCCTATCCAGGTTCCATCCGCAGGGAGTCCGGCCGAGGTTTCCACATACGGCCCCGAACGATGTGAACAGGGTTCCCGAGACACCAAACGGGCGCCCGGTACACCGTGCCATGGTGTATCTACCGCATCATAGCCCACCCCTAGGGTCAGCGCTACGCACGGCCGCCAACACATATCCTATAAACACCAGAAACTAGTTGCAATTCCTAGACAGAGGACAAGGGTGATCAAGAAGCCGAGAGGGTCCATAGGTTTCGGGCCCAATGCGTGGTAGTAACTGTTTCATGGATCACAAACACAGAACTCAGTTTCTGAGGACGGCTTCAATGAGACAACCCACCATGTACTCCTACATGGCCTCTCACCACTACCTTTACCAGATCGTGTTCACACACTTAGCTCTCAACAGTAGGACATGTTTACACACCTCCGATTCATCCCCGATGAATCAGACCTGACTCAACTCTAAGCAGTAGCAGGCATGACAAACAAGCATGAATGAGTAGGCACATCAGGGCTCAAACAACTCCTACTCATGCTAGTGGGTTTCATCTATTTACTGTGGCAATGACAGGTCATGCAAAGGAAGGGGTTCAACTACCGCAACATGTACAGTTGAATCGTTGTTGTCCTAATGCAGTAAAAGAGAGCAGGAGCGAGAGAGTGGGTTTGTATCGGAATGAACAAGGGGTTTTTGCTTGCCTGGCACTTCTGAAGATATCATTGGGTCTTCATCAGTGTCAACGATCACAGCGTCGGTACAACGTCTACCGAGAGGGGACAAACACCGAGAATTGAGAAAGAACACAATCAATGCAATGCGACAATATGATGCATGATCATGACATGGCAATATGCTGTGATTTGAGCTAATGCATCTAGCTATGAATTAAATGAAGTTGGTTTGAATACAAGATTCAAATTCAAACTCCATATATGATTAGTTAAATGCCATTTATTTGTTTTGTCCAAAAAAGAGGACAAACATTGTTCAAACATGCATGAGAATGCCATAAACAGATTCCTTGAATTTTTCTGATAATTTTTCATATATAATTTATTTCATTTGGAGTTACGGTTTAATTTCTATAATTTTGGAAGTTTTGGGCATTTTCTGGAATTTTCTGAATTATTATAATTTAAACTAAATCCAGAAAATGTATTACTGCGTCAGCATGACGTCAAGGTGATGTCAGCAGGTCAAAGGTGTCGACCAGGTCAAACCTGACCAGTGGGACCCACTGGTCAGTGACCCAGTCAACTAACTAAGTTAGTTAGCCCTAACTAACTAGCCTGGGCCCACTGGTCAGCGACTGTAGTAACTAACCTAACTAGCTAATTAGTGCTAACTAGAGTAATTAGTCGGGCGGGGCCCGTAAGTCAGTGAGAGAGAGGGGGAGGTCAAACCGGGCAGTGGGGTCAACCCATGCCGGTCAACGGTCAGGGGTCGCCGGCGTTTAGCCGCCGGTGATGACAGAGACGGCGGGGCGGCTCGGAAATGCTCTACAGGGCACCATTCGATCCGTGGGTTGCACCTACGGGTTCCTGGGAGTGAGGCGCATCCATTGGGGGTGGTGGTAGGAGCTGGGGTGGCCAGAAAGTGGCCGACGATGAGGTTCAGCGGCGGCAATAGCTCGGGCATCCTCGGGATAGCGCTACAGAGCACGGGAGGGGGCGCTGCGGTTGTCTGCGGGCTCATGGGATCGTGCTGAGCACGATGGTCTGCTCGGACACGAGCTGCGGTGGCTGTGGCCACGGCGGCGACATCGCCGGCGGCGTGGAGTTCTCGGCCAAGATGGGGCTATGCCCTAGAGGTCAAAAACGACCAGGGAAAAGGGGGAGATGACTCGGGGGCTCACTGTGAGTCCGTTTGGAGCGTCAGTGGGCTCGAGGGCGGCCGGAGTGCAGCGAATCGACGGCGAGGGGCTCGGGTGCCCGAGGTTGAAGACGACCGCGATGACGATGAAGCAGGGCCTCCTGGCGTCTAGTAGCTCGATTGGGAGGACGAGGAGGTTCTGGCGGTTCTTCTGAACTCGGCGGAAGGGTGAGGGGTGCCCGGTGGCCGCGGTGGTGCTCGTCGGCGCGACGACGGCGTTCTCGGGCGGCTGCGAGGAGAGAACTAGAGAGGGAGAGAGAACCAGGGAGTGAGGGGAAAGATTGAGGGGGTCCAGGGGGTGTCGTGGCGCTCGGGGTAGTCTCCAGCAGCGGCGAGCAAGCAGGAGGTGGCCGGACGCGTGCTCGCGCGCGCCGGCCACGCGCTCGTCCTCCTGGCAAGGGGAAGACGACAGGGAGGAGCCCCTGGTGGGCTGGGCCGGCCACTTGGGCCGCCAGGTGGCTGCACAGGTGAGTTGGCCCAGGTAAGCTCTCTCTCTTCTCTGTTTTCTAAATTGTTTCAGTTTTCTATTTTTTTGCAATTGTTTTGGGTTTAGTTGTAACACCAAACCATTTTATAAAATCCTGAAAATAATTATGTGACTAGAACTAAAATATCCTAAACCACATAAAATGTTCCAGAATTATTGGACATATATTAATTATATAAAGAATATATATCCAATACAAATAGTTATTGAATTAATTCAAAGGCCCAAAATAAATGTTTCTGAGATACCAAAAACATTGGTTTGAATTTTACTTCTTGCCAATATTTTCGGAGACTAAGAGGAACATTTTCTTGGATTTCTTTGAAGACATTTTAATGTTGATTAATTTTGAACTAGTTTCTGAGGGTTTCAACAAACCTCAATTCAACTTTCAGAAATTTTAGACATGATGCATGAGTGCAGATGCAACTATTTCACTCAGGTACTCTAGGGCTGTGACAGTAATGCTTTGATCCTCTTGTCTATTAAAAGAAGTCTCTTAATTACCCTTAGTTTTCATTAGAACCCCGCTACGATGGGAGGGTAGAACAAAAGATGTGCAAGTTCTTATCGCAAGCACGTACAACTATATATATGAAATACATGCCTAAATTATATTGATGAATTGGAGTCAGTTTGTCACTCTATGTTATGACATTCTACACAAAGAATCTTATCTGAACAAAACCCACTATCTACTTTCATGCTTACGCTTGTTACTACTATTGCTCTCCCTAAAAGTTATGACCGATGCACCTTATTACTGTTCAGATTTCTGTTACTGTTGCTATATCACTACTGCTATCATATTACTATGCTACTAATAAGTTGTTGCGAGGAAGATATCTCTCTAGGTGTGGTTGAAATGATAACTCAACTGCTAAGTCTTATAAATATTCTTTGGATCTCCTTGTGCAAATCAATAAATTTGGGTTGAAATACTTCTCTCAAAGACTGTCGTGATACCCTATACTTGTGGGTCATCAAGACTATTTTCTGGCGCCATTGTCAGGAAGCACAACTCTATTTAGTAAGTTCACTTGGGAGTTATTTTTCTACTGCTATTTATCTCATTATGGAAGCTTTAGGATTCCAAAACTAAGATCATGCCCTCTAAGACAAGAGAAGGTAAGGACTTACCTACCAGTTCTACTCTTGATTCACCTACTATTTTAAGTCAACTCGTGGCTCCACCACCACGCACTGCTATGTCACACACCGCAGGTGTTGCTTGTACTATTGATTATACTCATGATGATGCTTCTACTTTGCCTAAAGAAACTATTCCGCTTGGAAAATTACAATATGCTCATATTGCTAAAGCTAAACAAATTGAAACTACTGAGGATTATGAATTACCTATTACACCTACTTTTCTTGTTAAAAAGATATTTTTAAATCTGCTAGGTACATATGTAATTGATGAGGAGTTTACTAGAGAATTAATGGCTTATGATGATATAGGTGGTATTGATGGTTTAATTGAAATATTTAAGAAAAAAATCTATCGATAGAATGATTAAACCTGATGCTAAATTTGGTACCTCTCCCGTTTACATTGATCAGAAATATTATGAATTCTCTCTTGATCTTGCACTCACCAGATTAGTAGAACCAGATCCCTTTCATGGTTATAAAACTAAGAAGGTTTTTGCACACTTAACAAAATTAAATGATATTGCAACCTTATTTGCTCAAGAGGAAAAAAATCCAATGTTATTATATACTTGAATTATTTTATTTCTCATTAAAGGGTAGCACTAAATTCTGGTTTAATAATCTTGAACCAGGTCGTATAGATAGCCCTCAAGATATGATCTATTACTTTACCGAAAAATAGTTTTCTGCACACATGAAACAAGTTGTCTTGTAGGATATATATATATATAAATGATTGGAAGAGAGTCTTCCTCAAGCTTGGGGGAGCTTTGGTGCATTACTTAGAGCCCTTTCGGGTCATCCTATAAAAATGAATGAATTGCTTGATATCTTTTATAATGGACTAACCACTAAATCTAAGGACTACCTAGATAGTTGTGTTGGTTGTGTTTTCACAGAAAGGACAGTCGAGGAACCTAAGGAACTATTTGATAACTTATTGAAAAATGTTGATGATTGAACCCTTCCTGAAACTCCACATAAACCAACTCCAAATAAGGGAGACATTTTATTACTCGGTCTTGAAGATATGAAAAAGCAAAAAAATCTATGAAGGAGAAAGGTATAAAGATGAAGATGCTATAAGTCTGAATTATATCGAAAAGATTATGACTAACACTACTGAAGATTTTGAATTCCCTATTTCAGTTACAATGATTGGAACCATGTCTATCTAAGTTGAGGTATCATAAGTGTTTTATGAAGTTCTCCGATTTTATGTTGCTCAAAAACAGTTCGTTAATAAGACTTGATCAACCTTGTTAACATATTATTTTTGAAAAACTTATGCAAGATGAATTTTGTAAGCACAACTTTCTGTCGTTTTACTTCTCTCTTTGTTTACTAAAGTTTAATTAGAGTTACCTGTTGAAAAATAAAGTTTTTTAAATCCACCAAAAATCTCCAAATTTGTGAACTTTTTCTAAAATCCGTGAGCCTTTTTGAAATTTATGAACATTTCTCAAATCGGTAAAAAAAAATCAAATTTATGTACCTTTTTCAAGTTCGTAAACTATTTTCAAATTCATGAACTATTTAAAATTCATAAACTTTTCCCAAATCTCAAATATTTTTGAAAATCTTGATTTGTTTCAAATTTGTAAAGTTTTGTAATTCTTTTTAATATATGATTGTTTAATCTACAAAAATGGTTTCTGTTTTTATTAAGCCGCATTTTTCTTTCACTATGTTGCTTTTTTTATAAAGGACTGCACGGCTAGAGCGAGCGCTTGCCAGCGACCAAAGCTATTGGGCGTGGCCCACTTCGCATTCTCATGAGCGCCAACATGCATTCCAGTGCTAAAGGCTTTGTAGAGGCACTCCCTTAGTTAGCACATTGCACCCTTCTCGATGGGCCTAAGGTCCCGCAAGCTATTCAACCAAGCCCTCTTGTTTGGTAATGTAATACCTTCGATAATAAGTGTGTCAGCCACCAACTTTAATCGCCTCTGCCATCCATCCAAAATACAATCTTGCCCTGTGAGGGCGCGACGGGCACTATTACGACGAATCCCTATGTCCATCGCCAGACAGCAGCTACGTCGGGGAAGAGGAAAATGATCCCTGGGACTGATGGGAAGCCCTTATTGTCTGTCATGCCTACATGATCGACTTACAGAACCACACCTCCCTTGTCATCACAAAACAGAAGGAGGAGAATGAGCTGCGAGTTACCTTCAGCTCTGCCGCCGCTGCTACTTGTAAACTGCATTGGGATTTCCCAAGGAGAGGATGATGCAGTATAGTAGAGATAAGTATTTCCCTTAGTTAAGAACGAAGGTTATTGATACATCTCCGTCGTATCTACTTTTCCAAACTCTTTTGCCCTTGTTTTGGACTCTAACTTGCATGATTTGAATGGAACTAACCCGGACTGATGCTGTTTTCAGCAGAATTGCCATGGTGTTATTTTTGTGCAGAAATAAAAGTTCTCAGAATGACCTAAAAATCGATGGAGATTATTTTTGGAGTATATAAAAAACACTGGAAGAAGAATCCACGTCAGGGGGCCCACACCCTGTCCACGAGGGTGGGGGCGCGCCTACCCCCTGGGTGCGCCCCCTGCCTCGTGGGCCCCCTGATGCTTCACCGACGTCCACCTTGACTCCATATATTCACTTTCAGGGAGAAAAAAATCAGAGAGAAGGATTCATCGCGTTTTACGATACGGAGCCGCCGCCAAGCCCTAAACTCTCTCGGGAGGGCTGATCTGGAGTCCGTTCGGGTCTTCGGAGAGGGGAATCCGTCGCCATCATCATCATCAACCTTCCTCCATCACCAATTTCATGATGATCACCATCGTGCGTGAGTAATTCCATCGTAGGCTTGCTGGACGGTGATGGGTTGGATGAGATTTATCATGTAATCGAGTTAGTTTTGTTAGGGTTTGATCCCTAGTATCCACTATGTTCTGAGATTGATGTTGCTATGACTTTGCTATGCTTAATGCTTGTCACTAGGGCCCGAGTGCCATGATTTTAGGTCTGAACCTATTATGTTTTCATGAATATATGTGAGTTCTTGATCCTATCTTGCAAGTCTATAGTCACCTATTATGTGTTATGATCCGTTAACCCTGAAGTGAAAATAATCGGGACCATTACCAGTGATGACCGTAGTTTGAGGAGTTCATGTATTCACTATGTGTTAATGCTTTGGTCCGGTACTCTATTAAAAGGAGGCCTTAATATCCCTTAGTTTCCAATAGGACCCCGCTGCCATGGGAGGGTAGGACAAAAGATGTCATGCAAGTTCTTTTCCATAAGCACGTATGACTATATTCGGAATACATGCCTACATTACATTGATGATCTGGAGCTAGTTCTGTGTCACCCTATGTTATAACTATTGCATGATCGATCGCATCCGACATAATTCTCCATCACCGATCCAATGCCTACGAGCTTTTCCTATATTGTTCTTCGCTTATTTACTTTTCCGTTGCTACTGTTACAATCACTATAAAACCCAAAAATATTACTTTTGCTATCGTTACCACTACTATCATATTACTTTGCTACTAAACACTTTGCTGCAGATATTAAGTTTCCAGGTGTGGTTGAATTGACAACTCAGCTGCTAATACTTGAGAATATTCTTTGGCTCCCTTTGTTTCGAATCAATAAATTTGGGTTGAATACTCTACCCTCGAGAACTGTTGCGATCCCCTATACTTGTGGGTTATCAGTTATCAATCTAGTAGGAGAACCATGCAACACCTCATTAGTAGCACCTATACACAAACAACAAATCCTTGTAACCCAACGCGAATAAGGGGGTGTCAATCCCTCGATGGTTACGTGCAAGATTAAATTGTGTAGTGATTGATAGATAGATAGAGCAAAAATACAAAATAAAAGAAAGAAAGAAAAAGTGCAGCAAGGTATTTTTGATTTTTGATAAATGATAAAAGTATACCCGGGGGCAGAGTTTTCACTGGAGGCTTCTCTCTTGAAGATAGCACACGGCGGGCAAACAAATTACTGTGGGCAATTGATAGAAAAGCAAATAATCATGACGAGATCCAAGGCAATGATCATATATAGGCATCATGTCCGAGACAAGTAGACCGAAACAATTTTGCATCTACTACTATTACTCCACCCATCGACCGCTATCCAGCATGCATCTAGAGTATTAAGTTAATAAAGATTGGAGTAACGCCTTAAGCAAGATGACATGATGTAGACAAAGTAAACTCACACATGAATAAACCATGTCTTTTTATCCTTAATGGCAATGATACAGATACATGTCATGTCCCTTTCTATCACTGGGATTAAGCACCGCAAGATCGAACCCTTCACAAAGTACGTCTCCCATTTCAAGAAAAATCAATCTAGTTGGCCAAACCAAACCAATTGATCGGAGAGAAACACGAAGCTATATTAATCATGCATAAAAGAGTTCAAAGAAAACTCAAATAATATTCATGGATAATCTGATCATAAACTCATAATTCATCCGATCCCAACAAACACACCGCAAAAAGTCATTACATCGAATAGATCTCCAAGAACATCAAGGAGAACATTGTATTAAAGACCAAAGAGAGAGAGAGAGGAAGCCATCTAGCTACTAAACATGGACTCATAGGTCTATGGTAAACTACTCACACATCATTGAAAGGCAACAAGGTCGATGTAGACCCCCTTCGTGATTGATTCCCCGTCCGGTAGAGTGTCGGAAAAGGCCTCCAGATGGGATCTCTCGAGAATAGGAACTTGCGACAATGGAAAAAGTATTTTGTATGGCTCTGTTGGTTTCACGATTTTAGATATGAGGCGGAGTTAGGTCAAACGAAGTTGTGTGGGCCCCACGAGCCACCAGGGCGTGGCCACCCCCTGGTGCCATGGGTAGAGGTGCATCTTGCGGTGCTTAATTAAACTAGATTGATTTTTCTTGAAAAGGGAGAGGTGCTTTGTGATGGGTTCAATATCGCGGTGCTTAATCCCGGTGATAGAAAGGGACATGACACATATTTGTATCATTGCTATTAAGGATAAAAAGATGGGGTTAATTCATACGTGAGTTTATCTTGTCTAACCATGTCATCTAGCTTAAAGTATTACTCCGTTTTTCCATGAACTTAATACACTAGATGCATGCTGGATAGCGGTCGATGTGTGGAGTAATAGTAGTAGATGCAGAATCCTTTCGGTCTACTAATATCGGACGTGATGCCTATATGTTTGATCATTGTCTTGGATATCGTCATAATTATTTACTTTTCTATCAATTGCTCAATAGTAATTTGTTTACTCACCGTATGTTATTTTCTCGAGAGAAGCCTCTAGTTAAAACTATGGCTCCCGGGTCTATCTTTTATGATATATTAAATTAAAAAATATTTTTTTGCAATTTTCTTTATTTATTTTATTTTGTATTTTTGTCAGATCTTGAAGGAAATATGCCCTAGAGGCAGTAATAAAGTTATTATTTATTTCCTTATATCATGATAAATGTTTATTATTCATGCTAGAATTGTATTAACCGGAAACATGATACATGTGTGAATACATAGACAAACAGAGTGTCACTAGTATGCCTCTACTTGACTAGCTCGTTAATCAAAGATGGTTAAGTTTCCTAGCCATGGACATGTGTTGTCATTTGATTAACGGGATCACATCATTAGGAGAATGATGTGATTGACTTGACCCATTCTGTTAGCTTAGCACTTGACCGTTTAGTATGTTGCTATTGCTTTCTTCATGACTTATACATGTTCCTATGACTATGAGATTATGCAACTCCCATTTACCAGAGGAACACTTTGTGTGCTACCAAATGTCACAACGTAACTGGGTGATTATAAAGGTGCTCTACAGGTGTCTTCAAAGGTACTTGTTGAGTTGGCGTATTTCGAGATTAGGATTTGTCACTCCGATTGTCGGAGAGGTATCTCTGGGCCCACTCGGTAATGCACATCACTATAAGCCTTGCAAGCATTGTAACTAATGAGTTAGTTGCAGGATGATGTATTACGGAACGAGTAAAGAGACTTGACGGTAACGAGATTGAACTAGGTATTGAGATACCGATGATCGAATCTCGGGAAAGTAACATACCGATGACAAAGGGAACAACGTATGTTGTTATGTGGTTTGACCGATAAAGATCTTCCTAGAATATGTGGGAGCCAATATGAGCATCCAGTTTCCGCTATTGGTTATTGACCGGAGACGTGTCTCGGTCATGTCTACATAGTTCTCGAACCCGTAGGGTCCGCACGCTTAAAGTTCGGTGACGATCGGTATTATGAGTTTTTGTGTTTTGATGTACCAAAGGTAGTTCGGAGTCTCGGATATAATCACAGACATGACGAGGAGTCTCGAAATGGCCGAGACGTAAAGATCGATATATTGGACGACTATGTTTGGACACCGGAAAGGTTTCAGACATATACCGGAGTACTCGGGGGGGGGGGGGGGGGGGGTTACCGGAACCCCTTAGGGGCTTAGTGGGCCTACATGGGCCTTAGTGGAAATAGAGGGCAGCAAGGGGAGTGTGGGGCGCGCCCCCAAGGCCCGAACCGAATTGTTTTAGGGCAAGGGGGGCTGGCCCCCTCTTTCCTTCTCCTCCTCTCCCTTTCCTTCCCCCTCTCCTACTCCTACTAGGAATAGGAGGAGTCCTACTCCTAGTGGGAGTAGGACTCCCCCTTGGCGCGCCTCTCCCTGGCCGGCCGCCTCCTCCCCTTGCTCCTTTATATACGGGGGCAGGGGGCACCCCATAGACACGACAATTGATCATTGATCTTTTAGCCGTGTGCGGTGCCCCCTCCACCATAATCCACCCCGATTATATCATAGCGGTGCTTAGGCGAAGCCCTGCGTCGGTAGCATCATCATCGCCGTCACCACGCCGTCGTGCTGACGAAACTCTCCCATGAAGCTTTGCTGGATCAGAGCTCGCGGGACGTCATTGAGTTGAACGTGTGCAGAACTCGGAGGTGCCGTGCGTTCGGTACTTGGATCGGTCGGATCGTGAAGAAATACGACTACATCAACCGCGTTGTGCCAACGCTTCCACATTCGGTGTACGAGGGTTCGTGGACACACTCTCCCCTCTCGTTGCTATGCATCACCATGATCCTTTGTGTGCGTAGGAATTTTTTTGAAATTACTACGTTCCCCAACATTGGCATCCGAGCCAGGTTTATGCGTAGATGTTATATGCACGAGTAGAACACAAGTGAGTTGTGGGCTATACAAGTCATACTGCTTACCAGCATGTCATACTTTGGTTCGGCGGTACTGTTGGATGAAGCGGCCCGGACCGACATTACGTGTATGCTTACGCGAGACTGGTTCTACCGGCGTGCTTTGCACACAGGTGGCTGGCGGGTGTCAGTTTCTCCAACTTTAGTTGAACCGAGTGTGGCTATTCCTGGTCCTTGAGAAGGTTAAAACAACACTAACTTGACGAACTATCGTTGTGGTTTTGATGCGTAGGTAAGAACGGTTCTTGCTCAGCCCGTAGCAGCCACGTAAAACTTGCAACAACAAAGTAGAGGATGTCTAACTTGTTTTTGCAGGGCATGTTGTGATGTGATATGGTCAGGACATGATGCTATATTTATTGTATGATATGATCATGTTTTGTAACGGAGTTATCCGCAACTGGCAGGAGCCATATGGTTGTCGCTTTATTGTATGCAATGCAATCGCCCTGTAATTGCTTCACTTTATCACTAAGCGGTAGCGATAGTCGTAGAAGGAATAGTTGGCGAGACGACAACGATGATGCGATGGAAATCAAGGTGTCGCGCCGGTGACGATGGTGATCATGACGGTGCTTTGGAGATGGAGATCAAAGGCACAGGATGACGATGGAAATCTGGCAGTCAAGAACATCCTGAAGTACCTGAAAAGGACTAAGGATATGTTTCTCATTTATGGAGGTGACAAAGAGCTCATCATAAATGGTTACGTTGATGCAAGCTTTGACACTGATCCGGACGATTCTAAATCGCAAACCGGATATGTGTTTATATTAAATGGTGGAGCTGTCAGTTGGAGCAGTTCTAAGAGTACATTGCTGCTTCGGAAGCAACAAATGAAGGAGTCTGGATGAAGGAGTTCATATCCGATCTAGGTGTCATACCTAGTGCATCGGGTCCAATGAAAATCTTTTGTGACAATACTGGTGCAATTGCCTTGGCAAAGGAATCCAGATTTCACAAGAGAACCAAGCACATCAAGAGACGCTTCGACTCCATCCGGGATCAAGTCCAGGTGGGAGACATAGAGATTTGCAAGATACATACGGATCTGAATGTTTTAGACCCATTGACTAAGCCTCTTCCACGAGCAAAACATGATCAGCACCAAGGCTCCATGGGTGTTAGAATCATTACTGTGTAATCTAGATTCTTGACTCTAGTGCAAGTGGGAGACTGAAGGAAATATGCCCTAGAGGCAATAATAAAATTATTATTTATTTCCTTATATCATGATAAATGTTTATTATTCATGCTAGAATTGTATTAACCGGAAACATGATACATGTGTGAATACATAGACAAACAGAGTGTCACTAGTATGCCTCTACTTGACTAGCTCGTTGATCAAAGATGGTTATGTTTCCTAGCCATAGACATGAGTTGTCATTTGATTAACGGAATCACATCATTAGGAGAATGATGTGATTGATTTGACCCATTCCATTAGCTTAGCACTTGATCGTTTAGTATGTTGCTATTGCTTTCTTCATGACTTATACATGTTCCTATGACTATGAGATTATGCAACTCCCGTTTACCGGAGGAACACTTTGTGTGCTACCAAACGTCACAACGTAACTGGGTGATTATAAAGGTGCTCTATAGGTGTCTCTGAAGGTACTTGTTGAGTTGGCGTATTTCGAGATTAGGATTTGTCACTCCGATTGTCGGAGAGGTATCTTTGGGCCCACTCGGTAATGCACATCACTACAAGCCTTGCAAGCATTGTAACTAATGAGTTAGTTGTGGGATGATGTATTATGGAACGAGTAAAGAGACTTGCTGGTAACGAGATTGAACTAGGTATTGAGAACCGACGAACGAATCTCGGGCAAGTAAAATACCGATGACAAAGGGAACAACATATGTTGTTATGCAGTTTGACCGATAAAGATCTTCGTAGAATATGTGGGAGCCAATATGAGCATCCATGTCCCGCTATTGGTTATTGACCGGAGACGTGTCTCGGTCATGTCTACATAGTTCTCGAACCCGTAGGGTCCGCACGCTTAAAGTTCGGTGACGATCGGTATTATGAGTTTTTGTGTTTTGATGTACCGAAGGTAGTTTGGAGTCCCGGATATGATCACGGACATGACAAGGAGTCTCGAAATGGTCGAGACGTAAAGATCGATATATTGGACGACTATGTTTGGACACGAGAAAGGTTTCGGACATATACTGGAGTACCGGGGAGGGGGGTTACCGGAACCCCCCGGGGGCTTAATGGGCCTACATGGGCCTTAGTGGAAATAGAGGGCAGCAAGGGGAGTGTGGGGCGCGCCCCCAAGGCCCAAACCGAATTGGTTTAGGGCAAGGGGGCCGACCCCCTCTTTCCTTCTCCTCCTCTGCCTTTCCTTCCCCCTCTCCTACTCCTACCAGGAATAGGAGGAGTCCTACTCCTAGTGGGAGTAGGACTCCCCCTTGGCGTGCCTCTCCCTGGCCGGACGCCTCCTCCCCCTTGCTCCTTTATATACGGGGGCAGGGGGCACCCCATAGACACAACAATTGATCATTGATCTTTTAGCCATGTGCGGTGCCCCCCTCCACCATAATCCACCTCGATTATATCGTAGCGGTGCTTAGGCGAAGCCCTGCGTCGGTAGCATCATCATCACCGTCACCACGCCGTCGTGCTGACGAAACTCTCTCGTGAAGCTTTGCTGGATCGGAGCTCGCGGGACGTCATTGAGTTGAACGTGTGCAGAACTCGGAGGTGCCGTGCGTTCGGTACTTGGATCGGTCGGATCGTGAAGAAATACGACTACATCAACCGCGTTGTGCCAACGCTTCCACATTCGGTGTACGAGGGTTCGTGGACACACTCTCCCCTCTCGTTGCTATGCATCACCATGATCCTGTGTGTGCATAGGATTTTTTTTGAAATTACTATGTTCCCCAACAGATCTATCTATCAAAACCTATACAATTTAATCTTGCTCATAACCGTTGAGGGATTGGCAACCCCTCTACGCGTTGGGTTGCAAGTATTTTTTGTTTGTGTCCAGGTGTTGTTTACATAGTGTTGCTTGGTTCTCCTACTGGATTGATAACCTTGATTTCATAACTGAGGGAAATACTTATCTCTATTATACTGCATCATCCTCTCCTCTTCGGGGAAATCCCAACGTAGCTCAAAAGTAACACACATGTAGGCATCCACCTAGGGTTTTATATTACAAAGAGATGAATGGGATGATGGTGATGTATATGATGAAGAAGGTCGATGTCGAGGTCTCCTTGAATGGGTTGATGGTGTGGCGGTGATCATCTGCAAATTCTCTCTTTGGATCCTTTCAGGAGGTTAGGTTTTCTTTGTTATGGAATGCAGTTCTGATCTCTCAGTCTCTCCTTTCTGAGATTCAAAGTTACAAGGTTGAAGTTGTCGACCAGGGGAAGGAAGCACAACGTTGTACGAGAGATGGTACAAGCGATCATGCTTGTACCAGACGCCATCTTCACCTTTGGAAGAGTCTGCGTAGCTGGCTTTTATATCTTTTGATTGCTACTTCTTTAATTAGACTATTGTCACGTCAATTAACATGATTTTAATCATAAAATAGTATCTTCTCCTTTAATAATTTTTCTCAAATACGCACGAGTGTAATATCATATATTAGATAAGAAGGGGGACAAGAACCCCACCACCAAGCTTGTTTTACATGATATGATTACATGGTAGATGACACCATACTCCACCCCAAATCTACGCTCTTGGAATTACTCGCTACCTGCCCATAGAAGCGCTGCTACAAAGAAAGGGTTGAGCTCTCCACGTATTAGACCCACTTGTGTCCACACCCTACCTTTGCTCATGGTACGATGAATTACATGTTGTTGGCACGACATTGCACTGTCGACCACTATGAGTTATGGCATTCCAATGGTCCCATAGCTCCCACATGCCCAACAAGTATATTGCACTCATTGTTTTTCCATGGTGACCATGTGGTCTAGGCATAGTGCACCAATCCTCAAGTGTGTCTCCTATCGTGGGTGCGCCTCCACTCTGCCTAGAGCCACATAAACCTGAGTCCAAACTTCTCTTGCAAATACACATTTGATCAGTAGGTGGTTGATAGCCACCTCTTGTTGATCACATAACGAGCATGCTTCTTGGTCCATTAGTCCTCTTTGCGCCAATCTATCTGACGTCCAACACCTATTATTGAGTGCTAACCACACAAAGAACTGGCAACGAAGCGGTGCCCTCAATTTCCATGTGAAAACTGTGGTGGGTGATACCTCCATTGCCGCAAACTTGACCGCGTAAGCAGACTTGGTGAAGAATAGGCCATCTTTCTCCCACGACCAACTTATCTAGTCACGTTGCTTCGTTTCTAGCTGCACCGTCGTCACCGTAGGCCAAAACTCCATGAACTACAGTATTGTTCCCGCATCAAGGGTCAGACCAACATCGTGTGCACATGTGCCATCGCTTAGAGCAGCAAGGACAGTGCGCATCTACTTGGTTCGCTTGGGCACTCGCTCATACACTTCCAGGGCAAGTTCCTCGATTCAAAAGTCATCAACCATCTATCCTCCCAGAAGAGGGTGTCGCGCCCGTTGCCCACTGTGGCTCTCATTTCCACTCTGAAGATTTTATTTGATTCCTTGGGGACAAAGAAACTAAATTCAGACCAAGACCTAGCTCGATCTGTCCTTTTGCAACCATAGCCATTTGGCCTGCAGTGCCATGTTCATCCAATGCATATTAAACACTCCTAGACCAACGACCCATTTTGGCTTGCATACAACATCCCATGCCACGTCACATTTTTCACCTCTGGCCTCCGCTTTGCCACACCAAAGGAATCCACAATAGATTTTGACCAACATTACAGTTTTCTTCGGAGGTAGGTCCATGGTTAGAAATGTATGAATTGGTCTCGTGTAGAGGATGGACTGAACTGATGACCCACAAGTATAGGGGATAAATTGTAGCTCTTTTCGATAAGTAAGAGTGTCGAACCCAACAAGGAGCAAAAGGAAATGACAAGTAGTTTTCAGTAAGGTAGTGTTTGCAAGTGCTGAAATTGTAAGTAGCGAGTAGTTTGATAGCAAGATAGTTTGTAACGAGCAAGTAACGATAATAGTAACAAGTATGCAGCAAGGTAGCCCAATCCTTTTGAGGCAAATGACATGCCAAAATGGTCTCTTATAATAAGCAAAGCGTTCTTGAGGGTACACGGGAATTTCATCTAGTCACTTTCATCATGTTGGTTTGATTTTTGTTCGCTACTCTGATAATTTGATATGTGGGTGGACCGATTCTTAGGTGCTATTCTTACTTGAACAAACCTCCTACTTATGATTAACCCTCCAGCAAGCATCCGCAACTATGAGAAAAGTATTAAGAATAAATTCTAACCATAGCATTAAACTCTAGGATCCAATC
Organism: Triticum urartu; assembly: GCF_056163025.1. Lineage (NCBI taxonomy): Eukaryota > Viridiplantae > Streptophyta > Magnoliopsida > Poales > Poaceae > Triticum > Triticum urartu. The sequence goes on from NC_141874.1 coordinate 64,268,982, forward strand.
GGTCCCTTTGCGGAATAGTGCATAAACTGGGTTTTAAGTTTTTGTCACTCTCGCAACCCACCATCTATTTACTACTCCACAATGCATTCCCGTAGGCCCAAATATGGTGAAGTGTCATGTAGTTGAAGTTCACATGACACCACTAAGGGAATCACAACATACATACTATCAAAATATCGAACACATATCAAATTCACATGATTACTTGCAACATGATTTATCCCGTGACCTCAAGAATGAAGGTAACTACTCACAAACAACAACCATGCTCATGATCAGAGGGGTATTAATATGCATAATGGATCTGAACATATAATATTCCACCAAATAAACCATATAGTAATCAACTACAAGATGTAATCAACACTACTAGTCACCCACAAGCACCAATCTATAGTTCCGGTAACAAGATTGAACACAAGAGATGAACTAGGGTTTGAGAGGAGATGGTGTTGTTGAAGATGTTGATGGAGATTGCCCTCCCCCAAGATGGAAAAGTTGTTGGTGATGATGAGGACGATGATTTCCCCCTCCGGGAGGGAAGTTCCCTCGGTGGAATCGCTCCGCCGGAGGGCAAAAGTGCTCCTACCCAAGTTCCGCCTCGAGGCGGTGGCGCTTCATCCCAAAAGTCCTCCCCTCATTTTTTCTAGGTCAAAACCACTTATATACCAGAAGATGGGCACCGGAGGCGGGCCGAGGAGGCCACAACCCACCAGGGCATGCCAGGGGGCCTGACGCGCCCAGGTGGGTTGTGCCCACCTGGTGGCCCCCCTCTGGTGTTTATTGGCTCCAATATTCCTCAAATAATTCATAAAAATTCACCGTAAAGTTTCAGATCATTTGGAGTTGTGCAGAATAGGTGGCCTGACGTAGCTTTTCCAGGTCCAGATTTCCAGCTGCCAGAATTCTCCCTCTTGGTCTGTTCCTTGTAAATTATGAGAGAAAAAGCATTAGAATTACTCCAAAAAGCATTATTATGGATAAAAACATTATAAATAATAGTAAGAAAACATGATGCAAAATGGACATATCAACTCCCCCAAGCTTAGACCTCGCTTGTCCTCAAGCGAAAACCGAAATCGAAAAACATGTCCACATGCTTTGAGAGAGAGGTGTCGATAAAAACAAGATGACATAGAAGCATCATGTTGATTGTTATAACAGCAACAAAATTTAACATAGGACTTTTATCATAGAACTTGCATCATATACTTCCTATGAATAAGTAACAATTCATCACATAATCGAAGTATAAAGCAAAAACACTCTATTAGAAACCAACAAACTATGTTCTCAGTCAACTTTGCAACTACAATTCATCTTTTTTTCAGGAAGAGTCATGTGTCGGAGCCCTTAGGCAAGTCCACATACTCAACCATCATATAGTGTTCTATGATTGCTAACACTCACCTCTTACCCATGAACAAAACGTTTCAACCGGACACATAGAAAGATAGGGGCTTATAGTTTCGCCTCCCAACATGCTCACCTCAAGGGTGATGTCAACAATAATAATTCATGATATCTATATTCAACTGGAAATATGTGCCTAGATCTTTCCTCACCACATGATGCTTTCCAAAAGAGAAAAATAAAAAGGAATAGGGAGAAAAACTTTGACTCCCTGCATAAAAGTAAAAGATAGGCCCTTCGCAGAGGGAAGCAGAGGTTGCCATGCGCTTATTTGTTTGTATGCTCAATCCCTTAGTGCAAGAGAACGTCACGTTGTATTGCCCCTTAAGATGACAACCTTTATTATGCAGTATGTCGCTTTTATTCTTTGTCATCCAAGTTTGTACAACGCTCAATTTTCTCTTACACTAAATGATCTCACACTTTTAGAAGCAATTTTTATTGCCTTTTGGCACCGATGACAACTTACTTGAGGGATCTTGCTCAATCCCTAGGTAGGTATGGTGGATACTTGAAAAAGATTTGGGTTTAAGGGTTTTTGGATGCACAAGTAGTATCTCTACTTAGTACATAATTTTTGGCTAGCAAAGATAGGGGGAAAGCATCACATGTTAAAGGATCTATGACAATATGACTTCTGTGTGAATATAAACAAACATAGACCATTAAGTTGTCTTCCTTGTCCAACGTGAACAATTTTGGCATATAGTATTTTGATGAGGGCTCACAATCATAAAATATTTCTAGGATAGTATATCTATATGTGAATCTTCTCTTCCCTTATTAATTCTTTCATGAGTTGCATCATTGACTAATGCTATGTTTGTCAATCTCTAATAAAATTTTCTTACTTATACTTTTCCTTATGTGGTGCTATCACTTACCATAGGGTTAGTATATAATCTTTTCATTATCTCTATACTTTCTTTCTTTCTTTATTTCTTGTTTCTTTTCTTTTCTTTATTTGCAACATGAGAGTAAAGAAAACAAAACTCATACTAAACTTTATTATATAACTTGCACACAATTATAATTATAGGTCACTAAGCAACCTCTCGAACAAGAAAGGATCAAACTAAACTTTATTTCATCTAAATAAAAAAAGATCAAACTAAGATAAGTAAAAGTAAAAAGATAGTGGGGTCATACGATACCGGGACACCTCCCCCAAGCTTGGTGGAAGCCAAGGGGAGTGCCCATACCCGATACTCATTTCTCCTCTGGTGATGAAGAAGATGGTGGTGGTGATGAAGAATAGGCCTTGTCCTCCTTTGATTACACCCCTAGGCTCTTCCCTCTTCGTCTCGGTCTTCATGAGCCAAGCATCTTCTTCCATGTGGTTGGAGGAGCAGGAAGACATGATGCATGGCTTGACAAATCTGACCAGAAACAGCAAGAAAAGAGAATAGAGGATTTTCTCCGCGATATGGTGGTTAACAGGTTCGGGAAGTATATATAGATTTTTTATCTTGGAGGACAAGCATACAGAAGAAAAATGGAGTACGAGAGGTGTCCCAGGTGGGCACAACCCACCTGGGCGCACCAGGCAAGCCTGGCACGCCCTGGTGTATTGTGCCCACCAGGGGACGCTTCCTGGTAGTTTCTTTATTCCCAAAATTCTAAATTATTCCAAAATTGATAAAAAAATAATTTTGCAGATTTTTTGGAGTCCGTTTACTTACCGTATCATGTACCTCCTTATTTTCACGATTCTGGAGTGTTCCGGAAGGACTCTTTTATGTGTTCTTCTAGTGTCAAGGTTTGAATAATATTACTTCCAACATTAATAGGCGTACCTGAGATATAATGCTTTATTAGTTGCCCATTGACAACCTTCGGGTTAGTGCCTTCGAAATTATATATTTTTATGGCTCCAGACTAGTAAACCTCCTCGATGACATAGGGGCCTTCCCATTTTGAGAGGAGCTTTCTTGCAAAAAATCTAAAACGAGAGTTGTACAAAAGAACATATTCTCAAACTTTAAACTCACGCTTTTGGATTCTTTTGTCATGCCATCTTTTAACTTTTTCTTTGAATAACTTTGCATTTTCATAAGCTTGGGTTCTCCATTCACCTAATGAGCTTATATCAAATAACCTCTTTTCACCAGCAAGTTTGAAATCATCATTGAGTTCTTTAATTTCCCAATATGCTTCATGTTCTAACTCAAGAGGCAAATGACAAGCTTTTCCATAAACCATTTTATAAGGAGACATACACATAGGATTTTTATAAACTATTCTATAAGCCCAAAGTGCATCATCTAATTTCTTAGACCAATTCTTCCTGGACCTATTGACAGTCTTTTGCAAAATTAATTTTATTTCTCTATTCCTAAGTTCAACTTGACCACTAGACTGAGAATGATAGGCTGATGCAATTCTATGGTTAACATCATACTTGGCAAGCATTTTACGGAAAGCACCATGAATAAAATGTGAATCACCATCAGTCATTAAATATCTAGGGACTCCAAACCTTGGGAAAATAATTTCCTTAAGCATTTTAATAGAGGTGTTGTGATCAACACTACTAGCTGGAATAGCTTCTACCCATTTAGTAACATAATCAACAACAACCAAAATATGTGTATACCCATTAGAGGAAGGAAAAGGTCCCATGTAACTAAATCCCCAAACATCAAAAAGTTAAACAACAAGTGAATAATTCATAGGCATTTCTTGACGCTTACCGATATTACCTATTCTTTGACATTCATCACAAGATGGGACAAACTTACGGGCATCCTTGAAGAGAGTAGGCCAATAAAATCCAGATTGCAATACCTTGTGAGCAGTTCTATCTCCAGCATGATGCCCTCCATAAGCCTCAGAGTGACATTTTCATAGGATTTGTCCCTGTTCATGCTCAGGTACACAACGTCTAATAATCCCATCTACACCTTCTTTATAAAGATGTGGGTCATCCCAAAAGTAATGTCTTAAATCATAGAAGAATTTTTTTTTCTTTTGCTAGTATGTAAAGCTAGGTGGCAAATATTTAGCAACAATCTAATTAGCATAGTTAGCATACCAAGGAGTACCATTAGCAACATTTATTGTAGCTAACTGCTCATCAGGAAACTATCATCAATAGGAAGTGGGTCATCAAGCCCATTTTCAAGCCTAGACAAGTTATCAGCTACGGGGTTCTCGGCTCCTTTTCTATCAATAATATGCAAATCAAATTCTTGTAACAGGAGAACCCAACAAATAAGTCTAGGTTTAGCATCTTTATTTTCCATAAGATATTTAATAGCAGCATGGTCTGTGTGAATAGTTACTTTGGAATCAACAATCTAAGGTCTAAACTTATCACAAGCAAACACCACTGCTAAGAATTATTTTTCAGTAGTAGCATAATTTCTTTGAGCACTGTCTAGAGTTTTACTAGCATAATGAATAACATTCAATTTCTTATCAACTCTTTGTCCTAGAACAGCACCAACAGCATAATCACTAGTGATTACCCACAAGTATAGGGGATCAATTGTAGCCTCTTTCGACAAGTAAGAGTGTCGAACCCAACGAGGAGCTAAAGGTAGAACAAATATTCCCTCAAGTTTTATCGACCACCGATACAACTCTACGCACGCTTGACGTTCGCTTTACCTAGAATAAGTATAAAACTAGAAGTACTTTGTAGGTGTAATGGGATAGGTTTGCAAGAATATAAAGAGCACGTAAATAAAAACTAGGGGCTGTTTAGGTAAAGAAGCAATAAAGTTAGTATAGCGAGTGTGGAAAAGTGGTGGCAGGAGTTGCGAAATTGTCCCTAAGCAATTGACTACTTTACTAGACCGATAGCAAGTTTTATGTGGGAGAGGCCACTGCTAGCATGCCATCCATGACTTGGAATTCTATCCACTTATGATTGGAATTATTAGCAAGCATCCGCAAATACTAACGTTCATTAAGGTAAAACCCAACCATAGCATTAGGATATATTGGCCCCCCTTCAATCTCGTATGCATCAATTTCTATGCTAGGTTGAAACTTCTGTCACTCTTGCCCTTCAATACATAGTCCTATCAACATACAACTAACCCTAGGGTGTCATCCACGCGCGCGATCATATGATGGGCACCAAAGGACAGCAACATAACCACAAGCAAATTAAACCAATCATAGCAATTCACCAATTACCGATAGGACAACGAAAATCTACTCAGACATCATAAGATGGCAACACATCATTGGATAATAATATGAAGTATAAATCACCATGTTCAAGTAGAGGGTACGACGGGTTGTGGGAGAGTGGACCGCTGTAGATAGATGGGGGAAGGTGATGAAGACGTTGGTGAAGATGACGGAGGTGTTGGTGTAGATTGCGGTGACAATGATGGCCCTGGCGGCGTTCCAGCGCCACCGGAAGAGAGGGGGAGAGGCCCCCCCTCTTCTTCTTCTTCTTCCTTGACCTTCTCCCTAGATGGGAGATGGGTTTCCCCTCCGGTCCATGGCCTCCATGGCGGCAGAGGGGCAAGAGCCCCTCCGAGATTGGATTTGTCTCTTTGTCTCTCTCTATTTCTACGTTCCCTGATTTTGCCCTTTCACCGTTTCCTATATTCCCTGAGATCTGGAACTTCGATTGGGCTGAAATTTTAACAGGATTTGTATCCGGATATTGGCTTTCTTGCGGCGAATGAAGGGCACCAACCGCCTTACGGCCTCTAATGACTTATTGCATGTTTGCTTATTTAAGCATGTTGTAGCATGTAAATTTGATGCAAGTAAGGTTTATTCACCAAAGTTGGGATGGTTTAATGATGAACATTGCGAATCTTTTGAAATGAATAAGAGCTTCACTTATATGTGCAAACTGAGTTCTAATATTTTCATGCCTTCTACTTCTTGTGATAATTTTTTGGCTTTAGTTTTTATGAACTATGAAAGTTACTCATGTATACATGTGTCATACGTGCAAAAATCAAAGGAAGTTAAACTGGATGACATATACATATACAACATGTACACCTTGTCTCTTTTGTTAGCCACATTTCAGATTAAGCAACGCCGAGGACGGCTTTGTTTTCAAAAAGGGGAGGATGATGAGGACATGACTACCTTGGATACGACCAAATTTTTTGCATACATGCATATTTGTCAGGTGATTTCTAATGCAAACTATTCAATAATCTATTTATGTTATCCAGAACAAAAATACTTCACACACTTTTGTGTTTTGTCTAATTGCAGGTGTATGGGACATTTGTACAATCCACATATGAAGATAAGGGAAAAGGAGAAGTTTAGGTTGTGTTCAAAAAGTCCTCTCACGTCACTTTTGGGGCAAGAGAAGATAGAGTCCAAGTCTCTCACGTTCTGGATTCAGATTCGGACTGCACAGACATACCTGACTCAAAACGCCAACAACTTTTTCATACGGACTCCGAATTGGGTGATTTTTTTTGTTGGAAACTAGATTTCGTGCTCTTTCCAACCCAATTGGATTCACCTTCAAATTCGTCCGGAGCGTTGAGTTACGGACGAAACAATCTGACGTTGCAGCAGAATCCGAGTCAAACTACAAGCCCAAAGGTGTTGCATCATCTCCACTTGGGCCCATGAGCCTTGTACGACCTAGGGTTAGTTTTAGGCTGCCTTGGGACGTCCTCCCACCTCCTTGGCCGCCACCCCTTGCTCCTATATAAGTAGATCCATCTAGTAGCTTTTTCCTGGGGATTTGTTTAGTTAAAAGTTAGCCATTGCAACTTCATGTACTTCGTTTGTGTCCAACGACCAGACCAAGACCGCTTACGGATCCCCACCATTATCAATACCTCATATATATTTGCAATATTCAGATTGCTTTATCATATTCTTGCTCGTTCTTCGATTGCTTGCAGGAATAGACCTTCGTGGACAGGCTGACCGTGCTTCCGGCATCGTCAGTAACCTCAGGAGATTGGTTTAGCGATTGCTAAGGCGCAACGTCGTGCACGTTTGTAGTCGGATCGTCAAAGTCGTCCCCACCAAATCGATAGTTATCATCTCATCGAAAGATCGGGACACCCTCGCCTCTATCAAGTGGTATCAGTTTTCAGGTTGCTCGGTGAGAATTTCCAGTTTTCCTAGATTAGATTTATTTTCTTACCTATTGTCCAAGAAAAAGCCACAAAAAAAGAGTTAGATCTATTCATCCTTGGTCCAAGCCAGTCTGAGCCTTTGCAATTTTCTTTTCATTGCTTGCATAGTTGAATTATCGGTTGCATCGTCGTGTCGAGTTGCTGGTCTTAGTGTCTAATTCGTTTAGAGTTTCGAGTTCTGTTCACATTAGTCACACCACCGCTGCATCATTATCTCTTCCGCTGTCCACCACCCATCCATCAATTTCCACCACGTGCTACCCACCATTCATTGTCATAATAATAGTTGAGATCGTTCACATCTTCGCTTGATCCAATCCGCATCTTATCTAGTTTGTTTTGGAAAGAGGGAGAAAAAAAGAGAGAAAACAAACGAGAGAAAAAAAAGAGAAAAAAAGTCAGAGAAAAAAAGGAGAGAAAGAAAAAAAAGTGTGAGGAAAAAAAAGAGAGAAGAAAAAAAACAAAATTCGGATCTTTTTAGACTCAATCTCGTAGTTGAATTCGGATTGGAATCTGTTTTGTGCACTGTTCAGTAAAACAGGCATAACTTCCTCATACGAAGTCCGTTTTGCCTCCGCGAGTACTCAAAAGAAAGCTAGCGACGAGCCGCATCTAAATAGTTGAATAAGCTAGTTCAATATTTGGCACCTCAAAATCGGCTATTAAATAGGTCTTTTTGCCCTCCGAAGTTCATGAACACAACTTATTCCAGTTTTTCAGGCCAGTTTTCAAATTTTTTGACTCCTCATATCAACTCGGAATTGAGTGATTCCTTTTGTGTTTGAAAGCTTGAGTCAATACCATTCTTGAAAAAGAAAATCAAAAAAATCGGCACAAATTTTTTCAGACGAAAGTTGGACCAAGTATGGCTACGCCCGGTCCTTGCGAAGGTTAAAACGGAGTCTATTTGACAAACTATCGTTGTGGTTTTGATGCCTAGGTGAGATTGGTTCTTGCTTAAGCCCGTAGCAGCCACGTAAAACTTGCAACAACAAAGTAGAGGACGTCTAACTTGTTTTTGCAGGACATGTTGTGATGTGATATGGTCAAGGCATGATGCTAAATTTTATTGTATGAGATGATCATATTTTGTAACCGAGTTATCGGCAACTGGCAGGAGCCATATGGTTGTCGCTTTATTGTATGCAATGCAATCACGATGTAATGCTTTACTTTATTACTAAATGGTAGTGATAGTCGTGGAAGCATAAGATTGGCGAGACGACAACGATGCTACGATGGAGATCAAGGTGTCGCGCCGGTGACGATGGTGATCATGACGGTACTTCGGAGATGGAGATCACAAGCACAAGATGATGATGGCCATATCATATCACTTATATTGATTGCATGTGATGTTTATCTTTTTACGCATCTTATCTTGCTTTGGTTGACAGTAGCATTATAAGATGATCTCTCACTAAATTATCAAGAAGTGTTCTCCCTGAGTATGCACCGTTGCCAAAGTTCGTCGTGCCCAGACACCACGTGATGATCGGGTGTGATAAGCTCTACGTCCATCTACAACGGGTGCAAGCCAGTTTTGCACACGCAGAATACTCAGGTTAAACTTGACGAGCCTAGCATATGCAGATATGGCCTCGGAACACGGAGACCGAAAGGTCGAGCGTGAATCATATAGTAGATATGATCAACATAACGATGTTCACCATTGAAAACTACTCCATCTCACGTGATGATCGGTTATGGTTTAGTTGATTTGGATCACGTAATCACTTAGAAGATTAGAGGGATGTCTATCTAAGTGGGAGTTCTTAAGTAATATGATTAATTGAACTTTAATTTATCATGAACTTAGTCCTGGTAGTATTAGCATATCTATGTTGTGGATCAATAGCTCGCGTTGTTGCTTTCATATGTTTATTTTGATATGTTCCTAGAGAAAATTGTGTTGAAAGATGTTAGTAGCAATGATGCGGATTGGATCCGTGATCTGAGGTTTATCCTCATTGCTGCATAGAAGAATTATGTCCTTGATGCACCGCTAGGTGACGGGCCTATTGCAGGAGCAGATGCAGACGTTATGAACGTTTGGCTAGCTCAATATGATGACTACTTGATAGTTTAGTGCACCATGCTTAACAGCTTAGAATTGGGACTTCAAAGACGTTTTGAACGTCATGGACCATATGAGATGTTCCAGGAGTTGAAGTTAATATTTCAAGAAAATACCCGAGTTGAGAGATATGAAGTCTCCAACAAGTTCTATAGCTAAAAGATGGAGGAGAATCGCTCAACTAGTGAGCATGTGCTCAGATTGTCTGGGTACTACAATCGCTTGAATCAAGTGGGAGTTAATCTTCCAGATAAAATAGTGATTGACAGAATTCTCTAGTCACCATCACCAAGTTAGTAGAACTTCATGATGAACTATAATATGCAAGGGATGACAAAATAAATTCCCAAGCTCTTCGTGATGCTGAAATCGACGAAGGTAGAAATCAAGAAAGAGCATCAAGTGTTGATGGTAGACAAGACCACTAGTTTCAATAAAAGGGCAAAGGGAAGAAGGGGAACTTCAAGAAGAATGGCAAACAAGTTGCTGCTCAAGTGAAGAAGCCCAAGTCTGGTCCTAAGCCTGAGACTAAGTGTTTCTACTGCAAAGGGACTGGTCACTAGAAGCGGAACTACCCTAAGTGATTGGCAGATAAGAAGGATGGCAAAGTGAACATAAGTATATTTGATATACATGTTATTGATGTGTACTTTACTAGTGTTTATAGCAACCCCTCAGTATTTGATACTAGTTCAGTTGCTAAGATTAGTAACTCGAAACGGGAGTTGCAGAATAAACAGAGACTAGTTAAGGGTGAAGTAACGATGTGTGTTGGAAGTGGTTCCAAGATTGATATGATCATCATCGCACACTCCCTATACTTTTGGGATTAGTGTTGAACCTAAATAAGTGTTATTTGGTGTTTGCGTTGAGCATGAATATGATTTGATCATGTTTATTGTAATACGGTTATTCATTTAAGTAAGAGAATAAATTGTTGTTCTGTTTACATGAATAAAACCTTATATGGTTACACACCCAATGAAAATAGTTTGTTGGATCTCGATCGTAGTGATACACATAATCATAATATTGAAACCAAAAGATGCAAAGTTAATAATGATAGTGCAACTTATTTGTGGCACTGCTGTTTAGGTCATATTGGTGTAAAGCGCATGAAGAAACTCCATGCTGATGGAATTTTGGAATCAATTGCTTATGAATCACTTGATGCTTGCGAACCGTGCCTCATGGCAAGATGACTAAGACTCCGTTCTCCGGAGCGAGCAACTGACTTATTGGAAATAATACATATTGATGTATGCAGTCCGATGAGCGTTAAGGCTCACGGCAAGTATCGTTATTTTCTGAACTTCACAGATGATTTGAGCAGATATGGGTATATCTACTTGATGAAACATAAGTCTGAAACATTTGAAAAGTTCAAAGAATTTCAGAGTGAAGTGGAAAATCATCGTGATAAGAAAATAAAGTTTCTACGATCTGATCGCGGAGACAAATATTTGAGTTACGAGTTTGGTCTTCAGTTAAAACAATGTGAAATAGTTTCACTACTCACGCCACCTGGAACACCACATCATAATGGTGTGATCGAACATCATAACTGTACTTTATTAGATATGGTGCGATCTATGATGTCTCATACCGATCTACCACTATCGTTTTGGGGTTATGCATTAAAGACAGCTGCATTCATGTTTAAAAGGGCACCATCTAAGTCCGTTGAGACGACACAATCTGAACTGTGGTTTGGCAAGAAACCAAAGTTGTCGTTTCTTAAAGTTTGGGACTGCGATGCTTATGTGAAAAAGTTTCAACATGATAAGCTCGAACCCAAATCGGAGAAGTAAATCTTCATAGGATATCCAAAGGAAACTATTGGATACACCTTCTATCACAGATCCGAAGGCAAGACTTTTGTTGCTAAATTCGGAAACTTTCTAGAGAAGGAGTTTCTCTCGAAAGAAGTGAGTGGGAGGAAAGTAAAAAACTTGATAAGGTAATTATACCTTCTCCCTTATTGGAAAGTAGTTCATCACAGAAATCTGTTCCTGTGACTACTACACCAATTAGTGAGGAAGCTAATGATGATGATCATGTAACTTCAGATCAAGTTACTACCGAATCTCACAGGTAAACCAGAGTGAGATCCGCACCAGAGTGGTACGGTAATCCTGTTCTGGAAGTCATGTTACTAGACCATGACGAACTTGCGAACTATGAGGAAGCGATGATGAGCCCAGATTCCGCAAAATGGCTTGAGGCCATGAAATCTGAGATGGGATCCATGTATGAGAACAAAGTATAGACTTTGGTTGACTTGCCCGATGATCGGCAAGCCATAGAAAATAAATGGATCTTCAAGAGGAAGACGGACGCTGATAGTAGTGTTACTATCTACAAAGCTAGAATTGTCGCAAAAGGTTTTCGACAAGTTCAAGGTGTTGACTACGATGAGATTTTCTCACTCGTATCTATGCTTAAGTCTGTCCGAATCATGTTAGCAATTGCCGCATTTTATGAAATCTGGCAAATGGATAAACAAAACTGCATTCCTTAATGGATTTACTAAAGAAGAGTTGTATATGATACAACTAGAAGGTTTTGTCGATCCTAAAGGTGTTAACTAAATATGCAAGCTCCAGTGATCCATCTATGGACTGGTGCAAGAATCTCGGAGTTGGAATATACGCTTTGATAAGTTGATCAAAGCATATAGTTTTATACAGACTTGCGGTGAAGCCTGTATTTACAAGAAAGTGAGTGGGAGCACTACATCATTTCTGATAAGTATATGTGTATGACATATTGTTGATCGGAAATAATGTAGAATTATTCTGCAAAGCATAAAGGAGTGTTTGAAAGGAGTTTTTCAAAGAAAGACTTCGCTAAAGCTGCTTACATATTGAGTATCAAGATCTATAGAGATAGATCAAGACGCTTGATAAGTTTTTCAATGAGCACATACCTTGACAAGATTTTGAAGTAGTTCAAAATGGAATAGTCAAAGAAAAAGTTTCTTGCCTGTGTTACAAGGTGTGAAGTTGAGTAAGACTCAAAGCCCGACCACGGCAGAAGATAGAAAGAGAATGAAAGTCATTCCCTATGCCTCAGCCATAGGTTCTATAAAGTATGCCATGCTGTGTACCAGATCTATTGTATACCCTACACTGTGTTAAGCAAGGGAGTACAATAGTGATCTAAGAGTAGATCACTGGACAGCGGTCAAAATTATCCTTAGTGGAATAAGGAAATATTTCTCAATTATGGAGGTGACAAAAAGGTTCGTCGTAAAAAGTTACGTCGATGCAAGTTTTGACACAGATCTGGATGACTCTAAGTCTCGATCTAGATACATATTGAAAGTGGGAGCAATAAGCTAGAGTAGCTCCGTGCAGAGCATTGTTGACATAGAATTTTGCAAAATACATATGGATCTGAATATGGCAGGCCCGTCGACTAAATTTCTCTCACAAGCAAAACATGATCACTCTTTGGGTGTTAATCACATAGCGATGTGAACTAGATTATTGAATCTAGTAGACCCTTTGGGTGTTAGTCACATGGAGATGTGAACCAATCACATAAAGATGTGAACTATTGGTGTTAATCACATAGCGATGTGAACTAGATTATTGACTCTAGTGCAAGTGGGAGACTGAAGGAAATATGCCCTAGAGGCAATAATAAAGTTATTATTTATTTCCTTATATCATGATAAATGTTTATTATTCATGCTAGAATTGTATTAACCGGAAACATAATACATGTGTGAATACATAGACAAACAAAGTGTCACCAGTATGCCTCTACTTGACTAGCTCGTTAATCAAAGATGGTTATGTTTCCTAACCATGAACAATGAGTTGTTATTTGATTAACGAGGTCACATCATTAGTTGAATGATCTGATTGACATGACCCATTCCATTAGCTTAGCACCCGATCGTTTAGTATGTTGCTATTGCTTTCTTCATGACTTATACATGTTCCTATAACTATGAGATTATGCAACTCCCGTTTACCGGAGGAACACTTTGGGTACTACCAAACGTCACAACGTAACTGAGTGATTATAAAGGAGTACTACAGGTGTCTCCAATGGTACATGTTGGGTTGGCGTATTTCGAGATTAGGTTTTGTCACTCTGATTGTCGGAGAGGTATCTCTGGGCCCTCTCGGTAATGCACATCACATAAGCCTTGCAAGCATTACAACTAATATGTTAGTTGTGAGATGATGTATTATGGAACGAGTAAAGAGACTTGCCGGTAACGAGATTGAACTAGGTATTGGATACCGACGATCGAATCTCGGGCAAGTAATATACCGATGACAAAGGGAACAACGTATGTTGTTATGCGGTCTGACCGATAAAGATCTTCGTAGAATATGTAGGAGCCAATATGGGCATCCAGGTCCCGCTATTGGTTATTGACCGGAGACGTGTCTCGGTCATGTCTACATTGTTCTCGAACCCGTAGGGTCCGCACGCTTAAGGTTACAATGACAGTTATATTATGAGTTTATGCATTTTGATGTACCGAAGGTTGTTCGGAGTCCCGGATGTGATCACGGACATGACGAGGAGTCTCAAAATGGTCGAGATGTAAAGATTGATATATTGGAAGCCTATGTTTGGATATCGGAAGTGTTCCGGGTGAAATCGGGATTTTACCAGAGTACCGGGAGGTTACCGGAACCCCCCGGGAGCCATATGGGCCTTAATGGGCTTTAGTGGAAAGGAGAAAGGGACAGCCCAAGGTGGCTGCGCACCTTCCCCCTCCCCTAGTCCTATTAGGACTAGGAGAAGGTGGCCGCCCCCCCTTTCCCTCTTTCCCCCTCAGGGAATCCTAGTCCAACTAGGATTGGGGGGGGGGAGTCCTACTCCCGGAAGGAGTAGGACTCCTCCTGCGCCCTTCTCCTGGCCGGCGCCCCCCTCCCCCTTGGCTCCTTTATATACTGAGGCAGAGGCACCCCAGAAACACACAAGTTGATCCACGTGATCTATTCCTTAGCCGTGTGCGGTGCCCCCAGCCACCATATTCCTCGATAATACTGTAGCGGAGTTTAGGCGAAGCCCTGCTGCTGCAGTGCATCAAGATCATCACCACGCCGTCGTGCTGACGGAACTCTTCCCCGAAACTTTGCTGGATCGGAGTCCGGGGATCATCATCGAGCTGAACGTGTGCTCGAACTCGGAGGTGCCGTAGTTTCGGTGCTTGATCGGTTGGATCGTGAAGACGTACGACTACTTCCTCTACGTCGTGTCAGCGCTTCCGCAGTCGGTCTGCGTTGGGTACGTAGACAACACTCTCCCCTCTCGTTGCTATGCATCACATGATCTTGCGTGTGCGTAGGAATTTTTTTGAAATTACTACGAAACCCAACACCATTAGCATAAGAAGCTAAGGTTTCATTATCATTAAATTTGCATGAAAAGGGAAGGTGTGGAGCCTTCATACTAGAGCAACAAGTATAATCATATCTCAAGCATAGTTGCCGAGCATACCAATGCAACATATGAATTTGATCCCATAATAGTTTCCCTTTTTGAGTCAAGCGATAGTCCCTAAAGTATTCACGTTAATCCAACGTGTCTCCCATTATATAATTGAATGGGGTTTTCTCAGGATTACCAAAGTAGTACATAATATCTTTCACATAATGACCATCGAGGGTTTTAGGAGGTTCCCCATCTCCATGAGTAGCAAGTAAACCTAATTTTTTTTTGGTATTTCGTGTTCCATATCCATAACTAAAGATAGAGAACAACTTAGAATAGCAAATAAAAATTACTTAGTGATAAAGCAAACAAGCACACATGAGAATATTCACCCCACTCTATTACTCCCTAGCAACGGCGCGAGAAAAAGGTCTTGATAACCCACAAGTATAGGGGATCAATTGTAGCCTCTTTCGATAAGTAAGAGTGTCGAACCCAATGAGGAGCTAAAGGTAGAACAAATAGTCCCTCAAGTTTTATCGACCACCGATACAACTCTACGCACGCTTGACGTTCGCTTTACCTAGAACAAGTATAAAACTATAAGTACTTTGTAGGTGTAACGGGATAGGTTTGCAAGAATATAAAGAGCATGTAAATAAAAACTAGGGGCTGTTTAGGTAAAGAAGCAATAAATTTAGTATAGCGAGTGTGAAAAAGTGGTGGTAGGAGTTGCGAAATTGTCCCTAAGCAATTGACTACTTTACTAGACCGATAACAAGTTTTATGTGGGAGAGGCCACTGCTAGCATGTCATCCATGACTTGGAATTCTATGCACTTATGATTGGAACTATTAGCAAGAATCCGCAGCTACTAACGTTCATTAAAGTAAAACCTAACCATAGCATTAAGATATATTGGTCCCCCTTCAATCCCGTATGCATCAATTTCTATGCTAGGTTGAAGCTTCTGTCACTCTTGCTCTCCAATACATAGTCCTATGAACATACAACTAACCCTATGGTGTGATCCATGCGCGCGCTCATATGATGGGCACCAAAGAACATCAACATAACCACAAGCAAATTGAACCAATCATACCAATTCACCAATTACCGATAGGACAACAAAAATCTACTCAGACATCATAGGATGGCAACACATCATTGGATAATAATATGAAGTATAAAGCACCATGTTAAAGTAGAGGGTACAGCGGGTTGCGGGAGAGTGGACCGCTGTAGATAGATGGGGGAGGTGATGAAGACGTTGGTGAAGATGACGGAGGTGTTGGTGTAGATTGCGGTGACGATGATGGCCCCGGCTGCGTTCCGGCGCTACCGGAAGAGAGGGGGAGAGGGCCCCTTCTTATTCTTACTTGACCTTCTCCCTAGATGGGAGAAGGGTTTCCACTTTGTTCCATGGCCTCCATGGCGGCGAAGGGCGCGAGAGCCCCTCCGAGATTGGATCTGTCTCTCTGTCTCTCTCTGTTTCTGCGTTCCCTGATTCTGCCCTTTCACTATTTCTTATATTTCCGGAGATCCTTAACTCCGATTGTGCTGAAATTTTAACACGACTTGTATCCGGATATTGGCTTCTTGCAGCGAAAGAAGGGCACCAACCGCCTTACGGGGTGGCCACGAGGGCCCAGGGCGCGCCTGACCCCCTGGGGCGCGCCCCCTGCCTCGTGGCCCCCTCGGGCATCGTCTCGCGTTGATTCTTCTTCCCAAAAATCACATATATTCCAAAAAAATCTCCGTCAGTTTTTATCCTGTTTGGACTCCTTTTGATATGGATTTTCTACGAAACAAAAAACATGCAACAAACAGGAACTGGCACTGGGCACTAGATCAATATGTTAGTCCCAAAAATAGTATAAAAAGTTGTCAAAAGTATATGAAAGTTGTATAATATTGGCATGGAACAATCAAAAATTATAGATACGAAGGAGACGTATCAACTAGCATCACACATAATTTCAAAAGGCAAGTTCCAATCAGGTGGTTGAACAATAGGTGCAGAAATTAAGGCTTTCTTGAGTGTTTCAAAGGCTTCAAGACAATCATCATCAAAGGAATATCCTTTTGCAAGAGACTAGTAAGAGGCCTAGAAATTTTAGAGAAGTCTTTAATGAATCTCCTATAGAAACCACCATGACCTAGGAAACTACGAATACCTTTGATGTCCTTAGGACATGGCATTTTCTCAAGAGCATCAACCTTAGTTTGGTCCACTTCAATACCTCTTTCAGAAATTTTATGACTCAAGACAATGCCTTCATTAACCATAAAGTGGCATTTCTCCCAATTCAAGACAAGATTTGTTTGTTCGCATCTCTACAAAACTCGATCAAGATCGCTTAAACAATCATCAAAAGACTTCCCATAAACAGAGAAGTCATCCATGAAAACCTCAACAATCTTTTCACAAAAGTCAGAGAATATAGCAGTCATACATCTTTGAAAGGTAGCAGGTGCATTACATAAACCAGAAGGCATACATCTATAAGCATAGGTTCCAAAAGGACAAGTAAAAGTGGTCTTTTCTTGATCAGGTTGAGAAACAGGTATTTGTGAAAAGGTAGAATATCCATCAAGGAAGCAAAAGTGTGTGTGCTTAGATAATCTTTCAAGCATTTGATCAATAAAAGGCAAAGGGTAATGATCTTTTCTAGTTGCTTTATTTAATTTTCTAAAAGAGATAAATACACTACTGGTGCTTGAACTTGCCATGAATGTGCACTTTGGTGCCTGAACTTGCAAAATACATTGAATTGGTTCCATAACTTGGCATGGACATGCATATACGTTTCAAATCTTGTTTGTATACGTCCGCGATGCTGACGAGGCACGCCATCATGGCATGGGACCCGCTGTCAGGGACAAAGCATGTGGCCTGGTTTTTTTGCGACCCCTTGGAATAATTTTTTTCTTGCAATGATAAATTGTAAAAAATTTATCAATCAATAATTAAAAATGGGTATGGGATTTGAACCATCAACCTGACACGTGTAGGTGAGCGTGGCTAGCCAGTAGACTAGCTCAAATTTACTTTCATGAAAGGATTCATACACTTTACAAATATAAAGTTGAACAACATAAATTATTTTTTATTTCAGCAATGTAGTGCCGTTGATTTGAACCTGCAATCAGGGGCTACATAGTTGATGCACATACCACTCCTACTTTTTTTTGAAACAAATGTACCATTCCAACTGACGAAATCGAATAAATTTAGGTTTATAACATAACGAGCCCGTCTGGCTAAAATGGACCATAGCGTGGATCAGTTTTCAACGTGTTTGTTTTTTATATTTCAAAAATTTATAAAACATACATAAATTATAATCATGTGTACAAACAATATACATATATTTAAAACAAATTACATTAGTAAGTCGATATAATTTCATAAAGTACCAATGCAATAATTTAACAAAAATGTACATAATAAAATTATGAATTAAGAAAATATACGCATTTTAATAAAACATTAAAGTAATTTTACAAACATTTATATATTTACCAAAATTCTCATATAATTTTAAAATTTCCACATTTTTATAAAATATTAATGTAGTATATAAATGTGTTCATGCTTTAAGTAAAAACTGGTGTGTTGTTTTACAAAGTTTATATAGTACACAAAAGTTGGTGTGTTTTCTAAAATAATAATTACAAGTCTAGTGTGCCCTTAGATTGTGGATCCTCACATGAATAATATATGAATCATATAAACATGTTTATCATTCATAAATATTTTCAATTGAATGAATATGTTTTAAAATAACACGTGATTTGTTTTAAAAATGGCATGAAGATTTTTTGCATTCTTTTAAAGTTATGTTGTTCCACCTATGTTTATAAAGGTTATGAATCATCATGAAGCAACAAATGTGAAGTGGTCTAGTGCCTATCCAAGCATGCACACGACTGGTAGGTCGGCCGTTCGAACCACCACAACACCAGTTTTTTATTATTTTATAATTGTAGTTTTTATTTTATAATTTGTCAGTTTCTCCGTAAGGGCCTTATTGTTGGAAAAATAATTCTGGAGGGGTTTTCACAAAAGACCAGGCCGACCACACACCCTTGTCTCCGCCATCCAGTCATTGACAGTGGGTCCCATGCCATGTTGGCACGTCTTGTCAGCGTCACAGACGTATACAAACGACATTCGAACCGTATATGCACATCCATGCCAAGTTATGGAACCAGTTTGATGTATTTTGCAAGTTCAGGCACTAAACTGCACATCCTTGGCAAGTTCAAGCACCACTGGTGTATTTATCTCTTTCTAAAATCAATTACCATTCTGTAGTCTGTAACAATTTTTTATGGAATAAGTTCATTCTTATCGTTAGGAACAACCGTTATACCTCCCTTCTTAGGGACACAATGAACATGACTTACCCATCTACTATCAGCTATTGGATAAATTATACCTGGTTCTATAAGTTTTAATATTTCCGTTCTTACCACCTCTTTCATCTTCGGATTTAACCGACGTTGGTGATCAACAACGGGTTTAGCATCAGGTTCCATATTAATTTTGTGCTGACATAGAGTGGGACTAATGCCCTTTAAATCATCAAGAGTATATCCAATAGCAGCTCGGTGCTTCCTTAGAACTTTCAATAACCTTTCTTCTTCATGTTATGAAAGGTTACCACTGATAATAATAGGATGTATCTTATTTTCATCAAGATAAGCATATTTCAAAGTGTCTGGGAATTGTTTTAATTCAAACACAGGATCACCCTTAGGTGGAGGAGGACCTCCAAGAGTTTCAATAGGCAAATTGTGTTTAAGCAGAGGACGTTGTTCAAAGAAAATATTATCTATTTCATTTCTTTCATGCATATGTAAATAATTCCCATGGTCTAGCAAATATTGTTCTAAAGGATCAGTAGGTGGCACAGCAATAGAAGCAAGACCAATTAATTCATCCTTGCTAGGCAATTCTTTTCATGATGGTTCCTACTAAACTTGGAAAAATTAAACTCATGAGACTCATCATCGAAGCTAACACCCACAATTTTTTTCTGACAATCTATCTTAGCATTAATGGTGTTCAAGAAAGGTCTACCAAAGATAATGGGACAAAAGTCATCTTGTGGGGAACCAAGAACAAGAAATCAGTAGGGTATTTTATTTTCCCGCACAAGACTTCAACATCTCTAATAATCCCACAAGGTGATATGGTGTCTCTATTTGCAAGTTTAATAGTGACATCTATGTCTTCTAACTCTGTAGGTGCTATGTCTTCCCTAATTTATTGATATAACTTGTAAGGAATAGCACTCACACTAGCACCCATGTCACATAAACCATGATAACAGTGATCTCCTATTTTAACTGAAATGACAGGCATGCCAACAACTGGTCTATTTTTATCCCTTTTTTCGGGTTTGGCAATTATAGCAGCTTCTGCACAGAAGTAGATAACATGCCCATCCACATCTTCTTCCAAGAGATCTTTAACCATAGCAATATTAGGTTCAACTCTAATTTTTTTATCTGGTTTAGGTGCTCTAACAGAGCTTTTGTTAACCACAGTTGAGACTTTAGCATGTTCCTTTATCCTAATAGGAAAAGGAGGTCTCTCAAAATAAGCTGTAGGAACAACTGGATCAACATTATAAAGTATAGTTTCTTCTTTAACTGGTACCGGTTCTTTAATTTCTTCTTTAATAGGTGGGTAATATTAAAACCACTTCTCCTTAGGGAGTTCAACATGAGTAGCAAATGATTCACAAAAGGAGGCTACTATCTCAGAGTCAAGTCCATATTTAGTGCTAAACTTTGGAAAAGCATCGGTATCCATAAAAGATTTAACACAATCATACTTAAGTTTGATACCGGACTCTTTACCTTCGTCTAGTTCCCAATCTTCACAGTTGCTTTTAATTCTTTCCAAAAGATCCCACCGGAATTCAATAGTCTTCTTCATAAAAGAACCAGCACAAGAAGTATCAAGCATGGTTTGATCATTACGAGAAAGCCGAGCATAAAAATTCTGGATAATAATTTCTCTTGAGAGCTCATGATTGGGGCATGAATATAACATTGACTTAAGCCTCCCCCCAAGCTAGAGAGATACTTTCTCCTTCACAAGGCCAATATATATATATATATAATTCCGATCATGATGAACTAGATGCATAGGATAATTTGTTTGGTGGAACTCCAATTTCAGACGATTCCAATTCCATGATCCAATATCATCGCATAGCCTATACCATGCCAATGCTTTTCCCTTCAAAGATAAAGGGAAAACCTTTCTCATCACCTCATCTCCGGGTAAACCCGCAAGATTAAACAATCCACAAATTTGTTCCACATATATCAAGTGCATATCGGGATGTTTGGTTCCATCTCCTGCATAAGGATTAGCTAGCAGTTGTTCTATCATACCCGAAGGAATTTCATATTCAATATTTTCAGTAGGTTCTGTAGGTTGAGGGGCAATTAATTGTGGTTTCGGACGAGGTGAAGATACCCCGAACATACTCCTCAAAGGATTGTTTTCCATAGTAACAAGTGACAATAAATTTCAGCACACTATATAAATGTTTCCTTACCGAATTCCACTTACCAGAAGCGCTTCACTCCCCGGCAATGGTGCCAGAAAATAGCCTTGATGACCCACATGTATAGGGGATCAATTGTAGCTCTTCTTGATAAGTAAGAGTGTCGAACCCAACGAGGAGCTAAAGGAAATGACAAGTAGTTTTCAGTAAGGTAGTGTCTGCAAGTGCTGAAATTGTAAGTAGCAAGTAGTTTGATAGCAAGATAGTTTGTAACGAGCAAGTAACGATAATAGTAACAAGTATGCAGCAAGGTAGCCCAATCCTTTTGAGGCAAAGTACAAGCCAAAACAATCTCTTATAATAAGCAAAGCGTTCTTGAGGGTACACGGGAATTTCATTTAGTCACTTTCATCATGTTGGTTCGATTTGTGTTCGCTACTTTGATAATTTGATATGTAGGTGGACAGGTGCTTAGGTGCTGTTCTTACTTGAAAAAACCTCCTACTTATGATTAACCCTCCTGCAAGCATCTGTGAGGGAGTCCTGGATTAGGGGGTGTCCGGATAGCCGGACTATACCTTCGGCCGGACTCCTGGACTATGAAGATACAATATTGAAGACTTTGTCCCGTGTCCAGAAGGGACTTTCCTTGGCGTGGAAGGCAAGCTTGGCGATACGGATATGTAGATCTCCTACCATTGTAACCAACTCTGTGTAACCCTAGCCCTCTCCGGTGTCTATATAAACCGGAGGGTTTTAGTCCGTAGGACGAACAACAACAATCATACCATAGGCTAGCTTCTAGGGTTTAGCCTTCTTGATCTCGTGGTAGATCTATTCTTGTACTACCCATATCATCAATATTAATCAAGCAGGAGTAGGGTTTTACCTCCATCGAGAGGGCCCGAACCTGGGTAAAAACATCGTGTCCCTTGTCTCCTGTTACCATCCGCCTAGACGCACAGTTCGGGACCCCCTACCCGAGATCCGCCGGTTTTGACACCGACATTGGTGCTTTCATTGAGAGTTCCTCTGTGTCGTCACTTTTAGGCCCGATGGCTTCTCCGATCATCAACAGCGATGCGATCCAGGGTGAGACCTTTCTCCCCGGACAGATCTTCGTATTCAGCGGCTTTGCACTGCGGGCCAATTTGCTTGGCCATCTGGAGCAGATCGAAAGCTATGCCCCTGGCTATCGGGTATTAGGTCAGATTTGGAAGTTTGAGCTACACGCCCGACCTCCGCGGAGACTTGATCTTCGACGGATTCGAGCCGCAGCTGAGCGCGCCACACTGTCACGATGGGCATGATCTAGCTTTGCCGCCGAACAGTGCCCTGGAGGCCGCACCCGCATCAGCTCCGACCCTTAATTCGGAGCCAACTGCGCCAATCGAGGATGGATGTTTGGACACCGCCTCGGGGGCTACAATCTCTACGACGATCGAGCCGAACACCAACGCTATTCTCTACGAAGCCCATGACTCTAAGGAGCCGGACTCCTCTCCAGACTCCAAGCCCTCCGCGCCCCTACCGATCGAACCCGATTGGGCGCCGATCATGGAGTTCACCGCCGCGAACATCTTTCAGCACTCGCCCTTTGGCGATATTCTGAATTCACTAAAGTCTCTCTCTTTATCAGGAGAGCCCTGGACGGACTATGGCCAGCAAGGTTGGGATGCGGATGATGAAGAAATTCAAAGCCTACCCACCACCCACTTCGTAGCCACTGTCGATGATTTAACTGACATGCTCGACTTCGACTCCGAAGACATCGAGGGTATGGACGCCGATGCAGGAGACGATCAAGAACCAGCACCTATAGGGCATTTGAAAGCCACCTCGTCGTATGATATATACATGGTGGACACCCCAAAAGAAGGCAATGGAGATGGCACAGCGGAGGATAACCCCTCCAAGAAGCAGCCTAAGCGCCGGCGTCAGCGGCGCCGCTCTAAATCCCGCCAATGCAAAAATGGTGATTCCGGCACGGGAGATAATAACACCCCGGACAGTGCCGAAGACAACCACCTCCGGCAAGATTCAGCACAGGAGGATGGAGAAGCCAGCCCTCATGAGAGAGCGGCAGACAGAGAGGTCGAGGACGATAATTATATGCCTCCCTCCGAAGACGAGGCAAGCCTCGACGACGACGAATTTGTCGTGCCAGAGGATCCCGTCGAACAAGAGCGTTTCAAACGCAGGCTTATGGCCACGGCGAGCAGCCTCAAGAAAAAACAGCAACAGCTTAGAGCTGATCAAGATTTGCTAGCCGACAAATGGACTGAAGTCCTTGCGGCCGAAGAGTATGAACTCGAACGCCCCTCCAAGAGCTACCCAAAGCGCAGGTTGCTACCCTGATTAGAGGAGGAAGCACCTAAACCTACATCACCAGCGCATGATGAGGCCGACCGGCCACCCTGTGGCCGTGACAGAGAGGCCTCTCGGCCCTCCACTCCAGCCGCACCCCGGCGCCGCTCAAAAAATACCAAGGCACGGGAAAATGCGCCAGACCTGCGAGATATATTGGAGGAAAAGGCAAGGCAAACAAGATCGATCTACGGATCGCGTGGGCGCCCCACGGCATGAGACGGTAATCGTCACTCCGGATACCATAAATCCGGCCGGGCCGAACACAGTAGACAAAGCTCATTTGAGCTGCGTCGTGATATAGCCCAATACAGAGGCGCCGCACACCCACTATGCTTCACAGATGAAGTAATGGATCATCAAATCCCTGAGGGTTTCAAACCCGTGAACATCGAATCATACGATGGCACAACAGATCCTGCGGTATGGATCAAGGACTATCTCCTTCATATCCACATGGCCCGCGGTGATGACCTACACGCCATCAAATACCTCCCACTCAAGCTTAAAGGACCAGCTCGGCATTGGCTTAACAGCTTGCCAGCAGAATCAATTGGTTGTTGGGAGGACCTGGAAACGGCATTCCTCGACAATTTCCAGGGCACTTATGTGCGACCACCAGACGCCGATGACCTTAGCCACATAATTCAGCAGCCAGAGGAATCAGCCAGACCGTTCTGGACACGGTTCCTAACCAAGAAAAATCAAATCGTCGACTGTCTGGACGCAGAGGCCCTAGCAGCCTTCAAGCATAACATCCGTGACGAGTGGCTTGCACAGCACCTAGGACAAGAAAAGCCGAAATCTATGGTAGCCCTCACGACACTTATGACCCACTTTTGTGTGGGAGAAGACAACTGGCTAGCTCGCAGCAATAACATGACCAAGAGCCCTGGTAATTCGGATACCAAGGACATCAGTGGCAGGTCGCGTCACAACAAGCAAAAGCGCCGCATTAACGGCAACAATGCTGAGGATACGGCAGTTAATGCCGGATTCAGAGGCTCTAAACCCGGTCAGCGGAAAAAGCCATTCAAAAGAAATACTCCGGGCCCGTCCAGTTTGGACCGAATACTCGACCGCTCATGCCAGATACATGGCACCCTCGAAAAACCAGCCAATCACACCAACAGGGATTGTTGGGTGTTCAAGCAGGCAGGCAAGTTAAATGCCGAAAGCATAGACAATGGGCTGCATAGCGATGATGAGGAGGAGCCCCGGCCGCCGAACAACAGTGGATAGAAAGGTTTTCCCCCACAAGTGCAGACGGTGAACATGATATACGCAACCCACGTCCCTAAGAGGGAGCGGAAGCGTGCGCTAAGGGACGTATACGCGACGGAGCCAGTCGCCCCAAAGTTCAACCCATGGTCTTCCTGCCCGATCACTTTTGATCGAAGGGACCACCCCACTAGCATCCGTCATGGCGGATTCGCCGCATTGGTTCTAGACCCAATTATTGACGGATTTCACCTCACTAGAGTCCTTATGGACGGCGGCAACAGCCTGAACCTGCTTTACCAGGATACAGTGAGAAAATGGGCATTGATCCCTCGAGGATTAAACCCACTAAAACGACTTTTAAAGGCATCATACCAGGTGTAGAGGCCAACTGTACAGGCTCAGTTACACTTGAAGTGGTCTTCGGATCTCCGGATAATTTCCGAAGCGAGGAGTTAATCTTCGACATAGCCCCGTTCCGCAGTGGCTATCACGCACTGCTCGGGCGAACCGCATTTGCCAAGTTCAATGCGGTGCTGCACTACGCATACCTCAAGCTCAAGATGCCAGGCCCTCGAGGAGTCATCACGGTCAATGGAAACACCGAACGCTCTCTCTGAACGGAGGAGCATACGGCGGCTATCGCAGCGGAAGTACAAAGCAGCCTCTCAAGGCAATTCTCCATTCCGGCCATTAAACGTCTGGACACCGTCAAGCGCGCCCAGAGTAACCTACAACAAGACCGCTTGGCACGTTCCGAGCAAGCGTAGCAATGCGGCCCCAACCACAGCCCTCGCGAACTTGCGAAACCAGTGTTGCGCGTACATAACTACGCTCTAGAAATACCATGGGCACAGGGGGAGGGGCACCATCACGGCACGCCCGAAACGCGGCTTAAACCGCACTAGGGGCTGCCGATTTCTTAATTTTCTCTTATTTTCAGGACTCCATTCTTCGAAAGGCTTGTCCGGCAGTACAATTGCCGCACAAACGATACAAAAACCAGGGGAGCAGAAAGCTACACCGCACTATGGAACTCTAAGGTGGTCTCTATAACGAGCAGTATACCTGTTTCACATACCATTCCGCAGCTCGCCCCTGGAAAGGACATGTTAAATAGTCCCATCTTTTTCTTATTGCACTATTTGTATCGTTCTGCTTTGATCGCAGCTTTTTTAAATAAACAATGCATAACTTTTGTCTATTATTGCATTACTATTTTTTATGAATATATGTTCATTAATGACATGTTGCACCCCTACACTTTGGTACGGCCAATACACCAGGGGCTTAAGTACCCCACAATACGGTGTGAAATGTCCGAACACTTTCACAAGTGCGGCACCCCGAACTTATAGCATTATATGCATCGGCTCCGAATCATGTCTTGGGTCAATAGTTGGGTTTGCCCGGCTCCTATGTTTTGGTACCTTACGTTCCGTTATATCGGCTAAGGTAGCACTAGGAGAACTACTGCGATTGTGCCCCAGTTGAGCTGGGCTAAGGACCTCAGTAGAGAAAGCTAAAATTGACCATCATGATGAGGCGAGAGCTGGTCGCTGTTCAAGAGGTTTTCGAGTCCCTAAAGACTTATGCCGCTTAGAGCGAGGAGTCGGCTTTGTCCGGCCTAGGCGTGGATAGCGCCCCGAACTCGGTCTTCCGAACACTAGGGGCTTCGCCGAAATTTAAAATTATAGAATTCTATGGCTAAGTGAGAGTGTTCAAGCATTATAGTACGATTGCCTTGTTCGTTGTGTTGAGCGCCTCCCTCGAAGGACCCAAGAATGGGAAAAAGAGCGCTCATGTTTATCCCGGACACCCCAGCACTCGTGGCATGGGGGCAGAAGCCGACGACTCGCCATCTCTCAAATTTGATAAACGGCCGCACAGAAGGTAATATTTTAAATTCAAAAGAGTTGCTTAGCGTAAATGAACAAGTTTCCAGCGTACAGGATCACAAATGCGAGTTTACTCAAAAATTACATCTTTGGAGCATTCATCCGCTATAAGGCGGGCACCCTTCAGGACGCCCTCATAATACACTTCCGGGACGCGATGCTCCTTGCCCGGCGGCGGCCCGTCCTTCACCAGCTTCTCCGCATCCATCTTGCCCCAGTGCACTTTAGCATGGGCAAGCGCCCTACGGGCACCTTCAATGCAGACGGAGTGCTTGATTACTTCAAGCCGTGGACAAGCATCCACCAGCCGCCTCACCAGCCTGAAGTAGCTCCTAGGCAGAGCCTCTCCAGGCCAAAGCCGAACTATGAGGCCCTTTATGGCCTGTTCGGCCACCTTGTGGAGCTCGACCATTTGCTTTAGCTGGTCGCTCAAAGGCACCAGGTGTCCGGCCTCAGCATACTGAGACCAGAACACCTTCTCCGTCGAGCTCCCCTCCTCGGATCGGTAGTAG
Source organism: Triticum urartu (assembly GCF_056163025.1). Taxonomy (NCBI): domain Eukaryota; kingdom Viridiplantae; phylum Streptophyta; class Magnoliopsida; order Poales; family Poaceae; genus Triticum; species Triticum urartu. Next base: position 64,296,498 of record NC_141874.1, read on the forward strand.
GCAGCGGCATCGGACGCACTGCGGGGCAAATCTACGAATGCTCCTGGAGAGCTCCGAACTCAGGTAAGTAACAAGTAATTCACTTTCACGTGCTTGCTTTGCATAATGAATGCCTTACCCGCCGCTATCTTCTTCATCGCTTCAATTTCTTGGAGGGCTTTCTGGGCTTCGGCCTTGGCAGACTTCGCGCTTTCGAGGGCTGCCGCAAGCTCGGACGCTTGCGTCTTTGAGTCAAGCTCCAAACTCTCGTGTTTTTTCACGAGAGCCTGGAGCTCTTTCTGCACCTCCTCCACCCGCGCCTCCTGCTTCCCTCTCTCTGTGCGCTCCGCGGCCGCTCTGTTTTCGGCCTCGGATAGCGCTTTCTTAAGGGTTGCCACCTCGGTCGTGGCCCCTATAATAGCACGTTGATCCTGTCATTTTTTGCAACCACATATTCTCTATATACTTGCGCAAGGTATTACTTACCTTCCTTCTCCTCGAGTTGCCTCTTGGCATGGCCGAGCTCGTTCTTGGACCGCGCGAGGTTTTGCTTCAGCGTATCCACCTCCGCAGTCAGTGCGGCGGAGGCCAGCAGCGAAGCCTGCATACGCATATTGACTTGATTATGCTAGACTCCTGTGAATGTTATTAGATCCTCTATTCGGCTTTTCTTTCCGAACGCTGAACAGAGCATCAGGGGCTACTGTCTATGCGGTAATATTTTTACATATCCTTTAATTACCTCAAAGCCTTTTAGAAGGCTGGCACAGGCTTCAGTCAGTCCGCTCTTGGCGGACTAAACCTTCTGGATCACCACACTCATAATAGTGCGGTGCTCCTCGTCGATGGAGGCGCCGTTAAGCACCTCCAGCAAATTGTCCGGTGCCTCCGGTTGGACGGAGGTCGCCAGCTCGGTAGGCTTGCTCCTCTTGGAAGGAGGCTGCCTACCGGAGTCCGGAACCGTTGAAGGTTCTGGCGCGGTGTCCGGCTCAAGGCCGGACTTGGAGCCCTTGGGGGTTCTATCCCCTTTACGCCTGGAGTCCGGGAGGTCGCCTTGCGGCGCCTCCAGGACCACCTCCTCCTGGCTTGGAACCTGTTGGGACGCCACCTCGACGTCGTCCGTAGGGTGGGGGGAGGTAGCTATCGGAATCGAATTCACATCCGACGAATCCAGGTGAGGGAGTCCTGGATTAGGGGGTGTTCGGATAGCCGAACTATACCTTCCGCCGGACTCCTGGACTATGAAGATACAAGATTGAAGACTCCGTCCCGTGTCCGGAAGGGACTTTCCTTGGCGTGGAAGGCAAGCTTGGCGATGCAGATGATCAGATCTCCTACCATTGTAACCGACTTTATGTAACCCTAACCCTCTCCGGTGTCTATATAAACCGGAGGGTTTTAGTCCGTAGGACAACATACACATCAACAATCATACCATAGGCTAGCTTCTAGGGTTTAGCCTCTCTGATCTCGTGGTAGATCAACTCTTGTAATACCCATATCATCAATATTAATCAAGTAGGACGTAGGGTTTTACCTCCATCGAGAGGGCCCGAACCTGGGTAAAACTTCGTGTCCCTTGCCTCCTGTTACCATCCGGCCTAGACGCACAGTTCGGGACCCCCTACCCGAGATCCGCCGGTTTTGACACCGACATTGGTGCTTTCATTGAGAGTTCCTCTGTGCCGTCGCCGTCAGGCCCGATGGCTCCTACGATCATCAATGGCGATGCAGTCCAGGGTGAGACCTTCCCCCCGGACAGATCTTCGTCTTTGGCGGCTTTGCACTGCGGGCCGATTCACTTGGCCATCTAGAGCAGATCGAAAGCTACGCCCCTGGCCGTCAGGTCAGATTCGGAAGTTTAAACTACACAGCCGACATCCGCGGGGACTTGATCTTCGACGGATTCAAACCATTGCCGAGCGCGCCGCACTGTCACGACGAGCATGATCTAGCTCTGCCGCCGAACAGTGCCCTGGAGGCCGCACCCGCATCGGCTCCAACCCCTAGTTCAGAGCCGACCGCGCTGATCGAGGATGGGCGGTTGGACGCCACCTCGGGGGTTGCGATCCCAATGGTGGTTGAGCCGAACACCAGCCCCGTACTCTGCAAGACTCGTGACTCCATGGAGACGGATTCTTCTCCGGACTCCGAACCCTCCGCGCCCCTGCTGAGCGAATCCGATTGGGCGCCGATTATGGAGTTCATGGCCGCGGACGTCTTTCAGCACTCGCCTTTCGGCGATATCCTGAAATCACTGAAGTCTCTCTCTTTGTCAGGAGAGCCCTGGCCGGACTACGGTCAGCAAGGTTGGGGTACGGATGATGAAGAAATTCAAAACCCACCCACCACCCACTTTGTAGCCACTGTCGACGACTTAATCGACATGCTCGACTTCGACTCCGAAGACATCGACGGTATGGACACCGATGAAGGAGATGATGAAGAACCAGCGCCTACTAGGCCCTGGAAAGCCACCTCGTCATATGACATATATATGGTGGACACCCCAAAAGAGGGAGAGGGTGATGGAACAGCGGAGGATGACCCCTCCAAGAAACAGCAAAAGCGTCGGCGTCAGCGGCGCCGCTCAAAATCCCGCCAACACAAAAACGGCGATTCCAACACGGGAGATAATAATACCCCGGAAAGTGCCGAAGAACATCCCCCCGAGCAAGATTTAGCACAGGGGGATGGAGAAACCATCCCCCATGGGAGAGCGGCTGACAGAGAGGTCAAGGACGATAATTATATGCCTCCCTCCGAAGATGAGGCAAGCCTCGACGACGACGAGTTCGTCGTGCCAGAGGATCCCGTCGAACAAGAGCGTTTTCAACGCAGGCTTATAGCCACGGCAAGAAGCCTCAAGAAAAAACAGCAACAACTTAAAGCTGATCAAGATCGGCTAGTTGATAGATGGACTGAAGTCCTCGCGGCCGAAGAGCATAAACCCGAACGCCCCTCCAAGTGCTACCCAAAGCACAGGTTGCTACCCCGGTTAGAGGAGGAAGCACTCGACGCGGCCGACAGGCCACCTCGTGGCCGCAACAGAGAGGCCTCATGGCCCTCCACCCAAGCCGCACCCCGTACCAAGGCACGGGAATATGCGCCGGACTTACGTAATATGTTGGAGGAAAAGGCAAGGCAAACAAGATCGATCTACGGATCGCGTGGGCGCCCCACGGCTCGAGACGGCAACCATCACGCCAGTCACAAATTCGGCAGGGCCGAACATAGTAGACAAAGCTCATTGGAGGTACGTCATGATATAGCCCAGTACAGAGGCGCCGCACACCCATTGTGCTTCATAGACGAAATAATGGATCATCAAATCCCCGAGGGTTTCAAACCCGTAAACATCGAATCATATGATGGCTCAACAGATCCCACGGTATGGATCGAGGATTATCTCCTTCATATCCACATGGCCCGCGGCGATGATTTCCACGCCATCAAATACCTCCCACTCAAGCTTAAAGGACCAGCCCGGCAGTGGCTTAACAGCCTGCCAACAGGGTCAATCAGCTGTTGGGAGGACCTGGAAGCCGCATTCCTCGGCAATTTCCAGGGCACTTATGTGCGACCCCCAGACGCTGACGACCTAAGCCACGTAATTTAGCAGCCAGACGAATCGGCCAGGCAATTCTGGACACGGTTCCTAACAAAGAAAAATCAAATACTCGACTATCCGGACGCAGAGGCCTTAGCAGCCTTCAAGCATAATATCCGTGACGAGTGGCTTGCCCATCACCTAGGACAGGAGAAGCCGAAATCTATGGCAGCACTCACGGCACTCATGACCCGCTTTTGCGCGGGAGAAGACAGCTGGCTTGCTCATAGCAACAATATGACCAAGAACCCTAGTCGTTCGGACACTAGGGACATTAGTGGTAGGTCGCGTCGCAACCAGCAGAAGCGCCGCATCAACGGCGACAATGCTAAGGATACGGCAGTTAATGCCAGATTCAGAGGCTCTAAATCCGGTCAGCGGAAAAAGTCATTCAAAAGGAATCCTAGGGGCTCGTCCAGCTTGGACCGAATACTCGACTGCTTTTGCCAAATACATGGCACCCCCGAAAAGCCGGCCAATCACACCAACATGGACTGTTGGGTGTTCAAGCAGGCAGGCAGATTAAGCGCCGACAATGAAGACAAGGGGTTGCATAGCGATGACGATGAGGAGCCCCGGCCGCCGAACAACAATGGACAGAAGGGTTTTCCCCCACAAGTGCGAACGGTGAACATGATATACGCCACCCACATCCCCAAAAGGGAGCGGAAGCGCGCGTTAAGGGACATATACACGGTAGAGCCAGTCGCCCCAAAGTTCAACCCATGGTCCTCCTGCCCGATCACCTTTGATCGAAGAGACCATCCCACTAGCATCCGTCATGGAGGATTCGCCGCATTGGTTCTCGACCCAATCATTGACGGATTTCATCTCACTAGAGTCCTTATGGACGGCGACAGTAGCCTGAACCTGCTTTACCAGGATACAGTGCGGAAAATGGGCATAGATCCCTCGAGGATTAAGCCCACCAAAACGACCTTTAAAGGCGTAATACCAGGTGTAGAGGCCAGCTGCACAGGCTCAGTCACACTTGAAGTGGTCTTCGGATCTCCGAATAATTTTCGAAGCGAGGAGTTAATCTTCGACATAGTCCCGTTCCGCAGTGGTTATCATGCACTGCTCGGGCGAACCGCATTCGCCAAGTTCAATGCGGTCCCGCACTACGCATACCTTAAGCTCAAGATGCCAGGCCCTCGAGGAGTAATTACGGTCAATGGAAACACCGAACGCTCCCCCTGAACGGAGGAGCACACGACGGCCCTTGCAGCGGAAGTACAAAGCAGCCTCTCCAGGCAGTTCTTCAGTCTGGCCATTAAACGTCCGGACAACGTCAAGCGCGCCCGGAGTAACCTACAACAAGACCGCCTGGCATGTTCCGAGCAGGCGTAGCAATGCGGCCCCAACCCCAACCCCCGCAAAAAGGCGATGCCAGTACTTCTCGTACATAACTACGCTCTAGAAATACCATGGGCATAGGGGGAGGGGCACCATCACGGCACGCCCAAAACACGGCTTAAACCGCACCAGGGGCTGCCGATTTTTTTACTTTTCTCTTACTTCCAGGACTCTACTCTTTGGAAGGCCAGTTCGGCAGTTCAATTGCCGCACAAACGATGCAAGAACCAGGGAAGCAGACAAGCCATGCCGCATCACGGAAATCCCAGGTGGTCTCTATCACGAGCTGTATACCTGTTTCGCATACTATTCCGCAGCTTGCCCCTAGATCAGACATGTTCAATAGTCCAACTTTTCGTTTCTCGCATTACTTGTATCTTCTGCTTTGATCACAGCTATTTTTAATAAACAACGCATAGCTATTGTCTATTTTTGCATTACCTTTTTATAAATAATTGTTCCTTAACGACATGTTGCACCCGTACAATCTGGTACGGCCAAAATACGCCAGGGGCTTCAGTACCCCTCAATATGGTGTGAGAAGTCCGAACACTTTCACAAGTGCGGCACCCCGAACTTATAGCATTATATGCATCGGCTCCGAATCATGTCTTGGGTCAATAGTTGGGTTTGCCCGGCTCCTATGTTTTGGTGCCTTACGTTCCGCTATATCGGCTAAGGTAGCACTAGGAGAACCACTGCGATTGTGGCCCAGTTGAGCTGGGCCGAGCACCTCAGTGGAGAAAGCTAAAACTGACTGTCATGATGAAGCAAGAGCTGGTCGCTGTTCGAGAGGTTTTTTCGAGTCCCTAAAGACTGATGCCGCTTCGGGCGAGGAGTCGGCTCTGTCCGGCCAAGGCGTGGATAGCGCCCCGAAATCGGTCTTCTGAATACTAGGGGCTTCACCGAAATTTAAAATTATAGAATTCTATGGCTAAGTGAGAGTGTTCACGCGTTATAGTCTGATTGCCTCGTTCGCTGGGCTAAGCGCCTCCCTCGAAGGACCCAAACATGGGAAAAAGAGTGCTCAGGTTTATCCCCGAACACCCCAGCACTAGCGGCATGGGGGTGTCCGGATAGCCGGACTATACCTTCGGCCGGACTCCTGGACTATGAAGATACAATATTGAAGACTTTGTCCCGTGTCCGGAAGGGACTTTCCTTGGCGAGGAAGGCAAGCTTGGCGATACGGATATGTAGATCTCCTACCATTGTAACCAACTCTGTGTAACCCTAGCCCTCTCCGGTGTCTATATAAACCGGAGGGTTTTAGTCCGTAGGACAAACAACAACAATCATACCATAGGCTAGCTTCTAGGGTTTAGCCTTCTTGATCTCGTGGTAGATCTACTCTTGTACTACCCATATCATCAATATTAATCAAGCAGGAGTAGGGTTTTACCTCCATCGAGAGGGCCCGAACCTGGGTAAAAACATCGTGTCCCTTGTCTCCTGTTACCATCCGCCTAGACGCACAGTTCGGGACCCCCTACCCGAGATCCGCCGGTTTTGACACCGACATTGGTGCTTTCATTGAGAGTTCCTCTGTGTCATCACTTTTAGGCCCGATGGCTTCTCCGATCATCAACTGCGATGCGATCCAGGGTGAGACCTTTCTCCCCGGACAGATCTTCGTATTCAGCGGCTTTGCACTGCGGGCCAATTTGCTTGGCCATCTGGAGCAGATCGAAAGCTATGCCCTTGGCTATCGGGTATTAGGTCAGATTTGGAAGTTTGAGCTACACGCCTGACCTCCGCGGAGACTTGATCTTCGACGGATTCGAGCCGCAGCCGAGCGCGCCACACTGTCACGATGGGCATGATCTAGCTTTGCCGCCGAACAGTGCCCTGGAGGCCGCACCCGCATCAGCTCCGACCCTTAATTCGGAGCCAACTGCGCCAATCGAGGATGGATGGTTGGACACCGCCTCGGGGGCTACAATCTCTACGACGATCGAGCCGAACACCAGCGCTATTCTCTACGAAGCCCATGACTCTAAGGAGCCGGACTCCTCTCCAGACTCCAAGCCCTCCGCGCCCCTACCGATCGAACCCGATTGGGCGCCGATCATGGAGTTCACCGCCGCGAACATCTTTCAGCACTCGCGCTTTGGCGATATTCTGAATTCACTAAAGTCTCTCTCTTTATCAGGAGAGCCCTGGACGGACTATGGCCAGCAAGGTTGGGATGCGGATGATGAAGAAATTCAAAGCCTACCCACCACCCACTTCGTAGCCACTGTCGATGATTTAACTGACATGCTCGACTTCGACTCCGAAGACATCGAGGGTATGGACGCCGATGCAGGAGACGATCAAGAACCAGCACCTATAGGGCATTTGAAAGCCACCTCGTCGTATGATATATACATGGTGGACACCCCAAAAGAAGGCAATGGAGATGGCACAGCGGAGGATAACCCCTCCAAGAAGCAGCCTAAGCGCCGGCGTCAGCGGCGCCGCTCTAAATCCCGCCAATGCAAAAATGGTGATTCCGGCACGGGAGATAATAACACCCCGGACAGTGCCGAAGACAACCACCTCCGGCAAGATTCAGCACAGGAGGATGGAGAAGCCAGCCCTCATGAGAGAGCGGCAGACAGAGAGGTCGAGGACGATAATTATATGCCTCCCTCCGAAGACGAGGCAAGCCTCGACGACGACGAATTTGTCGTGCCAGAGGATCCCGTCGAACAAGAGCGTTTCAAACGCAGGCTTATGGCCACGGCGAGCAGCCTCAAGAAAAAACAGCAACAGCTTAGAGCTGATCAAGATTTGCTAGCCGACAAATGGACTGAAGTCCTTGCGGCCGAAGAGTATGAACTCGAACGCCCCTCCAAGAGCTACCCAAAGCGCAGGTTGCTACCCTGATTAGAGGAGGAAGCACCTAAACCTACATCACCAGCGCATGATGAGGCCGACCGGCCACCCTGTGGCCGTGACAGAGAGGCCTCTCGGCCCTCCACTCCAGCCGCACCCCGGCGCCGCTCAAAAAATACCAAGGCACGGGAAAATGCGCCAGACCTGCGAGATATATTGGAGGAAAAGGCAAGGCAAACAAGATCGATCTACGGATCGCGTGGGCGCCCCACGGCATGAGACGGTAATCGTCACTCCGGATACCATAAATCCGGCCGGGCCGAACACAGTAGACAAAGCTCGTTTGAGCTGCGTCGTGATATAGCCCAATACAGAGGCGCCGCACACCCACTATGCTTCACAGATGAAGTAATGGATCATCAAATCCCTGAGGGTTTCAAACCCGTGAACATCGAATCATACGATGGCACAACAGATCCTGCGGTATGGATCAAGGACTATCTCCTTCATATCCACATGGCCCGCGGTGATGACCTACACGCCATCAAATACCTCCCACTCAAGCTTAAAGGACCAGCTCGGCATTGGCTTAACAGCTTGCCAGCAGAATCAATTGGTTGTTGGGAGGACCTGGAAACGGCATTCCTCGACAATTTCCAGGGCACTTATGTGCGACCACCAGACGCCGATGACCTTAGCCACATAATTCAGCAGCCAGAGGAATTGGCCAGACCATTCTGGACACGGTTCCTAACCAAGAAAAATCAAATCGTCGACTGTCTGGACGCAGAGGCCCTAGCAGCCTTCAAGCATAACATCCGCGACGAGTGGCTTGCACAGCACCTAGGACAAGAAAAGCCGAAATCTATGGTAGCCCTCACGACACTTATGACCCGCTTTTGTGTGGGAGAAGACAGCTGGCTAGCTCGCAGCAATAACATGACCAAGAGCCCTGGTAATTCGGATACCAAGGACATCAGTGGCAGGTCGCGTCGCAACAAGCAAAAGCGCCGCATTAACGACAACAATGCTGAGGATACGGCAGTTAATGCCGGATTCAGAGGCTCTAAACCCGGTCAGCGGAAAAAGCCATTCAAAAGAAATACTCCGGGCCCGTTACATGCCAGATACATGGCACCCTCGAAAAACCAGCCAATCACACCAACAGGGATTGTTGGGTGTTCAAGCAGACAGGCAAGTTAAATGCCGAAAGCATAGACAATGGGCTGCATAGCGATGATGAGGAGGAGCCCCGGCCACTGAACAACAGTGGATAGAAAGGTTTTCCCCCACAAGTGCAGACGGTGAACATGATATACGCAACCCACGTCCCCAAGAGGGAGCGGAAGCGTGCGCTAAGGGACGTATACGCGACGGAGCCAGTCGCCCCAAAGTTCAACCCATGGTCTTCCTGCCCGATCACTTTTGATCGAAGGGACCACCCCACTAGCATCCGTCATGGCGGATTCGCCACATTGGTTCTAGACCCAATTATTGACGGATTTCACCTCACTAGAGTCCTTATGGACGGCGGCAGCAGCCTGAACCTGCTTTACCAGGATACAGTGAGAAAATGGGCATTGATCCCTCGAGGATTAAACCCACTAAAACGACTTTTAAAGGCATCATACCAGGTGTAGAGGCCAACTGTACAGGCTCAGTTACACTTGAAGTGGTCTTCGGATCTCCGGATAATTTCCGAAGCGAGGAGTTAATCTTCGACATAGCCCCGTTCCGCAGTGGCTATCACGCACTGCTCGGGCGAACCGCATTTGCCAAGTTCAATGTGGTGCTACACTACGCATACCTCAAGCTCAAGATGCCAGGCCCTCGAGGAGTCATCACGGTCAATGGAAACACCGAACGCTCTCTCTGAACGGAGGAGCATACGGCGGCTATCGCAGCGGAAGTACAAAGCAGCCTCTCAAGGCAATTCTCCAGTCCGGCCATTAAACGTCTGGACACCATCAAGCGCGCCCAGAGTAACCTACAACAAGACCGCTTGGCACGTTCCGAGCAAGCGTAGCAATGCGGCCCCAACCACAGCCCTCGCGAACTTGCGAAACCAGTGTTGCGCGTACATAACTACGCTCTAGAAATACCATGGGCACAGGGGGAGGGGCACCATCATGGCACGCCCGAAACGCGGCTTAAACCGCACTAGGGGCTGCCGATTTCTTAATTTTCTCTTATTTTCAGGACTCCATTCTTCGGAAGGCTTGTCCGGCAGTACAATTGCCGCACAAACGATACAAAAACCAGGGGAGCAGAAAGCTACACCGCACTATGGAACTCTAAGGTGGTCTCTATAACGAGCAGTATACCTGTTTCACATACCATTCCGCAGCTCGCCCCTGGAAAGGACATGTTAAATAGTCCCATCTTTTTCTTATTGCACTATTTGTATCGTTCTGCTTTGATCGCAGCTTTTTTAAATAAACAATGCATAACTTTCGTCTATTATTGCATTACTATTTTTTACGAATATATGTTCATTAATGACATGTTGCACCCCTACACTTTGGTACGGCCAATACACCAGGGGCTTAAGTACCCCACAATACGGTGTGAAAAGTCCGATCACTTTCACAAGTGCGGCACCCCGAACTTATAGCATTATATGCATCGGCTCCGAATCATGTCTTGGGTCAATAGTTGGGTTTGCCCGGCTCCTATGTTTTGGTACCTTACGTTCCGTTATATCGGCTAAGGTAGCACTAGGAGAACTACTGCGATTGTGCCCCAGTTGAGCTGGGCTAAGGACCTCAGTAGAGAAAGCTAAAATTGACCGTCATGATGAGGCGAGAGCTGGTCGCTGTTCAAGAGGTTTTCGAGTCCCTAAATACTTATGCCGCTTAGAGCGAGGAGTCGGCTTTGTCCAGCCTAGGCGTGGATAGCGCCCCGAACTCAGTCTTCCGAACACTAGGGGCTTCGCCGAAATTTAAAATTATAGAATTCTATGGCTAAGTGAGAGTGTTCAAGCATTATAGTACGATTGCCTTGTTCGTTGTGTTGAGCGCCTCCCTCGAAGGACCCAAGAATGGGAAAAAGAGCGCTCATGTTTATCCCGGACACCCCAGCACTCGTGGCATGGGGGCAGAAGCCGACGACTCGCCATCTCTCAGAATTGATAAACAGACGCACAGAAGGTAATATTTTAAATCCAAACAGCATTGCTAAGCGCATATGAACAAGTTTCCAGCGCACAGGACAAAAACGAGCGAGTTTTTACTCAAAAATTACATCCCTAGTACATTCATCCGCCACAAGGCGGGCACCCTTCAGAACATCCTTATAATAATTTTCGGGCCTGCGATGCTCTTTCCCCGCTGGTGGCCCATCCTTCACAAGCTTCTCGGCATCCAGCTTGCCCCAGTGCACCTTAGCACGGGCAAGGGCCCTACGGGCACCTTCGATGCAGACGGAGCGCTTGATAACTTCGAACCTTGGACAGGCCTCCACCAGCCGCCGCACCAGCCCGAAATAGCTCCCAGGCAGGGCCTCTCCAGGCCACAGCCGAACTAGGAGGCCCTTCATGGCCTGTTCGGCCGCCTTGTGGAGCTCGGCCAGTTGCTTCCGTTGGTCGCTCAGGGGCACGGGGTGTCCAGCCTCAGCATACTGAGACCAGAACACCTTCTTCGTCGAGCTGCCCTCCTCGGCTCGATAGAATGCGGCGGCATCGGATACACTCCAGGGAAGATCTGCAAATGCCCCTGGAGAGCTCCAGATTCGGGTAAGTATCAAGTAACTCACGTTTATATGTTTACTTTGCATAAAAAATGCCTTACCCGCCGCTATCTTCTTCACCTCATCCAACTCCTGGAGGGTCTTCTGGGACTCGGTCTTGACAGACTTGGCATTTTCTATAGCTGCCGCGAGCTCGGACGCTCGCGTCTTCGATTCAAGCTCCAAACTCTCATGTTTCTTCATGAGAACCTAGATCTCTTGCCGCACCTTGCCAACCTCAGCCTCATACCTCTCCCGCTCAGTGCGCTCCGCGGCCGCACTCTTCTCGGCCTCGAGTAGCGCTTGCTTAAGGGTCGCCACCTCAGACGTGGCCCCTACAATAGCCATGTCAATCCTGTCATTTTTTGCAATTGCGCCTTTTTTATATACATATTCAAACCGGGTATTTCTTACCTTCCTTCTCCTCGAGCTGCTTCTTGGCACACCTGAGCTCTTGCTCGGACTTCTCGAGGCTCTGCTTCAGCACGTCCACTTCCGCAGTCAGTACGACGGACACTAGCAGAGAAGCCTGCATGCGCATATTGACTCCTTTTGTTAGACTCCTGTGAATTCTTTGATCCTATATTCGGCTTTTCTTCCCGAACGCCCAACAGAGCATCAGGGGCTACTATCTATGCGGTAATATTATTTAAACATTCTTTACTTACCTCAAAGCCTGTTAAAAGGCTAGTACAAGGTTCAGTCAGTCCGCTCTTGGCGGACTGAACCTTCTGGACCACCGCACTCATAATAGTGTGGTGTCCCTCGTAGATGGAGGCGCCTTCGATCACCTCCAATAGATTGTCTGGCGCCCCCGGTTGGACGGGGGTCACCGGCACGGTGGGCTTGTTCCTCTTGGAAGGAGATCGCCCGCCGGACTCTGGAACCTTTGAGGGTTCCGGAGCGGCATCCGGCCTTGAGCCGGACTTGGAGCCCTGGGGGGTTTCATCCCCTTTACTCCTGGAGTTAGGGAGGTCGCCTTGTGGCGCCTCCAGGAGCACCTCCTCCCAGCTTGGAACCTGTTGGGACAACACTTCGGTGTCGTCCGTAGGGTGGGGGGATGAAGCCGTCGGAAGCGAGTTCACATCCGACGGGTCCAGTGAGCCGCTCGACGATGCGTCGAGCCGGTCTTTGGGTGGGCTGCATAAACATATTCGACATAAGTGAAAGCTGTGCAAAAAACGAATACTATGAATTACTCCGGTATCCGGACACTTACGATTTCGCCAGGGGCTTGGCCCTGGGCTGCCACTCCTCTTCGTCATCGTCGGCGTCGCTGGAGCAGTCCGGAGGAAGGGTTTTCCCCTTCTTGGATCCTCCGGCCTCCTCAGAGAGGGCGGCCTTCCTTTTCTTCTCTCCTCCCGCTGGAGGGGGAGAGGTCTCTTCTTCTTCCTCCTCGTCTTCACGAGAGGAAGGCGCTTCGGGACCGTCGGATGACGAATCCGACACCTCCTGGCGCCGGGCACTCTTTTGAGTCCCCGTGGCCCTTTTCGTGGCCTTCTTCTCCGGTACCACATAGGGCGCCGGGACCAGCAGCTTCGCCAAGCGAGCGTCCGCTGGGCCTTCGGGCAGAGGAGCCGGACAGTTGATCTGTCCGGAAGTCACCACCCAATCCTATCAAAGATAAGGGAACTCAGATCCCGCAAAGAGTCAAACTATGAAAAACTAATACCCTGTAAAAGGACAAAAACAGCTTACCGCATGAGCGTGATGCCGAGTACTGAATCCGCGATCCTCGGCAGCGGATGCGGGAGCCTCGGCGCCCTTGAAAAGCATCCTCCAGGCATCTTCGTACGTTGTGTCAAAGAGCCTGTTTAGAGTTTGATGTTGTGCCGGGTCGAACTCCCACATGTTGAAGGCCCGTCGTTGACACGGGAGGATCAGGCGGATGAGCATAACCTGGACTACGTTGACAAGCTTGAGCTTCTTGTCCACCAGGGTTTGGATGCATGTTTGGAGTCCGGTCAGCTTCCCTTTTTTACCCCAAGACAGGCCTGTCTCCTTCCAGGAGGTGAGCCGCGTAGGGGGGCCGGATCGAAACTCAGGGGGTGCGACCCATTCGGCGTCGCGCGGCTCGGTGACATAAAACCACCCTGATTGCCACCCCTTCAGGGTCTCCACAAAGGAGCCCTCGAGCCACAGGACGTTGGCCATCTTGCCAACCGTGGCACCGCCGCACTCCACCTGGCTGACGTGCACCACCTTTGGCTTGACGTTGAAAGTCTTAAGCCATAGGCTGAAATGGGGGCGGATGCGGAGGAACGCCTCGCACACGACGATAAATGCCGAGATGTTGAGGACGAAGTTCGGGGCCAGATCGTGGAAATCTAGGCCGTAGTAGAACATGAGCCCCCGGACAAATGGATGCAGAGGGAAGCCCTGTCCGTGAAGGAAATGGGGGAGGAATACCACCCTCTCATGGGGCCTAGGAGTGGGGATGAGCTGCCCCTTTTCGGGAAGCCGGTGCGCGATGTCGCTGGCCAGATATCCGGCCTTCCTCAGCTTTTTGATGTGTCCCTCCTTGACGGAGGAGACCATCCACTTGCCTCCCGCTCCGGACATGACTGGAGAAGGTTGTGGTGGTAGTGCGGACTTGGGCGCCGGAGCTCGAGTGTGCAAGAATGGATAGGCAAAGGAGGAAGAAGGCGTGGGTGAAAAGATGGATCCTTATCCCCTTATATGGGTGGACGCGACTACATGTCCCCACCAGCCTGGTAAAACTTGCTTATCTCCAAGCGCCGTAATCAAAGGCGCGGTTGGGTTACCCACGCTCGTATTCATGAGAATCCCGAAATGAGGGGACACGATCTCTGCTTCAACAAGACATGCCAAGGAAACTGCCTCGCACAACGCGCTGAGGTGGGATAATTAAACGACTCGGATAAAGGCTTGGCCGTGGTGTGTCGCACCACAGAATACGTCAGCAGATTAGATTTGTGTTAATATTATTATTCTCTCTATGGCAATATGTGGAAACTTATTTTGCAGAGCCGGACACTATCTTTGTGTTTAAAATCTTCTATGAAGTACTTGGAGGAGGAACCCGCCTTGCAATGCCGAAGACAATTTGCGCGCCGGACCCGTCGTCATTGAAGCCTGGTTCAGGGGCTACTGAGGGAGTCCTAGATTAGGGGGTGTTCGGATAGCCGAACTATACCTTCCGTCGGACTCCGGGACTATGAAGATACAAGATTGAAGACTCCGTCCCATGTCTGGAAGGGACTTTCCTTGGCGTGGAAGGCAAGCTTGGCGATGCGGATGATCAGATCTCCTACCATTGTAACCGACTTTATGTAACCCTAAACCTCTCCAGTGTTTATATAAACCGGAGGGTTTTAGTCCGTAGGACAACATACACATCAACAATCATACCATAGGCTAGCTTCTAGGGTTTAGCCTCTCCGATCTCATGGTAGATCAACTCTTGTAATACCCATATCATCAATATTAATCAAGCAGGACATAGGGTTTTACCTCCATCGAGAGGGCCCGAACCTGGGTAAAACTTCGTGTCCCTTGCCTCCTATTACCATCCGGCCTAGACGCATAGTTCGGGACCCCCTACCCGAGATCCGACGGTTTTTACACCAACACCAGGGAACCGCTCGATGACACGTCGAGCCGGTCTTTGGGTGGACTACATAAACATGTTCGACGTAAGGAAAAGTTGTGCAATGGAGGAATACTATGAATCACTCTGGTATCCGGATACTTACGATTTCTCCAGGGGCTTGGCCCTGAGTGGCCACTCCTCTTCGCCGTCGTCGGCGTTGGTGGAGTAGTCCGGAGGAAGGGTTTTCCCCTTCTTGGACCCTTCAGCCTCCCTAGTTGGGGCGGCCTTCCTTTTCTTCCCTTCCCCCGCTGGAGGGGGAGAGGTCTCTTCTTCCTCCTCCTCGTCTTCACGGGAGGAGTGCGTCTTGGAGTCGTCGGATGATGAAACCGACACCTCCAGGCGCCGGGCACTCTTTCGAGTCCCCGTGGCCTTCCTCTTGGCCTTCTTCTCCGGCACCACATAGGGTGCCGGAACCAGCAGCTTCGCCAAGCGAGCGGCCGCTGGGCCTTCGGGCAAAGGAGCTGAACAGTTGATCTGTCTGGACGTCTCCTGCCAATCCTGTCAAAGGTAAGGGAGCTTAGATCCCGCATGGATTCAAACTATGAAAAACTAATACCCTTTAAAAGGTAAAAACAGCTTACCGCACTAGCGTGACGCTGCGTGCTGAATCCGCGATCCTCGGTAGCGGATGCGGGGGCCTCGGCGCCCTTGAAAAGCACCTTCCAGGCATCTTCGTACGTCGTGTCGAAGAGCCTGCTCAGAGTTCGGTGCTGCGCTGGGTCGAACTCCCACAGGTTGAAAGCTCGTTGTTGACACGGGAGGATCCGGCGGATGAGCATAACCTGGACTACGTTGACAAGTTTGAGCTTCTTGTCCACCAGGGTTTGGACGCATGTTTGGAGTCCGGTCAGCTCTCCTTTTTTACCCCACGACAGGCCCGTCTCTTTCCAGGAGGTGAGCCGCGTAGGGGGTCCGGATCGGAACTCAGGGGCTGCGACCCATTCAGGGTCGCGTGGCTCGGTGATGTAAAACCACCCCGATTGCCACCCCTTCAGGGTCTCCATGAAGGATCCCTCGAGCCATAGGACATTGGGCATCTTTCCCACCATGGCGCCTCCGCACTCCGCCTGGGTGCCGCGCACCACCTTCGGCTTGACATTGAAAGTCTTGAGCCATAGGCCGAAATGGGGGCGGATGTAGAAGAAAGCCTCGCACGCGACGATAAACGCCGAGATGTTGAGGACAAAGTTCGGGGCCAGATCGTGGAAATCCAGGCCATAGTAGAACATGAGCCCCCGGACAAATGGGTGGAGAGGGAAGCCCATTCCGCGGAGGAAATGGGGGAGGAACACCACCCTCTCATGGGGCCTAGGGTGGGGATGAGCTGCCCCTCTTCGGGAAGCCGGTGCGCAATGTCGTTAGACAAGTATCCTGCCTTCCTCAGTTTTTTGATGTGTCCCTCCGTGATGGAGGAGACCATCCACTTGCCTCCCGCTCTGGACATGGCTGGAGAAGGTTGAGGTGGGGCGTGCGGACTTGGGTGCTGGAGCTCGAGTGCGCGGAAATGGATAGGCAAAGGAGGAAGAAGGCATGGATGAAAAGGTGGATCCTTATCCCCTTATATGGGTGGACGCGACTATGCGTCCCCACTAGCCTGGTAAAACTCGCTTATCTCCCGAGCGCCATAATCAATGGCGTGGTTGGGTTACCCAAGCCTGTATTGATGAGAATCCCAGAATAAGGGGACACGATCTCTGCTTTGACAAGACATGCCAAGGAAACCGCCTCGCTAAACGCGCTGAGGTGGGACAGTAAAACAATTCTTATAAAGACTTGGCCGTGGTGTGATGTCACGCTATGGAATACGTCAGCAGATTAGATTTGTGTAAATATTACTCTCTCTATGGCAATATGTGGAAACTTATTTTGCAGAGCGGGACACTACCTTTGTGTTCAAAATCTTCTATGAAGTACTTGGAGGAGGAACCCGCCTTGCAATGCCGAAGACAATCTGCGCGCCGGACTTGTCGTCATTGATGCCTGGTTCAGGGGCTACTGAGGGAGTCCTGGATTAGGGGGTGTCCGGATAGCCGGACTATACCTTCGGCCGGACTCCTGGACTATGAAGATACAAGATTGAAGACTTCGTCCCATGTCCGGAAGGGACTTTCCTTGGCATGGAAGGCAATCTTGGCGATACGGATATGTAGATCTCCTATCATTGTAACCGACTCTGTGTAACCTAGCCCTCTCCGGTGTCTATATAAACCGGAGGGTTTTAGTCCGTAGGACGAACAACAACAATCATACCATAGGCTAGCTTCTAGGGTTTTGCCTTCTTGATCTCGTGGTAGATCTACTCTTGTACTACCCATATCATCAATATTAATCAAGCAGGAGTAGGGTTTTACCTCCATCGAGAGGGCCTGAACCTGGGTAAAAACATTGTGTCCCTTGTCTCCTGTTACCATCCGCCTAGACGCATAGTTCGGGACCCCCCTACCCAAGATATGCCGGTTTTGACACCGACAATCCGCAACTACGAGAAAAGTATTAAGAATAAATTCTAACCATAGCATTAAACTCCAGGATCCAATCGGTCCCTTATGGAATAGTGCATAAACTGGGGTTTAAGTTTCTGTCACTCTTGCAACCCACCATCTATTTATTACTCCACAATGCATTCCCGTAGGCCTAAATATGGTGAAGTGTCATGTAGTCGATGTTCACATGACACCACTAAGGGAATCACAACGTACATACTATCAAAATATCGAACACATATCAAATTCACATGATTACTTGCAACATCATTTATCCCGTGACCTCAAGAACGAAGGTAACTACTCACAAACAACAAACATGCTCATGATCAGAGGGGTATTAATATGCATAATGGATCTGAACATATAATCTTCCACCAAATAAACCATATAGTAATCAACTACAAGATGTAATCAACACTACTAGTCACCCACAAGTACCAATCTATAGTTCCGGTAACAAGATTGAACACACGAGATGAACTAGGGTTTGAGAGGAGATGGTGCAGTTGAAGATGTTGATGGAGATTGCCCTCCCCAAGATGGGAGAGTTGTTGGTGATGATGAGGACGATGATTTCCCCCTCTGGGAGGGAAGTTCCCCCAGCGGAATCGCTCCGCCGGAGGGCAAAAGTGCTCCTGCCCAAGTTCCACCTCGAGGCGGCGGCGCTTCGTCCCGAAAGTCCTCCCCTCATTTTTTCTAGATCAAAACCACTTATATACCAGAAGATGGGCACCGGAGGCGGGCCGGGTGTTAGGGATCGTTGCAGAAATTAAAAATTTTCTACGCATCACCAAGATCAATCTATGGAGTTTACTAGCAACGAGAGGGGAGTGCATCTTCACACCTTTGAAGATCGCAATGCGGAAGCGTTACAAGAACATGGATGAAGGAGTCGTACTCGTAGCGATTCAGATCGCGGTTGATTCCGACCTAAGCACCGAACAATGGTGCCTCCGCGATCAACACACGTGTAGCCCGGTGACGTCTCCCGCGCCTTGATCCAGCAAGGAGAGAGGGAGAGGTTGGGGAAGAATCCGTCCAGCAGCAGCACGATGGCGTGGTGGTGGTGGAGGAGCGTGACACTCTAGCAGGGCTTCGCCAAGCACTGCGAGAGACGAGGAGGGAGAGGGGTAGGTCTGCACCAAGAGAGAGGGAGACTCGTGTCTCTGGCAGCCCCAAAACCCCCACTATATATAGGGGAAGGGGAGGGGGCACTGGCCCCCTAGATCCATCTAGAGGGGGGGGCATCGGCCCCTTAGGGTTTCCAACTAGGGGAGCGCCCCCGCGGCCCCTAGTGTTTCCAACACTAGGCGCCTTGGCCCCTTGGGGGGGGGGACGCAGAAGCCCACTAAGGGGCTGGTTCCCACCCAACTACAACCCATTTGGTCCTTCGAGGCAGGTGGACCCTCCCGGTGGACCCCCGGAACCCCTTCGGTGATCCCGGTACAATACCGATAAACCCCGAAACCTTTCCGCTGGCTGAAACTGGACTTACCATATATAAATCTTTACCTCCGGACCATTCCAGAACTCCTCGTGACATCCGGGATCTCATCTGGGACTCCAAACAACATTAAGTAACCACATACATCTATTCCCTATAACCCTAGCGTCATCGAACCTTAAGTGTGTAGACCCTACGGGTTCGGGAACTATGCAGACATGACTGAGACATCTCTCCGGCCAATAACCAATAGCGGGATCTGGATACCCATGTTGGCTCCCACATGTTCCACGATGATCTCATTGGATGAACCACGATGTCAAGGATTCAATCAATCCCGTATACGATTCCCTTTGTCTACCGGTATAGCACTTGCCCGAGATTCGATCGTCGGTATACCGATACCTTGTTCAATCTCGTTACGACAAGTCTCTTTACTTGTTCCGTAACACATCATCCCGTGACCAACCCATTAGTCACATTGAGCTCATTACGATGATGTCTTACCGAGTGAGCCCAGAGATACCTCTCCGTCATACGGAGTGACAAATCCCAGTCTCGATTTGTGCCAACCCAACAGATACTTTCGGAGATACCCATAGTGCACCTTTATAGCCACCCAGTTACGTTGTGACATTTGGCACACCCAAAGCATTCCTACGGTATCCGGGAGGTGCACAATCTCATGGTCTAAGGAAAAGATACTTGACATTAGAAAAGCTTGAGCATACGAACTACACGATCTTGTGCTAGGCTTAGGATTGGGTCTTGTCCATCACATCATTATCCTAATGATGTGATCCCGTTATCAACGACATCCAATGTCCATGGTCAGGAAACCGTAACCATCTATTGATCAACGAGCTAGTCAACTAGAGGCTCATTAGGGACATGTTGTGGTCTATGTATTCACACATGTATTACGATTTCCGGATAACACAATTATAGCATGAACAATAGACAATTATCATGAACAAGGAAATATAATAATAACCATTTTATTATTGCCTCTAGGGCATATTTCCAATAGTCTCCCACTTGCACTAGAGTCAATAACCTAGTTACATTGTGATGAATCGAACACCCATAGAGTTCTGGTGTTGATCATGTTTTGCACGTGGAAGAGGTTTAGTCAACGAATCTGCGACATTCAGGTCCGTATGCACTTTACAAATCTCTATGTCTTCATCTTGAACATTTTCACGAATGGAGTTGAAGCGACGCTTGATATGCCTGGTCTTCTTGTGAAACCTGGGCTCCTTGGCAAGGGCAATAGCTCCAGTGTTGTCACAAAAGAGAGTCATCGGGCCTGACGCATTGGGAATAACTCCTAGGTCAATAATGAACTCCTTCATCCAGATTGCTTCATGTGCTTCTTCCGAGGCTGCCATGTACTCCGCTTCACATGTAGATCCTGCCACGACGCTTTGCTTGCAACTGCACCAGCTGACTACCCAACCATTCAAAATATACACGTATTCGGTTTGTGCCTTGGAGTCATCCAGATCTGTGTTGAAACTATTATCGACGTAACCCTTTACGACGAGCTCTTCATCACCTCCATAAACGAGAAACATATCCTTAGTCCTTTTTAGGTACTTCAGGATATTCTTGACCGCTGTCCAGTGTTCCATGCCGGGATTACTTTGGTACCTTCCTACCAAACTTACAGCAAGGTTTACATCAGGTCTGGTACACAGCATGGCATACATAATAGACCCTATAGCCGAGGCATAGGGGATGACACTCATCTTTTCTCTATCTTCTGTCGTGGTCGGGCATTGAGCCGTGCTCAATCTCACACCTTGCAATACAGACAAGAACCCCTTCTTGGACTTATCCATATTGAACTTCTTCAATATCTTGTCAAGGTACGTGCTTTGTGAAAGACCAATGAGGCGTCTCGATCTATCTCTATAGATCTTGATGCCTAATATGGAAGCAGCTTCTCCAAGGTCCTTCATTGAAAAACACTTATTCAAGTAGGCATTTGTGCTTTCCAAGAGTTCTATATAATTTCCCATCAATAGTATGTCATCCACATATAATATGAGAAATGCTACAGAGCTCCGATCCCACTCACTTTCTTGTAAACACAAGCTTCTCCATAAATCTGCGTAAACCCACACTTTGATCATCTCATCAAAACGAATGTTCTGACTCCGAGATGCTTGCACCAGCCCATAGATTGAGCGTTGGAGCTTGCACACCCTGTCAGCATTCTTAGGATCGACAAAACCTTCTGGCTGCATCATATACAGTTCTTCCTTAAGGAAACCATTAAGGAATGCCGTTTGACGTCCATTTGCAATATCTCATAATCATAGAATGCAGCAATTGCTAACATGATTCAGACAAACTTTAGCTTCGCTACGGGTGA
This sequence comes from Triticum urartu, assembly GCF_056163025.1. Lineage (NCBI taxonomy): Eukaryota > Viridiplantae > Streptophyta > Magnoliopsida > Poales > Poaceae > Triticum > Triticum urartu. The sequence goes on from NC_141874.1 coordinate 64,317,912, forward strand.
GAAGGTCTCATCGTAGTCAACCCCTTGAACTTGTCGATAACCCTTAGTGACAAGCCGAGCCTTATAGATGGTTACATTACCATCCGCGTCTGTCTTCTTCTTAAAGATCCATTTATTTTTTATGGCTCGCCGATCATCGGGCAAGTCAGTCAATGTCCATACTTCGTTTTCATACATGGATCCTATCTCGGATTTCGTGGCTTCAAGCCATTTGTCGGAATCCGGGCCCTCCATCGCTTCTTCATAGTTCGAAGGTTCACCATTGTCTAACAACATGATTTCCAGGACAGGGTTGCCGTACAACTCTGGTGTGGAACGTGTCCTTGTGGACCTATGAAGTTCAGTAGCAACTTGATCTGAAGTTTCATGATCATCATCATTAACTTCCTCTCTAGTTGGTGCAGGCACCACAGAAACATTTTCTTGAGCTGCGCTACTCTCCGGTTCAAGAGGCAATACTTCATCAAGTTCTACTTTCCTCCCACTTACTTCTTTCGAGAGAAACTCTTTCTCTAGAAAGGATCCATTCTTGGCAACAAAGATCTTTCCTTCGGATCTGAGGTAGAAGGTATACCCAATAGTTTCCTTAGGGTATCCTATGAAGACGCATTTTTCCGATTTGGGTTCGAGCTTTTCAGGTTGAAGTTTCTTGACATAAGCATCGCATCCCCAAACTTTCAGAAACGACAGCTTAGGTTTCTTCCCAAACCATAATTCATACGGTGTTGTCTTAACGGATTTCGACGGAGCCCTATTTAAAGTGAATGCGGCAGTCTCTAAAGCATAACCCCAAAATGATAGCGGTAGGTCGGTAAGAGACATCCTGGATCGCACCATATCCAATAGAGTGCGATTTTGACATTCGGACACACCATTATGCTGAGGTGTTTCAGGCGGCGTGAGTTGTGAAGCAATTCCACATTTCCTTAAGTGCGTGCCAAATTCGTGACTCAAATATTCTCCCCCACGATCTGATCCTAAGAACTTGTTTTTCCTGTCATGTTGATTCTCAACCTCACTCTAAAATTCCTTGAACTTTTCAAAGGTCTCAGACTTGTGTTTCATTAAGTAGACATACCCATATCTACTTAAGTCATCAGTGAGAGTGAGAACATAACGATAACCATCGCGAGCCTCAACGCTCATTGGACTGCACACATCAGTATGTATGATTTCCAATAAGTTGGTTGCTCGCTCAATTGTTCCGGAGAACGGAGTCTTGGTCATTTTTCCCATGAGGCATGGTTCACACGTGTCAAATGATTCATAATCAAGAGACTCAAAAGTCCATCTGCATGGAGTTTCTTCATGCATTTGACACCAATGTGACCAAGGCGGCAGTGCCACAAGTATGTGGGACTATCATTATCAACCTTATATCTTTTGGCATTCACACTATGAATATGTGTAACATCACGTTCGAGATTCAATAAGAATAAACCATTGACCAGCGGGGCATGACCATAAAACATATCTCTCATATAAATAGAACAACCATTATTCTCATATTTAAATGAGTAGCCATCTTGCATTAAACGAGATCCAGATACAATGTTCATGCTTAAAGCTGGTACTAAATAACAATTATTGAGGTTTAAAACTAATCCTGTAGGTAAATGTAGAGGTAGCATGCCGACGGCGATCACATCGACCTTGGAACCATTCCCGACGCGCATCGTCACCTCGTCCTTCGCCAGTCTCCGCTTATTCCGCAGCTCCTGTTTTGAGTTACAAATATGAGCAACTGCACCAGTATCAAATACCCAGGAGCTACTATGAGCGCTAGTTAGGTACACATCAATAACATGTATATCACATATACCTTTGGTATTGCCGGCCTTCTTATCCGCTAAGTACTTGGGGTAGTTCCGCTTCCAGTGACCATTTCCCTTGCAATAAAAGCACTCAGTCTCAGGCTTGGGTCCATGCTTTGGCTTCTTCCCGGCAACTGGCTTACCGGGCGCGGCAACTCCCTTGCCGTCCTTCTTGAAGTTCTTCTTACCCTTGCCTTTCTTGAACTTAGTGGTTTTATTCACCACCAACACTTGATGTTCCTTTTTGATCTCCACCTCCGCTGATTTCAGCATTGAATATACCTCAAGAATGGTCTTTTCCATCCCCTGCATATTGAAGTTCATCACAAAGCTCTTGTAGCTAGGTGGGAGCGACTGAAGGATTCTGTCAACGACCGCATCATCCGGGAGATTAACTCCTAGCTGAGATAAGCGATTGTGCAACCCAGACATTTTGAGTATGTGCTCGCTGACAGAACTATTCTCCTCCATCTTACAATTGTAGAACTTTCCGGAGACTTCATATCTCTCGACCCGGGCATGAGCTTGGAAAACCATTTTCAGCTCTTGGAACATCTCATATGCTCCATGTTGCTCAAAACGCTTTGGAGCCCCAGTTCTAAGCTGTAAAGCATGCCGCACTGAACCAGGGAGTAATCATCACTACGCGACTGCCAGGCGTTCATAACGTCTTGAGTTGCTGGGAAAAAACAGGTGCTTCACCTAGCGGTGCATCAAGGACATATGCTTTCTTGGCAGCTATGAGGATAATCCTCAGGTTATGGACCCAGTCCATGTAGTTGCCGCCATCGTCTTTCAGCTTGGTTTTCTCTAGGAACGCGTTGAAGTTGAGGGCAACATTAGCGTGGGCCATTTGATCTACAAGACATATTGCAAAGATTTTAGACTATGTTCATGATAATTAAGTTCATCTAATCAAATTATTTAATGAACCCCCACTCAGATAGACATCCCTCTAGTCATCTAAGTGATACATGATCCGAGTCAACTAGGCCGTGTCCGATCATCACATGAGACGGACTAGTCATCATCGGTGAACATCTTCATGTTGATCGTATCTTCTATACGACTCATGTTCGACCTTTTGGTCTTTCGTGTTCCGAGGCCATGTCCGTACATGCTAGGCCCGTCAAGTCAACCTAAGTGTATTGCGTGTTTAAATTTGGCTTACAGCCGTTGTATGCGAACGTTAGAACCTATCACACCCGATCATCACGTGGTGCTTCGGAACAACGAACCTTAGCAACGGTGCACAGTTAGGGGGAACACAATTCTTGATATTTTAATGAGGGATCATCTTATTTATGCTACCGTCGTTCTAAGAAAATAAGATGTAAAAACATGATAAACATCACATGCAATCAAATAGTGACATGATATGGCCAATATCATTTTGCTTCTTTTGATCTCCATTTTTGGGGTGCCATGATCATCATCATCACCGACATGACACCATGATCTCCATCATCGTGTCTTCATGAAGTTGTCTCGCCAACTATTACTTCTACTACTATAGCTAACGGTTAGCAAAAAAGTAAAGTAATTACATGGCGTTTTCATTGACACGCAGGTCATACAATAAATTAAGACAACTCCTATGGCTCCTGCCGGTTGTCATACTCATCGACATGCAAGTCGTGATTCCTATTACACGAACATGATCAATCTCATACATCACATATATCATTCATCACATCCTTTTGGCCATATCACATCACACGACATATGCTGCAAGAACAAGTTAGACGTCCTCTAATTGTTGTTGCAAATTTTTATGTGGCTGCTATAGGTTTCTAGCAAGAACGTTTCTTACCTACGCCAAAACCACAACATGATATGACAATTTCTTTTTACCCTCCATAAGGACCCTTTTCATCGAATCCAATCCGACTAAAAGGGGAGAGACAGACACCTGCTAGCCACCTTATGCAACTAGTCATTGTCAGTCGGTGGAACCTGTCTCATGTAAGCGTACGTGTAAGGTCGGACCGGGCCGCTTCATCCCACGATGCCGCCGAATCAAGATAAGACTAGTAACGACAAGTAAATTAGCAAAATCGACGCCCACAACAATTTGTGTTCTACTCGTGCATAGAAACTACGCGTAGACCTAGCTCTGATACCATTGTTGGGGATCGTTGCAGAAATTAAAATTTTTCTATGCATCACCAAGATCAATCTATGGAGTTTACTAGCAACGAGAGGGGAGTGCATCTTCATACCTTTGAAGATCACGATGTGAAAGCGTTACAAGAACGCAGATGAAGGAGTTGTACTCGTAGCGATTCAGATCACGGTTCATTCCGATCTAAGCACCGAACAACGGTGCCTCCGCGTTCAACACACGTGCAGCCCAGTGACGTCTCCCGCGCCTTGATCCAGCAAGGAGAGAGGGAGAGGTTGGGGAAGACTCCGTCCAGCAGCAGTACGACGGCGTGGTGGTGGTGGAGGAGCGTGGCACTCCAGCAGGGCTTCGCCAAGCACTGCGAGAGACGAGGAGGGAGAGGGGTAGGGCTGCGCCAAGAGAGAGGGAGACTCGTGTCTCTGGCAGCCCCCAAACCCCCACTATATATAGGGGAAGGGGAGGGTGCGCCGCCCCCTAGATCCATCTAGAGGGGGGGGGGGGGGCGGGGCGGTGGCCCCTCATGGGGGGGGGGGCAGCGACCCCCTTAGGGTTTCCAACTAGGCCCCCCCGCGGCCCCCTAGGTTTTCCAACCCTAGGCACCTTGGGCCTTTGGGGGGGGGGTGCACCAGCCCACTAAGGGGCTGGTTCCTACCCAACTACAACCCATTAGGTCCTTCGGGGCAGGTGGACCCTCCCGGTGGACCCCTGGAACCCCTTCGGTGGTCCCGGTACAATACCGATAAACCCCGAAACCTTTTCGGTGGCTGAAACTGGACTTCCCATATATAAATCTTTACTTTCGGACCATTCCGGAACTCCTCGTGACGTCCGGGATCTCATCCGGGACTCCGAAAAACATTCGGTAGCCACATACATCTATTCCCTATAACCCTAGCGTCATCGAACCCTAAGTGTGTAGACCCTACGGGTTTGGGAACTATGCAGACATGACCGAGACATCTCTCCGGCCAATAACCAACAGCGGGATCTGGATACCCTGTTGGCTCCCACATGTTCCATGATGATCTCATCGGATGAACCACGATGTCAAGGATTCAATCAATCCCGTATACGATTCCCTTTGTCTACCGGTATAGCACTTGCCCGAGATTCGATCGTCGGTATACCGATACCTTGTTCAATCTCGTTATGGCAAGTATTTACTCGTTCCGTAACACATCATCCTGTGACCAACCCCTTAGTCACATTGAGCTCATTACGATGATATCTTACCGAGTGGGCCCAGAGATACCTCTCCGTCATACGGAGGACAAACCCCAGTCTCAATTCGTGCCAACCCAATAGATACTTTCAGAGATACCCGTAGTGCACCTTTATAGCCACCCAGTTACGTTGTGACATTTGGCACACCCAAAGCATTCCTACGGTATCCGGGAGGTGCACAATCTCATGGTCTAAGGAAAAGATACTTGACATTAGAAAAGCTTTAGCATACGAACTACACGATCTTGTGCTAGGCTTAGGATTGGGTCTTGTCCATCACATCATTCTCCTAATGATGTTATCCCGTTATCAACGACATCCAATGTCCATGGTTAGTAAACCGTAACCATCTATTGATCAATGAGCTAGTCAACTAGAGGCTCACTAGGGACATGTTGTGGTCTATGTATTCACACATGTATTACGATTTTCGGATAACACAATTATAACATGAACAATAGACAATTATCATGAACAAGGAAATATAATAATAACCATTTTATTATTGCCTCTAGGGCATATTTCCAACACCGGGGAGGCCACAACCCACCAGGGCACGCCAGGCGGCTGATAACCCACAAGTATAGGGGATCAATTGTAGCCTCTTTCGATAAGTAAGAGTGTCGAACCCAACGTGGAGGTAAAGGTAGAACAAATATTCCCTCAAGTTCTATCGACCACCGATACAACTCTACGCACGCTTAACGTTCGCTTTACCTAGAACAAGTATGAAACTAGAAGTACTTTGTAGGTGTAACGGGATAGGTTTGCAAGAATATAAAGAGCACGTAAATAAAACTAGGGGCTGTTTTAGGTAAAGAAGCAATAAAGTTAGTATAGCGAGTGTGGAAAAGTGGTGGTTGGAGTTGCAAAATTGTGCCTAAGCAATTGACTACTTCACTAGACCGATAGCAAGTTTTATGTGGGAGAGGCCACTGCTAGCATGTCATCCCTGACTTGGAATTCTATGCACTTATGATTGGAACTATTAGCAAGCATCCGCAACTACTAACGTTCATTAAGGTAAAACCCAACCATAGCATTAAGATATATTGGTCCCCCTTCAATCCTGTATGCATCAATTTCCATGCTAGGTTGAAGCTTCTGTCACTCTTGCCCTCCAATACATAGTCCTATCAACATACAACTAACCCTATGGTGTGATCCACGCGCGCGCATATGATGGGCACCAAAGGACAGCAACATAATCACAAGCAAATTAAATCAATCATAGTAATTCACCAATCACCGATAGGACAGCGAAAATCTACTCAGACATCATAGGATGGCAACACATCATTGTATAATAATATGAAGCATAAAGCACCATGTTCAAGTAGAGGGTACAGCGGGTTGCGGGAGAGTGGACCGCTATAGATAGATGGGGGCAGGTGATGGAGATGTTGGTGAAGATGGCGGAGGTGTTGGTGTAGATTGCGGTGATCATGATGGCTCCCGGCAGCGTTCCGGCGCCATCGGAAGCGAGGGGGAGAGAGCCCCCCTTATTCTTATTCTTCCTTGACCTTCTCCCTATATGGGAGAAGGGTTTCCCCTCTGGTGCATGGTCTCCATGGCTTGGGAGGGGCGAGAGCCCCTTCGAGATTGGATCTATCTCTCTGTCTCTCTCTATTTCTGCATTCTCAGATTCTGCCCTTTCACCGTTTCTTATATTCCCAGAGATCCATAACTCCGATTGGGCTGAAATTTTAACACGATCTCTATCCGGATATTAGCTTTCTTGCGGCGAAAGAAGGGCATAAACCGCCTTACGGCATGGCCACGAGGGCCCAGGGTGTGCCTGCCCCTCTGGGGCGCGCCCCCTGCCTCATGGCCCCATCGGGCATCGTCTCGCGTTGATTTTTCTTCCCAAAAATCACATGTATTCCAACAAAAAATCTCCGTCAGTTTTTATCCCGTTTGGACTCCGTTTGATATGGATTTACTGCGAAACAAAAAACATGCAACAAACAAGAACTGGCACTGGGCACTGGATCAATATATTAGTCCCAAAAATAGTATAAAAAGTTGCCAAAAGTATATGAAAGTTGTAGAATATTGGCATGGAACAATCAAAAATTATAGATATGACGGAGACGTTTCAGTGGCCCCCCTCTGGTGTTTATTGGCTCCAATATTCCTTAAATAATTCATAAAAAATCTCTGTAAAGTTTCAGCTCATTTGGAGTTGTGCAGAGTAGGTGGTCTGACGTAGCTTTTCCAGGTCCAGATTTCCAGCTGCCAGAATTCTCCCTCTTGGTGTGTGTCGGTGTCAAAACCGGCGGATCTCGGGTAGGGGGTCCCGAACTGTGCGTCTAAGGCGGATGGTAACAGGAGGCAGGGGACACGATGTTTTACCCAGGTTCGGGCCCTCTTGATGGAGGTAAAACCCTACGTCCTGCTTGATTAATATTGATGATATGGGTAGTACAAGAGTAGATCTACCACGAGATCGGAGAGGCTAAACCGTAGAAGCTAGCCTATGCTATGATTGTATGTTGTCCTACGGACTAAAACCCTCCGGTTTATATAGACACCGGAGGGGGCTAGGGTTACACAAGGTCGGTTACAAAGGAGGAGATATACATATCCGTATTGCCTAAGCTTGCCTTCCACGCCAAGTAGAGTCCCATCCGGACACGAGACGAAGTCTTCAATCCTGTATATTCATAGTCCAACAGTTCGACCAAAGGATATAATCTAGCTGTCCGGAGACCCCCTAATCCAGGACTCCATCAGTAGCCCTTGAACCAGGCTTCAATGACGATGAGTCCAGTGCGCAGTGTTGTCTTTGGCATTGCAAGGCGGGTTCTTCTCCAATTTTCAAGTGTTTGTAAGTAGTGTCCGGCTCCATAAATGTTGAACCTCTTGGCTTCAGTGCCCAATAAGGGCTTTCTCCCACGCGTCGAATGAATACGAGGCGCCAGGGCATTTTTTCATTCGCCCCCTAGCCAGATAAATAAATTGTCTATTAAAGGGATGGGGATTCTTAGATCCGATCCATACCATCCTACCCCAGCGAGAATCCATCAGAGCGTGTTTCGGAAAGATCCATTCCATCTTGGCCGACCTCCGCAGCTCCTCCTCCCGCCCCCGTGGCCCTAAGCCCGGTGATTGGGAGAGGTGTTCAGTCCCGCACAGTCGATTAGTCGAATTGCAGACTAAGGGATTTCTCCCTCCGGCGTATATGGTGCCCGTTCGAGCCGGGCTTGCCACCTACAATGGCGGGGGAGCAAGCGGAGAGCTTTCCCCGTCCCTCCATGGGGGAACGGGTTTGCCTTGTTCCTTATTTACTAAGGGGACTCGGATTTCCAATTCATCCATTTCTCCACGGGCTCCTGGAGTTCTACGGCCTCCAATTAGACAATCTCACCCCTGCCTCCATTCTACATATCGCTGGCTATGTTGCTCTCTGCGAGTTGTTCCCGGGCTGCGAGACTCACTTCGAGCTATGGAAAAGGCTATTTTGCCTCGTCCCTCGCATACAGAGGAGATCACTTTATCAAGTGGGCGGAGCCGAAATATGGCGCATCACCATTACCGGATACCTGTCCGGTACCACGAAGAAGTCGTCCGAAGACTGGCCTTCAGAATGGTTTTACATGTAGGACGTTCCCCTTCCGGACCCTGTTCGGCGGGGTCTTCCCGAGTTCAACAATGCTCCTCTGAAGAAGCACCGAAGTTGGCGCCCACGGAGCCCCCAGGCGGAAGACAACGGAGAAGTCCTCTATCTGATGAACCGGATCAAAGCACTGGCTCAATCAGGATTGATAATAATCGAAGTTATGTCGATTTGCATAATGCGGGGAGTGCAGCCACTTCAATATCGTGGGCACCCCTTGTGGTGTTATAACGGGGCAGATGACGCCACCCACTGCGGGCGTAAGGGTCCGGACAATGCTGCCGCTCTAGCAAAAATTCGGTCCGAACTGTTCAAGGGTGAGGAAGAGGAGTTGACCCGCATCAAGCCACGGGATGGACTCTCCATGTACAATCCTCCAAGATGGGTAAGTTACATCTCCCTGCTCCCATTTTTCCCGCATTCTTAGTCGTAAGTATTCACCTTGCCACTTTGCGGCAGGAACTGCGAAAAGCCATAAAGGAGGTCAACAGCCTGCTACGTCTTGAGCTTGCGTTGGTTTTCCCCGAAGAGGAAGGGATGATGCAGCAGAGTAGCGTAAGTATTTCCCTCAGTTTTTGATAACCAAGGTATCAATCCAGTAGGAGGCCACGCTCAAGTCCCTCGTACCTGAACAAAGCGATAGCTACTCGCAACCAACGCGATTAGGGGTTGTCAATCCCTTCACGGTCACTTACGAGAGTGAGATCTGATAGATATAATATTTTTGGTATAAAGATGCAAAGTAAAAAGTAAAAGCAAAGTAAAAAGCAAAGCAAGATTAAAGTGATGGAGATTGATATGATGAGAATAGACCCGGGGGCCATAGGTTTCATTAGTGGCTTCTCTCAAGAGCATAAGTATTCTATGGTGGGTGAACAAATTACTGTTGAGCAATTGACAGAATTGAGCATAGTTATGAGAATATCTAGGCATGATCATGTATATAGGCATCACGTCCGTGACAAGTAGATCGAAATGATTCTGCATCTACTACTATTACTCCACTCATCGACCGCTATCCAACATGCATCTAGAGTATTAAGTTAAAAACAGAGTAACGCCTTAAGCAAGATGACATGATGTAGAGAGATAAATTCATGCAATATGAAATAAACCCCATCTTATTATCCTCGATGGCAACGATACAATACGTGCCTTGCTGCCCCTTCTGTCACTGGGTAAGGACACCGCAAGATCGAACCCAAAGCTAAGCACTTCTCCCATGGCAAGAACTACCAATCTAGTTGGCCAAACCAAACGGATAACTCGAAGAGACTTGCAAAGATAACCAATCATACATAAAAGAATTCAGAGAAGATTCAAATATTATTCATAGATAGACTTGATCATAAACCCACAATTCATCGGTCTCAACAAACACACCGCAAAAAGAAGATTACATCGAATAGATCTCCGCAAGAGAGGGGGAGAACTTTGTATTGAGATCCAAAGAGAGAGAAGAAGCCATCTAGCTACTAACTATGGGCCCGAAGGTCTGAGGTAAACTACTCACACTTCATCGGAGAGGCTATGATGATGTAGAAGCCCTCTGTGATGACGGCCCTCTTTCGGCGGAGCTCCGGAACAGGCCCCAAGATGGGATCTCATGGATACAGAAAGTTGCGGCGGTGGAATTAGGTTTTTGGCTCCTGTTCTGATTGTTTGGGGGTACGTAGGTATATATAGGAGGAAGGAGTACGTCGGTGGAGCACCAAGGGGCCCACGAGGCAGGGGCGCGCCCTAGGGGGGCCCCCACCCTCGTGACCTCCTCTTTGACTCCCTGGATTAGGGTCCAAGTCTCTTGTATCACATTCGGTGAGAAAATCATGTTCCCGAAGATTTTATTCCGTTTGGACTCCGTTTGATATTCTGTTTCTCCGAAACACTAAAATAGGCAAAAAACAGCAATTCTGGGCTGGGCCTCCGGTTAATAGGTTAGTCCCAAAAATAATATAGAAGTGGAAAATAAAGCCCAATATAGTCCAAAACAGTAGATAATATAGCATGGAGCAATCAAAAATTATAGATACGTTGGAGACGTATCAGGCATCCCCAATCTTAATTCCTGCTCGTCCTCGAGTAGGTAAATGATAAAAAGAGAATTTTTGATGCGGAGTGCTACTTGGCATAATTTCAATGCAAATCTTCTTAATTGTGGTATGAATATTCAGATTAGAGAGATTCAAGACAAAAGTTTATATTGACATAAAAATAATAATACTTCAAGCATACTAACAAAGCAATTATGTCTTCTCAAAATAACATGGCCAGAGAAAGTTATCCCTACAAAATCATATAGTCTGGCTATGCTCCATCTTCACCACACAAAGTATTTAAATCATGCACAACCCTGATGACAAGCCAAGCAATTGTTTCATACTCTAACTTTTTCAAAACGTTTTCAATCTACACGCAATACATGTGCGTGAGCCATGGATATAGAACTATAGGTGGAATAGAAGGGTGGTTGTGGAGAAGACAAAAAGGAGGGGAAGATAGTCTCACATCAACTAGGCGTATCAACGGGCTATGGAGATGCCCATCAATAGATATCAATGTGAGTGAGTAGGGATTTCCATGCAACAGATGCAGTAGAGCTATAAATGTATGAAAGCTCAACAAAAGAAACTAAGTGGGTGTGCATCCAACTTGCTGGCTCACGAAGACCTAGGGCAATTTTGAGGAAGCCCATCGTTGGAATATACAAGCCAAGTTCTATAATGAAAAATTCCCACTAGTATATGAAAGTGACAACATATGAGACTCTCTATATGAAGAAATGGTGCTACTTTGAAGCACAATATATGAGACTTGCTATATCATGGTGCTACTTTGAAGCACAAGTGTGGAAAAAAGGATAGTAGCATTGCCCCTTTTTTTGGGCCTTCTTTTTTTTTCTTTGGCCTTTCTCTCTTTTTTATTGGGACAATGCTCTATTAAATGATGATCATCACACTTTTATTTATTTACAACTCGATTCTAAAACAAATTATGACTCTATATGGATGCCTCCGGCGGTGTACCGGGATATGCAATGAATCAAGAGTGACAAGTATGAAAAAATTATGAAGGGTGGCTTTGCCACAAATACTATGTCAACTACATGATCATGCTAAGCAATATGACAATGATGAATATGTCATGATGAACTAGATGGTGGAAAGTTGCATGGCAATATATCTCGGAATGGCTATGGAAATGCCATAATAGGTAGGTATGGTCGCTGTTTTGAGGAAGGTATATGGTAGGTGTATGATACCGATAAAAGGTGCGCGGTATTAGAGAGGCTAGCAAAGGTGGAAGGGTGAGAGTGCGTATAATCCATGGACTCAACATTAGTCATAAAGAACTCATATACTTATTGCAAAAATCTAGAAGTTATCAAAGCAAAGTATTACGCGCATGCTCCTAGGGGGATAGATTGGTAGGAAAAGACCATCGCTCGTCCCCGACCGCCACTCATAAGGAAGACAATCAATAAATAAATCATGCTCCGACTTCATCACATAACGGTTCACCATACGTGCATGCTACGGGAATCACAAACTTGAACACAAGTATTCTTTAAATTCACAACTACTCAACTAGCATGACTTTAATATTATCACCTCCATATCTCAAAACAATTATCATGTTTCAATCTTTTCTTAGTATTCAACACACTCAAAAGAAAGTTTCACAAATCTTGAATACCAAGCATACTATTATTAAGCAAATTACTACACTATTAAGAGACTCTCAAAATAATTTAAGTGAAGCATGAGAGATCCATAGTTTCTTTAAAACAAATCCACCACCGTGCTCTAAAAGATCTAAGTGAAGCACATAGAGCAAAATTATAACACTCAAAAGATATAAGTGAAGCACATAGAGAAAAACTACTTAGCTCCAAATATATAAGTGAAGCACATAGAGCAAAACTACATAGCTCAAAAGATATAAGTGAAGCACATAGAGCAAAATTATAACGCTCAAAAGATATAAGTGAAGCACATAGAGTATTCTATCAAATTTTAATTCATGTATGGCTCTCTCAAAAGGTGTGTACAGCAAGGATGATTGTGGCATACTAAGACACAAAGACACAAATAATACAAGACGCTCCAAGCAAAACACATATCATGTTGGTGAGTAAAAATATAGCTCCAAGTAAATTACCGATGGAAGTGGACGAAAGAGGGGATGCCTTCCGGGGCATCCCCAAGGTTTGAATTTTTGGTGTCCTTGGATTATCTTCGGGTGCCATGGGAATCCCCAAGCTTAGGCTCTTGCCACTCCTTGTTCCATGATCCATCAAAAGAATTCACCCAAAACTTGAAAACTTCACAACACAAAACTCAAAATAGAAAACTCGTGAGCTCCGTTAGCGAAAGAAAACAAACGACCACTTCAAGGTACTGTAATGAACTAATTATTTATTTATATTGGTGTTAAACCTAATGTTTTCCAACTTTTCTATGGATTATAAACTATTTTACTAGCCATAGATTCATCAAAATAAGCAAACAACACACGAAAAACAGAATCTGTCAAAAACAGAAAAGTCTGTAGTAATCTGTAGCTAGCACAAGATCTGGAACCCCAAAAATCCTAAAATAAATTGATGGACGTGAGGAATTTATCTATTAATCATCTGCAAAAATAATTAACTAAATAGCACTCTTCAAATAAAAATTACAGCAGTTCTTGTGAGCGCTAAAGTTTCTGTTTTTTACAGCAAGTTCAACAAGACTTTCCCCAAGTCTTCCCAACGGTTCTACTTGGCACAAACAATAATTAAACACAAAAAACACAACCAAAACAGAGGCTAAATAATTTATTTATTACTAAACAGGAGCAAAAAGCAAGTAATAAAAATAAAATTGGGTTGCCTCCCAACAAGCGCTATCGTTTAACGCCCCTAGCTAGGCATAAAAGCGATGATAGATCTAGGTATTGCCATCTTTGGTAGGCAATCCATAAGTGGCTCTCATGATAGTTTCATATGGAAATTTTATTTTATTTCTTGGAAAGTGTTACATGCCCCTTTTTAATGGAAATTGAAATCTAATATTCCCTTCCTTCATATCAATAATCGCACCAACCGTTCTAAGGAAAGGTCTACCAAGAATAATAGGGCAAGAAGGATTGCAATCTATATCAAGAACAATGAAATCTACGGGCACATAATTCCTATTTGCAACGATAAGAACATCATTAATCCTTCATATAGGTTTCTTAATAGTGGAATCCGCAAGATGCAAGTTTAGAGAGCAATCATCAAAATCGCAGAAATCTAGTAAATCACACAAAGTCTTGGGAATAGTAGAGACACTAGCACCCAAATCACACAAAGCATAAAACTCATGATCTTTAATTTTAATTTTAATAGTTGGTTCCCACTCATCATAGAGTTTTCTAGGGATAGAAACTTTTAACTCAAGTTTTTCTTCATAAGATTGCATCAAGGCATCAACAATATGTTCGGTGAAGGCTTTATTTTGACTATAAGCATGTGGAGAATTTAGCACGGATTGCAACAAGGAAATACAATCAATTAAATAACAACTTTCATAATTAAATTCCTTGAAATCCAATATAGTGGGTTTAGCAACATCTAGATTTTTATTTCTTTCAATCCCACTTTCATCAATTTCATCATTAAGATCTAAATACTCCGAATTTTTAGAACGCCTTCTAGGTAAAGGAAGATCATATTCAGTTTCATCAAGATTCATATTGCAAAACAAAGATTTAATAGGGGACACATCAATAACTTTTAGATCTTCATCTTGATTTTCATAGGAATTGGAGGAACACGCTTTAATAAAGGCATCTTTGGAAGCACGCATCCTAGCGGTTCTTTCCTTGCACTCATCAATGGAAATTCTCATGGATTTGAGAGAATCATTGATATCATGCTTAGGAGGAATAGATCTAAGCTTTAAAGAATCAACCTCAAGAGAAATTCTATCAATGTTTCTAGCAAAATCATCAACTTTAAGCAATTTCTCCTCAAGCAAAGCATTAAAATTCTTTTGTGAATTCATAAATTCTTTAACACTATTCTCAAATTCAGAGGGCATCTTATTATAATTTCCATAAGAGTTGTTGTAGGAATTCCCATAATTATTAGAAGGATTACTAGGATATGGCCTAGGATTAAAATTTCCTCTATAAGCGTTGTTACCAAAATTATTCCTACCAACAAAATTCACATCCATAGATTCATTCTTATTCTCAATCAAAGTAGACAAAGGCATATCATTAGGATCAGAAGAAACACTCTTAGTAGCAAATAATTTCATAAGTTCATCCATCTTTCCACTCAAAACATTGATTTCTTCTATCGCATGCACTTTTTTATTAGAAGATCTTTCAGTATGCCATTGAGAATAATTAACCATAATATTATCTAGGAGTTTAGTAGCATCTCCTAAAGTGATTTCCATAAAAGTGCCTCCCGCGGCCAAATCTAAAAAATTTCTAGAAGCAAAATTCAATCCGGCATAAATTTTTTGTATAATCATCCACAAATTCAAACCATGAGTAGGGCAATTACGTATCATTAATTTCATTCTCTCCCAAGCTTGTGCAACATGTTCATGATCAAGTTGCTTAAAATTCATAATATCGTTTCTAAGAGAGATGATCTTAGCGGGAGGGAAATACTTAGAGATAAAAGATGAAAACCAAGCTTTAGCATGATCTCTAAGCGAAAAAGGAAATAGCTTCAATTTAACAACATCATTATTGACATCTTTTTTCTTTTGCATATCACATAAATCAACGAAGCTATTCAGATGAGTTGCGGCATCTTCACTAGGAAGGCCGGCGAATTGATCTTTCATAACAAGATTCAACAAAGCAGCATTAATTTCACAAGATTCAGCATCGGTAAGAGGAGCAATCGGAGTGCTAAGGAAATCATTATTATTGGTATTGGTGAAGTCACACAATTTGGTAGTATCTTGAGCCATCACGACAAACAAGCAAACTAGCACACGAGCAAACAAGAGCAAATGGGCAAAAGAGGCAAATAGAGAGGGAGGATAGAGAGAGAGGGTGAATAAAACGGCAAGGGTGAATTGGGGGGAGAGGAAAACGAGAGGCAAATGGCAAATAATGTAATGCGAGAGATAGGGATTGTGATGGGTACTTGGTATGTTGACTTTTTGCGTAGACTCCCCGGCAACGGCGCCAGAAATCCTTCTTGCTACGTCTTGAGCTTGCGTTGGTTTTCCCCGAAGAGGAAGGGATGATGCAGCAGAGTAGCGTAAGTATTTCCCTCAGTTTTGAGAACCAAGGTATCAATCCAGTAGGAGGCCACGCTCAAGTCCCTCGTACCTGCACAAAGCGATAGCTACTCGCAACCAACGCGATTAGGGGTTGTCAATCCCTTCACGGTCAGTTACGAGAGTGAGATCTGATAGATATAATATTTTTGGTATTTTTGGTATAAAGATGCAAAGTAAAAAGTAAAAGCAAAGTAAAAAAGCAAAGCAAGATTAAAGTGATGGAGATTGATATGATGAGAATAGACCCGGGGGCCATAGATTTCACTAGTGTCTTCTCTCAAGAGCATAAGTATTCTATGGTGGGTGAACAAATTACTGTTGAGCAATTGACAGAATTGAGCATAGTTATGAGAATATCTAGGCATGATCATGTATATAGGCATCACGTCCGTGACAAGTAGATCGAAACGATTCTGCATCTACTACTATTACTCCACTCATCGACCGCTATCCAGCATGCATCTAGAGTATTAAGTTAAAAACAGAGTAACGCCTTAAGCAAGATGACATGATGTAGAGAGATAAATTCATGCAATATGAAATAAACCCCATCTTGTTATCCTCGATGGCAACGATACAATACGTGCCTTGCTGCCCCTTCTATCACTGGGTAAGGACACCGCAAGATCGAACCCAAAGCTAAGCACTTCTCCCATGGCAAGAACTACCAATCTAGTTGGCCAAACCAAACGGATAGTTCGAAGAGACTTGCAAAGATAACCAATCATACATAAAAGAATTCAGAGAAGATTCAAATATTATTCATAGGTAGACTTGATCATAAACCCACAATTCATCGGTCTCAACAAACACACCACAAAAAGAAGATTACATCGAATAGATCTCCGCAAGAGAGGGGGAGAACTTTGTATTGAGATCCAAAGAGAGAGAGAAGAAGCCATCTAGCTACTAACTATGGACCTGAAGGTCTGAGGTAAACTACTCACACTTCATCGGAGAGGCTATGATGATGTAGAAGCCCTCCGTGATGACGACCCTCTTCCTGCGGAGCTCCGGAACAGGCCCCAAGATGGGATCTCATGGATACAGAAAGTTGCGGCGGTTGAATTAGGTTTTTGGCTCCTGTTCTGATCATTTGGGGGTACGTAGGTATATATAGGAGGAAGGAGTACGTCGGTGGAGCACCGAGGGGCCCACGAGGCAGGGGGCGCGTCCTAAGGGGGGCGCCCCCCACCCTCGTGACCTCCTCTTTGACTCCCCGGAGTAGGGTCCAAGTCTCCTGGATCACGTTCGGTGAGAAAATCACGTTCCCGAAGATTTTATTCCGTTTGGACTCCGTTTGATATTCCGTTTCTCCGAAACACTGAAATAGGCAAAAAACAGCAATTCTGGGCTAGGCCTCCGGTTAATAGGTTAGTCCCAAAAATAATATAGAAGTGGAAAATAAAGCCCAATATAGTCCAAAACAGTAGATAATATAGCATGGAGCAATCAAAAATTATAGATACATTGGAGACGTATCACAACCCTTCTCCACAACCAGAGGACCCTGATCGGGCCCTCGACTCCGGACTTGAAGAAGATTTGGTTATATTTGTGGAGCTGATAGACTGACAGTTCTACCAGTTAAGCTGCGACGATGCCATGGTGGCCATTACGGCCGACTATCCCAGACTGCTCCCTGCATCGCAAGTAAAAAAAACCAAAAATCCCAACTCCAAAACTTGGATCCCCATTTAGGTACTTCACCCACCATATACACATGGCATCTTCTACAGGGAAGGCATTCGGGATGCCCTGCCGAACCCGCAGCAACTCGCCAACAAGAGGCACCGAGGCCGGGTAGGCCAAAAAGGAAGGCGGTCAGGACGGAGACACCGACGCAAAGGTATAAGAAAAACCCCACCCTGTGGTTGTCGTCTTTCTCGAAATGTCATGACGCCCGTGTTTCTTTAACAGAAAAAACGCTCACCAGAATGTGTCCGGCGATGTTGCCAATCACACTTCCACCAGTCGGGCGCCAGGACCGAACATGGAGGCAGAAGCCGATAGAGGATGTGGATAGATTATCCGCTACAAACTCAGAGGTGGAAAGCGCCATGAATCATAGGCGCCGCCGGGCCGTACTCCGTGACGCTTGTTTCTCACCAGAGGCGTTTGACGCCTTCAATTCTGGAGAGGCGTACCTCCGTGCTGCTCAAGATGGTCTAGCCAGAGCCACGGATCAGTATGTAAAGGATGTACAGTTGAGTAAATCTGACGATTTATATGTATCAGTAGCCCCTGAGACTTGAAACAGTTAGCAAAACTGATTTAAGGATCATCTTTATTGTGTAGGTTCTTACAGAGAAGAATACTAGGCTGTCACAGGAGCTAGAGGAATGCAAGGCCCAACTACGGGCTGCTGTGGCCGCCTTGCAGGAACCGAAAAAGTCACATGCTGGTAACATTTACTTTAAAGAATGATGGTTACCATATAATGTGCGGCATGGCTACAGATCTAACAATAGATGTTGCAGATGAATCCAGAGAGAATCCGGAGGACCAGCATGTTATGCGACAGCTAGAGGCTGGCAAATGCGTGCTGACTGAGGTTAGGCGGGAGAAAAACAATCTCCAAGATGCCAATATTAAGCTGAACGTGGAACTAAAAGACGTTCGGGGCCAGCTTGCAGACTTCGAGAAGGAGAATAAGCGGCTTCGGCGCGGCATTTTCAGTAAGTGCTTGAACGAATCCTTTTAAAGGAGTTCGGCAAAGAAGCTGACTAACAACGTTATGTCTGTAGGTATGCTGATGGGTCATCCCGCGGAGGAAATGCTCGGGTCTGCGGGTGATCTTCTGTCCGAGCTGTCACATCTGCACGAACAAGTTCGGCAGGTGATGCAGGATGTTGCCCAGGCCTTGTGGCCATCCGTCTCCCTGCCAGAAGGCGTTGCCGAGCTTGTAGAGAAGCTCAAGGGAGCACGGCGGTGCTTCCGATTATGGAAGATATCAGCATGCCGACAGGGTGCCAGAGAAGCCTGGGCCATGGTGAAGACGCGGTATACAAAGGCAGACCCAAATCGCATGGCCGAGGTCGGACCTGTGGGGCCCGACGAGAAAGAGATCCCCGTTAGCTTAGTTTATGGGCAAGTAGAATTAGCCGCAAAGTATTCTCAACGGGATTGTAAGCTAGACCGCCTGTTGGATGGTATAAAAGAGGAATTTAGTCAGTCTCAAGACTATGTAATTAAAGTGACATGTATAATGCCTTCTAGCCGGATTGTAGAGCATTTGTCGTTGCAGACCTTTTCGCTTCAACCTCCGGTCCCAATAGTTCGGAGTGTATCCGAATACCCGCTCAGTTATATAAGAACCGGGGTATGCGTGGAGACCACGCGTAGGGGTCATTAGTGCTTTATCAGACAAGTGCCCAACTAGTTATGTTATATTACATGGGTGGTAAGAAACATCTTCCAGGGAGAATAGTTCCGTTAAGGGTTCCTTTCCCTGGGTAGGCATGCCCTAAAGTGCATGTCCGGACTGCGATAGGAAACACAGGAAAAACATCCGGGGGCAGATATGGACAATAAATAAAAATCATCTTTTGTTAACCGACTGAATATTCCCTTAAGAATGCTAGCTTTCGGCTTCACCCAGTCTGAGGTACACATCCGGCTGACCCGGCAGTAACAATCGCAGAGGTGCTCCCCTTATGCCCTAGCCGAATTAACGGGAACGTAGGGCATAAATACAAGAGCCAGGCAACCCAGCTTGGCCAAAACTTAAGTCATATCGATGCATATAATGGTGAAAAAAGGTACATGCGGAAGTATAACACATGTGTGGGACGTGAGGCCCAGATAATTAGTTTAAGCTTCTGTGAAAGAAGCCCCAGGTATGAAGAGTGTGGCTAGCGCATCTGTAATGTGCAGGCAAGGCACAAGGTGACCCTTGAAGTCCTAGAGAAATAATAAAAGAAAGAAAGAAAGAGAAACAAGACAGATAATGTGTATGCAGAAAATGGACAAAGGGAGGGGACTAACATAGAGTCCGGTGCTAGGCGTAGAATCTTCGGAGCCTGGCCGCGTTCCATGGGTTCGGCTCGAGTCGACTAGTCGATGCATCCTGCAGTCGGTATGCTCCACCGGTCAGAACTTGGTCAATAATGATGGGACCTTCCCATTTGGGCTCGAGCTTGTTCTTTTTCTTATCCGGCAGGCGTAGAACTAGTTCACCAACGTTATAAGTTTTGGCCGATACTTCTCTACTTTGGTATCTGTGAGCCTGTTGCTGATAAAATGCGGAACGGGCTTTGGCTATGTCGCGCTCCTCCTCCAGGGTGTCCAAACTGTCCTGCCGATCGAGCTCGGCTTCTCTTTCTTCGTACATGCGCACTCGAGGTGAGTCATGAATTATGTCACAGGGCAAGACTGCCTCTGCGCCGTACACCATAAAGAAGGGTGTATATCCGGTACTACGATTCGGCATGGTCCGCAGCCCCCAGAGTATGGAGTGGAGCTCCTCTACCCAATGCGTGTTAGACTCCGTTAAGGAGCGCACTAATCTGGGTTTAATGCCGCTCATTATAAGACCGTTTGCTCGCTCGACTTGACCGTTGGTTTGTGGGTGATAGACTGAAGCATAGTCGAGCTTGATGCCCATTTTGCTGCACCAGAGTTTTACCTCGTCGGACGTGAAGTTCGTGCCATTATCAGTGATGATGCTGTGGGGGATGCCATAACGGTGTACAACCCCGGATATGAAGTCTATCACCGGTCCGGATTCGGCTATTTTAACAGGTTTGGCCTCTATCCGTTTGGTGAATTTATCCACCATGACCAATAAGTATTTTTTCTTGTGGGTTCCCCCTTTAAGGGGTCCAACCATGTCAAGCCCCCAGACCGCAAAGGGCTATGTAATGGGGATTGTTTGGAGGGCGGTGGGTGGCATGTGGCTTTGATTTGCAAAGAGCTGGCAACCGGTGCAGCGTTGGACCAAGTCCTGTGCATCTGCCCGGGCCGTTGGCCAATAGAATCCTGTACGGAAGGCCTTGCTTACAAGAGCCCGGGCTGCGGCATGATGACCGTCGAGTCCGGCGTGAATTTCTGCCAAAAGATTCCACCCTTCCTCTTCGGAGATGCACCTTTGAAGGACTCCAGTAGTGCTTTTTTTGTACAATTCTCCCTCGTGGACCTTGTAGGCCTTGGATCGCCGCACTATGCAGCGTGCCTCATTTTGGTCCTCCGGAAGTTCCTGTCTAGTTAGGTAGGCCAGGAATGGTTCTGTCCACGGGGCAATAATGGCCATTATTTCATGGGTTGAAGGTGTTATTTCGGTGGCGGAGCCTCCGATTGTGTCAGAGAGTTCAGTATCGGGTATTTTGGCCGGGTCTGGACTGTTGTTACCGGTGTCCCCTTCCCATACTACGGATGGCTTGACCAGACTTTCCAAAAATATGTTGGGGGGGACCGCATCACCCTGCCGCCTGATTGTTTTCCCGAGCCACATGGTGAAATTCGAGCCCCTCGAACTGAGCTGACATTTTTAGGATAGCGTTTCGATAGGCCGCCATTTTCGGATCCTTGGCGTAAAAGTCTCCATTTATTTGGGATATTGCAAGGTTTGAATCCCCACGCACCTCCAGGTGTTGAATGCCCATGGAGACTGCCATCCGAAGACCATGCAACAAAGCTTCGTATTCGGCTGCATTGTTGGAGTATGTATACAATATTTGCAATACGTACTGAACGGTATCTCCAGTTGGGGACATCAGGATGACACCAGCCCCTAGACCAGCTAGCATTTTAGAACCGTCGAAGTGCATGATCCAATTGGAGTATGCGCTGACTCTTTAGGGAGTTCGGCCTCCGTCAATTCGGTGACGAAGTCGGCCAATACTTGCGACTTAATGGCTCATCGAGGTTTGTATGTTATGTCGAACGGGAGGAGTTCAATGGCCCATTTGGCAATCCGGCCCGTAGCGTCCCGGTTGTTTATAATATCATTAAGTGGCACTTCCAAGGCTACTGTAATCGAACACTCTTGAAAGTAGCGTCGCAGCTTCGGCGATGCCATGAATACCGCATATGCTATCTTTTGGTAATGCGGGTACCGTGATTTGCATGGAGTGAGGACATTGGATACATAGTATACCGGCTTTTGAAGAGGGAATTTATGTCCGTCCGCTTCCCGTCCAACAACGAGCACCGCGCTGACAAATTGATGAGTTGCCGCAATGTACAACAACATTGGTTCGCCGATGTTTGGGGCGGCCAGGATTGGGTTGGTTGCCAACATGGCCTTTATTTCTTCCAATCCGGCTGTGGCCGCGTCCGTCCACTCAAAGTGTTCGGTGCGCCGAAGGAGGCGATAAAGGGGTAAAGCCTTTTCTCCTAAGTGGGAGATAAAGAGGCTTAGAGCCGCCACGCATGCAGTTATCTTCTGGATTTGTTTGAGGTCTGTTGGGGTAGGCAACTGTGACAAAGCTCGGATTTTGGCCGGATTAGCTTCAATACCTCTACTAGAGACAATGAAACCCAAGAGCTTTCCAGCTGGTACGCCGAAAACACATTTTTCTGGATTGAGCTTGATGTCGTATGTTCGGAGGTTGTCGAATGTGAGCCTCAAGTCGTCTATCAAAGAGTCGATGTGTTTGGTTTTGACGACAACATCGTCTACGTATGCCTCTACTGTTTTGCCGATTTGTTTCTCCAGACATGTTGGAATCATGCGCTGATATGTTGCGCTTGAGCCCAAAAGGCATTGTGTTAAAACAGAAGGGACCGTATGGTGTGATGAATGCTGTTGCGGCTTGGTCGGACTCCGCCATCTTGATTTGGTGATAACCGGAGTATGCGTTGAGGAAACACAATGACTCGTGTCCTGCGGTAGCATCAATGATTTGATTGATGCGTGGGAGGGGGAAGGGATCCTTTGGGCAAGCTTTATTGAGGTCTTTGAAATCGACACAAAGGCGCCAGGATTTGTCCTTCTTTGGTACCATCACCAGGTTTGCTAGCCAGTCCGGGTGTTTTATTTCTCTGATGAATCCGGCCTCCAATAACTTGGCTAGTTCCTCTCCCATGGTCTGTCTCTTAGGTTCGAAGAAACGCCGAAGAGCTTGCTTGACCGGCTTGAATCCCTTTAGGATATTGAGGCTATGCTCGGCCAGCCTGCGTGGGATTCCTGGCATGTCTGAGGGATGCCAGGTGAATATGTCCCAGTTCTCGCGCAGGAACTCTCGCAGTGCGGCGTCCACAGCGGGGTTTAACTGTGCCTCGATGGAGGCTATTTTTGTAGGGTCCGTTGGGTGGACTTGGAATTTGACTATTTCATCCGCTGGTTTAAAAGAGGTGGACTTGGATCTCTTGTCGAGTATCACGTCGTACCTGTCCACTGTGGAGCGTAGCGTGGTTAATTCCTCGGCCGAGAGGGCTTCGAATAATGCCTCGAGGGCCAGTCCAGCTGTTTTGTTTTTGGCGCAGAGTGCTATGTCCGAATCGCTGGCGAGAGTGATGATTCCGTTGGGCCCGGGCATTTTGAGCTTCATGTACCCATAATGGGGTACATCTTGGAAGATTGTGAACGCCTCCCGTCCTAAAAGAGCGTGATAACCACTACTGAACGGGGCCACTTGGAATGTAATTTCTTTGGACCTGTAATTATCTGGCGTGCCGAATACCACATCTAGTGTGACTTTCCCAGCACAACGTGCTTCCTGACTGGGGATGATTCCTTTAAAGGTTGTGCTACTTTGCTCAATGCGGTTCCAGTCTATTTCCATCTTTTGAAGAGTTTCCTCATAGATGAGGTTTAATCCGCTCCCGCCGTCCATGAGTACATTGGTGAGTCGAAAGCCGTCCACGATTGGACTGAGGACCAGTGCGGCTGGTGCTCGGGCTGTTCGGAATTTAGGTTCGTCACTGGCATTGAAGGTAATAGCCGTGTCACTCCATGGATTTATTGCTGCTACGTGGAAGATTTTGGCCATGCTGCGGAGTGTTCTCTTGCGCCTATTATTTGACGCGAAGGTCTCAAAGACTGTCAACACTGTATTGTTATCCACGGGATGGTGCTCTGTGGTATTTGGGAGAAGAAGATCCTCACCACTTTTGGCCACCTGCCGGAGTATCCAACATGCTCTAAGGCTGTGCGTTGGTATTGTATCCGCTGTACTATGAATTTTGCAGGGTCCGTTGAGCCATCCCTCCAGTACGGTTCCATGCCCTGTAGAGGGTTTTTGCTTTTTGGTAGTTGACCCGGGTGTATTGTGATAATGCACCCTTTTATTTCGGACTGGGTTTGTATTCAGGGCCGGATTATCCCAAAAGTTTGTCTGGGTTTTCCAGGCACTTTCCATCGCACAGTACTTTCGTACTATGGACGCCAAGTCAGCGAAGCGTGTTATCTCACGGCGATTTATGGCGTTAAGGATTCCCTTGTCCGTGCAATTATTGCAGAAAAATAGGATTGCATCTTCCTCGCGACAGTCCCTAACCTTGTTCATCGCAAGGAGGAATCTGGCCCAATAGTGATGTACTGTTTCCTGGGGCTCTTGCCTGGTGTCGGAAAGATCTCTTATGTTTGGGTGGGTGGGTGGAGTTGAATCCGAACCCTTACCTGATCTGGGATCCAGGGGCCGAGGAGTTTCCAATTTTGGAAGTTCCGATTCCGGGGTGTTACCCGATAATCCTGGTCCGCTGCCTGACTCTAAGTTCAGGGATTGGATGTTGTCCTCCCACGAACGGGCGTCCGGCTCGGAGAGCTCGGGAATCCGGACATAGTTGGTCCTTAAGATAGAGGAAAGGTCGCCGCATTTTTCCTCCACCACTGCAATATGATGGGTGACCGGTGGAGAGTTAATCTCCCTTTGATCGGGTTTAAGCCCAATCCGATCATAGTCCGTAGCGACTCCCAAGGCGGCGATGCGATCCAAGAGCTCATTTAAGGAGGTGAGCTCCATTGGATCCATCTGTTCGACAAGTGCCGATGTGACATGGAGGCTGTTTTCGATGACCCGAGAAGTCACCGTCGGTGTGGCGGCCGAATAGGTGGTCATGATGAAACCGCCTAGCCGGAGAGTTTGGCCGACAGCCAAAGCTCCCCCAACAGTAGTATCATCTTTAAAGACGAGACGAGACATCCTTCCTTCTGGCGACGGCACAGAGGAACTCTCAATGAAAGCACCAATGTCGGTGTCAAAACCGGCGGATCTCGGGTAGGGGGTCCCGAACTGTGCGTCTAAGGCGGATGGTAACAGGAGGCAGGGGACACGATGTTTTACCCTGGTTCGGGCCCTCTTGATGGAGGTAAAACCCTACGTCCTGCTTGATTAATATTGATGATATGGATAGTACAAGAGTAGATCTACCACGAGATCGGAGAGGCTAAACCCTAGAAGCTAGCCTATGGTATGATTGTATGTTGTCCTACGGACTAAAACCCTCTAGTTTATATAGACACCGGAGGGGGCTAGGGTTACACAAGGTCGGTTACAAAGGAGGATATATACATATCCGTATTGCCTAAGCTTGCCTTCCACGCCAAGTAGAGTCCCATCCGGACACGAGACGAAGTTTTCAATCCTGTATCTTCATAGTCCAACAGTCCGGCCAAAGGATATAATCCGACTATCCGGAGACCCCCTAATCCAGGACCTCCCTCAGTGTGTTCCTTGTAAATATGAGAGAAAAGGCATTAGAATTACTCCAAAAATCATTATTATGGATAAAAACATTATAAATAACAGTAAGAAAACATGATGCAAAATGGACGCATCAAGAACCAATAGTCATCTACTGATTTGGAAGTGTCGCTGCCTTGTAGTTTGACAGCATACGACTACTTGATCGACCACGTCATGAACTGAGCCGTCGTTTGTTTTCTGATGGTAAGTGGAAGTCCCAGTTATTTGCATGGGAAACTAGTGCTTGAGCACCCAAGTGTGGCACCCACCAAATCCATCGCCTCTTGAGAGCAGCGGATGAAAATAACTGCACTCTCCATCATGTTGATGCATGCCCAAAAAGTCTCAAAGATGGATGCATAGGCTTTCAGACCAAGTTCCCTCGACTTAAGGAATACCATGACAAATATCGACAACTGTTGTTTTAGGCCGGACCTGGCCAGCCGGGTGAGACTACCTGCAACAGTTGCTTGTTCGAATAGCCGTTGAAGTGGCTCCATGTAGAGGCTGAACAACGTAGGAGATAGGGGATCACCCTAGCATAATCCCCGACAATTGAATATCATTTCACCTTTTTTTGCAGGGGGGAATATTGTTTCACCTGGAACCCCATTAACCGCAAATTTCAAGGAACATGGTGAAATTAGACAAATAGAGTGCACGAACGCTATAAAATCTTGAAAATCCTATGGCTACCATGCTAAACTTAAAAGTAAAAATGATTCAAAAATGAGCTCGTAACCCAGCACCCACGTGCGCTTACATAACAGACTAGCACACACCACGGTCGCATGCACGAAGCATGCCCGACGTCAACCACAAGCATCGCATGCACGCGGTCGCAAGACAGAGATGAGGAGACAACGTTGGAAGAAGAGGAGCAACATAGCAGCCAGGGCCTCGGAGATTCGCGCGCACCAAGATTGAGCAGCTTAGAGCATCTCCAGCCGCGCCCCTAATAAGCCCTCCCAAGGCCTTTTTTTGTTGCTGGCGCTGAAAAATCGGCCTAGTCGCACCACCAGAAGCCCACATTTCGTCGGCTTCGGCCGATTTTGGCGCCGGCGGACCCAGGCCGAATCTGGCGCGCTGAAGGCGCCCGGGGGCGCCGGGGGAAACATTTGTTGGCACGAAATGAAATGGGCCCGGCGAGTCAAGGACTCGCCGCCTTCGTCGCCCTCATCGCCTCGGTTCTCACGGGAATCAATGTCAAGGCTGTCGCGTCGGTCAGCCTTCCATTGATGCCTCACAGGCGGCGTAGTAAAGCAGTGGGGACGCGCGTACCGCCCACTCCCGCCACGCGGCACTGCGGACGCAAGGAGGGCAGCGTCCTCATCCTCGACAGCAACGACGAGGAGGCGCTCGGGCCGCCCAACCCCCCGCGCATTGGCAACGCTGGTCAGGGGTGCAGCAGGGACGGCGACGACGATGACGGCGACTGATACGTCTCCAACGTATCTACTTTTTCTAACGTTTTTCCTCTTGTTTTGGACTCTAATTTTCATGATTTGAATGAAACTAACCCCGGACTGACGCTGTTTTCAGCAGAACTACTATGGTGTTGTTTTTGTGCAGAAATAAAAGTTCTCGGAATGGAACGAAACTTTGCAAGGATTTTTTATATCAATAATAAGAATTTCTGGAGCCAAGACCCACCAGAGGGGGTCACCTGGGTGAGCACAACCCACCAGGGCGTGCCCCCCCTCTCCTGGCATGCCCAGGTGGGTTGTGCCTATCTCGTGGCCCCGCAGATCATGAAACCAACGTTATAAAATCCTATTTTTGGAGAAAAAACAGGGAGAAAGAATTATCACGATCCACGAGACGGAGCCGCCGCCAAGCCCTGTTCTTCCTCGAGAGGGCAGATCTAGAGTCCGTTTGGGGCTCCGAAGAGGGGGATCATCGTTCTTCGTCATCACCAACCCTTCTCCATCGCCAATTCCATGATGCTCCCCACCAGGAGTGAGTAATTCGTTCGTAGGCTTGCTGGTCGGTGAGGAGTTGGATGAGATTAATCATGTAATCGAGTTAGTTTTGTTAGGTATTGTTCCCTAGTATCCACTATGTTCTTATATTGATGCTGCTATTGTTGGGGAAGGTAGTAATTTCAAAAAATTTCCTACGCACACACAGGATCATGGTGATGCATAGCAACGAGAGGGGAGAGTGTGTCCATGTACCTTCGTAGACCGAATGCGGAAGCGTTAGCACAACGCGGTTGATGTAGTCGTACGTCTTCACGATCCGACGGATCCAAGTACCGAACGCACGGCACCTCTGAGTTCTGCACACGTTCAACTCGATGACGTCCCGCGAGCTCCGATCCAGCAAAACTTCACGGGGGAGTTTCGTCAGCACGACGGCGTGGTGACGGTGATGATGATGCTACCGATGCAGGGCTTCGCCTAAGCACCGCTACAATATAACCGAGGTGGAATATGGTGGAGGGGGGTGTCGGTGTCAAAACCGGCGGATCTCGGGTAGGGGGTCCCGAACTGTGCGTCTAGGCCGGATGGTAACAGGAGGCAGGGGACACGATGTTTTACCCAGGTTCGGGCCCTCTTGATGGAGGTAAAACCCTACGTCCTGCTTGATTAATTGATGATATGGGTAGTACAAGAGTAGATCTACCACGAGATCAAGGAGGCTAAAACCCTAGAAGCTAGCCTATGGTATGATTATTGTATATATTGTATATCTATCGACTAGCGTGGCCTCGGTTTATATAATGCACCGGAGGCCTAGGATAACAAGAGTCCTAGCCGAATACGCCGGTGGGGAGAAATCCTTGTCTTGATCGCCAAGTCTTGTGGAATCTTCCTTGTATGCGGTAGCTGTCCGAACTGGCCCATGAGTATACGGCCACGGGGGTCCTCGGCCCAATCTAATAGATCAGGAGACGACGTGGTGAGTACCCCCTAGTCCAGGACACCGTCAGTAGCCCCCTGAACCGGTCTTCAAGTTAGGGACGCTCCTCAATTCTTCCGAACTGTTCTTCATCTTCGGTTGCCGGTCTTGAAAACTGGTTCAACAAATCTTCTTTATCTTCGATCTTGAGGATCGCCGAAATGCATTTGACGAGTTTACACGTCGGGTATCCGAGGAGCCCCTTTAAGTTTCCGGCCTTTATCAATGCCTTGTTTATTTTTATGCCACACCTCGGGTTTGAAGTTGTTCCCAGGAGGTAGGGTCCTCTTGCGTCCGAGCTCCAACGCCGGACTGCATTCAAGGTATCTTTTGCAGCCGAGCAC
This sequence comes from Triticum urartu, assembly GCF_056163025.1. Classification (NCBI taxonomy): domain Eukaryota; kingdom Viridiplantae; phylum Streptophyta; class Magnoliopsida; order Poales; family Poaceae; genus Triticum; species Triticum urartu. Next base: position 64,346,848 of record NC_141874.1, read on the forward strand.
CAACACCGGACCGCTTCCCAGCTCTAGCGCCAGAATGTATCCGAGCTCCAACGCCGGACTATGTATTCGAGCTCCAACGCCGGACTGTATATCCGAGCTCCAACGCCGAAATATATCCGAGCTCCAACGCCGGCCTGTGTCCAGGCTCCAATGCCGGACTATATCCGAGGTGTCATATCACCTTGGTTCAAAAAAGTTGAAGGAGTTTAGCTGAGCTTAATGCCGGAAATGCCCTCTATGGAGCCAGCCACTAGCGCCCGAGCTTTATGCCGGACTGCTTCCGAGGTGGTGCACCACCCCGACTATGGGCCGATTTTTTGTCAATATTTTTTATTGGTGCAATTTATTCTCTGCCGAGATATATAGCCAGTAGCCCTCAAGGTGTGTATCGGTCTAAAACCCGAGATGCACATGAAGGATGACATAAGACCGCTGATCCCAGTAGCTGCTGAGACTCAGGTTGATTTGCAAAATCGGCCTGAGGATCAAGTCCTAGCTCGGCAGAATACTTCGGGACACAAAAGCGGCGTGCTCAGTCCTCAAGACTCAGGTTGGGTGCGGCCGACCAACCTGAGGATCAAAATCTCCTCGGAAACTATATTGCACATAAAATTTTCTGCATTGGACAAGCAATGCAGTAGCCCCCGAGACACTGATCGGGTGGCAACACCAGATCAGGGGATCGATGTGCCCCTTTAATATTTGTAAATAATAAGCCCGAAGCCCAGTAGCCCCTGAGCCTTAATGCGGGCACGGGTGGCCGAATTAAGGATCAATATCCATAGTAAAATCACAAATTATGTGTAATGACTCTATGTATCCAAGTACTTTACGTCACTAATGCTCGGATCCGCATTGTACAAAACTTTGTTGACCGACCATCGGCTTCCACCTCCTTGGCCAGTAGCTGAGGAGTGTTTGTCCTACTTTATAAAGCCTTTATGAGGGCAAAGATTTACGACAAACAAGGCAATCTGGCCACACGGTTTTATAAACAAAGGTACGCAGAGAGATATGTTATATTACTGTTTAACAGAAGAAATGTATTCCAAAGAAAATAGTCCCGCTATCGGTTCCTTTCTTTGGGTTGTCATGCTAAGCATGATCATGAAACCTCATCTCGAATGTAAGAGCAAAATATCGAGGATTTAGTTTGGGAGGCCAGTTAACAGTCGAGGTCAAGCCGTAAACACTTCGGCCAATGTTATGAATGGCCCGTCATAGTCATCGGATCGCTGACCAGTTTACGCTTATTGTGACAGTCAGTTTTCGGCTTTCTCCACTAAGGTGCTTAACCATGTGAGCTGGAAGCACAATCGCAGTGGTTCTCCCTTTGCACGCCTAGCCGAACAAAACGGAACGTAGGAAGCAAGTGTAGGAGCCGGGCAACCCAACTATTGACCGAAGACACAATTCGAAACCGATGCATATATAGCAATATCTGAGAATGTTTTTGCCGAATCCCTAAAGGTGTCCGGCGTTGCACTGCGAGACTAATGCTGGAAAAGCATAAATAGTTTAAAAGTTCCAAAAAGCTTGGAAAACCAAGAAACGTCAGTAAAAACATGACGTCCGAACAAGATCAAGTGTTCCGTGCCAATCCGAAAATTGCTCTTAGAAAAAAGAAGTGCTTCTGTCATCCTTTAGCATGACACATCCTATCTCAAGACTTCGAGCGGGTCAGCCTACGGCTTCAACCTCCTATCCCGAGGGCGGAGTACTTCTCATTAGGCCAGTTTAGCAAACTAAACTCTAGCGGCTTTGAGAGAGAAATTAGGCTCCCCGACTAGTGACCGCACACTCGCGTCGAAAAAAGGAGTGATAAATAATAATAATAGAACTTTGCAACGACTAAGAAGAAGAACACTTATTATAAAACGGCTCAAATAAACTTAAGAGCCCCCAAGTGACTTGGGTAGAAGAATGATTGCATGTACCGAAGTACTTATATCATATCTATGTTCAACCGAACTTTAAACGCGTCTTAACCGACCGTCAGCTTCTCCCTCTTCGGTCAAGGACCGAAAAGTGTTATGTACTCCATCGGTCGAGAATATCGATGGTGTCTCCAATAACCAGGCAATTAGGCCATAAGGCTGTAACAGACAAAGCGCGCTCAGGGAACTTATGCTATATTACCGTGAAGTGTAAGAAGCATCTTCGAAGAAAATAGTACCCCACCGATACCTTTCTTCGGTGCTCATTGTTATTATGAGACTTGTGCAATAGATTTTTTGTACTCATGAGTTCCGTTGTGTGCCGACCATCATTGAAAACTATAAGAGCGCTAGCTTTCGGCTTCACCCAGTCTGAGGTCCGGCTCGGTTGACCCGATCGTGATAATCGCAGAGGTACTCCCTTTACTCCCTAGCCGAACAATCGTGAACGTAGGGGTAAACACAGGAGCGAGGCAACCCAGCTTGCAAATCGCTTAAGTCAATATGGTGCATATTGTGGCATAATACACGAACAAGGAACGAAGCCGTACAAGTATAATCATATGCAAGAGGAAAAGCTTCATAAATGAAGCCCCCAAGTGAATTGGGTCCTTGAATTTGTGTGTCACAAACAAAGTTTGGACAAAGAAATTTTTTACAAGCAACTTTTTTCCAAAGAAGTATAATGCTTGGTCGAACCGAACGCAAGTTAGAAATTAAAGCTTTGAGCATGAAAGCGACTTAGCTGGTTAATGTGTTCGGTATTGATGACGCAGTCCGAGCTTGATGCGGGGCAAGGTTCCATCCCTCAAGCCGGTCCCGAGGTGGCGGAGCGGAGAGCTTGACACGCCGAAGTGGTGACATAGCACGATCAATGCAGACCGGCAGAGTGACGCCGAAGTCCCCGGATCATTTTCCTGTGCACAAAAAATAGTGCAAACCAGAGATAATAGTAATAATGATAATTAAAAAAATCGTTGCATAATAAATAATTTATGCAAAGTGAGTAATAAAAGTAACATGGCCTGGCGCCGAAGTCAATGTCGATGCAGGGCGTCGGCGTGACACGGTAAAGGCGTGGCAAAGCTTGAATTCACAAGTCGGTCCGAGCTCCGGATGCGGTGTTCGCCGTACTATGTATGGAAACTGACCGAACCACCATGCGACTGTTTAATGCGGCCACCATTTGATAGACCTGTGTACATATGATGGACAAATCAGAGTAATAATTCCTTGGGAAAAATGAACCCAAACAAGCAAAAAATATTGGGATTAATAGCACCTGGTTTATTTGTTGTAGCAATCCGAACGTAGGTGATTCCTAAAATTGGGACCCGCTCCGCACACCCATTGCCTGATGGGCGATAAAACGACGGCATGGCAATGCTGGTAAAGGTTGACTCGCCGAGGCAAAGCCCTCGGCCCAGCTAACGTGACGGAGCTGGTCGGCTAGTGACGCCGAAGCGTCCGGAGTAGGTTGATGAAGAGATGGCGAAGCCCCCGGTCTAGCCGAGATGTCGAAGCCTCGATGTCAGCCGATGAGTCAAAGTAGGTCGGCGTGATGGACACCAGCTTGAAGAAGCAATAGTGCGACCCTGTCGATGCAGGTCGTGACGTGGTCGATGCCGGCTTGATGAAGCGACCGTGCGGCGATGCCGGTATGCCCGCTCTGTGTAATCCGTGGGGCGGCGATGTTGGTGATGATTTATCCTTCGCGATGCCGGGCTCTTGTTCGGCTTGCCGAGATGATGATCCGAAGAAGTTGAGCTCGGCTCAACAAAGTGACGCCGTGTCTAGCGTAGGTCGGCAGCCGTGGAGTAATATTGCTGGACTGGTTTGACACCAGCATGATGTTGAAGATCATGTTCAAAAGATCTTACAGTTAGTGGGATGTGTTCGGGAACAAAACACAATACCCCATACAAAACTTCCTTCAAAAGGGATGTCCGAAATCCTGTTCATAAAAAAGATGAACTCGGGTCGGATTCGTTTTCGCGCAGAAAACAGATTCGAAAAGTGATGCACTAGTCGGAAGGTTCCCGGAGTTTGGACGGTCGGATCGAGCCAAAATTTTGAGAGGTGGTAGATATAGGAATTCCGCAGCCGATCAATGGTTGGATCTTCCAAAGGACGTCCTAGCTAGAAGCTGGACACCACGCCCTAAACTCATCCAAATTCCCGTCCAGATTTGACAGGGCTCCGGTATATCGTGGATTGCCAGAGATTCCTCCATCAAAACTCGATGAAATTTTCCAGGGTTGTTGTAGACTCAATTCCGCACAATTCCACCAAAGCGATCGTCAAAGCGATACTTGAGGAGATGGTGGTGGCAGATACGAGTTCGCTGTCCAGAAAAACAGCATGGTCGCTTGAGGGCAATGTTGACGTCGAGCCCCCGAGCTCCATAGATGATTCCTTCGTGATCTTGATAGAGATCGGAGTTGATGTTTGATGAAGGCCCTTGTCCGGACATGGTGATCCGAACATGGGGCGCAATTCTTGGTCGAACCAAGGTGACCAGTCGAGCTGGTGACGAAGATGCCGAAGTCGCAGTTGATCTGTAGGCGAGCCATCGATCCTTTTGTCGATCACACAGCGGAACTCTCAATGAAAGCACTAATGTCGGTGTCAAAACCGGCGGATCTCGGGTAGGGGGTCCCGAACTGTGCGTCTAGGCCGGTTGGTAACAGGAGGCAGGGGACGCGATGTTTTACCCAGGTTCGGGCCCTCTTGATGGAGGTAAAACCCTACGTCCTGCTTGATTAATATTGATGATATGGGTAGTACAAGAGTGGATCTACCACGAGATCAAGGCGGCTAAAACCCTAGAAGCTAGCCTATGGTATGATTGTTGTATATATTGTATATCTATCGACTAGCGTGGCCTCGGTTTATATAATGCACCGGAGGCCTAGGATAACAAGAGTCCTAGCCGAATACGCCGGTGGGGAGAAGTCCTTGTCTTGATCGCCAAGTCTTGTGGAATCTTCCTTGTATGCGGTAGCCGTCCAAACTGGCCCATGAGTATACGGCCACGGGGGTCCTTGGCCCAATCTAATAGATCGGGAGACGACGTGGTGAGTACCCCCTAGTCCAGGACACCGTCAGGGGGCACCGCACACGGCTGGAATAGTTCAATCTCGTTACCGGCAAGTCTCTTTACTCGTTCTGTAATGCATCATCCCGCAACTAACTCATTAGTTACAATGCTTGCAAGGCTTATGGTGATGTGCATTACCGAGAGGGCCCAGAGATACCTCTCCGACAATCGGAGTGACGAATACTAATCTCAAAATAGGCCAACTCAACAAGTACCTTCGGAGACACCGGTAGAGCACCTTTATAATCACCCAGTTATGTTGTGACGTTTGGTAGCACACAAAGTGTTCCTCCGGTAAACGGGAGTTGCATAATCTCATAGTCATAGGAACATGTATAAGTCATGAAGAAAGCAATAGCAACGTACTAAACGATCAAGTGCTAAGCTAACGGAATGGGTCAAGTCAATCACATCATTCTCCTAATGATGTGATCCCGTTAATCAAATGACAACTCATGTCTATGGCTACAAAACATAACCATCTTTGATCAATGAGCTAGTCAAGTAGAGGCATACTAGTGACACTCTGTTTGTCTATGTATTCACACATGTATTATGTTTCTGGTTAATACAATTCTAGCATGAATAATAAACATTTATCATAATATAAGGAAATAAATAATAACTTTATTATTTCCTCTAGGGCATATTTCCTTCAGTCTCCCACTCGCACTAGAGTCAATAATCTAGATTACACAGTAATGATTCTAACACCCATGGAACCTTGGTACTGATCATGTTTTGCTTGTGGAAGAGGCTTAGTTAATGGGTCTGCAACATTCAGATCCGTATGTATCTTGCAAATCTCTATGTCTCCCACCTGTACTTGATCCCGGATAGAGTTGTAGCGTCTCTTGATGTGTTTGCTTCTCTTGTGAAATCTGGATTCCTTTGCCAAGGCAATTGCACCAGTATTGTTACAAAAGATTTTCATTGGACCCGATGCACTAGGTATGACACCTAGATCGGATATGAACTCCTTCATCCAGACTCCTTCATTTGCTGCTTCCGAAGCAGCAATGTACTCCGCTTCACATGTAGATCCCGCCACGACGCTCTATTTAGAACTGCTCCAACTGACAGCTGCACCATTTAACATAAACACGTATCCGGTTTGCGATTTAGAATCGTCCGGATTAGTGTCGAAGCTTGCATCAATGTAACCATTTACGATGAGCTCTTTGTCACCTCCATAAACGACAAACATATCCTTAGTCCTTTTCAGGTACTTCAGGATGTTCTTGACCGCTGCCAAGTGATCCACTCCTGGATTACTTTGGTACCTCCCTGCTAAACTAATAGCAAGGCACACATCGGGTCTGGTACACAACATTGCATACATGATAGAGCCTATGGCTGAAGCATACGGAACATCTTTCATTTTCTCTCTATCTTCTGCAGTGGTCGGGCATTGAGTCTTACTCAACTTCACACCTTGTAATACAGGCAAGAACCCTTTCTTTGCTTGATCCATTTTGAACTTCTTCAAAACTTTGTCAAGGTATGTGCTTTGTGAAAGTCCAATTAAGTTTCTTGATCTATCTCTATAGATCTTGATGCCCAATATGTAAGCAGCTTCACCGAGGTCTTTCATTGAAAAACTTTTATTCAAGTATCCTTTTATGCTATCCAGAAATTCTATATCATTTCCAATCAATAATATGTCATCCACATATAATATTAGAAATGCTACAGAGCTCCCACTCACTTTCTTGTAAATACAGGCTTCTCCAAAAGTCTGTATAAAACCATATGCTTTTATCACACTATCAAAACGTTTATTCCAACCCCGAGAAGCTTGCACCAGTCCATAAATGGATCGCTGGAGCTTGCACACTTTGTTAGCACCTTTTGGATCGATAAAACCTTCAGGTTGCATCATATACAACTCTTCTTCTAGAAATCCATTGAGGAATGCGGTCTTTACATCCATTTGCCAAATTTCATAATCATAAAATGCGGCAATAGCTAACATGATTCGGACGGACTTAAGCATCACTATGGGTGAGAAGGTCTCATCGTAGTCAACTCCTTGAACTTGTCGAAAACCTTTCGCAACAAGTCGAGCTTTGTAGACAGTAATATTACCATCAGCGTCTGTCTTCTTCTTAAAGATCCATTTATTCTTGATGGCTTGCCGATCATCGGGCAAGTCAACCAAAGTACACACTTTGTTCTCATACATGGATCCCATCTCAGATTTCATGGCCTAAAGCCATTTTGTGACATCTGGGCTCATCATCGCTTCCTCATAGTTCGTAGGTTCGTCATGGTCTAGCAACATGACCTCCAAAACAGGATTACCGTACCACTCTGGTGCGGATCTTACTCTGGTTGACCTACGAGGTTCGGTAGTAACTTGATCTGAAGTTTCATGATCATCATCATTAGCTTCCTCACTAATTGGTGTAGGTGTCACAGGAACTGGTTTCTATGATGAACTTCTTTCCAATAAGGGAGCATGTACAGTTACCTCATCAAGTTATAGTTTCCTCCCACTCATTCTTTCGAGAGAAACTCCTTCTCTAGAAAGGATCCATCCTTAGCAACAAAAGTTTCGCCTTCGGATCTGTGATAGAAGGTGTACCCAACAGTTTCCTTTGGGTATCCTATGAAGACACATTTCTCCGATTTGGGTTCGAGCTTACCAGGTTGAAGCCTTTTCACATAAGCATCGCAGCACCAAACTTTAAGAAATGACAACTTTGATTTCTTGCCAAACCATAGTTCATAAGGCGTCGTCTCAACGGATTTTGATGGTGCCCTATTTAACGTGAATGCAACCGTCTCTAAAGCATAACCCCAAAACGATAGCGGTAAATTAGTAAGAGACATCATAGATCGCACCATATCTTGTAAAGTATGATTACGACGTTCGGACACACCATTACGCTGTGGTGTTCCGGGTGGCGTGAGTTGTGAAACTATTCCGCATTGTTTCAAATGTAGACCAAACTCGTAACTCAAATATTCTCCTCCACGATCAGATCATAGAAACTTTATTTTCTTGTTACGATGATTTTCCACTTCACTCTGAAATTCTTTGAACTTTTCAAATGTTTCAGACTTATGTTTCATTAAGTAGATATACCCATATCCGATCAAATCATATATGAAGGTGAGAAAATAACGATACCCACCGCGAGCCTCAATATTCATCGGACCACATACATCAGTATGTATGATTTCCAACAAATCTGTTGCTCGCTCCGTAGTTCCGGAGAACGGCGTTTTAGTCATCTTGCCCATAAGGCATGGTTCACAAGTACGAAGTGATTCATAATCAAGTGATTCCAAAAGTCCATCAGTATGTAGTTTCTTCATGTGCTTTATACCAATATGACCCAAACGGCAGTGCCACAAATAAGTTGCACTATGATTATCAACTCTGCAACTTTTGGCTTCAACATTATGAATATGTGTATCACTACCAACGAGATTCAACAAAAATAGACCACTCTTCAAGGGTGCATGACCATAAAAGATATTACTCATATAAATAGAAGAACTATTATTCTCAGATTTAAATGAATAACCTTCTCGCATCAAACAAGATCCAGATATAATGTTCATGCTTAACCCTAGCACCAAATAACAATTATTTAGGTCTAAAACTAATCCCGAAGGTAGATGTAGAGGTAGCATGCCGACGGCGATCACATCGACTTTGGAACCATTTCCCACGCGCATCGTCACCTCGTCCTTAGACAGTCTTCGCTTAATCCATAGTCCCTATTTTGAGTTGCAAATTTTAGCAACAGAACCAGTATCAAATACCCAGGTGCTACTGTGAGCTTTGGTAAGGTACACATCAATAACATGTATATCACATATACCTTTGTTCACCTTGCCATCCTTCTTATCCGACAAATACTTGGGGCAGTTCCGCTTCCAGTGACCAGTCTGTTTGCAGTAGAAGCACTCAGTCTCAGGCTTAGGTCCAGACTTGGGTTTCTTCTCCTGAGCAGTAATGTCGGTGTCAAAACCGGCGGATCTCGGGTAGGGGGTCCCGAACTGTGCGTCTAGGCGGATGGTAACAGGAGGCAGGGGACACGAAGTTTTACCCAGGTTTGGGCCCTCTTGATGGAGGTAAAACCCTACATCCTGCTTGATTAATATTGATGATATGGGTAGTACAAGAGTAGATCTACCACGAGATCAGAGAGGCTAAACCCTAGAAGCTAGCCTATGGTATGATTGTATGTTATTGTTTTTATGTCCTACAGACTAAAATCCTCCGGTTTATAGACACCGGGGAGGGTTAGGGTTACACAAGGTCGGTTACAAAGGAGGAGATATCCATATCCGTACTGCCTAGCTTGCCTTCCACGCCAAGTAGAGTCCCATCCGGACACGAGACGAAGTCTTCAATCTTGTATCTTCATAGTCCAACAGCTCGTCCAAAGGTTATAGTCCGGCTATCCGGAGACCCCCTAGTCCAAGACTCCCTCAGTAGCCCCTGAACCAGGCTTCAATGACGATGAGTCCGGCGCGCAGTATTGTCTTCTGCATTGCAAGGCGGGTTCCTCCTCCGAATACACCACGGAAGAATTTAATCACAAGGATAGTGTCCGACCCTGCAAAATAAGTTCCACATTCCATCATAGAGAGAATAATATTTCCACAAATCTAATCTGCTGACACGTCTTGGCAACACGACATTATGTCATGGCCCGGTGATTATTCGAACCGTTTCCTTTAACTAGCCACGCACATAACGCGAGGCAGTTTTTCGACACGTCAAAGCAGAGATCGTGCTCCCCTTATTACGGGATTCTCATCAATACGGGCGTGGGTAACCCAACCGCGCCATCGATTACGATGCTTGGGGGACAATCGAGTTTTACCAGGCTAATGGGGCGCATAGTTTCGTCCGCCCATATAAAGGGATAAGGATCACCTTTTCATCCACGCCTTCTTCCTCCTTTGCTCATCCATTTTCGCACCACGAGCTCCAGCGCCCAAGTCCGCATTTCCTACCTCGACCTTCTCCAACCATGTCTGGAGCGGGAGGCAGGTGGATGGTCTCCTCTGTCATGGAGGGACACATCAAGAAGCTTTCGAGAGCCGGATACCTACCCAACGACATTGCGCACCGGCTCCCAGATGAGGGGCAGCTCATCCCCACCCCCAGGCCCCATGAGAGGGTAGTGTTCCTTACCCATTTCCTCCGCGGACTGGGATTCCCTCTCCACCCATTCGTCCCGGGGCTCATGTTCTACTACGGCCTGGATTTCCATGACCTGGCCCCGAACTTCATCCTCAACATCTCGGTGTTTATCGTCGTGTGCAAGGCCTTCCTCCGCATCAAGCCCCACTTTGGCTTATGGCTGAAGACCTTCAATGTCAAGCCGAAGGTAGTGGGCGGCAGCGAGGCGGAGTGCAAAGGCGCCATGGTGGGCAAGATGCCCAACCTTACATGGCTCGAGGGCTCCTTCGTGGAGACCATAAAGGAGTTCTGATCTGGCATCCCCACGCGGCTCACCTCCTGGAAAGAGAAGGGCCTGTCCTGGGGTAGTTCGGGAGAGCTGACCGGACTCCAAACATGTATTCAAAACATGGTGAACAAGAAGCTCAAACTTGTCAACGTAGTCCAGGTCATGCTCATCCGCCGGATCCTCCTGTGTCAACAACGGGCCTTCAACTTGTGGGAGTTCGACCCGGCCCAGCACCAAACTCTGAACAGGCTCTTCGATACAACACACGAGGATGCCTGGAAGGTGCTATTCAAGGGCGCTGAGGTTCCTCCTCCTACTACCGAGGATCGCGGATTCTGCGCGAAGCGCCAAGCCAGCGCAGTAAGCTGTTTTACCTCTTACCGGATACTTGTTTTTCATAGTTTGACTCTATGCGGGACCTAAGTTCCTGTTCCTTTGACAGGACTGGCAGGAAATGGCCGGACAGATCGACTGTCCAGCTCCCTTGCCCGAAGGCCCAGCTAACGCTCTCCTGACGGAGATGTAGACTCCGACTCCCTACAAGGTGCCAGAGAAGACCAAGAAGGCCAAGGGAACCTGAAAGTGTTCCTGATGCCAGGTGTCATCGGATTCACCGTCTGATGACTCTATGGCACACTCCTCCCCCGAAGACGAGGAGGAAGAAGAAGATGCTCCCCCTCTAGGCGGGGGAGACAAGAAAAGAAAGGCCACCCCAACTGGGGGGCCGAAGGGTCCAAGAAGGGAAGGACTCTCCTTCCGGATAGTTCCACCGCCACCGTCGAAGGCGAAGACGAGTGGTTGCCCAGGGCCAAGCCCCTGGGGAGGTCGTAAGTATTCGGATACCAGAGTGACTCATAGCATTCCTTTGTCGCAGTGCTTTCCCTAACGCCGAACATGATTATGCAGGCCGCCATGAGCCCATATCGATGTATCGTCGGACGGCTCCCTGGGCTCATCGGATATGGATAGTGATCTGCTTCCGACCACCACCTCCCCTTGCCCTGCGGACGACGCCGAGGTGCTGTCTCAAGAGCCACCGGGTCGAGAGGAGACAGTCCCGGAGGTGTCTCAAGGCGACCTTCCGGACTCTGGGAGCAGAGGGGACAAGCCCCTGAAGGCTCCGAGTTCGGCCCTCAGCCGAACACCACGCCGGATCCTCCAGTGGTTCCAGACTCGGGCAGGCGGCCTCCTTCCAAGAGGGGCAAGACGCCTATGCCGGTGACCTCTGTCCATCCAGAGGCGCCGGACAATCTACTGGAAACGCTTCGCAGCGCTTCCATTGACGAGGAGCACCGTACTATTATGAGTGCGGTGGTCCAGAAGGTTCAGTCCGCCAAGAGCGGACTGACTGAAGCCTGTGCCAGCCTTCTAACAGGCTTTGAGGTAAGTGTTTAAAATATAGGAAAAATATTACCACATAGACAGTAGCCCCTGATGCTCTGTTCGGTGTTCACAAAGAAAAGCCGAACAGAGGATCAAATAATATCACAGGAGTCTAATATAAGTATGTCAATATGCGTATGCAGGCTTCGCTGCTGGCCTCAGCCGTAGTGACTGCGGAGGTCGCCACACTGAAGCAGGACCTCGAGGGGTCCAAGAAAGAGCTCGGCCTTGCCAAGAGGCAGCTCGAGGAGAACAAGGGTAAGTAATACCCTGTCTATAGATATGTATATATAAAAGCAAACGTGATTGCAAAATGACAGGATCATCATATATTTGCCAGGGGCCACGACCGAAGTGGCGACCCTAAAGCAAGCGCTGTCCAAGGCTGAAGATAAAGCGGCCAAGGAGCGCACCGAGCAGGAAAGGCTAGAGGCTCGGGTGGGCGAGGTGCAGCAAGAGCGCCAGGCTCTCGTGACGAAGCACGAGGCGTTGGAGCTTGACTCGAAGACGCGAGAGTCTGAGCTTGCCACGGCCCTCGAGAGCGCAAAGAGTGCCAAGGCCGAAGCCCAAAAAGCCCTTCAGGAGATTGACGCGATGAAGAAAATAGCAGCGGGTAAGGCATTCTATATGCAAAGCAAGCATGTGAAAGTAAATTACCTATTACTTACCCAAATCCGGAGCTCTCCAGGAGCATTCGCAGATTTGCCCCGCAGCGTGTCGGATGCCGCACGGTTTTACCAGGCCGAAGAGGGAAGCTCAACGGAGAAGCTGTTCTGGTCTCAGTATACTGGGACCGAACACCCGGTGCCTATGAGCGACCAGCTGAAGCAGCTGGTCGAGCTACACAAGGTGGCCGAACAGGCCATGAAGGGCTTTATAGTCTGGCTGTGGCCTGGCGACGCCCTTCCGAACAACTACTTCGGCCTGGTGAGGCAGCTTGTAGATGCCTGCCCACAGCTGGAAGTCGTCAAGCGGTCCGTTTGCATCGAAGGTGCACGCCGGGCTTTCGCCCGTGTGAAGGTGCAGTGGGCCAAGCTAGACGTTGTGAAGCTGATCAAAGTAGGACCGCCGCAGGGTAAGGAGCATCGCACCCCCGAAATTTATTATGAGGGTGTCCTGAAGGGTGTCCGTCTTGTAGCGGACGAATGTTCAAAAGATGTAATATTTGAGTAAACTTGCTCGTGTGATCCTGTATGATGAAAACTTGTTTCATATGCGCTATGCAACGCTTGTTTGAATTTAAAATATTACCTTTTGTTTGGTTGTTTATCCAATCTGAGAGATGGCTAGTCCTCGGCTTCTGCCCCCATGCCGCGAGTGCTGGGGTGTTCGGGATAAACCTGAGCACTCTTGTTCCCATTGTTGGGTCCTTCGAGGGAGGTGCTCAGCACAGTGAACAAGGCAACCGGACTAATAATGCTTTATCACTCTCACTTAGCCATAGAATTCTATAATTTTAAATTTCGGCGAAGCTCCTAGTATTCGGAAGGCCGAATTTGAGGCGCGATACACGCCTTTAAGCCGGACAGTGCCGACTCCTCGCTCTAAGCGGCATAAGTCTTTAGGGAATCGAAACCTCGCCGAACAGCGACCAGTCTCTCGTCTTATCATGACAGTCAGTTTTAGCTTTCTCTACTGAGGTGCTTAGCCCAACAGAACCGGGGCACAATCGCAGTAGTTCTCCTATTGCTACTGTCGGAGTCAAAACCGGCGGATCTCGGGTAGGGGGTCCCGAACTGTGCGTCAAGGCCGGATGGTAACAGGAGACAAGGGACAAGGTGTTTTTTACCCAGGTTCGGGCCCTCTCGATGTAGGTAATACCCTACTCCTGCTTGATTAATATTGATGATATGGGTAGTACAAGAGTAGATCTACCACGAGATCAAGGAGGCTAAACCCTAGAAGCTAGCCTATGGTATGATTGTTGTGTATGGAGTTGATTGCCTATGGACTACAACCCTCCGGTTTATATAGACACTGGATAGGGTTAGGGTGACATAAAGTCGGTTACAATGGTAGGAGATCTTGAATATCCGCATCGCCAAGCTTGCCTTCCACGCCAAGGAAAGTCCCATCCGGACACGGGACGAAGTCTTCAATCTTGTATCTTCATAGTCCAGGAGTCCGGCTGAAGGTATAGTCCGGCTACCCGAACACCCCCTAATCCAGGACTCCCTCAGTAGCCCCTGAACCAGGCTTCAATGACGACGAGTCCGGCACGCAAATTTTCTTCGGCATTGCAAGGCGGGTTCCTCCTCCAAGTCCTTCATAGAAGATTGTAAACACCAAGAGTAGTGTCCGGCTCTGCAAAATAAGTTTCCACATATTGCCATAGAGAGAATAATATTGACAAAAATCAAATCTGTCGACGTATTCCGCAGTGCGTCATCACACTACGGCCAAGTCCTTTACCCGAATCGTTTTTACTTTTCCACCTCAGCATGTTTTGCGAGGCGGTTTCCTTGGCACGTCTTGTCAAAGCAGAGATCGTGTACCCCCTTTACGGGATTCTCATCAATACGGACGTGGGTAACCCAACCGCGCCATTTATCACGACGCTTGGGAGGCAAGCGAGTTTTACTAGGCTGGTGGGGACGCACAACCGCATCCGCCCTGATAAGGGGATAAGGATCCACCCTTTTACCTACGCCTTCTTCCTCTTTTGCCTATCCATCTCATGCGCACTCGAGCTCCAACGCCCAAGCCCGCACTTCCCACCTCAACCTTCTCCAGCAATGTCCGGAGCGGGAGGCAAGTGGATGGTCTCCTCCGTCACGGAGGGCCATGTCAAAAAGCTAAGGAAGGCCGGATACTTGTCCAAAGACATCGCGCACCGGCTTCCAGAGGAGGGGCAGCTTCTCCCCACCCCAAGGCCCCATGAGAGGGTAGTATTCCTTCCCCACTTCCTCCGTGGACTGGGTTTTCCACTCCACCCATTTGTCCGGGGGCTCATGTTTTACTATGGCCTGGATTTCCACGATCTGGCCCCGAACTTCGTCCTCAACATCTCGGCGTTCATCGTCGTGTGCGAGGCCTTCCTCCGCATCCGCCCCCATTTCGGCCTTTGGATCAAGACCTTCAACGTCAAGCCCAAGGTGGTGTGCGGCAGCCAGGCAGAATGCGGAGGCGCCATGGCGGGCAAGATGGCCAACGTCCTATGGCTCGAGGGCTCCTTCGTGGAGCCCCTGAAGGGGTGGCAATCGCGGTGGTTTTACATCACCGAGCCGCGTGATCCGAAATGGATCGCAACCCCCGAGTTCCGATCCGGACCCCCCCACGCGGCTTATGTCCTGGAAAGAGACGGGCCTGTCGTGGGGCGACGAAAAAGAGGTGACCGGACTGCAGACATGCATCCAGTCCCTAGTGAGCAAGCCAATCAAGCTCGTCAATGTAGTCCAGGTTATGCTCGTCCGCCAGATCCTCCCGTGTCAACAACGGGTCTTTAATCTGTGGGAGTTCAACCCGGCGCAGCACCAAACCCTTAACAGGCTCTTCGACACGACGTATGAAGATGTCTGGAAGGTGCTAACCAAAGGCGCCGAGGCTCCCACATCCGCTTCCGAGGACCGCGGATACAGCTCGCAGCGTCACGCTAGCGAGGTAAGCTATTTTCACCTTTTACAGGATGTTAAGCTTTTTCATAGTTTGACTCTATGCGGGATCTAAGCTCCCTGACCTTTGACAGGCTTGGCGGGCGAAGTCCGGATCGATTAACTGTCCGGCTCCCTTGCCCGAAGACCCAGCCCCCGCTCTACTAGCGAAGCTGCTGGTTCCGGCACCTTATGTGGTGCCGGAGAAGAAGGCCAAGAAGAAGAAGGCCACGGGGACTCAAAAGTTCCCGGCATATGGTGGTGTCGAACTCGTCGTCCGACGAGTCCGTGATGCACTCCCCCCGTGAAGACGAGGAGGAGGAAGAAGAAACCTCTCCCCCCCAGCGGGGGGAGGAGAGAAGAGGAAGGCCGCCCCAACGGGGGAGGCCGAGGGGTCTAGGAAAAGGAAGACCCCTCCGCCGGACTACGCCCCCAACGGTGAAGTCAAAGAGGAGTGGCCAAACAGGGCCAAGCGTCCGGTGAAATCGTAAGTTCGGATATCAGAATAACTCATGATGTTCCTTTGTTGCACAGCTTTCCCTAATGTCGAACATAATTATGCAGCCCGCCCCGGGCCGAACTCAACGAGTCGTCGAGCGGCTCCCTGGATTCATCGGCCGTGAACTCAGTTCCGCCCGTTGTCTCCCCCCGCACTGTGGACGACGCCGAAGTGGCATCGCAACAAGCTCCGGAGGAGGTGGTCCTGGAGGAGCCGCAGGGCGACCTCCCAGACCCCAGGAGTAAAGGGGACAAGACCCCCCAGGGCTCCAAGTCCGGCTTTGTGCCGGACACCGCGCCGGAATCTTCAACAGTTCCGGACCGCGGTAGGCAAACTCCTTCCAAGAGGAGCAAGCCTTCTGAGCCGGCGGCCTCCGTCCAACGGCGGTGCCGGACAATCTGCTCGAGGTGCTTGACGGCGCCTCCATCGACGAGGAGCACCGTACTATTATGAGTACGGTGATCCAGAAGGTTCAGTCCGCCAAGAGCGGACTGAGTGAAGCTTGCGCTAGCCTCCTAACGGGCTTCGAGGTAAGTAAAAATATGTAAAAATATAACCGCATAGACAGTAGCCCCTGATGCTCTGTTTGGCGTTCGGAAAGAAAAGCCGAATAGAGGATCTAGTAAATTTCGCAGGAGTCTAACAATAAAGAGTCAATATGCGTGTGCAGGCTTCACTGCTATCCACCGCCGCACTGACTGCGGAGGTGGGTGTCCTGAAACAGGACTTCAAGCGGACCGAGCAAGAGCTCGGCCTTGCCAAGCGGCAGCTCGAGGAAAAAGAAGGTAGGAAATACCTTACAGAAAAAGTGCCTATAGAGAGGCGTGATTGCAAAAAATAATAGGATTGCACTGCTTATTATAGGGGCCACGACTGAGGTGGCGACCCTCAAGCAGGCGCTGTCCGAGGCCGAAAAGAAAACGGCCGCGGAGCGCACCGAGCGAGAGAAACTTGGGGCTCAGGTCGGCGAGGTGCAGCAAGAGCTTCAGGCTCTCATGAAAAAACATGAGAGTTTGGAGCTTGAGTCAAAGACCCAAGCGTCCGAGCTCACGGCGGCCCTTGAGACTGCCAAGTCTGCCAAGGCCGAAGCCCAAAAGGCCCTCCAAGAGTTGGAGGAGATTAAGAGGATAGCAGCGGTTAAGGCATTCTTTATGCAAAGCATAAATATAAAAGTAAACTACTTGTTACTTACCCGAATCCGGAGTTCTCCAGGGGCATTCGCAGATCTTCCCCGCAGCGTATCCGACGCCGCCGCATTCTACCGAGCTGAAGAGGGCAGCTCGACGGAGAAGGTGTTCTGGTCTCAGTATGCTGAGGCCGGACACCCTGTGCCCTTGAGCGACCAGCTGAAACAACTGGTTGAGCTCCACAAGGTGGCCGAACAGGCCATGAAGGGCTTCATAGTTCGGCTGTGGCCCGGCGAGGCCCTGCCTGGGAGCTACTTTGGGCTGGTGCGGCGGCTGGTGGAGGCCTGTCCAAGTCTCGAGGTCATCAAGCGCTCCGTCTGCATCGAAGGTGCCCGTCGGGCCCTTGCCCGTGCAAAGGTGCACTGGGGTAAGCTGGACGGTGAGAAGCTTGTGAAGGACGGGCCGCCGCCGGGGAAGGAGCATCGCAAGCCCGAGAACTATTACACGGATGTTCTTGCGGGTGCCCGCCTTGTGGCAGATGAATGTACCAAGGATGTAATTTTTGAATAAACTCGCTCGTTTTTATCCTGTGCGCTGAAAACTTGTTCATAGGAGCTTAAGCAATGCTTGTCGAATTTAAAATATTATTTTCTGTGCGGCCGTTTATCAAAAAATTGAGAGATGGCCATTCGTCGGCTTCTGCCCCCATGCCACTAGTGCTGGGGTGTTCGGGATAAAGCTGAGCGCTCTTTTTCCCATAGTTGGGTCCTTCGAGGGAGGCGCTCAGCACAACAAACCAGGCAATCAGACTATAATGCTTGAACACTCTCACTTAGCCATAGAACTTTATAATTTTAAATTTTGGCGAAGCCCCTAGTTCGAAAGACCGAGTTCGGGGCGCTATCCACGCCTTGGTCGGACAAATCCGGCTCCTCGCTCGAAGCGGCATAAGTCTTTAGGGACTCGAAAAAACCTCTCGAACAGCGACCGGTCTCTCGCCTCATCATGACAGTCAGTTTTAGCTTTCTCCACTGAGGTGCTTAACCCAGCTCAACCGGGGCACAATCGCAGTGGTTCTCCTAGTGCTACCTTAGCTGATATAGCGGAACGTAAGGCACCAAAACATAGGAACCGGGCAAACCCAACTATTGACCCAAATCATGATTCGGAGCCGATGCATAAAGTGCTATAAGTTCGGGGTGCCGCACTTGTGAAAGTGTACGGACTTCTCACACCATATTAAAGGGTACTGAAGCCCCTGGCGTACTTGCCGTACCACAGTGTACGGGTGCAACATGTCATTAATGAACATATATAAAAGAGAGTAATGCAGAAAATAGACGAAAGCTATGCATTGTTTATATAAAGGCTATTTATCAAAGCCGAACGATACAAATAGTGCGGTAAGCAAAAGATATTGGACTATTCAGTATGTCCTGACCGGGGGCAGGCCGCGGAATTGTATTTAAAATAGGTATACCGCTCGTAACAGAGACCACCTGGGAGTTCCATAGTGCGGCATGCCTTGTCTGCCTCCCTGGATCTTGCATCGTTTGTGCGGCAGTAGAATTGCCGAACAGGTCGTCCGAAGTATGGAGTCCTGAAGGTAAGAAAAAATTAAAAAGAGAATCCAGCAGCCCCTAGTACGTTTTAAGCCGTATTCTGGGTGTGCCGTTATTGTGCCCCTTCCCCTGTGCCCATGGTATTTCAAGGGCGTAGTTATGTACGCGAGGTACTGGTTTTGCTATGTCGCGATAACTGGGGTTGGGGCCGCATTGCTACGCTTTCTTAGAGTGTGCCAGGCGGTCCTGCTGTGGGTTACTCCGGGCGCGCTTGGCAGTGTCAGTATTTTTAATGGCCGGACTGGAGAATTGCCTGAGAAGGCTACTTCGTACCTCCGCTGCAAGAGCTGCCGTATGCTCCTCCGTACGGAGGGAGCGTTCGGTGTTTCCGTTGACCATAATTACTCCTCGAGGGTCTGGCATCTTGAGCTTGAGATATGCGTAGTGCGGCACCGCATTGAACTTTGCAAATGCGGTTCGTCCGAGCAGGGCGTGATAGCCACTGCGAAATCGGACTATATCGAAGATTAACTCTTCGCTTCAGAAATTTTCCGGGGATCCGAAGACCACGTCAAGTGTTACTGAGCCTGTACAGTTGGCTTCTACACATGGTATAACGCCTTTAAAGGTCGTTCTTGTGGGCTTAATCCTTGAGGGATCTATGCCCATTTTCTGCACTGTATCCTGATAAAGCAGGTTCAGGCTACTGCCGCCGTCCATGAGGACTCTTGTGAGATGAAATCCGTTGATGATTGGGTCGAGAACCATTGCGGCGAAGCCGCCATGACGGATGCTAGTGGGATGGTCCCTTCGATCAAAAGTGATCGGGCAGGAGGACCATGGGTTGAACTTTGGGACGACTGGCTCTATCGCGTATACGTCCCGTAGCGCACGCTTCCACTCCCGCTTGGGAATGTAGGTTGCGTATATCATGTTCACCGTCCACACTTGTGGGGGAAAGCCTTTCTGTCCATTGTTGTTCGGCGGCTTGGGCTCCTCGTCGTCGCTGTGCAGCCCCTTGTCTCTGTTTTCGGCCCTTAACTTGCCTGCCTGCTTGAACACCCAACAATCCCTGTTAGTGTGATTGGCTGGCCTTTCGGGGGTGCCATGTATCTGGCACAAGCGATCGAGTATTCGGTCCAAACTGGACGGGCCCTGAGTATTCTTTTTGAATGGCTCTTTCCGCTGACCGGATTTATAGCCTTTGAATCCGGCATTGACTACCGTGTCTTCATTGCTGTCGCTGTTAACGCGACGTTTTTTCTTATTCCGACGTGTCCTGCCACTTTTGTCGTTCGTATCCGAGTTACCAGGGTTCTTTGATAAGTTGTTACTGCGAGCTAGCCAGCTGTCTTCTCCCGCGCAAAAGCGGGTCATGAGTGTCGTGAGGGCTGCCATGGATTTCGGCTTTTCCTATCCCAGGTGCCGGGCAAGTCACTCTTCGCGGATGTTATGCTTGAAGGCTGCTAGGGCCTCTGCGTCCGGACAGTTGACTATTTGGTTTTTCTTTGTTAGGAACCGTGTCCAGAATTGTCTGGCCGATTCCTCTGGCTGCTGAATTATGTGGCTTAAGTCGTCGGCATCCGGCGGTCGCACGTAAGTGCCCTGGAATTTGTCGAGGAATGCGGCTTCCAGGTCCTCCCAAGAATCGATTGAGTCTGCTGGCAAGCTGTTAAGCCAATGCCGGGCCGGTCCTTTAAGTTTGAGCGGGAGGTATTTGATGGCGTGTAGATCATCGCCGCGTGCCATGTGGATGTGAAGGAGATAATCCTCGATCCATACCGCCGGGTCTGTTATGCCATCGTATGATTCGATGTTTACGGGTTTGAAACCCTCTGGGATTTTATGATCCATTACTTCCTTCGTGAAGCATAGCGGGTGTGTGGCGCCTCTGTTCTGGGCTATATCACGACGTAGCTCGGAAGCGCTATGTCTGTTGTGTTCGGCCTGGCCGGATTTGTTGTATCCGGAGTGAAGATCATCGTCACATGCCGTAGGACGCCTGCGTGATCCGTAGATCGATCTTGTTTGTCTTGCCTTATCCTCCAGTATGTCTCGCAGGTCGGGCGCATTTTCCCGTGCCTTAGTTGAGCGGCGTCGGGGCATGGCTTGGGTGGAGGGCCGAGGGGCCTCTCTGTCGCGGCCGCGAGGTGGCCGGTCTACCATGTCATGCGCTGGTGATGTAGGTGCTTCCTCCTCTGATCGGGGTAGCGGCCTGCGCTTCGGGTAACTCTTGGAGGGGTGTTCGAGTTCATACTCTTCGGCCGTAAGGACTTCAGTCCATCTGTCAGCTAGCAAATCTTGGGCAGCTTTAAGCTATTGCTGCTTTTTCTTGAGGCTGCTTGCCGTGGCTAAAAGCCTGCGTTTAAAACGCTCTTGTTCGGCGGGGTCTGATGGTATGACGAATTCGTCGTCATCGAGGCTTGCCTCGTCTTCGGAGGGAGGCGTATAGTTATCATCCTCGACCTCTCGGTCTGCCTCTCTCTCATGAGGGCTGGCTTCTCCATCTTCCTGCGCTGAATCTTGCTGAGGTGGGTGTTCTTCGGCATTATCCGGGGTAGTATTATCTCCCGTGCCGGAATCACCGTTTTTGCTTTGGCGGGATTTAGAGCGGCGCCGCTGACGCCGGCTCTTCGGCTGTTTCTTGGGGGCGTCATCCCCCACTGTTCCATCGCCATCTCCATCTTTTGGAGTATCCACCATATATATGTCATATGACGAGGTGGCCTTCCAGCGCCCTACAGGTGCTGGTTCCTGTTCGTCTCCTACATCGTCGTCCATGCCGTCGATGTCTTCGGAGCTGAAGTCAAGCATGTCGGTTAGATCGTCGACAGTGGCTACAAAGTGGGTGGTGGGTGGGCTTTGAATTTCCTTATCGTCCGTATCCCACCCTCGCTGACCGTAGTCGGGCCAGGGCTCTCCTGATAGAGAGAGAGACTTAAGAGAGTTCAGGATGTCGCCAAAAGGCGAATGCTGAAAGATGTCTGTGGTAGTGAACTCCATTATCGGCGCCCAATCGGATTCGATTGGCAGGGGCACGGGGGGTTCGGAGTCCGGATCCTCGGAGTCACAGGCCATGCGGAGTGTGGGGCTGGAGTTCGGCTTGATCGCCTCTCAGATCGCAGCCACTGAGGCAGCATCTAACCGCTGATCCTCGATCGTATCAGTATGCTCCGAATCAATGGTCGAAACCGATGCGTATGCGGCCTCCAAGGCGCTGTTCGGCGGCAGAGCTATATCATGCCCATCGAGACAGTGCGGCACGCTTGGCTGTGGCTCGAATCCGTCGAAGATCAAGTCCCCGTGGATGTCAACCGTGTAGTTTAGGCTTCCAAACCTGACCTGATGGCCAGGGGCGTAGCTTTCGATCTGCTCCAGGTGGCCGAGTGAATTGGCCCGCAGAGCGAAGCTGCCGAAGACGAAGATCTGTCCGGGGAGAAAAGTTTCACCCTGGACCGTATCATCGTTGATGATCAAAGGAGCCATCGGGCCTAAAGGCGACGACAGAGAGGAACTCTCAATGAAAGCACCAATGTCGGTGTCAAAACCGGCGAATCTCGGGTAGGGGGTCCCGAACTGTGCGTCAAGGCCGGATGGTAACAGGAGACAAGGGACAAGGTGTTTTTTTACCCAGGTTCGGGCCCTCTCGATGGAGGCAATACCCTACTCCTTCTTGATTAATATTAATGATATGGGTAGTACAAGAGTAGATCTACCACGAGATCAAGGAGGCTAAACCCTAGAAGCTAGCCTATGGTATGATTGTTGTGTATGGAGTTGATTGCCTACGGACTACAACCCTCCGGTTTATATAGACACTGGATAGGGTTAGGGTTACATAAAGTCGGTTACAATGGTAGGAGATCTTGAATATCCGCATCGCCAAGCTTGCCTTCCACGCCAAGGAAAGTCCCATCCGGACACGGGACGAAGTCTTCAATCTTGTATCTTCATAGTCCAGGAGTCCGGCTGAAGGTATAGTCCGGCTACCCGAACACCCCCTAATCCAGGACTCCCTCAACTACCTTAGCCGATAGAGCGGAACGTAAGGTACCAAAACATAGGAGCTGGGCAAACCCAACATTTGACCAAAGACATGATTCGGAGCTGATGCATATAATGCTATAAGTTCGGGGTGCCGCACTTGTGAAAGTGTTCGGACTTCTCACACCATATTGTGGGGTACTTAAGCCCCTGGTGTGTTGGCCGTACCAAAGTGTACGGTTGTAAGGAATCATTAATGAACACACATATATAAAAAAATAGAATGCAATAATAGTCTTAATGCTATGGATTGTTTATTCAAAAAGGTGTGTTTAAAGCAGAATGATACAGATAGTGCGATAAGAAAAAAGTAGGACTATGCCCCTTCCAAGGGCAAGCTGAGGAATTGTATTAAAGCAAATATTTCACTCGTTGTCGTAATCCACCTGGGAGTTCCGTGGTGTGACGTAGCTTTCTGCCTCCTTGGTTGCTGCATCATGTGTTCGGCAATCATGCTGTCGGACAGGGTTTTAAGAGATTAAAGTCCTGAAAGAGAAAAATAACAAAGCGGGAAGCCCCTAGTGCGATTTAGGCCGCGTCTTGGAGTGTGCCGTAGTTGTGCCCCCTCCCCACCTGTGCCCATGGTATTTTTAATGCGTAATTATGTACACGTGGCACGAATTTCACCGTTTGGCTTGGGCCGGGGTGGGGGCCGCATTGCTACGCGAGCTCAGACTATGCCGGGCGGTCTAGTTGCCGATTACTCCGAGCGCCTTTGAAGGTGTCCAGGTCTTGAAACGCCGAACTGGTGAATTGCCTTGAGAGGCTGCTTTGCGCTTCTGCTGCGGGGGCCGCAGTGTGCTCCTCCGTTCGGAGAGAGCGCTCTGTGTTTCTATTAACTGTAATAACCCCACGAGGTCCTGGCATCTTGAGCTTGAGGTATGCATAATGCGGTACCGCATTGATTCTCGCAAATGCGGTTCGCCCGAGCAGTGCATGATAACCACTGCGGAATGGGACTATATCGAAGATTAATTCTTCGCTTCGGAAGTTATCCGGGGATCCGAAGACCACTTCCAGTGTAATTGAGCATGTGCAATGTGCCTCTACACCTGGAATGACGCCTTTAAAGGTCGTTTTTGTGGGTTTGATCCTTGAAGGGTCTATACCCATTTTTGCGCACTGTGTCCTGGTAAAGCAGGTTCAGGCTGCTACCGCCATCCATAAGGACTCGAGTGAGGTGAAATCCGTCAATGATTGGGTCTAAGACCAGTGCGGCGAATCCGCCCTGACGGATACTAGTGGGGTGGTCCCTGCGATCGAAGGTGATCGGGCAGGAGGACTATGGGTTGAACTTTGGGGCGACTGGCTCCAACGCATATACGTCCCTGAGCGCACGCTTCCGCTCCCTCTTGGGGATGTGGGTTGCGTATATCATGTTCACCGTCCGCACTTGTGGGGGGAACCTCTTCTGTCCTCCGGTGTTCGGCTGTCGGGGCTCCTCTTCGTCATCGCTGTGTGACCCCTTATCTTTATCTTCGGCAATTAACTTGCCGGCCTGCTTGAACACCCAGCATTCCCTGTTGGTGTGGTTGGCTGGCTTGTCAGGGGTACTATGTATTTGACACGAGCGATCGAGTATGCGGTCCAAACTGGACGGGCCTGGAGTGCTTCTTTTAAATGGATTTTTCTGCTGACTTGGTTTAGAGCCTTTGAATTCGGCATTGACTACCGTATCCTTAGTATTATCGTTGTTAATGCGGCGCTTGTGTTTGTTGCGACATGACCTGCTATTGCCGTCCTTGGTATCCGAAGTACCATGGTTTTTTGTTATGTTGTTACTGCGAGCCAGCCAGCTATCTTCTCCTGCACAAAAGCGGATCATGAGTGTCGTGAGGGCTGCCATAGATTTCGGCTTTTCTTGTCCAAGGTGCCGGGCAAGCCACTCGTCATGGATGTTTTACTTGAAGGCTGCTAGGGCCTCTGCATCCGGACAGTCGCGATTTGATTTTTCTTTGTTAGGAACCGTGTCCAGAATTGCCTGGCCGATTCTTCTGGCTGCTGGATTATGTGGCTCAAGTCATTTGCGTCTGGTGGTCGCACATAAGTGCCCTGAAAGTTGTCGAGGAATGCGGCTTCCAGATCTTCCAACAGCTAATGGACTCTGCTGGCAAGCTGTTAAGCCAATGCCGCGCTGGTCCTTTGAGCTTTAGTGGGAGGTATTTGATGGCATGTAAGTCATCGCCGCGGGCCATTTGGATGTGGAGGAGGAAATCCTCGATCCATACCGCAGGATCTGTTGTGCCGTCGTATGATTCAATATTTATGGGTTTGAAACCCTCTGGGATTTGATGATCCATTACTTCATCTGTGAAGCATAGGGGGTGTGCGGCGCCTCTGTATTGGGCTATATCGCGACGCAGCTCGAATGGGTCCTGCCCGCTGTGTTCGGCCCGGCCGGATTGACTTTTACTGTATCCGGCATGACGTTTATCGTCTCGCATAGTGGCGCGCCCTCATGATCCGTAGATCGATCTTGCATGTTTTGCTTTGTCCTCCAATATGTCTCGCAGGTTTGGCGTATTTCCCCATGCCTTTTTATTTGAATTGCGTCAGGGTGCAGGCTGAGTTTTTGGCTGGAATGCCTCTCTATCGCGGCCACGAGGTGGCCGATCAGCCGCGTCATACGCTTCTTCCTCCAGTCAGGGTAGCAACCTGCATTTTGGGTAACTCTTGGAGGGGCGCTCGAGTTTATATTCCTCGGCCGCGAGGACTTCAGTCCATCTGTCAGCTAGCAGATCTTGATCAGCTTGAAGCTGCTGCTGCTTTTTCTTAAGGCTATTCGCCGTAGCTATAAGCCGGCGCTTGAAGCGCTCTTGTTCGACGGGATCCTCTCGTACGGCGAATGTGTCATCGCCGAGGCTTGCCTCTTCTTCGGAGGAGGGCATGTAATTATCATCCTCCGCTTCTCCATCTGCCGCTCTCTCAGGAGGGCTGGCTCCTCCATCCTCCTGCTCTAAATCTTGCTAGAGGGGATAGTTGTTATCTTCAGCACTATCCGGAGTGTTATTATCTCCTTTGCCGGTATCACCACTTTTGCTTTGGCGGGACTTAGAGCGGCGCCGCTGACGTCGGCGCTAGGGTTGCTTCTTGGAGGGGTCATCCGCCGCTGTCTTGTCGCCATTGCCTTCTTTGGGTGTGTCCACCATGTATATATCGTATGATGAGGTGGCTGTCCAGTGCCCTGTGGGCAGTGGTTCATCTTCGTCTCCCGCATCGTCATCCATACCGTCGATGTCTTCGGAGTCCAATTCGAGCATGTCGGTTAAGTCATCGACAGTGGCTACTAAGTGGGTGGTGGGCGGGCCGCGAATTTCTTCGTCGTCCTCATCCCAATCCTACCGGACATAGTTCGTCCAGGATCCTCCTGACAAGGAGAGAGACCTTAACAAGTTTAGTATGTCGCCTAAGGGCGAGTGCTGAAAAATATCCGCGGAGGTAAACTCCATCATCGGAGCCCAATCGGATTCGCTAGGAACGGGCGCAGGCGGTTCGGAGTCCGTGGCTGGAGAGAGATCCGACAGTTTGTCAACACGGCTCTTGTGTAGAGTAAGGTCGATGTTCGGCTCGATCACCGATGAGGGTAAGGCCTCCGTGGCGGGGTCCATCCACCCATCCATGGACGACGCAACTGGTTCCGAATTGAGGGTCGGAGCGGCTGCCGGTGCGATCTCCTAAACACTGTCGGATGGTAGAGCTAAATCGTACTCATCATGACCGCGTGACGCACAAGGCAGAGGCTCGAATCCGTCGAAGATCAAGTCTCCGCGGATATCGGCCATGTAGCTTAAGCTTCCAAACCTGACCTGATGGCCAGGGGCGTAGCTTTCAATCTGCTCTAGATGGCCAAGCGAATTGGCCCGCAGTGCAAAGCCGCCGAATGCAAAAATTTGTCCGGGAAGAAAAGTCTCCCCCTGGACTGCATCGCTAACGATGATAGAAGGAGCCATCAAGCCTAACGGCGATGACACAGAGGAACTCTCAATGAAAGCACCAATGTCGGTGTCAAAACTGGCGGATCTCGGGTAGGGGGTCCCGAACTGTGCGTCTAGGCGGATGGTAACAGGAGGC
Organism: Triticum urartu; assembly: GCF_056163025.1. Taxonomy (NCBI): domain Eukaryota; kingdom Viridiplantae; phylum Streptophyta; class Magnoliopsida; order Poales; family Poaceae; genus Triticum; species Triticum urartu. The sequence goes on from NC_141874.1 coordinate 64,373,599, forward strand.
AGGGGACACAAAGTTTTACCCAGGTTCGGGCTCTCTTGATGGAGGTAAAACCCTACGTCCTGCTTGATTAATATTGATGATATGGGTAGTACAAGAGTAGATCTACCACGAGATCAGAGAGGCTAAACCCTAGAAGCTAGCCTATGGTATGATTGTATGTTATTGTTGTTATGTCCTACGGACTAAAACCCTCCGGTTTATATAGACACCGGAGAGGGTTAGGGTTACACAAGGTCGGTAACAAAGGAGGAGATATCCATATCCGTATTGCCTAGCTTGCCTTCCACGCCAAGTAGAGTCCCATCCGGACACGAGACGAAGTCTTCAATCTTGTATCTTCATAGTCCAACAGCCCGGCCAAAGGATATAGTCCGGCTGTCCAGAGACCCCCTAATCCAAGACTCCCTCAAGCAACTTGTTTGTTGTTCTTCTTGAAGTTCCCCTTCTTCTTCCCTTCATTTTTCTTGAAACTGGTGGTCTTGTTGACCATCAACACTTGATGCTCCTTCTTGATTTATACCTCCGCTTCCTTTAGCATTGCAAAGAGCTCGGGGATTGTCTTGTTCATCCCTTGCATATTATAGTTCAGCACAAAGCTTTGGTAGCTTGGTGGCAGTGATTGAAGAACTCTGTCAATGGCACTATCAACAGGAAGATTAACTCCCAGTTGAGTCAAGTGATTATGATACCCAGACATTTTGAGTATATGTTCACTGACGGAACTATTCTCCTCCATCTTGCAGCTATAGAACTTATTGGAGACTTCATATCTCTCAATCCGGCATTTGCTTGAAATATTAACTTCAACTCCTGGAACATCTCATATGCTCCATGACGTTCAAAACGTCGTTGAAGTCCCAGTTCTAAGCCGTAAAGCATGGCACACTGAACTATCGAGTAGTCATTAGCTTTACTTTGCCAGACATTCTTAATGTCATCAGCAGCAGGCCTGGCACCCAGCGGTGCTTCCAGGACGTAATTCTTCTGTGCAGCAATGAGGATAATCCTCAAGTTACGGACCTAGTCCGTGTAATTGCTACCATCAACTTTCAACTTTGCTTTCTCAAGGAACGCATTAAAATTCAACAGAACAACAACACAGACCATCTATCTACAATCAACATAGACAAGCAAAATACTATCAGGTACTAAGTTCATGATAAATTTAAGTTCAATTAATAATTTTACTTAAGAAATCCCACTTAGATAGACATCCCTCTAATCATCTAAGTGATCACGTGATCCAAATCAACTAAACCATGTCCGATCATCACGTGAGATGGAGTATGAGGGAGTCCTGGATTAGGGGGTGTTCGGGTAGCCGGACTATACCTTCAGCCGGACTCCTGGACTATGAAGATACAAGATTGAAGACTTCGTCCCGTGTCCGGATGGGACTTTCCTTGGCGTGGAAGGCAAGCTTGGCGATGCGGATATTCAAGATCTCCTACCATTGTAACCGACTTTATGTAACCCTAACCCTATCCGGTGTCTATATAAACCGGAGGGTTGTAGTCCGTAGGCAATCAACTCCATACACAACAATCATACCATAGGCTAGCTTCTAGGGTTTAGCCTCCTTGATCTCGTGGTAGATCTACTCTTGTACTACCCATATCATCAATTTTAATCAAGAAGGAGTAGGGTATTACCTCCATCGAGAGGGCCCGAACCTGGGTAAAAAACATCTTGTCCCTTGTCTCCTGTTACCATCCGGCCTTGACGCACAGTTCGGGACCCCCTACCCGAGATCCGCCGGTTTTGACACAGACAGAGTAGTTTCCAATGGTGAAAATCACTATGTTGATCATATCTACTATATGATTCACGCTCTACCTTTTGGTCTCAGTGTTCTGAGGCCATATCTGCATATGCTAGGCTCGTCAAGTTTAACCAGGTATTCTGTGTGTGCAAAACTGGCTTGCACCCGTTGTAGATGAACGTAGAGCTTATCACACCCAATCATCACATGGTGTCTCGGCACAACGAACTTTGGCAACGGTGCATAATAAGGGAGAACACTTTTATCTTGAAATTTAGTGAGAGATCATCTTATAATGCTACCATCAGTCAAAGCAAAATAAGATGCATAAAAGATAAACATCACATGCAATCAAAATAAGTGATATGATATGGCCATCATCATCTTGTGCTTGTGATCTCCATCTCCAAAGCACTGTCATGATCACCATCGTCACCGGCGCGACACCTTGATCTCCATCGTAGTATCGTTGTCGCCTCACCAACTATTGCTTCTACAACTATCGCTACCGCTTAGTGATAAAGTAAAGCAATTACAGGGCGATTGCGTTGCATACAATAAAGCGACAACCATATGGCTCCTGCCAATTGCCGATAACTTTGTTACAAAACATGATCATCTCATACAATAAATATAGCATCATGTCTTGACCATATCACATCACAACATGCCCTGCAAAAACAAGTTAGATGTCCTCTACTTTGTTGTTGCAAGTTTTACGTGGCTGCTACGGGCTGAGCAAGAACCGTTCTTACCTACACATCAAAACCACAACGATAGTTCTTCAAGTTAGTGTTGTTTTAACCTTCTCAAGGACCGGGCGTAGCCACACTCGGTTCAACTAAAGTTGGAGAAACTGACACCCGCCAGCCACGTGTGTGCAAAGCACGTCGGTAGAACCAGTCTCGCGTAAGCGTACGCATAATATCGGTCCGGGCCGCTTCATCCAACAATATCGCCGAACCAAAGTATGACATGCTGGTAAGCAGTATGACTTGTATCACCCACAACTCACTTTTGTTCTACTCGTGCATATAACATCTACGCATAAAACCTGGCTCGGATGCCACTGTTGGGGAACGTAGTAATTTCAAAACTTTTCCTACGCACACACAGGATCATGGTGATGCATAGCAATGAGAGGGGAGAGTGTGTCCACGTACCCTCGTAGACCCAATGCGGAAGCGTTAGCACAACGTGGTTGATGTAGTCGTATGTCTTCACGATCCGACCGATCCAAGTACCGAACGCACGGCACCTCCGAGTTCTGCACACATTCAACTCGATGACTTCCCGCGAGCTCCGATCCAGCAAAGCTTCACTGGGGAGTTCCGTCAGCATGAAGGCGTGGTGATGGTGATGATGATGCTACCGATGCAGGGCTTAGCCTAAGCACCGCTACGATATAACCGAGGTGGAATATGGTGGAGGGGGGCACCGCACACAGCTGGAATAGATCAACTGATCAACTTGTGTGTCTAGAGGTGCCCCCTGCCCCCGTATATACAGGAGCAAGGGGGGAGGCCGGACGACCCTCTATGGCGCGCCAGGTGGAGGAGTCCTCCTCCTAGTAGGAGTAGGACTCCCCTCTTTCCTACTCCTACTAGGAGGGGGAAAGGAAGGGGAAGAGGGAGAAGGAAAGGGGGCGCCTCCCCCCTCTCCTAGTCCAATTCGGACCAGAGGGGGAGGGGTGCGTGGCCTGCCCTAGGCCAACCCACTCTATCTCCACTAAGGCCCATAAGGCCTATTACTTCTCCGAGGGGGGGGGGTGGGGGGTTCCGATAACCCTCCGGCACTCCGGTTTTCTTCGAAATCACCTGGAACACTTCTGGTGTCCGAATATAGTCGTCCAATATATCGATCTTTATGTCTCGACCATTTCGAGACTCCTCGTCATGTCCGTGATCATATCCAGGACTCTGAACTACCTTCGGTACATCAAAACACAAAAACTCATAATACCGATTGTCACCGAACTTTAAGCGTGCGGACCCTACGGGTTCGATAACTATGTAGACATGACCGAGGCACGTCTGCGGTCAATAACCAATAGCGGAACTTGGATGTTCATATTGGCTCCCACATATTCTACGAAGATCTTTATCGGTCAAACCGCATAACTGCATACGTTGTTCCCTTTGTCATCGGTATGTTACTTGCCCGAGATTCGATCGTCGGTACCTAGTTCAATCTCGTTACCGGCAAGTCTCTTTAATCGGTCTATAATGCATCATCCCGCAACTAACTCATTAGTTACAATGCTTGCAAGGCTTATAGTGATGTGCATTACCGAGAGGGCCTAGAAATACCTCTCCGAGAAATCCTAATCTCGAAATACGCCAGCTCAACAAGTACCTTCGAAGACACCTGTAGAGCACCTTTATAATCACCCAGTTATGTTGTGACGTTTGGTAGCACACAAAGTGTTCCTCCGGTAAACGGGAGTTGCATAATCTCATAGTCATAGGAACATGTATAAGTCATGAAGAAAGCAATATCAACATACTAAACGATCAAGTGCTAAGCTAACGGAATGGGTCAAGTCAATCACATGATTCTCCTAATGATGTGAGCTCGTTAATAAAATGACAACTCATGTCTATGGCTAGGAAACATAACCATCTTTGATCAACGAGCTAGTCAAGTAGAGGCATACTAGTGACACTCTATTTGTCTATGTATTCACACATGTATTATGTTTTCAGTTAATACAATTCTAGCATGAACAATAAACATTTATCATGATATAAGGAAATAAATAATAACTTTATTATTGCCTCTAGGGCATATTTCCTTCAGCTATGACTTTGCCATGCTTAATGCTTGTGACTTTGGGCCCGGGTGCCATGATTTCAGATCCGAACCGTTTATGTTATCACCATTATATTCATGTTCTAGATCCGATCTTGCAAGTTATAGTCACCTACTAAGTGTTATGATCCGGTAACCCCGGAGTGACAATAACCGAGACTTCTTCCGGTGATTACCGCAGTTTGAGGAGTTCATGTATTCACTATGTGTTAATGCTTTGTTCCTGTTCTCTATTAGAAGGAGGCCTTAATATCCCTTAGTTTCCAATAAAGCACGTATGACTATTTACGGAATACATGCCTACATTATATCGATGACCTGGAGCTAGTGCCGAATAACCCTAGGTTATAACTGTCACATGATGAATATCATCCAACAAGTCACCGATCCAATGCCTACAAATTTATCTTATATTGTTTCTGCTAAGTTACTACTGCTATCGTCATTGTTACACTTGCTACAAAATTACTGCTATCACAGTTACTGTTACTATTGTTGTTTTCACTACTATCAAAACTTTCATATTACTGTGCTACTGATTACTTGCTGTAGATAATTAGTCTCCAGGTGTGGTTGAATTGACAACTCAGCTGCTAATACCTTCAAATATTCTTTGGCTCCTCTTGTGTCGAATCTATAAATTTGGGTTGAATACTCTACCCTCGAAAATTGTTGCGATCCCCTATACTTGTGGGTTATCAAGACCTTTTTCTGACGCCGTTGTCGGGGAGCATAGCTATATTTGTTGAGTCACTTGGGATTATTATCATACTATCACTATGAAGAATCTGAAGGATGCTAAGACTAAGATATTTCCCTCAAGTACGAGGGGAGGTAAGAAACTACCATCCAGTTCTGCTTTAGATTCACCTTCTGTTATGAGTTAACTTGCAACACCACCACATGCTATTAATTCTGATATGTCGCAAGTTATTGATGATGTTACTTATGCTATGGATAATGCTTATGATGATGCTAGTACCTTGCATTGATAATGATGATGTGCCACTTGGTGAATTTCTTGATAAACAAATTGCTAGAGTTATACAACATGATGTTGTCGAATCTGATGATGAGCTTGAAACTGAATCTCCTGAAACACCTACTAGAACTAGCCTTCCTAGATATGAATTGCCTAAGGTACCGGAAGGTTATGTTATGAGTGAAGAAAGAACTAGATATATTCTTTCTTGTAATGATAGAGATGATCTAGAGAAATTACTACACAAGTATAAAGAAAAATCTCTGAATGCTAGAATTAAATGTGATCCTAAGTTTGCTACTTCACCTATTTTTATTGATGATAAGGATTATGAATTCTCTGTCGACCCAGAGTTAATTACTTTGGTTGAATCTAATCCTTTCCATGGTTATGAAATTGAAACTGTTGTGGCACATCTTACTAAGTTGAATGATATAGCCACCCTTTTTACTCATGATGAGAAAACTCACTACTACTTTATTCTCAAATTATTTACTTTCTCATTAAAGGGTGATGCTAAAGCTTGGTACAATACTCTTGCTCCTGGTTGTGTGCGTAGTCCCCAGGATATGATTTACTACTTCTCTAAAAAATATTTTCTTGCTCATAAGAAACAAGCCGCCTTACAGGAAATATTTAACTTTGCTTAAACTAAAGAAGAGAGTCTCCCACAAGCTTCGGGGAGGCTTTTCCAGTTACTTAATGCTTTGTCTGATCATCCTCTTAAGAAAAATTAAATACTTGATATCTTCTATAATGGACTAACCATGCTTCTAGGGACTTCCTAGATAGTTGGCGTTGGTTGTGTTTTTAGGGAACGAACTATTGGACAAGTTGAAGAATTATTGAATAACATATTGAAAAACTATGATGTTTGGACTATTCCCGAACCACCGCCTAAACCCACTCCGAAGAAGAGGGGTATATTATATCTCAGTCCTGAAGATATGCAAGAGGCAAAGAAATCTATAAAGGAAAAAGGTATTAAAGCTGAGGATGTTAAAATTTTACCTCCTATTGAAGAAATACATGGGCTTAATACACCACCACTGCCTAAGGTGGTAGAGGTAAATTCTCTTATGAAGTTTAATGATTGTGATAATCCTCACAATATGCATCCTAGTCAATGCCTTTATGAATTTGAAAACTACATTAAAAAACAAGATCACTTCAATGCAAATGTTATGAAACAATTGAAATACAATTCTGATATGATTGCTCGCTTGAGTGACTTGTTATTTAGAATATCAAATGATGTTAGAGGTGTTGGAAAGCATGCTTCTATGGTTCAAACTCAGTTAGAATAAGTTGCCAAATCTCAAAGATAATTGCTTGATGAAATGAATAATAATATGCATGACTTTGCTATTAGAGTTGCAACTAGAGGAGGTAAAATGCCTCGGGAACCACTTTATCCTGAGGGACACCCTAAAATAATTGAACAAGATGAAGGAAATATGCCCTAGAGGCAATAATAAAGTTGTTATTTATATTTTCTTATATCATGATAAATGTTTATTATTCATGCTAGAATTGTATTAATCGGAAACTTAGTACACGTGTGAATACATAGACAAAACAAAGTGTCCCTAGTATGCCTCTACTTGACTAGCTCATTAATCAAAGATGGTTATGTTTCCTGACCATACCATGTGTTGTCATTTGATGAACAAGATCACATCATTAGAGAATGATGTGATGGACAAGACCCATCCGTCAGCTTAGCATAATGCGTTTAGTTTTATTGCTATTGCTTTCATCATGACTTATACATGTTCCTTTGACTATGAGATTATGCAACTCCCGAATACTAGAGGAACACCTTGTGTGCTATCAAACGTCACGACGTAACTGGGTGATTATAAAAATGCTCTATAGATGTCCCCGAAGGTGTTTGTTGGGTTGGCATAGATCGAGATTAGGATTTTCCACTCCGTGTATCGGAGAGGTATCTCTGGGCCCTCTCGGTAATGCACATCACTATAAGCCTTGTAAGCAATGTGACTAATGAGTTAGTCACGGGATGATGCATTACAGAACGAGTAAAGAGACTTGCCGATAACGAGATTGAACTAGGTATGATAATACCTGATGTCTACTACACAACCTTCTTCTTGTAGACGTTGTTGGGCCTCCAAGTGTAGAGGTTTGTAGGACAGTAGCAAATTTCCCTCAAGTGGATGACCTAAGGTTTATCAACCCGTAGGAGGCGTAGGATGAAGATGGTCTCTCTCAAGCAACCCTGCAACCAAATAACAAAGAGTCTCTTGTGTCCCCAACACACCGAATACAATGGTAAATTGTATAGGTGCACTCGTTCAGCGAAGAGATGGTGATACAAGTGGTATATGGATAATAGATAATAGTTTTTGTAATCTGAAAATATAAAAATAGCAATGTAACTAATGAAAAAAGTGAGCGTAAACGGTATCGCAATGCGTTGAAACAAGGCCTAGGGTTCATACTTTCACTAGTGCAAGTCCTCTCAACAATAATAACATAATTGGATCACATAACTATCCCTCAACATGCAACAAAGAGTCACTCCAAAGTCACTAATAGCGGAGAACAAACGAAGAGATTATGGTAGAGTATGAAACCACCTCAAAGTTATTCTTTCCAATCAATCCATTGGGCTATTCCTATAAGTGTCACAAACAACCCTAGAGTTCATACTAGAATAACACCTTAAGACACAAATCAACCAAAACCCTAATGTCACCTAGATACTCCAATGTCACCTCAAGTATCCGTGGGTATGATTATACGATATGTATCACACAATGTCAGATTCATCTATTCAACCAACACATAGAACCTCAAAGAGTGCCCAAAAGTTTCTACCGGAGAATCACGACGAAAACGTGTGCCAACCCCTATGCATAGGTTCATGGGCGGAACCCGCAAGTTGATCACCAAAACATACATCAAGTGAATCACGTGGTATCTGATTGTCACCACAGATACGCACGGCAAGACATACATCAAGTGTTCTCAAATCTTTAAAGACTCAATCCGATAAGATAACTTCAAAGGGGAAACTCAATCCATTACAAGAGAGGGAGGGGGAGAAGAAACATCATAGGATCCAAATATAATAGCAAAGCTCGCGATACATCAAGATCGTATCACCTCAAGAACACCAGAGAGAGAGAGATCAAACACATAGCTACTGGTACATACCCTCAGCCCGAGGGAGAACTACTCCCTCCTCGTCATGGAGAGCACCGGGATGATGAAGATGGCTACCGGAGAGGGATTCCCCCCTCCGGCAGGGTGCCGGAACGGGTCTAGATTGGTTTTCGGTGGCTACGGAGGCTTCTGGAGGCGGAACTCCCGATCTATTGTGCTCCCCGATCATTTTAGGGTATATGGATATATATAGGCGGAAGAAATACATCAGGGGAGCCACGAGGGGCCCATGAGGGTGGAGGGCACGCCCACGGGGGGTGGGCGCGCCCCTGCCTCGTGGCTTCCTCATTGCTTCCCTTACGTACACTCCAAGTCTTCTGGGTTGCTTCCGATCCAAAAATAAGTTCCGTGAAGTTTCAGGTCAATTGGACTCCGTTTGATTTTCCTTTTCTGCGATACTCTAAAACAAGAAAAAAAACAGAAACTGGCACTGGGCTCTGGGTTAATAGGTTAGTCCCAAAAATCATATAAAATAACATATAAATGCATATAAAACATCCGAGGTTGATAATATAATAACATCGAACAATCAAAAATTATAGATACATTGGAGACGTATCAGCATCCCCAAGCTTAATTCCTGCTCGTCCTCGAGTAGGTAAATGATAAAAACAATTTTTTTGATGTGGAATGCTACCTAACATATTTCTCTAAGTAATTCTTCTTTGTTGTGGCAAGAATATTCAAATCCATAAGATTCAAGACAAAAGTTCATATTGACATAAAAATAATAATACTTCAAGCATACTAACAAAGCAATTATGTCTTCTCAAAATAACATGGCCAAAGAAAGTTCATCCCTACAAAATCATATAGTTTAGTCATGCTCCATTTTCGTCACACAAGAATGCTCTCATCATGCACAACCCCGATGACAAGCCAAGCAATTGTTTCATACTTTATGTCGGTGTACAAAAAGAGGGGTACACTTTTTGTACCCCTATAACTATGCACGGGCAGTCTGAGCCGCGGATACCACCACACCAAGCAAGGCAAGGGAGGTGAGCCAGGGTAAGACCGAAGCTCAAGAGAACTAGAACGACGCCAAGGCCAAGACCACGAAGAGCAAAGGGGACAAAGCGGACTCCCCCGGCAAGATCCTTGCCGGGAGACAGTTCTAGCAGCCCCGGAAAGACCCTTGCCGCGGGGACTCGTCCCACGCCTACGGAGCAAATCACCCTTGAGTCCACTGCCCCCAAAGGGCAAGGATTCGGGAGACATCCCCGTGGCGGCATGCAGATCTTTGTGAAGACATTCAAGATCAGATATGCACTAAGGAGACGACAACCCTTGGCGGGATCCCAGCCGAGGAAGACCACAAGGCCCCCGGCAAGTGCCTTGCCGGGGATGACAGCATGCGCCTCGGTAAGACCCTTGCCGGGGCCCCGGCAAGGCCCTTGCCGGGGCCCCGGCAAGGCCCTTGCCGAGGACACCCGCAGGACCACCATCAGGCCCACGCCGACTAAACCTCCATCACCGCATGCATGCAGTTGCCGACCCAACCAGCTGGGCAGGCACCCGCGTGGCGGCATGTAGATCTTCATGAAGACCCACCACTGCGCCACCTCAGCTGCCTGCCTACCTACATGGCAACACAGGCATCGCTGGCCAGGGCGCGTGTTGACACAAGAAGGAGCAGAGACGGACGAGACAGGTTTCTCCCCCGTCCCCGATAAAGCAAGGACACCTAAGCAAGACGCATTAAATGCGCCTTGTCATGTGATGCGAGGGATAACCTTGCATCACTGTACCCTTTCCACCTCCTGTGTGCCACTGTGGCAACCCCTTTTTTCTATAAAAGGAGGCCCGAGGCGACCAGAGGAAGTATTCGGGTTTTTGGAGCTCCTCACGCCCCATAGCTAGCTCAAGAACACATATATACAATCCACCAAAGCAGGAGTAGGGTTTTACGCATCCTCGCGGCCCGAACCTGGATAAACGAACCGTGTGCTATCTGTTTGATCCGCTCTTCTCACGACCCCGCGCCCCGCTAACCACAGTAGGGATTCTTGTGATCCCATAGGTGTCATTCCCATCGACATCTTTGGCGCGCCAGGTAGGGGGAACGCAGTTGTGAGAATCGGCTTTAGCAGTTAGCCCGGCACTCCTTCATCTTCGTGACCCTTGGAGAAGAAAGGAGGCCAGAAGATCAGCACTCGAGCGATTGCAAACAGAAGCTAAGTTGCACTGAACCCTTATTTGTTCTATCCTTCTTATATGAGGTTATTCCCCCCAGAGATGTCACGCCTTTGTATGAGAAACCTGCACACCAGGGGGCTCTCCCACGATCGGCAACGCCCTTGCCCTGTTTCGAGTCCGCTCAACAGCTCAAGCGGTTGCGTCGAGAATGGCAGAGTAGCCTTCCGCGATCAACAATGCTCTCGATTCTGACTCGATTCAAGCTCGACAATTCGAGCGGCCGCGTTCAGAACGGAAAGGTGGCTCGTCCGGCAGCACGCATACCCAGCAGGCCCATGGGGATCCGTCCCCAAAACGCCGCTAGGGGCTTCCGCGCCGGCGAGCCTACCCAATCAACGTAGGGCGCGCATACAAAGAGGAATTGAATGGGGAAATAATGTGCATGAAATTAAGAGTACTGCAAAAGTTATGTTACATCACATCATTGCTGCGGTTCTAAGTAAAGATAAAATTTGTCTTGGTCGGGAACCCGCAGCGGCGAAGAAGAACGGGATGCCTAATCCCGGCGCTGGCCTTCCACCCTCTTGATTTTGTCAATGCAGTCGATGATGGGCTTGATGCGCTCCTTGAGCACCGTGAGGTCAGTACCATCCGGCAAGCTATCCATCGCGGCCTCGAAGTCAAGGTCGGGATTCCAGTATGCCATCTTGGTGAGGACCTTGGTCACAACCCTCCGGCAAAGTCGCCGGGCCTCCCCGGCCAACGTGGCCGCTCTGCTGGAGTGAAGATAAGCCAAGGCTCCAAGGACGCCCTCGAAGAACTGGGTCAACTTAGCGTTGACGGTCCCGCTGCGCTCAGGGGCATACCTCACGTTTGGCATCCCCATGGTGGCCAACTGCGAGGTGACCCTGCCGGCGATGTCCTCCAGACGGCTGATCCATCTGTTCTCGCCCGCCACATATTCCTGGTGGGAGGCGGCCTCATTCGCCCGCAGCTGCTTCTCCTCCTCCAGGCTCCTGGTCAAGGTCTCCTCCCGACCCGTGCTCTCCGACAACATCTTCTCGAGATTCTCCAGCTTCAGCTTGAGATCTCTGATGGAGTTTTGTGCTTCGGAGAGCTCCCTAGCCCTGCTGATGACCGCTCCTTGTGCCTCTACCAAGGCGTTGTTGAGCGTGCTCTTCTCGTTGGACAGCCTGAGGGCCTGCTCCTTCAGCTCGTCCTGCTCTACCTTCAACTCCTTCACCTTGCCGGCATGGGCCAGAGCTTGGGCATCGAGTGCCTCTTTGTGCCTCTGCTCCAGCTCGCGAGTCCGTCTCACGACAAGGGCCTCGAGCTCCTCATCCTTGCCGCAGAGCGTTGCGGCAAGCTTCACCTCATGCATGCAGAGGTCCTCTTCCTGGGAATCCAATGCGGCTTGATGCTGGTTCCGGGCGGCTTCGGCCGCGGCAGCCAAGTTCGCCGCCTTTTCCTGGGCCTTCTCGATGTCAGCCATCTTCATGGTGAGCTCTACATCGCGCTTGGCCAATTCCTCCCGAAAGGCCCTCTGCTCCTCACGAGTCTAGTGAAACCAGGTCTATGTCTCAGCAATGCGCGCCTTGATGTCCACCTCCGCGTTGTCCACCATTGCCATCCTGGACTTGACCTTGTCCAGGCGAGCACGGTAGAGCGCTTGGAGCTTCCGGAAATTGGCCCCCATGGCACGAAAAAGCTTCTCTTCTGGAGAACCATCGCCGCCAATGCCCGGCTCATCGACAACCTCGAGCCCGGTGGCGGCAAGCACCTCGCCGTCAAAGACTTCCCCTTCGGCTCGAGAACTTGACGCCCCTGGAAGATGGACGAAAAGATCGTCGCCCACCTTCAAGTATCTGCCAGGGCCCGAGGTTGAGGAGGAAGGAGGCTGATCATCAACCACCTCTTCCTCGGCGGTGGCCTTGCTGGCTTCCCCAGCGGGCTCACCGCTGGCGCCCTCGGCAGAAGCCTCGCCGGTCGCCTTGGCGGCCCCCGCAGCGGTGTCCTCGGCAGCATCCTTGGCGGCCTCATCAGCGGCGGCCTCGTCAGCATCTCTGGCGGCCTCCTCGGCGGAAATCCTGTCGGCCTCCGCCGCGGCCTCCGCAGCAATATTTCCAACAACAGTATGCACGTCCTCCATACCTATTGAAGGAGGGCCTGGGTAGTAATGGGACCATTGAAGCCAAGAAAAAGAATAATGAAAAAACAGAGACGGAGGACAGGCGACTCACCAGTGCCAGGCTGTGAAGCAGAAGTCCCCTCCCCGCCAGCATTTGGCGCCGTGGCAGAGTCACCAGCGCCCAAGTTCCCCTCTTCCTCCATGGGTGTGGGCTCCATGCTTGATGCCCTTGCCGGGGACGCCCTCGCGGCGGCGTAGTCGATGGGGGTGGTGTGTTGGGGGTAGCCCTCTGCGGCTCCTCCTGCTGCCGCTCCTCTCCTGCAAACCCGACAAGGTCAACACCATAGCATCGAATGCCTACCACATGTCGAATAAGAGGAGGGTGACGAACTTACGCTGGGGGCTATGCCGGGGGCTACTGTCCGGGCTGCTCAACACCACCAGTGGCGTCTTTGAAGCCCCATCCGGGGGCTGACTGCTCGCCGAGGCCTTCGCCGTCTTCACCCTCTGGTCCAACGTCTCTGCATCCCTGCAAAAGCAAAAACGGATCAAGATGAGTGACTTAATTCAGAGGAATGGAAATGGCAGTAAGGAACAGAGTACTTACTCGTCATCCATCTCCTCCTCTTCCACCACTTCCCTTTTCCTCTTCGGGCTGAGAGGCCCAAGATCAAAGGGAGCTCCGCATTAACATCCGAGTCAACATCTGCCGGAGGAGGCGAAGAAGGCGGGGTTTGTACGTGCCCAGATGGGGAAGGGGCAGTTGTCTTCTTCTTCTCAGCGGCCTTCGTCAGCCTCTTCGTTGCCGTGGCCCTCATATGACGCCCGGACCCCTCCAGGGTCAATTGAGGCCGCGCAGCCCTGCCGGGCCGGACCGGCTCGCTAGAGCCAGCCCGCCGCAGGAGTCGCCCTCTTCCCCTAGCTGGCGTCGAGCCCGCCGCCACATTCTCCTCCCCCGACGACTCGTCGGCCACATCTTCGACAAGCGGAGCTCCCGTGTCGGCGCTGCTAACCTCCCCGGAGGCCGCCGCTCACTGGGTGAGCTCCTCTTCCTCCACAGCCGTTGCGGCCTTGTCCTCCACACCCCCGGCGCTGCCGGCCTCCATGGCAATCTGTGCCTCCCTCACCCTAGTGGCGATGTAGTCCAGCTCTGCCTGGGTGGTGTCCATGACAAGCCACCGCTCGGTGTCAGCATTGACATACACCTCGATCAGGGTGTCAAAGAATTGCTGCACATCAGCATCCTTTGGCTCCTTCCAGCTCGGGACAGGGTCGTGCGCGTTACAGTCCGGCATCATAGCGATGATCTCGGACCGACGTGAATTATTGCACAACGGGACCATCCCCGCTGGCAACTTGAAAAACGGCCCCTTGATGGCCTTGCCGACCTTTGCGGCAGCCCTCGCGGCCTTGCCGGTCCGTTTGACCTCGCCGTCGCGACCCACATCAAGCTGAAAAATCCACTGGCAGAGGTGGGCATGCACCATCACCGTGAAATTGTGGTCGAGGCTGGGGCGGAGTCGCATAATGTCAGCCGGATTCGTAAAAAGCCAGGCTGGCCTCCCCTTGTTGTGCAACGGGGCGATCCGACGACGAATGAAGTCTGCCCCGATCATCTCTAGGGTGAGTCCAGCCCGGGTGAGCCGGAGAATCCTGGTGGTGGCGACAGTGAGCCTCCCATCGGCGACGTCGACATCACTCCAATCGCTGCCGTGGACCGGCGACACTCGGCGGACCTTGCAGAATTCCGGCGGGTCTTCATCTTCAATCCAGCACCACCGGCCACGCCATTCCTCCCACCTCTCCTTCACGGCACCGTCTGGGTACGCCCCCTTGGATCTTGGGATCCAGGTGATGCAACCAGAGACGGCACCTCCCGGTTGGATCCGAGGGGACAAATAATGGCGGAAGAGTGGCGTGTTGGGCTGCACCCCGGTAAAGCCTTCGCAAAGATGCGCGAAGAAAGCCATGCATGCCACCGCATTCGGAGTAAAATCCAAGAGGCGAAAGCCGAAGGTGTGCATGATGTCACCGAAAAAATCGGAAAAAGGGGGACATAACCCGCAAGAAAGATAATCGACGAAAAAGGGATACCGATTTGGGGCAGGATCGGCGCAAGCGGCAGGAATGACGCGCGTCGCCGGATGTCCCGAATTCTCTCCCCCCGTCTTCACTCCCCATAGAGGCCTGAAGGAGGCCTGGAGCTCACGAACATCAACCGTCGAGGGGAAGAAGAAGTCGGATTTCATCCGGTCCCCCAATAGCGCACTCTCCGGCGGCTCCACAGTCCCAGCGCCCTTAGCCACCCCCTTGCCCTTGGTGGATTTGGGCGCCATGGCGGCTAAGAAAGTTAGAGGACTGAGGGATGGGGATGGCGAAGCAACAATGGCGGGCGACGGCGGAAGCTTAGGAGGGAAGGAAGAGAGGAAACGGCGGCTCCGAGATTGGAGAAGGCACGAGGAAAGAGGAGAAAGTGAGCAGCGCGCCCACGGTTATTCCTTCTTATGGGGGAAAACACGGGCCGCCTCCTTTCACATTAACTATGATGTGACGCATGCCCGCGGGAACCAACCCCACGCATGCCGGCCACATCACACACGCCTCCCCATGCCGCGCCACGCGCGGGAATCGTGGGAAGCACAGCGCGCGAAGAATCTTACCGCGGTAAAAACCGCCCCGCCTGCCCGCGCACCGTTTTTGGGCCTAGCCCAATAACATGTTGCGCTTATGTGTGGCCCAGGCCCGGGGGCTCCTGTCGGTGGGGTACACTTTTTGTACCCCTATAACTGTGCACGGGCAGTCTGAGCCGCGGATACCACCACACCAAGCAAGGCAAGGGAGGTGAGCCAGGGTAAGACCGAAGCTCAAGAGAACTAGAACGACGCCAAGGCCAAGACCATGAAGAGCTAAGGGGACGAAGCGGACTCCCCGGCAAGATCCATGCCGGGAGACAGTTCTAGCAGCCCCGGCAAGACCCTTGCCGCGGCGACTCGTCCCGCGCCTATGGAGCAAATCACCCTTGAGTCCACTGCCCCCAAAGGGCAAGGATTCAGGAGACATCCCCGTGGCGGCATGCAGATCTTTGTGAAGACATTCAAGATCAGATACGCACTAAGGAGACGACAACCCTTGGCGGGATCCCAGCCGAGGAAGACCAAAAGGCCCCCGGCAAGCGCCTTGCCGGCGATGACAGCAGGCGCCTCGGCAAGACCCTTGCCGGGGCCCCGGCAAGGCCCTTTGCGAGGACACCCGCAGGACAACCATCAGGCCCACACTCACTAAACCTCCATCACCGCATGCATGCAGCTGCCGACCCAACCAGCTGGTTAGGCACCCGCATGGCGGCATGCAGATCTTCGTGAAGACCCACCACTGCGCCACCTCAGCTGCCTGCCTACCTACATGGCAGCGCAGGCGTCGCTGGCCAGGGCGCGTGTCGACACAAGAAGGAGCGGCGACGGACGAGACAAGTTTCTCCCCCGTCCCCGATAAAGCAAGGACACCTAAGCAAGACGCATTAAATGCGCCTTGTCATGTGATGCGAGGGATAACCTCGCAGCACTATACCCTTTCCACCTCCTGTGTGCCACTGTGGCAACCCCCTTTTTCTATAAAAGGAGGCCTGAGGCGACCAGAGGAAGGATTCGGCTTTTTGGAGCTCCTCACGCCCCATAGCTAGCTCAAGAACACAGATATACAATCTACCAAAGCAGGAGTAGGGTTTTACGCATCCTCACGGCCCGAACCTGGATAAACGAACCGTGTGCTATCTGTTTGATCCGCTCTTCTCATGACCCCGCGCCCCGCTAACCACAGTAGGGATTCTTGTGATCCCATATGTGTCGTTCCCACCGACACTTTAATAATCTCAAACCTATAAACTTTCACGCAATATATGAGTGCGAGCCATGGACATAACACTATGGGTGGAATAGAATATGATGATGGGGGTTATGTGGAGAAGACAAAAAGGAGAGAATCTCACATCAACGAGGCTAATCAATGGGCTATGGAGATGCCCATCGATTGATGTTAATGCAAGGAGTAGGGATTGCCATGCAACGGATGCACTAGAGCTATAAATGTATGAAAACTCAACAAAAGAAACTAAGTGGGTGTGCATCCAACTTGCTTGCTCACGAAGACCTAGGGCACTTGAGGAGGCCCATTGTTGGAATATACAAGCCAAGTTCTATAATGAAAATTTCCCACTAGTATATGAAAGTGACAAAACAAAAGACTCTCTATCATGAAGATTATGGTGCTACTTTGAAGCACAAGTGTGGCAAAGGATAGTAACATTGTTCCGATGACGAATCTTCAACCGGAGAAACTGAGTCGCTGTATCAGCTGCAGGAAGGCCGGATTAGTGGGAGTTCCGATGGCAACAGTATTCCGGACCACCTCGATCTGCCAAACCGGGTCACGGTCTTCATGGCCGGTACACAACTAGCGCAACACCCTTCTACCGCCGCGGCGATGTTCTCTGGTTCAGCAACAGCAACGCCAGCAGGAGCACAGGGCTTTGCGCCGCCTGCCGCTCAGATTTTGTCTGATTTATTCGATGCTTTGGCAACATTGATGTCCGCGGAGGTGGATGCTGCAGCTCAAGATCACCACAATGCAGAGATTGCAAAGGTGAAGGATCAGATAACTCAGGCTAAAGCGGACCTGGCAGCAGAGAACGCTAGGATGGCTACAGAACGGGCCGAGTTGGAATCTCAGGCCTACCGCCTTAGGTTGGACTAGAATGCCTCAGATGAGGTCATGAGGAGGAGATACCGGTCGCATCTCCCGCCGGGTTATGAGCCAAGAAATCTCTTCAATACGCCAGGAGCCAGAACCAGTAACCAGCCAGTGGTAAACCGGACGGAGGCGCCGGGGCAGGAGCGCCGGTTCAGCCGCGCACAATGAACCCGCCTCGTCAGAACAACATTGTGCCACAGTATGTTCCAACGCCTCCGGTGCATTACCCCAACCCGTTGGATAACATTGTGGCCGCTGCTTCACGCTTGGCAGCCCTCCCAGCTGACGGCGAGTCACCAGTGGTGATTGAGACACGACGGGCTAGAGAGCTCGTTCAAACAGCTTTAAACCAGCGGCGGGCTTATTCGCATAGTCGCGAGAGGATTCATTCCACCCCCCGTCCGAGTCGAAGCTACAGCAGGCACGTTGAGGATGATTCGGCCGTATCAAGCAGTGCACGTCACCGTAAGTCGCCGCGAGTGCACAACCCGACAGGTGGTGGTGCACGCAGCTCTGCACGCAGCTCGTCAACCTACTCCGGTTCGCCCTACCACCTCAGTGGAGCCAGGCATGGTCTTCAGCTCTTTAGGGGTGCCGTGTCTTACCCCCACTTTGCGTAACATACGATTGCCCAAGGATTTTAAAGGCCCTCGTAAGGTGCCCAATTACATCGCCGATTTACAACTGGAGTCATGGGTGGAGAGTTATGAGATGGCGATGGAGATGCTAGACGTAGATGAAGCAGTGTGTGCTAAATACTTCACCATGATGTTGGAGGGGACAACTCGTACTTGGTTAAAGAGCTTACTAGCTAACTCTGTCGGGTCATGAGCTGAGTTAAAACACCGGTTTATCCAGAATTTCAAAGATACATGTAAGCAGCCTATGTCAATTATGGACCTAGCCGCTTGTGTTCAAGAGGAGGGGGAGTCTATGATGCATTGGGTAAATCGAGTCTCAGCTATTTTGCATTCATCAGACCGTATTAATGCAGATACAACAGTTTTAACGTTGGAGGGTAACTGCCGGTTTTTGCCATTAAAATTGAAGCTAGGGAGGCTCAAGCGTCACTACAATGACATGTCAACTCTTATGGCTGCTTTGGTGAAATACGCCGATTCAGCTAGTACCAAAGACCCTGAGTTTGAGGATGACAAACCAAGGAAAGGGAAAAAGAACGGCAATACCAAGGGGCAGCAGCACAATCCGGCAGGTCATGGGAATAATGGTAAGCGCAAGGCAGACAATAGTTTGGACTTTGTGGCTAACACCAACGCTCAGGACAACGGTCAGCGTTGTAAGGGTAAACAGCCCCAGAGGGGCGGAGGGTCAGGCACAAATCTGGAGCGCCTGCTAAATCAACCTTGTCCAAAGCATGGATCGAAGGAAAGGCCAGCTTCACATCTTTGGAAGGATTGTTTCATTATGCGAAAGTTCAAGAATTCCAATATGTTTCAATATGACAATGGCCCGCCCGGCGGTTCAGGAGGCGGTTTTCATGGGTAGGGTTATGGAGGTGGCAGCTCCGGTTCAGGATTCCAAGGCAATCAAACCGGACATGGCCATCAAAGGAACCAGGGCAATCAAGGGGGTTATAACCATCAGGGGAATCAGCAGCAGCAGCAGTCGGGTTATCAGAGCAATCTGAAGTAGTTGAATAGTGGGCAGTATCATGTATTTACCACTAGCTTGTGTAAACACGATCAGAAGCTTCACAAGAGGGCAGTAAACTCTGTTGAACCGGCGGTGCCTCAGTATCTGCGCTGGTGTGAGTAGCCCATTTTATGGAGTAGAGAGGATCACCCACCCCGGGTTGATAATCCGGGTCATCTGGCCTTAGTGGTGGCACCTCAAGTTGGGGGGTATAAGTTCACCAAGGTGCTTATGGATGGGGGTAGTAGTATCAATATTCTTTACTATGATACCTTCCGCCATATGGGGTTGACAGATAAGAGTCTTAAACCATCGAACACCGTGTTTCATGGCGTGGTGCCCGGTAAGTCTGCGTATCCAGTGGGCAAGATAGCCCTAGAGGTGGCTTTTGAAGATGATCATGATTCAAGGTCAGAAACATTGACTTTTGAGGTGGTGAAAATCAAGAGTCTGTATCATGCCCTGTTCGGGCGTCCAACTTATGCTAAGTTCATGGCGAGGACGTGTTATGTTTATTTACAGCTTAAGATGCCGGGTCACAAGAGGACCATCACAGTACATGGGAGCTGGAAGATTGCTTTGGAGTGTGAAGAGGGTGATGCGGCTTACGCTGAGTCGGTTTGTGCCACGGAGGAGCTAAAGATTTATAAAGACAAGGTTGATCCGGCGGACATGACTTCTTTGAAAAAACCAACTACAGAGCACGATCCGGCGTTGAAGTTTCAATCGGCTACAGACACTAAGATGGTTGATTTTGTTCCTGGTGATTCATCCAAGCAGTTCAACATCAGCGCTAACCTGGATCCCAAATAGGAAAGCGCGCTCATCGAGTTCATCCATGAGAACCGGGACATCTTTGCATTGAAGCCTTCTGACATGCCAGGTGTACCGATGGAACTCGCTAAGCACACACTTAATATCGATCCTAAGTTTAAACCAGTCAGGCAGTTTCTCCGCCGCTTCAACGAAGAAAGGCATAAGGCTATTGGTGAGGAGGTAGCTCGGCTATTGGCCACAGGGTATATCATGGAGGTCTTTCACCCAGAGTGGCTAGCTAATCCGGTGCTAGTCCTTAAGAAAAACGGCACTTGGCGTATGTGTGTGGACTACATAGACTTGAACAAGGCTTGTCCAGCAGATCCCTTTGCCCTCCCTCATATTGATCAGATTATTGATGCTACGGCTGGTTGTGACCGTTTGTGTTTTCTGGATGCTTATTCTGGTTATCATCAGATCAAAATGGCAGTTAAGGACCAGGAGAAGACAACTTTCATAACTCCCTTTGGAGCCTTCTGCTATATCTCCATGCCCTTTGGGCTCAAGAGTGCCCAGGAAACTTTACCATTGTTGTGTTCAGAACTGTCTTCATAAGCAGATTGGGCGCAATGTTCATGCATATGTGGATGATATTGTGGTGAAGTCCAGGAAGGAGGAAACATTGATAGATGAATTGAGAGAAACCTTTGACAACCTCCGGGTTTATAAGATGATGCTTAATCCGGACAAATGTGTCTTTGGTGTTCCAGCAGGCAAGCTCCTGGGTTTTCTGGTATCGAACAGGGGCATTGAGGCTAACCCGGAGAAGATTACAGCTATCACCTCTCTGGCTAAACCGGCGTGTATCGATGACGTTCAGCGTCTGGCGGGCCGGATTGCATCTTTGAGCCGGTTTATCAGTCGTCTCGGGGAGAAGGCTCTCCCTTTATATCAGATGCTGAAGAAAACGGATGACTTTGTCTGGAGTGATGCGGCTAATAAAGCGTTTGAAGATTTGAAGAGGCAGTTAGCTGAACCGCCTGTCCTTGCGGCTCCGGTCGATAAAGATCCTTTACTGCTATATGTGGCTGCTAATGCCCGGGCTGTTAGTGTGGCTATTGTTGTGGAGCACAAGGAGGGTGGAAAGGAATATCCGGTTCAACGGCCGTTTTATTATATCAGTGAGGTGCTTATCGAATCAAAGCAGAGGTATCCGCATTGGCAGAAGTTGGTGTATGGGGTGTTTATGGCAAGACGGAAGCTCAAGCATTATTTTCAGGGTCATCCTATCACTGTGGTCAGTTCAGCCCCTCTGGGAGATATCATTCAAAACAGAGAAGCAACTGGCCGGGTTGCTAAGTGGGCTATTGAGCTTGGACCTCATGGACTCAAATATACACCCCGCATAACGATCAAATCTCAAGCACTTGTGGACATCAGTGATTGGACCGAGTTGCAGGCGCCAGAGGAAAAGCCATACAACACTTATTGGACTATTCATTTTGATGGGTCCAGGCAATTGGAGGGCTCGGGGGCTGGAGTCATATTAACTTCCCCACGAGGTGACAAGTTTTGTTATGTTCTTTGATTAATGTTCCCTTGCACTAACAATGCAGCTGAGTATGAGGCCTTACTCCACGGTCTTCGGATGGCCATGGAGATGAACTTTAGCCGGGTTAAGTGCTTTGGTGAGTCGGACCTGGTGGCTCAACAGGTGTCTGGCACTTGGGATTCTAAGGACCCACTCATGGTTGCATATCTAAGAGAGGTGTACATAGTGGCTGGTCATTTCAAGGGTTATCAAGTTGACCATATAGACCGGAGAAACAATGAAGCGGCGGACGCTTTAAGTCGCCTAGGCTCTCAGCGTAAACTGGTCCCACCTAATGTCTTCCTCGACGTACTACATAATCCATCGGTCAAGATATCAACAGAGGAGGAGTTGGCTATTCCTGACCCGGAGGCCTAGTTGGTGGCAGTTTTGCATGTTACACCGGATTGGACAGTCCCGTACTTGGCTTACATGAACCGGGGTGAGTTACCAGAGGATGAAACCTTGGCTTACATGTCGGTGTCAAAACCGGCGGATCTCGGGTAGGGGGTCCCGAACTGTGCGTCTAGGCCGGATGGTAACAAGAGGCAGGGGACACGATGTTTTACCCAGGTTCGGGCCCTCTTGATGCAGGTAAAACCCTACGTCCTGCTTGATTAATATTGATGATATGGGTAGTACAAGAGTAGATCTACCACGAGATCAGAGAGGCTAAACCCTAGAAGCTAGCCTATGGTATGATTGTATGTTATGGTTGTTGTCCTACGGACTAAAACCCTTCGGTTTATATAGACATTGGAGAGGGTTAGGGTTACACAAGGTCGGTTACAAAGGAGGAGATATCCATATCTGTATTGCCTAGCTTGCCTTCCACGCCAAGTAGAGTCCCATCCGGACACGAGACGAAGTCTTCAATCTTGTATGTTCATAGTCTAACAGTCTGGCCAATGGAGATAATCCGGCTGTCAGTAGACCCCCTAATCCAGGACTCCCTCAGTAGCCCCTGAACCAGGCTTCAATGACGATGAGTCCGGCGCACTATATTGTCTTCGGCATTGCAAGGCGGGTTCCTTCTCCGAATACACCACAGAAGAATTTGAATACGAGGATAGTGTCCGACCCTGCAAAATAAGTTCCACATTCCACCGTAGAGAGAATAATATTTTCGCAGATCTAATTTGCTGGCTTGTTTTGGGAGCATGACGTTACGCCATGGCCCGGTGATTATTCGAACCGTTCCTTTTAACCAGCCCCGCACATAACACGAGGCAGTTTTTCGACACATCTTGTCAAAGCAGAGATCGTGTCCCTTATTACGGGATTCTCATCAATACGGACGTGGGTAACTCAACCGCGCCATCAATTGCGGCGCTTGGGGGATAAGCGAGTTTTACCAGGCAAGTGGGGATGCTTAGTTTCATCTGCCCATATAAAGGGATAAGGATTCACCTTTCTATACACGCTACCCATCCGTTTTCGCACACTCGAGCTCTAGCGCCCAAGTCTGCACTTCCCACCTCAACCTTCTCCAATCATGTCTGGAGCAGGAGGCAAGTGGATGGTCTCCTCCATCACAGAGGGAGACATCAAGAAACTGAGGAGAGACGGATACCTGCCCGACGACATCGCGCACCGGCTCCCAGATGAGGGGCAGCTCATCCCCACCCCCAGGCCCCATGAGAGGGTAGTATTCCTCAACCATTTCCTCTGCGGACTGGGATTCCCTCTCCATCCCTTCGTTCGGGGGCTCATGTTTTATTACGGCCTGGATTTCCACGATCTGGCCCCAAACTTCATCCTCAACATCTCGGCGTTTATTGTCATGTGCGAGGCCTTCCTCCGCATCAAGCCCCACTTTGGCTTATGGCTGAAGACCCTTAATGTCAAGCCGAAGGTGGTGGGCGGCCGCCAGGCGGAGTGTGGAGGCGCCATGGTGGGCAAGATGCCCAACATAACATTGCTCGAGGGCTCCTTTGTGGAAACCATAAAGGAGTGGCAATCGGGGTGGTTCTATATCACTGAGCCGCGTGACCCTGCATGGGCAGCGGCCCCCGAGTTCCGATCTGGCATCCCCACGCGGCTCACCTCCCGGAAAGAGAAGGGCCTGTCCTGGGGTAGTTCAAAAGAGCTGACCGGACTCCAAACATGTATTCAAAACATGGTGGACAAGAAGCTCAAGCTTATCAACATAGTCCAAGTTATGCTCATCCGCCGGATACTCCCGTGCCAAAAACGGGAGTTCAACTTGTGGGAGTTCAATCCAGCACAACACCAAACTCTAAACAGGCTCTTCGACACGACTCATGAAGACGCCTGGAGGGTGCTCTTCAAAAGTGTCGAGGTCCCTCCCCCTCTTACTGAGGATCGCGGATTCAGCGCGAAGCACCAAACCAGTGCGGTAAGCTGATTTACCTTTCACAGGATACTTATTTTTTATATAGATTGACTCTATGTGGGATCTAAACTCCCGTATCTTATCATGATAGTCAGTTTTAGCTTTCTCTACTGAGGTGCTAAACCCAGCAGAACCGGGGCACAATCGCAGTAGTTCTCCTCGCGCGACCTTAGCCGATAGAGCGGAACATAAGGTACCAAAACATAGGAGCCGGGCAAACCCAACATTTGACCAAAGACATGATTCGGAGCTGATGCATATAATGCTATAAGTTCGGGGTGCCGCACTTGTGAAAGTGTTCGGACTTTTCACACCGCATTATGGGGTACGTAAGCCCCTGGTGTATTGCCCGTACAATATTGTATGGTTGCAAGGCGTCATTAATGCACACACACACACACATATAACAAGAATGCAATAATAGTCGTAATGTCATGCATTGTTTATTAAAAAATTGCGTTTAAAGCAGAGTGATACAAATAGTGCGATAAGCAAAGAGTAGGACTATGTCCCTTCCAAGGGCAAGCTGAGGAATGATATTAAATTGAATATTTCACTCGTTACTGTAATCAACCTGGGAATTCCATGGTATGACGTAGTTGTCTGCCTCCTTGGTTGCTGCATCATGTGTTCGACAATAGTACTGCCGGACAGTGTTTCCAGAGATTAAGGTTCTGAAAGAAAAAGAAAAATAACCAAACGGGAAGCCCCTAGTGCAGTTTAGGCCGCGTTTTGGGGCGTGCCGCAGTTGTGCCCCCCTCCCTACCTGTGCCCATGGTATTTTTAATGCGTAATTATGTACGCGCGGCATGAATATCGCTGTTGGGCTGGGATTGGGGTGGCCGCCGTATTGCTACGCGAGCTCAGATCGCGCCAGGCGGTCTATTTGCCGATTGCCCCGAGCGTGCTTGCAGGTGTCCGGGCTTTGAAGCGCCGAACTGGTTGATTGCCTTGAGAGGCTGCTTTGCGCTTCTGCTGTGAGGGCCGCGGTGTGCTCCTCTGTTCGGAGAGAGCGCTCTGTGTTTCCATTGACTGTAATAACTCCGCGAGGTCCTGGCATCTTGAGCTGGAGGTATGCATAATGCGGTACTGCATTGAATCTAGCAAATGCGGTTCACCCGAGCAGCGCGTGATAACCACTGCGGAACGGGACTATATCGAAGATTAACTCTTCACTTCGGAAGTTATCCAGGGATCTGAAGACCACTTCTAGTGTAATTGAGCCTGTGCAATGGGCCTCTACGCCTGGAATGACGCCCTTAAATGTCGTTTTCGTGGGTTTGATCCTTGAGGGGTCTATACCCATTTTGCGCACTGTGTCCTGATAAAGTAGGTTCAGGGTGCTGCCGCCGTCCATAAGGACTCGAGTGAGGTGAAAACCGTCGACGATTGGGTCTAGGACCAGTGCGGCGAATCCTCCATGACGGATACTAGTGGGGTGGTTCCTGCGATCGAAGGTGATCGGACAGGAGGACCAAGGGTTGAACTTTGGGGCTACTGGCTCCAACACATATATGTCCCTGAGTGCACGCTTCCGCTCCCTCTTGGGGATGTGGGTTGCGTATATCATGTTCACCATCCACACTTGCGGGGGAAACCTCTTCTGTCCTCCGGTGTGCGGCTGCTGGGGCTCCTCCTCGTCATCGCTATGCGGCCCCTTGTCCTTGTTTTCGGCAATTAACTTGCCGGCCTGCTTGAACACCCAACAATCCCTGTTGGTGTGATTGGCTGGCTTGTCTGGGGTGCCATGTATTTGACACGAGCGATCGAGTATACGGTCCAAGCTGGACGGACCCGGCCTACTTTGTTTGAATGGCTTTTTCCGCTGACCGGGTTTAGAGCCTTTGAATCCGGCATTGACTGCCGTATCCTCAGTATTTTCGCTGTTAATGTGGCGCTTATGCTTGTTGCGACGTGACCTGCTATTGCCGTCCTTGGTATCTGAGGTACCATGGTTCTTTGATATGTTATTATTGCGAGCCAGCCAGCTGTCTTCTCCCGCACAAAAGCGGGTCATGAGCGTCGTAAGAGCTGCCATAGATTTCGGCTTTTCCTAACCAAGGTGCCGGGCTAGCCACTCGTCTGGGATGTTGTGCTTGAAAGCTGCTAAGGCCTCCGCATCCAGACAGTCGACGATTTGATTTTTCTTTGTAAGGAACCAAGTCCAGAATTGCCTTGCCGACTCTTCTGGCTGCTGAATTATGTGGCTCAAATCATCGGCGTCTGGTGGTCGCACATAAGTGCCCTGAAAGTTGTCGAGGAATGCGGCTTCCAGATCTTCCCAACAGCTAATGGAGTCCGCTGGCAAGCTGTTAAGCCAATGCCGCGCTGGTCCTTTGAGCTTTAATGGGAGGTGATGGCATGTAAGTCATCGCTGCGGGCCATGTGGATGTGAAGGAGGAAGTCCTCAATCCATACTGCGGGATCTGTTGTGCCGTCGTATGATTCAATATTTACAAGTTTGAAACCTTCTGGGAATTGATGTTCCATTACTTTGTCTGTGAAGCATAAGGGGTGTGCGGCGCCTCTGTATTGGGCTATATCGTGACGCAGCTCGAATGGGTCTTGCCCGCTGTGTTCGGCCCGGTCGGATTTGCTTTTACTGTATCCGGCGTGACGTTTGTCGTCTCGCAGAGTGGTGCGCCCTCGTGATCCGTAGATCGATCTTGAATGCTTTGCCTTGTCCTCCAATATGTCTCCCAGGTCTGGCGTATCTCCCCATGCCTTTTTATTTGAATGGCGTTGGGGTGGAGGCTGAGCTTTTGGCTGGAATGCATCTCTATCGCGGCCACGAGGTGGCCGATCAGCCGTATCATACGCTTCTTCCTCCAGTCGGGATAGTAACCTGCGCCTTGGGTAACTCTTGGAGGGGCGCTTGAGTTTATATTCCTCGGCCACGAGGACTTTAGTCCATTTGTCAGCTAGCAGATCTTGATTAGCTTGAAGCTGCTGCTGCTTTTTCTTCAGGCTATTTGCCATGGCCATAAGCTGGCGCTTGAAGCACTCTTGTTCGACGGGATCCTCTGGTATGGCGAATTCATCGTTGCTGAGGCTTGCCTCGTCTTTGGAGGGGGGCATGTGAGTGTCATCCTCCTCCTGTCCGTCTGCCGCTCTCTCAGGAGAGCTGGCTCCTTCATCCTCCTGCTCTAAGTCTTGCTGGAGGGGATTGTTGTTGTCTTCGGCACTATCCGGAGTGCTATTATCTCCTGTGCTGGTATCACCACTTTTGCTTTGGCAGGACTTAGAGCGGCGCCGCTGACGTCGGCGCTTGGGTTGCTTCTTGGAGGGGTCATCCTCCACTATCTCATCGCCATTGCCTTCTTTGGGTGTATCCACCATGTATATGTCATATGACGAGGTGGCTTTCCAGTGCCCTATAGGTGCTGGTCCATGTTCGTCTCCTACATCATCGTCCATACCATCGATGTCTTCGGAGTTGAAGTCGAGCATGTCGGTTAAATCATCGATAGTGGCTATGAAGTGGGTGGTGGGTGGGTGTTGAATTTCTTCGCCTTCCGCATCCCAATCTTGTTGGCCATAGTCCGGCCAGGGCTCTCCTGACAAAGAGAGAGACTTTAGTGAATTCAGAATGTCGCCGAAGGGCGAGTGCTGAAAGATATCCGCGGCGGTGAATTCCATGACCGGCGCCCAATCGGATTCGATTGGCAGGGGCGCGGATGGTTCGAAGTCCGGAAAAGAGTCTGGCACCTTGGAGTCACGAGCTGCGCAGAGGATTATGCTGGTGTTTGGCTCGATCGCCGTTGAGACTGCATCCCCTGAGGCAGTGTCTAGCCACCTGTCCTCGATTGGCGCAGTTAGCTCCGAGCTAAGGGACGGAGCTGATGCGGGCATGACCTCTGGGGTACTGTTCGGCGACAGAGCTAGGTCATACCCATCGCGACAGTGCGGTGCGCCTGGCTGTGGCTCGAATCCGTCGAAGATCAAGTCTCCGCGGATGTCGGCCGTGTAGTTCAAACTTCCAAATCTGACCTGATGGCCAGGGGCATAGCTTTCAATCTACTCCAGATGGCCAAGCGAATTTGCCCGCAGTGCAAAGCCGCCGAATACGAAGATCTGTCTGGGGAGAAAAGTCTCACCCTGGACCGCATCGCTATCGATGATAGTAGGATCCATCAAGCCTAACGGCGACGACACAGAGGAACTCTCAATGAAAGCACCAATGTCGGTGTCAAAACCGGCGGATCTCAGGTAGGGGGTCCCGAACTATGCGTCTAGGCCGGATGGTAACAGGAGGCAGGGGACACGATGTTTTACCCAGGTTCGGGCCCTCTTGATGGAGGTAAAATCCTATCTCCTGCTTGATTAATATTGATGATATGGGTAGTACAAGAGTAGATCTACCACGAGATCAGAGAGGCTAAACCCTAGAAGCTAGCCTATGGTATGATTGTATGTTATGGTTGTTGTCCTACGGACTAAAACCCTTCGGTTTATATAGACACCGGAGAGGGTTAGGGTTACACAAGGTCAGTTACAAAGGAGGAGATATCCATATCCGTATTGCCTAGATTGCCTTCCACGCCAAGTAGAGTCCGATTCGGACACGAGACAAAGTCTTCAATCTTGTATCTTCATAGTCTAACAGTCCGGCCAATGGAGATAATCCGGCTGTTCGGAGACCCCCTAATCCAGGACTCCCTCACCCGTACTTGGCTTACATGAACCGGGGCGACTTACCAGAGGATGAAACCTTGGCCCGACAGATAATCCGGCAATCCAAGTCAATGACCATTATCAATGGGGATTTACATCGTTACAGTGTTACATGAGCAATTCAGTGTTGTGTGTCTCCTTAAGAGGGTTGTGAGATTTTGTGAGAAATCCATGAAGTAGATTGTGGTCATCACGCCGGTTCAAAATCCTTGGTAGCTAAGGCTTTTCGTCACGGCTTCTATTGGTTGACGGCTCATGCTGATGCAGAGGATTTAGTAAAAAGGTGTGACGGTTGTCAGAAGTTTGCACGCCGCGCCCATGTTCCGGCTCTGGAGTTGAGAATGATTCTAATCACTTGGCCGTTTGCAACTTGGGGGCTCGATATGGTTGGACCCTTTAAGAGATCCAAGGACAAAAAGAACCACTTGTTGGTGGCGGTTGACAAGTTTACCAAGTGGGTAGAGGCAGAGCCAGTCAGTAAGTGTGATGCAGCCACGACGGTTCAATTCATCAAGAAGGTGATCTTCCGGTTTGGTTTTCCACACAGCATTATCACGGATAATGGTACCAATCTGTCTAAGGGTGAGATGGAGGAATTTTGTCAACGTGAGCACATTCGGCTTGATGTAGCGTCAGTGGCTCACCCCCAGTCTAATGGTCAAGCTGAGAGAGCAAATCAAGAAATTTTGAGAGGTATCAAACCCCGGCTTATGGTTCCTTTAAAGCGGACACTGGGTTGTTGGGTGGAGGAGTTACCTTCTGTGTTATGGAGTATCAACACCACACCAAACAGATCGATGAGTTATACACCTTTCTTCATGGTTTATGGAGCAGAGGCGGTCCTTCCTAGTGACATCCGTCATGAGTCGCCCTGTGTGACGGCTTACGTTGATGCTGACAATGAGTAGGCATGTCAGGACTCACTGGACCTGTTAGATGAGGAGCGTGATCTCTCAGCGGCACGCTCGGCGATTTATCAACAAGATCTCCGGTGTTATCACAGCCGCCGGGTTAAAACCATAACTTTTCAAGAGGGTGATCTTGTGCTCCGGCTCATCCAGGATCAAACAGATATGCACAAGTTATCCCCACCTAGGGAAGGACCTTTTGTGGTCAGCAAAAATCTACACAACGGGTCATACTACCTTATCAATGTTTGAGAGCACAAAGACTCACGTAAATCGGAGGAGAAGACCAAGCGGCCGTGGAATATAGCCCTTCTTTGGCCTTACTATACTTGAGCCACAGGCTCTTCTTATGTACATACTTATGACAATGTATATATTATATAATAAACCAGAGCCTCGTCTAAAGCGGGGTCTCTGTTCTTTTTTACATCATGTGTGGTTCCATGGGGCCTTCTACTGACAAAGCGGAGTTTTATTAACCCGGCCCATAAGGCCACACAGATATAAAGGAAATCACTAGGGGTCTTGGTCGTATTCGAACCATTGCTACACCTCTTGATCGGTTTAACACCAAAAAGGGATATCACTAGGGGGCTTGGTTGTCTTCACACCATAGCTACACCTCTTGATAGGCTTAAAGCCAAAAAGAAATTATGTGGAACCAAAGAGAGTCTGTTGCATCAAGCACAACTCAAACATAGGTAACCACTGAGCACAGCTCAAATAATACCTGGGGGCTCCTTGCTTCTCAAAGAACAACGAGCTTGCACCCTTGTAATAGGCTATCAAGCCAGGCTTGGAAGCCAGGTGTATTCACCTAAAACCCCGGGTTATCCTGCCTCTTTAAGTAAGCCACTCCGTCTAGGTAAACCTGGTATGACCCATCGAACGTTTGACAAGTCAATCTCATGGACCCTGAACTTGTCAAAGTTAAAACGGTGATTGGTTAAAGATTGAGGTCCATCTTAAAAGGCTTTGCAAAATGGTTTAACTCAACGGCTTGGCAGCCCATGAAAAGCCTCGATTTAGGGCCTAGCAACCCATGAAAAACCTTGTCTATTTCTTTATGATTTGCTGTTTTTTATATCTTTTGATAAGGGATTTATGAATATTTCTGATAAACCGGTGTTTATTACAACCCGGCATGGATTTCAACGCTCAGTTGTCAGTACATGATCAGTTCTAAACCAGCAGCAAATTGCTCCGGTCTGGTTTTGGCTACAGGTCACCAGCATTATACGAACAAACCGATGGTAATCATCACTCGGTATGGTTTTTACATGAACCGACAAGAGGGAAAGGAGTCATCAACCCTACATATGGGTATTTTCACTCCTACTATACCAACAGTTGGTCAGCCAACGAAGATATATCACATGTATCATTTATTTTATATCTGGGTAATACAAATCTTGGTTATCCATCCAAGTTATGTATATATTTTTTGGGCATCATGACCCGTCCAGTGGTAAACCACTAGGACACTTTCAAGTTCTTATATGCAGGAACATAAATCATAATGGGCTATGCATAAATAGATCCCAAAGGCAGGACAAGTTTTCAGTATCAAGCAAAACAAACATGCTCGATGGCATGGCAGATAAGGTGTTCATGCTATCCTATTACAAGGTGTTTTCAATACCCCAAAATTGAATAAGTGTTTTCAAAGAAGTGGCAGACTGCAGCTGTTAAACCGGCCACCAGTTTAGGATTCCTCATCAGGACGGCTTGATGATTGAGGGTCATCTTGCGCGGTCACATTCTCTTCAACCCTCCCCAGACGCTGGAAATCAACCGTTGACCAATCGATTCCGGTTAAGGCTTGAAAAACGGCCTCTTCATGGATAAGGTTGGAGGGGTCAATGTCAGGAGCGTAAGTATGCTTACGGATTGGTGGCACAAGATCTTCAACATTATGGATCAACGCGGGCTGTCTTTTTCCCTCAGCATCATAAACCGGTTGAAAATGAGATAGATTTGTGTCCTCCGCCAGTTGCTTGCTATCGGTTGCATCTCCTTTGTCAGCCTTCGGAGATCATCGTTATTGAAGTCTGAGCCGTTATCTTTCACACCAGGATACCCTTTGATGATATCTGCCGGTTCAAGATCCGGAATCCACGCCTTCGCCCGGATTAGCACGGTCAGCGCTCCTGATCTTGCGGCTGATCTCTTCAGTTCGTTGATCCGGGCAGGCAGCATGGTCAGCTTTTCAATAGTTTCTTTTATCAGCAATGGCGGACGCTTGTTATAAGCTGCAGTGCAAATGGCTCACTTGGATCCAGAGAACAACTATTCTATCAAGGTATAGGCCGCTTTAAGCTTCATCCGCATGTCAGTGCCCAGATGAGCAATGCGGGTCCCTTTCATGGTTAAGCATCAGTAAACCGGTCATTGATAAGATCTTATGAATTAGACAAACTGCACGAGAGGGTACTTACCAAACACACCAGAAGTCATGGCGTTAATCTGCCGCTTTAAGCTGGTCAGTTCTTCAACCACCGGTTTCAGGGCTGCCTCTGCGTCCTCGGCCTTCTTTATCAAACCGGCCTTTTCCGTCTCCCAGTCTGCACGCTGTTTGTTAAAGGTTTCTTTCAGCTTCTCCATAGCTGCTAAGGCATTGGTCAGCTCTTCTTTGGCTTTGGAAGCCTTTGCTTGTTGAGATTTAACATTCTCTTGAAGGTCCGCGGTTTGAGCATCCTTCTTATTCAGCTCATCCTAAAAAGGTGAGATATATCATAAAAACAGGTTAGGAAGTACCAAGCGTATGACAAGTTATGCACTTTGTACTTGGGGGCTAATGCCTATTTACTCTATCATCAATATATTTTTCACAAGTCTGAAGTACAATGCAAGCATTATCCTTAAGACTTGGGGGCTAATGTACATTTGTTCAAAGTTGACGCATTGATTCAAGACCCGGTTTACCTTGCAAAGATAAACCGGCCCTTGGGGGCTACACCGATGAAAACTACAGGAATACAGTGATAAAGTACAAGTTTGTTTCCAAAGATCACTTGACATATGGAGGATCAGCATGCAAGGATTAAGATATTACAAAGTCCCGGTGTCGGTGTCAAAACCGGCGGATCTCGGGTAGGGGGTCCCGAACTGTGCGTCTAAGGCGGATGGTAACAGGAGGCAGGGGACACGATGTTTTACCTAGGTTCGGGCCCTCTTGATGGAGGTAAAACCCTACGTCCTGCTTGATTTATTCTTGATGATATGAGTATTACAAGAGTTGATCTACCACGAGATCTGAGAGGCTAAACCCTAGAAGCTAGCCTATGGTATGATTGTCTGTTGTCCTACGGACTAAAACCCTCCGGTTTATATAGACACTAGAAAGGGTTAGGGTTACACAAGGTCGGTTACAAAGGAGGAGATATACATATCCATACTGCCTAGCTTGCCTTCCATGCCAAGTAGAGTCCCATCCGGACATGAGACGAAGTCTTCAATCTTAAATCTTAATAGTCCAACAGTCCGGCTAAAGGATATAGTCCGGCTGTCCGGAGACCCCCTAATCCAGGACTCCCTTAGTAGCCCCTGAACCAGGCTTCAATGACGTTGAGTCTGGCGCGCAGTATTGTCTTCGGCATTGCAAGCAGGGTTCCTCCTTCGAATACACCATAGAAGAATTTGAATACAAGGATAGTGTCCGAACCTGCAAAATAAGTTCCACATACCACCGTAGAGAGAATAATATTTCCACAAATCTAATCTGCTGACATGTTTTGGCAACATGACATTATGCCATGGCCCGGTGATTATTCGAACCGTTTCCTTTAACTAGCCTCGCACATAACGCGAGGCAGTTTTTGACACGTCTTGTCAAAGCAGAGATCGTGTCCCCTGTATTACGGGATTCTCATCAATACGGTCGTGGGTAACCCAACCAAGCCTAAGACTCCTAAATTTTAGGCAAGTCCCAAACGGAGGAGGACGCTTGATATTCACCCACTTTATAAAGGTTCAAGGCTTTTACTTTTTTCCTCCCGCGCTCAATCGAATCCCTCCCCCGCCTCAAGTTCTAACACTCAAAGCTTAGGCAGGCACTTCGGATCTTCAATCATGTCCAGATCCAGCCTCCAGGGCCGGTGGATGCCCTCCTCCGTCACGGAAGAGGATATCAAGAAGTTGAGGGAGGCAAGATACCTAACCGCCAAAGTCTTACATTGGCTGCCCGCCCGAGGGCAGGTCATCCCTACTCCTGAACCCAATGAAGACGTCGTGTTCATCTCCCACTTCCTCTGAGGACTAGGCCTCACTATGGATCCCTTCATAAGGAGTTTGATGTTCTATTACGGGCTTGATTTCCATGATCTAGCCCCGGATTCCTTTCTTCACATCTCGGCATTTATTGTCGTATGTGAAGCCTTCCTCCACATTACCCCTCACTTCGGCGTATGGCTCAAGACCTTTGATGTGAAGCCGAAGACGGTCGAGGGGCAGTATGCAGCGTGCGGGGGTGCATTAGTAAGCAAGATTGCTAGAGCTCCATGGCCAAAAGGTTCCTTTCCAGAGGTGTCTGGATTATGGCAACCGGAGTGGTTCTACATCACTGCTCCCAGAAGTGCCAAGTGGGTAGCTTCCCCCGCCTTTCGCTCGGGCCCTCCACCACAACTGATGTCATGGATCAGCAGGGGGCTGAGCTGGGGTCCAGCCAAGGATGTGCCCATACTGCAGAGCCGCATCCGGGATCTCTTCGAGAGAGATTTTAGTTTGGTTATGGTAGTGCAAGTCATGCTGGCCCGTCAAGTCCAGCCTTGCAAACGCCGGCCCCTCCGTTTGTGGGAATTCAACCCAGAAGGACCGCGCGCTATTCAGAATTTCCCTGGCCTGACACACGAGGAGATGTACAAATCATTCTTCGGACCCCAAACAGAGTGTCCGGATACTACCGAGGATGTGGGCCTGAGCAGCAACCGCACCGCCGACCAAGTAAGTAATCCTCTAGCCGAACACACCATCTTTTGTTTATCATGACGTCATTATGAGAAATCGCTCTCTAACCAGGACTGGCTAACAAAGGCGAAGATGATTCGGTGTTCGACCCCCTTCCTAAGGGTTTGGATAATCCGGTACTAGAAAATATGCTTGAGCTAGCACCTTGCCCGGAGCCCTCAAAGGAAGATAAAGGGGGGAATAATGAGGGCAAAAGTGGGCCCCCATCGCTACCAATTCCAACCGAGGGAATGAGCGCCTCCGTGAGGGAGGATAACCAAGGGGAAGAATCTGACCTTCTCTCGCTCCAAGGAAGGAAGAAGACTGCCTCTGAAGAGCCGGAAACCAAGGCTTCCAAACGGGAGAAGAAGTCTCTAGCAGAGGGTCCTGCCATGGAAGGTGCTCTTTCCGCACAAAGCCTACGCGGGGATCAGCCCTCTAACGAGTCGTAAGTGATCAAAATCTCCTTAATAGTAGAGATATTCTACCTTACTTCTGAGGAAAATAACAGAAGCATTTATCTTGCAGTTCGGATCTTAGCCCTTCTCAACAGAGCTCGTCTTCAGGGGACCTTCTTCCAGAGATGATGGAGAGCGAAACGCCTCCCCCGGACTCCCCCGCTCAAGAAGCGGGCGACCTTGAAGTGTTGTCACGGAGGGCCTCTCCGGATCCGGTGAGGCCAGAAGATAATCCTATAGTCACCCGAAGTCCCCAACATCCGGCTCTTGAAGAGGGCAAACAAAAGAGTCCGACGCCGTCTAGTATGCGGTCGGACGCACTGAGGGATCTGCTGAAGCGAGCTACCATCTGGGAAGAACACCGTACATTGATGGGTACGGTGATGGAAAGGATTTCTTCTGCCGAAAGCGGGTTACATGACGCCTTTATGAGTCTACTAACGGGCTTTGAGGTACGTAAAATGATATACCTTTGTGATAGTACAGCACATTTTTAGGTGTGCCCTGTGTAGATAGTAGCCCCTGAGACTCTGGTTGTCACCGAGAACGGCGGCAAACAGAGGATCATAGTCCCAGGTAATAACCATACCGCCTTTATGTGCAGGTAGTGGAAGCTCCGATGGCTAGCCGGACTCATGAGTTTGCCGAACTAAAGCGGCAACTGGATGCTGCGGATGCCGACATCGAGCTTGTTAACAAGCGGCTTGATGAGGCACAGGGTAAGTGATATTTTCTGGTGAATGTCACAGAGTAAGAGCAGCGTGATGCCAGTATCTTCAATATGTTGTGACTGCAGATGGAGCTGCCACTCTGAAGACCCTTTGGGCGGAACTTGCCCGGGCCAAAGAACAAGCAAGGAGTAGTAATGCGGCTGCTTTGAAGGAGGCCGAAGAGTTAAGAGCCGAGAAGGCCACGCATTGTGAGAGCAAAGAGAAAATGGCCAAGATGGCTGTAAAGTTGAAAGACACTGCTGACCGTTGCCAGTTCCTTGAGGAAGAAAGCCGAGCGAAGGCAATGGACCTCGAAAAGGCCACGATGGCGACCAAAGAAACCCGTTCTGACATGAGAGCAAAGAAGGAGGAGCTGCGTGAAGCGTGTGACATTGTGGCTGGGAAGCCCTTTTTGCTGCGGAGGAAGTTTGGAGATCCGTGGTATGCCCCTCTGGATCGACTGTGGAGTTCGGCAGACGCATATCTAGACTTGGCGGCGAGCGCTGTCGATGCGGCCGAATACTTCCGAGATCAAACAGATCGTGAAGTGGACAAGCTGTTCTGGTCACATTTTAACGTTCCAGAGCGTCCGCTTCCATTGACCAATCAGCTGTGGCCGGAAAGGCCAAAGCCGAACAGTTATTTTAGCCTGGTGCAGCAGTTCCTTGGTGCGGTGCCGCGCATCAATGCGATGAAGAGGTCGGCGTGTATAGAAGGCTCGCGGATGGCCCTTGCCCGTGTCAAAGCATACTGGGCGGAGATGGATACTACCACTGTCGCGGCGCAGGGTTCGGCCATAGGCCGAGTGGCTGCTTTGAAGAAGTTCTTGAGGGTGCTTGTTCGATAGAGGCCCAGTGCTCGAAGAATATTATGTTTGAGTGACATGTATTCCTATTGTAAAAACAATGTTTTATTAAATTTATCAAGGCTGTGTTTATACTTTTGCCCAAAAGTATTGTGATGCCTCCTGTGCGGCCATTTATGTATATATGTATATAACCTGAAAGATTGCAGTCGTCGGCTTCAGCCCCCACACATACAATGCGGGGGTGTTCGCAGAAGACCCGTATTCACACTTAATCCAACGTCTTGGTCCTAGTAAGGATGTGATAGCGCAGCGAACTAGGCAACCGGACTATAAAGCTTTAACACTTTCACTTAGCCATAGGAGTTTGACAGTGGGGCTACTATATAGCCCCTGGTGGATCCGCACTCGCCCGGATTCGGGGTGCGTACATGCCTGGCCGGGAAACGGCCCTTCGTTAATGCGGAGGAATCCCGAAGATTCCGATTGGTCAACAAGTGGTTGACCAGTCTCACGCTATATCATGACAGTCAATTTTCGGCTTTCTCTACTGAGGTGCTCGTCCAGATGAACCAGGGCACAATCGCAGCAGTTCTCCTGCTTCCGCCTTAGCCGATAGAGCGGAACGTAAGGCAGCAAAACACAGGAGCCGGGAAAACCCAACATTTAACCAAAGACATGATTCGGAGATGATGCATATAAGGCCAAACTCGCGACGCCGAACACTCCCTAAGGTATTCGGTCTTGATGGTGTAAACCGGGTCTAAACAGTACCCTTTGTAATAAGCCCCTGGTGTCCAAGTACGTGCATTATTCTGGCGTGGCCACATGCCAAGACGCCAGCATCCTTCTCGGTTGTACTGAGAATCCGAGAGATGGAAATCAACAAGAGACAGTAAAAAATGTCTATGCAGGGTCTTAATCTACAAAGAATCCTTGGAACGGGTCCCTGCTGCACGTCTGCGCCTATGTCTCCGTTGTGCCGTATTCTGGACGGGTGTAGGACGATGGTCATCTGAAAAAGAGAGGAACTTAATTGAAAAGTTGTCGTGCAAAAGTTAAGTTATACTAAATAGACAATATACAGTTGAAAATGAGTGAAGGTGAGCCTTATTGCCACTTTTGCGCGCGCGTTGAGCCCCTTGTATTGTAGTAGGGGTATACCATCAAACTTGTATTAATTACATATTAGC
Organism: Triticum urartu; assembly: GCF_056163025.1. Lineage (NCBI taxonomy): Eukaryota > Viridiplantae > Streptophyta > Magnoliopsida > Poales > Poaceae > Triticum > Triticum urartu. Next base: position 64,411,407 of record NC_141874.1, read on the forward strand.
TGAGCCGGACTCGTCTAGCCATGTCCGTGGTCTTAACGACCTGTCAAATGCTTGAGTTGGTGAGGCCGTTTAGTGTGCGGCGGCCAAGGCGGCCGCACCGTCTTCGGCGCGCAAGGAGCGCTCAATATTTCCATTTACAGTAATGATGCCACGTGGACCAGGCATCTTGAGCTTGAGGGAAGCGTAATGCGGTACTGCGTTAAAGCGAGTGAAAGCTTCGCGTCCGAGTAGTGCTTGATAGCCACTTTGGAATAGAGCAATGTGGAAGGTTAAATTTTCGCTATGGAAGTTATCGGGGAAGCCGAACATAACCTCTAGTAGCAGGGAGCCCCTGCAGTGAGACTCCGGGCCTGGCGTTAATCCTTTAAAGGTAGTATTGCTGTGGAAAATTTTTGTTGGGTCTATCCCCATTTTGTGGATTGTGTCCTGATATATCAGGTTTAGGCTACTGCCGCCGTCCATCAGGACTCGTGTGAAGTGGTATCCGTCAATTATTGGATCTAATAACAAGGCAGCCCATCCTGCGTTCCGGATACTTTCTGAGTAATCCTGATGGTCGAAGGTGATCGATTGAGACGGCCAGTGGCAGAACTCCGTGGTGATAGGCCATTGGGCATATTTATCTGGGAGTGCCGATTTGTTTCTCCCCTTTATCACGTGTAACACGTTTACTGTTTTGACTTCCGGTGGAAATTTCTTCTGTTCCCTAGTGTTTTGCTTGCGAGGCTCATCCTCGTCTTCGCTTGGTGTATCCTCCCCCTTATGTTCGGCATTGAGCTTGCCGGACTGCTTGAAGACCCAACATTCTCTGTGGGTATGATTTGCAGGTTTATCGGGGGTGCTATGGATCTGACATATTTGATCCAGGATTTTGTTTAAGCTGGACAGTTCATCTCTGGCGCCTTTAGGGGGCGGCTTTTGCTGACCTGGCCGAGAGCTTCTAAACCCGGCGTTTACCGCCGTGCTCTTCGGGCTGTCTTCTTTATTCCGGCGCTTATTATTTTTGTTGCGTCATGATTTCCCGTTTCCATCTCTAACTTCGGATGTACTTGGGTCACTGGTGCTGCATCGGGCTAGCCAGCTGTCCTCGCCCGCGCAAAAGCGGGTCCTGAGGCTTATTAATGCTGCCATTGTTCTCGGCTTTTCTTGGCCAAGGTGCCCGGCAAGCCATTCGTCTCGGACGCTGTGGTTAAAGGCTGCCAAGGCCTCGGCGTCCGGACAGTCGACTATTTAGTTCTTTTTAGTAAGAAACATGTTCCAAAGCTTTCGGGATGACTCTCCGGGCTGTTGAGTTATATGACTCAAATCGTCCCCATCCGGAGGTGGGACATAAGTCCCTTGAAAATCCGCCCGAAAAGCGTCTTCGAGCTCTTCCTAGCTTCCAATGGAGTTTTCGGGGAGGCTTTTGAGCCAGTGCCGAGCTGGCCCTTTGAGCTTGAGGGGTAAGTACTTGATGGCGTGGAGATCATCTCCTCGAGCCATATGAATATGGAGGATATAGTCCTCAATCCAGACTCTAGGGTCTGTTGTTCCGTCGTAAACCTCTATGTTTACGGGTTTGAGTCCCTCTAGAAATTCATGATCCAGCACCTCGTCGGTGAAACATAGAGGGTGTGCGGCACCCCTGTATTTGGGTGTACCGTGGTATTCGGATGTTTGGTGTGTCGCATTGTATGTTGCAGCGCGCCTGCATGGTCCATAGATGGATCTGGTTGTGTCGTCCTTCTGATGCGAGCCCTTACGTGGATCACGTACTGGTTTATGTGCGGCATCGATTGCCGCTTTATGTTGGCTATGAGGTCGTCTATCCGACCGGATGGCCGTTTTATTTTTTTATTGTGGAGCATCTAAAGCCTCCTCATCGAATTCAGGTAGCAACTTTCGCTTTGGATAGCTCTTGGTGTGGCGATTACTGCCGTACTTCGCTGCTGTGTTGAGTACTTCACTCCATTTGATTTTGAGTGTGTCTTGTGCAGCCTTGAGCCTTTGCTTCTGTTTTTTCAGACTCCTCGCCGTGGCAACAAGCCTTTGGTGGGCATTATGTTGCTCCTGGCGCCAGTCCGGTGTGATGTCGTCCGGACTGTTATCTTCGACGGGGTTGGGTTGTTCGGCTTTATTTTCCGTGTTGCCGTGGTCGGGCAATGGTTCGCCCTGCTCTAACGCTGGGTCTATGTGATTGTTATTTCTGCCGAGGCGGGATTTGGAGCGGCGTTTACGCCGCTGCTTTGACTGCTGCTCGAGGGAACCACCCTTTGCTTCGTCCTTCCGTTCCTCGTCGCTATTTTCTTTGGGTGTGTCCACCATGTATACGTCATGTGATGAGGTGGCTGTCTAGTGCCCGGTGGGTAGTGGTTCTGTTGGGGAACGTAGCATAAATTCAAAATTTTCCTACGTATCACCAAGATCTATCTATGGAGAAACCAGCAACGAGGGGAAAGAGAGTGCATCTACATACCCTTGTAGATCGCTAAGCGGAAGCGTTCAAGTGAACGGGGTTGATGGAGTCGTACTCGTCGTGATTCAGATCACCGATGATCCTAGTGCCGAACGGATGGCACCTCCGCGTTCAACACACGTACAGCCCGATGACGTCTCCCACGCCTTGATCTAGCAAGGAGAGAGGGAGAGGTTGATGAAGATTCAGCAGCACGACGGCGTGGTGGTGGATGCAGGGCGTCACAGTAGCAGGGCTTCGCCTATACTACGAGAGAGAGACGTAACGGGGAGAGAGGGAGGGGCTGCACCAAAGGCAAAAAGTGCGTTTGAGAGGCCCTCCTACCCCACTATATATAGGAATCCCAAGGGGGGGGTGCGCCAGCCCCTAGGAGATCCAATCTCCAAGGGGGCAGCGGCCAGGGGAGGAGTCCTCCCCCCCAAGGCACCTAGGAGGTGCCTTCCCTCCTTGGGACTCTTCCTTAGGGTTTCCCCCTTCACCCTAGGCGCATGGGCCATAAGGGAAGTGGCGCCCCAGCCCACTTTGGGCTGGATTCCTTCCCACCTCAGCCCATGGGACCCTCCGGGATAGGTGGCCCCACCCGGTGGGCCCCCGGGACCCTTCCGGTGGTCCCGGTACAATACCGATGATCCCGAAACTTGTCCCGATGGCCGAAACAGGACTTCCTATATATAAATCTTTACCTCCGGACCATTCCGGAACTCCTCGTGACGTCCGGGATCTCATCCGGGACTCCGAACAATATTCGGGTTACTGCATACACATATCTTCATAACCCTAGCGTCACCGAACCTTAAGTGTGTAGACCCTACGGGTTCGGGAGACATGCAGACATGACCGAGACGTTCTCCTGTCAATAACCAACAGCGGGATCTGGATACCCATGATGGCTCCCACATGTTCCACGATGATCTCATCGGATGAACCACGATGTCAAGGACTTAATCAATCCCGTATACAATTCCCTTTGTCTAGCGGTATGTTACTTGCCCGAGATTCGATCGTCGGTATCCTTATACCTTGTTCAATCTCGTTACCGGCAAGTCTCTTTACTCGTTCCGTAACACATCATCCCATGATCAACTCCTTGGTCACATTGCGCATATGATGATGTCCTACCGAGTGGGCCCGGAGATACCTCTCCGTTTACACGGAGTGACAAATCCCAGTCTCGATTCGTGCCAACCCAACAGGCACTTTCGGAGATACCTGTAATGCACCTTTATAGCCACCCAGTTACGTTGTGACGTTTGATACACCCAAAGCATTCCTACGGTATCCCGGAGTTGCACAATCTCATGGTCTAAGGAAATGATACTTGACATTAGAAAAGCTTTAGCATACGAACTATACGATCTTTGTGCTAGGCTTAGGATTGGGTCTTGTCCATCACATCATTCTACTAATGATGTGATCCCGTTATCAACGACATCCAATGTCCATGGTCAGGAAACCGTAACCATCTATTGATCAACGAGCTAGTCAACTAGAGGCTCACTAGGGACATGGTGTTGTCTATGTATCCACACATGTATCTGAGTTTCCTATCAATACAATTATAGCATGGATAATAAACGATTATCATGAACAAGGAAATATAATAATAACTAATTTATTATTGCCTCTAGGGCATATATCCAACAGTCTCCCACTTGCACTAGAGTCAATAATCTAGTTCACATCGCCATGTGATTAACACTCACAGGTCACATCGCCATGTGACCAACATCCAAAGAGTTTACTAGAGTCAATAATCTAGTTCACATCACTATGTGATTAACACTCAACGAATTCTGGGTTTGATCATGTTGCTTGCGAGAGAGGTTTTAGTCAACGGGTCTGAACCTTTCAGATCCGTGTGTGCTTTACAAATCTCTATGTCATCTCCTAGATGCAGCTACCACGTTCTATTTGGAGCTATTCCAAATAACTGTTCTACTATACGAATCCAGTTTACTACTCAGATAAATCTGGATTAGTGTCAAAGCTTGCATCGGCGTAACCCTTTACGACGAACTCTTTTACCACCTCCATAATCGAGAAAATTCCTTAGTCCACTAGTTACTAAGGATAACTTTGACCGCTGTCTTGTGATCCATTCTTGGATCACTCTTGTACCCCTTGACTGACTCATGGCAAGGCACATTTCAGGTGCGGTACACAGCATAGCATACTATAGGGCCTATGTCTTAAGCATAGGGGACGACCTTCGTCCTTTCTCTCTATTCTGCCGTGGTCGAGCTTTAAGCCTTAACTTCATACCTTACAACTCAGGCAAGAACTCCTTCTTTGGCTGATCCATCTTGAACACCTTCAAGATCATGTCAAGGTATGTGCTCATTTGAAAGTACCATTAAGCGTTTTGATCTATCCTTATAGATCTTGATGCTCAATGTTCAAGTAGATTAATCCAGGCTTTCCATTGAAAAACAATTTCCCAATAACCCTATATGCTTTCTAGAAATTCTACATCATTTCTGATCAACAATGTGTCAACAACATATACTCATCAGAAATTCTATAGTGCTCCCACTCACTTTTTTTGGAAATACAAGTTTCTCATAAACTTTGTATACACCCAAAATCTTTGATCATCATCAAAGCATACATTCCAACTCTGAGATGCTTACTCCAGTCCTTAGAAGGATTGCTGGAGCTTTGCATACTTATTAGCATCTTTCAGGATTGACAAAACCTTCCGGTTGTATCACATACAACCTTTCCTCAGAAAATAGTCGAGGAAACAATGTTTTGACATCCTATCTGCAAGATTTCATAAATAATGCAGTAATCGCTAATATAATTCCAACAGACTCTTAGCATCGCTACGAATGAGAAAGTCTCACCGTAGTCAACTCCTTGAACTTGTCGGAAAACATCTTAACGACAAGTCGAGCTTTCTTAATGGTGATATTTACCATCATTGTCCGTCTTCCTTTTAAAATCCATATGTACCTAATAGCCTTACGACCATCAAGTAGTTCTTCCAAAGTCTATACTTTGTTTTTATACATGGATCCTCTCTCGGATTTTATGGCCTCGAGCCATTTCTCGGAATCCGGGCCCACCATCGCTTCTCCATAGCTTGTAGGCTCATTGTTGTCTAGCAACATGACTTTCAAAACATGATTACGTACCACTCTGAAGTAGTACGCATCCTTGTCATCCCACGAGGTTTGGTAGTGACTTGATCTAAAGTCTCATGATCAATATCATAAGCTTCCACTTCAATTGGTGTAGGTGCCACAGGAACAACTCTTTGTGCCCTGCTATACACTAGTTGAAGTAACGGTTTAATAACCTCATCAAGTCTCCACCATCCTCCCACTCAATTCTTTCGAGAGAAACTTTTCCTCGAGAAAGGACCCGATTCTAGTAACAATTGCCCTCGAATCTGAGACAGGAGGTATACCCAACTGTTTTGGGTGTCCTATGAAGATGCATTTATCCGCTTTGGGTTCGAGCTTATCAGCCTGAAACTTTTTCACATAAGCGTCGCAGCCCCAAACTTTTAAGAAATGACAGCTTAGGTTTCTCTAAACCATAGTTCATACGGTGTCATCTCATCGGAATTACGTGGTGCCCTATTTAAAGTGAATGTGGTTGTCTCTAATGCCTAACCCATAAACTATCGTGGTAATTTGATAAGAGACATCATGGTATGCATCATATCCAATAGGGTGCAGTTATGATGTTCAGACACACCATCACACTATGGTGTTCCAGGCTGTATTAGCTGTGAAACGATTTCCACAATGTCTTAATTCTGTGCCAAACTCGTAATTCAGATATTCATCTCTATGATCATATCATAGATATTTTATCCTCTTGTCACGATGGTACTTCAACTTCACCCTGAAATTACTTGAACCTTTCAATAATTCAGACTCGAGATTCATCAAGTAAATATACTCAACATTTACTCAAATCATCTATGAAGTAAGAACATAACGATATCCACTACATGCCTCAGTACTCATTGGACTGCACACATCAAAAATGTATTACTTCCAACAAGTTGCTTTCTTGTTCCATTTTACTGAAAAACGAGGCTTTCAGTCATCTTGCCCATGTGGTATGATTTGCATGTCTCAAGTGATTAAAAATCAAGCGAGTACAAAACGGTCCATTTGCATGGAGTTTCTTCATGCATATATACCAATAGACATGGTTCGCATGTCCCAAACTTTTCAAAAACGAGTGAGCCCAAAGATCCATCAACATGGAGCTTCTTCATGCGTTTTATACCGATATGACTTACGTGGCAGTGCCACAAGTAGGTGGTACTATCATTACTATCTTTTGGCATGAACATGTGTATCATTACGATCGAGATTCAATAAACCATTCATTTTAGGTGTAAGACCATTGAAGGTATTATTCAAATAAACAGAGCAACCATTATTCTCCTTAAATGAATAACCGTATTGCGATAGACATAATCCAATCATGTCTATGCTCAACGCAAACACCAATCTCGATGGTAGAGGGAGCGTGCGATGCTTGATCATATCAACATTGAGAACACTTCCAACACATATCGTCAGCTCACCTTTAGCTAGTCTCCGTTTATTCCGTAGCTTTTATTTCGAGTTACTAACACTTAGCAACCGAACCGGTATCTAATACCCTGGTGCTACTAGGAGTACTAGTAAAGTACACATCAACACAATGTATATCCAATATACTTCTATCGACCTTGCCAGCCTTCTAATCTACCAAGTATCTAGGGTAATTCTGCTCCAGTGGTTGTTCCCCTTATTACAGAAGCACTTAGTCTCGGGTTTGGGTTCAACCTTGGGTTTCTTCACTAGAGCGGCAGCTGAATTGCCGTTTCATGAAGTATCCCTTCTTGCCCTTGCCCTTCTTGAAACTAGTGGTTTCACCAACCATCAACAATTGATGCTCCTTCTTGATTTCTACTTTCGCGGTGTCAAACATCACGAATATCTCAAGGATCATCATATATGTCCCTGATATATTATAGTTCATCACGAAGCTCTAGCAGCTTGGTGGTAATGACTTCGGAGAAACATCACTATTTCATCTAGAAGATCAACTCCCACTTGATTCAAATGATTGTTGTACTCAGACAATCTGAGCACAAGCTCAACAATTGAGCTTTTCTCCCTTAGTTTGCAGGTTAAGAAAATCGTCGGAGGTCTTATACCTCTTGACGTGGGCACGAGCCTGAAATCCCAATTTCAGCCCTCAAAACATCTCATATGTTTCGTGACGTTTCAAAAACGTTTTTGGTGCCTCAACTCTAAACCGTTTAACTGAACTATCACGTAGTTATCAAAACGTGTATGTCAGATGTTCGCAACATCCACAGACAACGTTCGAGGTTCAGCACACTGAGCGGTGCATTAAGGACATAAGCCTTCTAAGAAGCAATGAGGACAATCCTCAGTCTACGGACCTAGTCCGCATAATTGCTACTATCAACTTTCAACTAATTTTTCTCTAGGAACATATCTAAACAGTAGAACTATAGCGTGAGCTACGACATAATTTGCAAAGATCTTTTGACTATGTTCAGGATAATTAAGTTCATCTTATGAACTCCCACTCAGATAGACATCCCTCTAGTCATCTAAGCGATTACATGATCCGAGTCAACTAGGCCGTGTCCGATCATCACGTGACACGGACTAGTCAACGTCGGTGAACATCTTCATGTTGATCGTATCTTCTATATGACTCATGCTCGACCTTTCGGTCTTCTGTGTTCCGAGGCCATGTCTATGCACATGCTAGGCTCGTCAAGTCAACCTAAGTGTATTGCGTGTGTAAATCTGTTTTACACCCGTTGTATGTGAACGTAAGGATCTATCACACCCGATCATCACGTGGTGCTTCGAAACGACGAACTGTAGCAACGGTGCATAGTTAGGGGGAACACTTCTTGAAATTTTAATGAGGGATCATCTTATTTACTACCGTCGTTCTAAGCAAATAAGATGTATAAACATGATAAACATCACATCCAATCAAATAGTGACATGATATGGCCAATATCATATAGCTCCTTTGATCTTCATCTTGGGGCTCCATGATCATCTTGTCACCGGCATACTCATCGACATGTAAGTTGTGATTCCTTTGACAAGAACATGATCAATCTCATACATCACATATATCATTCATCACATCCTTTTGGCCATATCACATCACATAGCATACCCTGCAAAAACAAGTTAGACGTCCTCTAATTGTTGTTTGCATGTTTTACGTGGCTGCTATGGGTTTCTAGCAAGAACGTTTCTTACCTACACAAAGACCACAACGTGATATGCCAATTTCTATTTACCCTTCATACGGACCCTTTTCATCGAATCCGATCCGACTAAAGTAGGAGAGACAGACACCCGCTAGCCACCTTATGCATCTAGTGCATGTCAATCAGTGGAACCGGTCTCACGTAAGAGTACGTGTAAGGTTGGTCCGGGCCGCTTCATCCCACGATGCCGCCGAATCAAGATAAGACTAGTAACGGCAAGCATATTGAACAAAATCAACGCCCACAACTACTTTGTGTTCTACTCGTGCATAGAATCTACGCAATAGACCTAGCTCATGATGCCACTGTTGGGGAACGTAGCATAAATTCAAAATTTTCCTACGTATCACCAAGATCTATCTATGGAGAAACCAGCAACGAGGGGAAAGAGAGTGCATCTACATACCCTTGTAGATCGCTAAGCGGAAGCGTTCAAGTGAACGGGGTTGATGGAGTCGTACTCGTCGTGATTCAGATCACCGATGATCCTAGTGCCGAACGGACGGCACCTCCGCGTTCAACACACGTACAGCCCGATGACGTCTCCCACGCCTTGATCCAGCAAGGAGAGAGGGAGAGGTTGATGAAGATTCAGCAGCACGACGGCGTGGTGGTGGATGCAGGGCGTCACAGTAGCAGGGCTTCGCCTATACTACGAGAGAGAGACGTAACGGGGAGAGAGTGAGGGGCTGCACCAAAGGCAAAAAGTGTGTTTGAGAGGCCCTCCTACCCCACTATATATAGGAATCCCAAGGGGGGGGGTGCGCCAGCCCCTAGGAGATCCAATCTCCAAGGGGGCGGCGGCCAGGGGAGGAGTCCTCCCGCCCCCCCAAGGCACCTAGGAGGTGCCTTCCCTCCTTGGGACTCTTCCTTAGGGTTTCCCCCTTCACCCTAGGCGCATGGGCCATAAGGGAAGTGGCGCCCCAGCCCACTTTGGGCTGGATCCCTTCCCACTTCAGCCCATGGGACCCTCCAGGATAGGTGGCCCCACCCGATGGGCCCCCGGGACCCTTCCGGTGGTCCCGGTACAATACCGATGACCCCGAAACTTGTCCCGATGGCCGAAACAGGACTTCCTATATATAAATCTTTACCTCCGGACCATTCCGGAACTCCTCGTGACGTCCGGGATCTCATCCGGGACTCCGAACAATATTCGGGTTACTGCATACACATATCTTCATAACCCTAGCGTCACCGAACCTTAAGTGTGTAGACCCTACGGGTTCGGGAGACATGCAGACATGACCGAGACGTTCTCCTGTCAATAACCAACAGCGGGATCTGGATACCCATTATGGCTCCCACATGTTCCACGATGATCTCATCGGATGAACCACGATGTCAAGGACTTAATCAATCCCGTATACAATTCCCTTTGTCTAGCGGTATGTTACTTGCCCGAGATTCGATCGTCGGTATCCTTATACCTTGTTCAATCTCGTTACTGGCAAGTCTCTTTACTCGTTCCGTAACACATCATCCCGTGATCAACTCCTTGGTCACATTGCGCATATGATGATGTCCTACCGAGTGGGCCCAGAGATACCTCTCCGTTTACACGGAGTGACAAATACCAGTCTCGATTCGTGCCAACCCAACAGACACTTTCGGAGATACCTGTAATGCACCTTTATAGCCACCCAGTTACGTTGTGATGTTTGATACACCCAAAGCATTCCTACGGTATCCGGGAGTTGCACAATCTCATGGTCTAAGGAAATGATACTTGACATTAGAAAAGCTTTAGCATACGAACTATACGATCTTTATGCTAGGCTTAGGATTGGGTCTTGTCCATCACATCATTCTCTTAATGATGTGATCCCGTTATCAACGACATCCAATGTCCATGGTCAGGAAACCGTAACCATCTATTGATCAACGAGCTAGTCAACTAGAGGCTCACTAGGGACATGGTGTTGTCTATGTATCCACACATGTATCTGAGTTTCCTATCAATACAATTATAGCATGGATAATAAACGATTATCATGAACAAGGAAATATAATAATAACTAATTTATTATTGCCTCTAGGGCATATTTCCAACAGGTTCCTCTTCGACTCCTGCATCGTCGTCCATACTGTTGATGTCTTCGGAGTCGAAGTCGAGCATGTCGGTCAAATCGTCGATAGTGGCTACTAAGTGGGTGGTGGGTGGGCGACGAATTTCCTCGTCATCCGCATTCCAATCCTGCCGGACGTAGTTCGGCCAGGATCCTCCTGACAAGGAAAGAGACATTAATTAGTTCAGTATGTCGCCGAAGGGCGAGTGCTGAAAAATATCTGCGGAGGTGAACTCCATGATCGGCGCCCAATCTGATTCGATAGGAACGGGCGTAGGCGGTTCGGAGTCTGTGGCCGGAGAAGGATCCGGCAGTTTGGCAACACGGCTCTCGTGAAGGGTAAGGTTGATATTCGGCTCGATCGCCGCAGAGGGTACGACCTCCGTGACGGGGTCTATCCACCCGTCCATGGATGGCGAAACTGGCTCCAAATTGAGGTTCGGAGCGGCTGTCGGTGCGATCTCCTGAATACGGTCTAATAGTAGAGCTAAATCGTACTCATTATGGCCGCGTGGCGCACAAGGCAGGGGCTCGAATCCGTCGAAGATCAAGTCTCCGCGGATATCGGCCGTGTAGTTTAAGCTTCCAAACCTGACCTGGTGGCCAGGGGCGTAACTTTCGATCTGCTCCAGATGGCCAAGCGAGTTGGCCCGCAGCGCGAAGCCGCCGAACACAAAGATCTGTCCGGGGAGAAAAGTCTCACCCTGGACTGCATCGCTATCGATGATTGTAGGAGCCATCAAGCCTAACGACGACGACACAGAGGAACTCTCTATGAAAGCACCACTGTCGGTGTCAAAACCGGTGGATCTCGGGTAGGGGGTCCCGAACTGTGCGTCTAAGGCGGATGGTAACATGAGGCAGGGGACATGATGTTTTACCCAGGTTCGGGCCCTCTTGATGGAGGTAAAACCCTACGTCCTGCTTGATTTATTCTGGATGATATGATTATTACAAGAGTTGATCTACCACGAGATCGGGGAGGCTAAACCCTAGAAGCTAGCCTATGGTATGATTGTCTGTTGTCCTACGGACTAAAACCCTCCGGTTTATATAGACACCGGAAAGGGTTAGGGTTACACAAGGTCGGTTACAAAGGAGGAGATATACATATCCGTACTGCCTAGCTTGCCTTCCACGCCAAGTAGAGTCCCATCCGGACACGAGACGAAGTCTTCAATCTTATATCTTCATAGTCCAACAGTCCGGCCAAAGGATATAGTCTGGCTATCCGGAGACCCCCCAATCCAGGACTCCCTCACCCGGTTTATGATTGACATCATAAACCGGCCCTTGGGGGCTACATGGGATGATACTTGTACTTTGGATTTAAGAAAGGAAAAGTGATGAAAATACATCATAGCGTTCCTTCATTAGGTTCACCAAACCGGCTTCATAATCACGGTTTGGGTGCAAACGGTTTAGAAAACTGGAGTGGAGTTCTTGAGCACTGAGATGGGCGTAGCTTGACAAGTCAGTGCTCCATTTGCCTTTTCCCATGGCAGCACGCTCTTCCTTGGCACTATGTTTCGCCAATATAACAGGATGGCCAGGAGAGCTATGGCTCATACCGGTAATGATAACATCGCCTTCTTTGTCTCCAGCAGTCTTTTCTGGAGTTGATGGGGTGTCAGTAGCTTTCACCGGACTACAAGGTCTATCGTCAGCCCGGATGGGATTTGCCAGTTCATCATCAGGTACAGCAGTGTCAACTTCTGGTTGTTCATCAGTATTGTGATCTTGAGGGGGTGGTTCATCAAAGTTAGCTTCAGGATTTGGATTTGGACCCTCTAGTTCAGCCGTTTTTTCTGGTTCAAGAACCACCTGGTCTTCGGGCGGATTGTTCACCCGAGCCTTTTTGCTGGGTCTGGCTTTGGCTCTAAAATAGAAAAAGATGCGACAGTTAAGCATAGTATATAAAGTATGAAAACATCAAAAGAAGGAGTTGAAGTACTTACCCGGCTACAGTTTTGAGAGGAGGAAGTTGGGTCATTGTTGACTCGCCAGAGGATGAAGGAGGTGTCACCTGATAATTCGAATCGGGCGGATTAAGAGGTTGTCGGAAATAGCCTGCCTTGGGATAAGAATTGTCAGAAGTGGGTGAGACCTTGGATCGGCGCTTTTGAACCGGGGTGCCAGGTAAACCGGCCGAAGTGACCTTTTGGCCGCTGTGCCGGGTTGTGCGGCGAGCCTCGTGCTGCTGCGTCTTCAAAATAAATGTTGGATCGAAGTGAGCAAGAGGATGAGAAAATCTTACTTTCCGGACCGCTTGACAGATTTTTGTGTTGGCATAGAGTCTGAACCGGAGGAAAGGATAATTACGTCTACATCGTCAGCTTGGCTGCCCTCCACGTCCTCCTGATAAGTATCATTGTCAATGAGATGCATGAAAAGGGAACCAAGTGAATCAAGTTCTACCTCAACTTCCGGTTCATCTGGGTCGTCATCCAGTTCCATACTGATGCGTTTAGGTGCTTTCCGCTTTGTGGTTTTCTTGACGGCTTTGGTTTTAGGGCGGGTAGTTTTTATCGCTTTCTCTTGAGGTTTCTTCTTCCAAAACAGATCATCACCCTGTTTAAAGGTAAAAAAGAAGGGTATTCAAGGATTGTACAGTCTAAGGATATCAAGTGTAAAACGGAGGAACAATACTCACAGCAGGCGGTTTGTTTTGCGTGTAAAAAGGGTCTAAACCAGTTTGGCGGCAGACAGCTTCCGACTCATCTAATATTTTCTTGACAGCTTTGGTAACTTCTTCATCTGTTAGCTGAATATTGATATGCCATTGGGAGTCTTCTACTTCACCGGTATATTCACACATTAAACCAGCACGGCGGCTTAACGGCAAGATGCTCCAACATATCCAACAACGGACAAAGTCTACACCTGTTAAACCGTTGGCCAAGAAGGCTCTCAGCTTGGCGAGTTGAGGTGCATACGGGGCCCGTTCCTAAGCACTTAGCCACTGTGGAAGTGGATGAGTGTTGGCAAGCCGGTGGGCGCGGTAACCCGGCGGAGGATTCTCATCTTTAGGGGAGGTGTATTTACAGTAGAACCAAGTTTGATTCCATTCCTTAGGGTGACTGTGCAGCTTGGCATGAGGAAATTCAACCTCTTTTCTTTTCTGAATAGAGACACCACCAAGTTCAATATTGGGTCCGTCTACAAATTCAGTGCGCCAGTTCAGATGGAAGAAATCCCGGAACAGCTCAACAGTTGGTTCTTCTTGTAAGTACACTTCGTAGAAGCTGCCGAGTTGTGTCCAATATCTTGAGGGTGGTGTTGAAAGCTGGCAAGCACATCCCGGAAAAACTTTGACCCGGGCGGTTTGAAGCCACGGCCTATGTGATCAACAAACACCACTACCTCGCCCTGCTTAGGGGTGGGAGGATTTTCCGGCCCAGGAACTCGCCAACGAATCTCATTCTTCTTTGATAAAGTGCCGATATTAACCATTCCATTCAGTTGCTCCTCTGTGACCCGGGAGGGAGCCCAGTTGCAGGAATAAAATTGCTTGGCCATTGCATGTGAGAGGCTGGAAAGAAATGCCGGTTTAAACAGTTCATTCATAGTGATGCATAAGGTGCAATAGAACAGCAGGAATCCAAGTATGAGAAATTGATAAACCGGAGGGTGATACAATTATGAATGACAAGGCGGCAAGTGGGAAAAGAGATATACACATATTATTAAACCAGAGTATGATGACGGATATAAAGGGATTGCCGGTTTACAAGGGGACTAATGGTATGTGATAGATTGTTTTCTACAAAGGTAAACCACCTATCTAATGAAGAAGATACAGATCTAAGGCAAGAACGACTAAGTAAGGTAAAACAAGTTTCACAAGGTCATATGGAAAGTTTGGATCTACCGTAAGACAGGAAAAGCAAAAAGATTTAGACCTAAAAAGGTTGGTCCCTAAGCAGTTCACAAAGATCCAGATCAGTTTTTATGCGCGTAAGGATTTGTTGTGATAGCAAAAGACAGGGAATGCTATAGCTACTACACGGAATACATCAAGCTTGAGGTTTTTATCCATGGACTAAGGAGGAACAGGGAAGAACAGTTGCCGGAGCTTCGGTGAACTTCGATGAACACTGAAACCCTAGGTAGATCTATAGAGGAGGAAGGGGAAGATCTTACAGCGGATGTTGAAGCAAGCGGAGATATGCCGCGGCCCTCTGGTGCAACTAGGTTGATGCAGCGGCCAACGGAGATGCAGAGGCGGAGCTCAGCGGCGGCGGCGACGCTCGGGTGTAGGGTCGTCGCGAGAAGGAAGAAGAAGCGAAGAGACGGAGGGGAAAAAGGAAATGACCCTTGGCTCTATTTATAAGGTAAAGGGGGGAGGTAACAGGCACGAGAATCGAGGGGCCGGAATATTGGATGCCTAACAGGAGCGGTCGCCTTGATTGTCGGAGGTTCATTAACTGAAGGTGAGATGTATTATTTTTAAATAACAAGGTGACGCCATGGTGATTTATCATGATCCTGGAGTATGACGTCACGGCGGTTTACAACATCAAGGCGAAGATGCAAGGGAGTAATTTTTCTAAGTGTTGAAGATTGACATGAACAAGTTCAAACCAATCTGGGGCCTAATGTTGGGGATATTACTACTGGACGTAAACCGGCCAGGAGTAGCCGGATTGACTTTATGAAGATTAGAAGCCCATGAAGACATAAGGATAATGGCGTTTACAAAGGCCCAAGGCCCAAAGGCGACTTAAGACCTGTAGATGTAAACCGACCTTATTATGTAACTTGTATTGTAAGGTAGGAAGGGTAGAGACCGAGCCGGACCACGATTATGATCCGGCCTCGCGACTCTGTAAACCGGCGGGCGTCAACCTATGTATATAAAGGGATGACCCGACAGCGGTTTAGGGATAACAGACAACAACTCGAGAGCCGGGCAAAGCGGATTCGCTCCCTGGTCATCGAAACCCCAGCAATACCAAACACAACTAGACGTAGGATTTTACCTTCATCGAAGGGGTCGAACTAGTATAAAAACCCTCGTGTCCCTTGTCCGGTTTAACCCCTTTAAGCTAACCTGTAGCAATGGCTCCACGACTAAGTCATTTCACGAGGACATCTGCCGTGACAAACCCACGACACCTCTAGAACACACATCAATTGTTCCTAGCTGTGTGCAGTGCCCACCTGCACAGTTAACACCTCGGTCATATCGTCGTAGTGCTTAGGCGAAGCCTTGCGCTGGTATCTTTATCATCACCGTCACCATGTCGTCGTGCTGACGGAACTCTCCCTCGTGCTCAACTGGATCAAGAGCTCGAGGGGCGTGATCATGCTGAACGTGTGCTGAACACGGAGGTGCCATACGTTCAGTACTTAGATCGGTTGGATCGTGAAGACGTTCGACTACATCAACCGCGTTACTAAATGCTTTCGCTTTCGGTCTATGAGGGTACCTGGACACACTCTCCCCGCTCATTGCTATGCTTCTCCTAGATAGATCTTGCGTGATCATAGGATTTTTTTTGAAATACTACGTTCACCAACAGTGGCATCCGAGCCAGGTGTATGCGTAGATGTTATATGCACGAGTAGAACACAAAGAGTTGTGGGCGATAATAGTCATACTGCTTACCAGCAATGTCTTACTTTGATTCGGCGGTATTGTTGGATGAAGCGGCCTGGACCGACATTACATGACCACGTTCATGAGACTGGTTCTACCGACGTGCTTTGCACACAGGTGGCTGACGGGTGTCTGTTTCTCCAACTTTAGTTGAATCGAGGTTGACTACGTCTGATCCTTGTTGAAGGTTAAAACAACACACTTGACGAAAAATCGTTGTGGTTTTGATGCGTAGGTAGGAACGGTTATTGCTAGAAGCTCATAGCAGCCACGTAAAACTTGCAACAACAAAGTAGAGGACGTCTAAATTGTTTTTGTAGGGCATGATGTGATGTGATATGGTCAAGACGTGATGAGATATAAATTGTTGTATGAGATGATCATGTTTTTTTAAAGTTATCGACAACTGGCAGGAGCCTCATGGTTGTCTCTTTATTGCATAAGATGCAAGCGCCATATAATTGCTTTACTTTATCGCTATGTGATAGCAATAGTTGCAAAAGCAATAGTTGGCGAGAGGACCATGTGACGACACGTTGATAAAGATCAAGATGATGGAGATCATGGTGTCATGCCGGTGACGATGGAGATCATGACGGTACTTTGGAGATGGAGATCAAAGGCACAAGATGGTGATGGCCATATCATGTCACATATTTTGATTCCATGTGTGTGATGTTTATCTTTTATGCATATTATTTTGTTTAGTACAACAGTAGCATTATGAGATGATCCCTTACTAAAATTTCAAGGGATAAGTGTTCTCCCTGAGTATGCACTGTTGCGACAGTTCTTCGTGCTGAGACACCACATGATGATCGGGTGTGATAAGTTCTACGTTCACATACAACGGGTGCAAGCCAGTTTTGCACATGCAGAATACTCGGGTTAAACTTGACGAGCCTAGCATTTGTAGATATGGCCTCGGAACACTGAGACTGAAAGGTCAAACGTGAATCATATAGTAGATATAATCAACATAGTGATGTTCACCATTGAAAGCTACTCCATCTCACGTGATGATCAGACATGGTTTAGTTGATATGGATCACGTGATCATTTAGATGACTAGAGGGATGTATATCTAAGTGGGAGTTCTTAATTAATATGATTAATTGAACTTAAATTTATCATGAACTTAGTCCTGATAGTATTTGCATATCTATGTTGTAGATCAATTGCTCGCGTATAGCTTCCCCGTTTTATTTATGATATGTTCCTATAAAAAGTTAAGTTGAAAGTTGATAGTATCAATCATGTGGACTAGGTCCGTGATATGAGGATTATCCTCATTGCTGCACAGAACAATTATGTCCTTGATGCACCGCTAGGTGACAGAACTATTGCAGGAGCAAATGCAGACATTATGAATGTTTGACAACCTCGGTATGATGACTACTTGATAGTTTAGTGCACCATGCTGTACGGCTTATAACCAGGGCTTCAAAAATGTTTTGAAATGCCATGGAGCATATGAGATGTTCCAAGAGTTGAAATTGGTATTTCAGACTCATGCCCGAGTCCAGAGGTATGAGACCTCTGACAAGTATTTTTGCCTACAAGATGGAGGAGAATAGCTCAGCCAATGAGCATGTGCTCAGAATGTCTTAGTACTACAATCGCTTGAATCAAGTGGGAGTTAATCTTCCAGATAAGATAGTGATTGACAGAGTTCTCTAGTCACTATCACCAAGTTACCGGAACTAAGTGATGAACTATAATATGCAAGGGATGACGAAAACGATTCCCCGAGCTCTTCGCGATCCTGAAATCGGCGAAGGTAGAAATCAAGAAAAGCATCAAGTGTGGATGGTTGACAAGGCCACTAGTTTCAAGTAAAAGGGCAAGGGAAAGAAAGGGAACTTCAAGAAGAATTACAAGCAAGTTTCCACTCCCATGAAGAAGCCCAAAGCTAGACCCAAGCCTAAAATAGAGTGCTTCTACTGCAATGGAAATGGCCACTAGAAGCGGAACTGCCCCTAATACTTGGCGGGTAAGAAGGATGGCAAAGTGAACAAAAGTATATATGATATACATGTTATTGATGTGTACTTTACTAGTATTCATAGTAGCCCCTGCGTATTTGATACTAGTTCAGTTGATATGATTAGTAACTTGAAACATGAGTTATAAAATGAACAGAGACCAGTTGAGGGCAAGGTGACGATGTGTGTTGGAAGTGATTCCAAGGTTGATAAGATCACCATCGGACACTCCCTTTACCTTCAGGATTAGTGTTGAACCTAAAATAAATGTTATTTGGTGTTTGCGTTGAGCATAGTATGATTGGATCATGTTTATTGCAATATGGTTATTCATTTAAGTCAAAAAATAATTGTTATTATGTTTACATGAAATAAAACATTATGTGGTCATCCACCCAAGGTGAATGGTTTATTGAACCTCGATTGTAGTGATACACATATTCATAATATTGAAGCTAAAATATGCAAGGTTAATAATGATAGTGTAACTTGTTTGTGGCACTGCCGTTTAGGTCATATTGGTGTAAAGCGCATGAAGAAACTCCATGTTGGTGAGTTTTTGGAATCACTTGATTATGAATCACTTGATGCTTGCGAACCATGCCTCATGGGCAAGATGACTAAGACTCCATTCTCCAGAAGAATGGAGTGACCCACTGACTTATTGTAAATAATACATACCGATGTATGTGGTCCGATGAGTGTTGAGGCTCGCGGCGGGTATCGTTATTTTTTGACCTTCGCAGATGATTTGAGTAGATATGGGTATATCTACTTAATGAAACATAAGTCTGAAACATTTGAAAAGTTCAAAGAATTTCAGAATGAAGTTGAGAATCATCGTAACAAGAAAATAAAGTTTCTATGATCTGATCGCGGAGGCGAATATTTGAGTTATGAGTTTGGCATTCATTTGAAACAACGTGGAATAGTTTCGCAACTCACGCCACCCAGAACACCACAGCGTAATGGTGTGTCCGAACATCGTAACCGTACTTTATTAGATATGGTGTGATCTATGATGTCTCTTACTGATTTACCACTATTATTTTGGGGTTATGCATTAGAGACAACTGCATTCACGTTAAATAGGGCACCGTCTAAAAATCCATTGAGACGACACCGTATGAACTATGGTATAGCAAGAAACCTAAGCCGTCGTTTCTTAAAGTTTGGGGTTGCGATGCTTATGTGAAAAAATTTCAACCTGATAAGCTCAAACCCAAATCGGGGAAGTGCGTCTTCATAGGATACCCAAAAGAAACTGTTGGTACACCTTCTATCACAGATCCGAAGGCAAGATCTTGGTTGCTAAGAGTGGATCCTTTCTAGGGAAGGAGTTTCTCTCGAAAGAAGTGAGTGGGAGGAAAGTAGAACTTGATGAGGTAATTGTACCTTCTCTCGAATTGGAAAGTAGCTCATCACTGAAATCAGTTCCAGTGATGCCTACACCAATTAGTGAGGAAGTTAATGATGATGATCATGAAACTTCAGATCAAGTTACTACCGAACCTCGTAGGTCAACCAAAGTATGATCTGCACTAGAGTGGTACGGTAATCCTATTCTAGAAGTCATGTTGCTAGACCATGATGAACCTACGAACTATGAGGAAGCGATGATGAGCCCAGATTCCGACAGATGGCTTGAGGCCATGAAATCTGAGATAGAATCCATGTATGAGAACAAAGTGTGGACTTTGGTGGACTTGCCCGATGATCAGCAAGCCATTGAGAATAAATGGATCTTTAAGAGGAAGACGGACGCTGATAGTAGTGTTACTATCTACAAAGCTCGACTTGTCGAAAAGGGTTTTTAACAAATTCAAGATGTTGACTACGATGAGATTTTCTCACTCGTATCGATGCTTAAAGTCTGTTTGAATCATGTTAGCAGTTGCCACATTTTATGAAGTCTCAAAAATGGATATCAAAACTGCATTTCTTAATGGATTTATTAAAGAAGAGTTGTATATGATACAACCAGAAGGTTTTGTCAATCCTAAAGGTGCTAACAAAATGTGCAAGCTCCAGCGATCAATCTATGGACTAGTGCAAGCATCTCGGAGTTGGAATATACGCTTTGATAAGTTGATCAAAGCATATAGTTTTATGCAGACTTGTGGTGAAGCCTGTATTTACAAGAAGGTGAGTTGGAGCACTACAACCTTTCTGATAAGTATATGTGAATGACATATTGTTGATTGAAAATGATGTAGAATTTTATGGAAAGAATAAAGGAGTGTTTGAAAGGAGTTTTTCAAAGAAAGACCTTGGTGAAGCTGCTTACATATTGGGCATCAAGATCTATAGAGATAGATCAAGATGCTTGATGAGATTTTTCAATGAGTACATACCTTGACAAGATTTTTGAAGTAGTTCAAAATGGAACAGTCAAAGAAGGAGTTCTTGCCTGTATTGCAAGGTGTAAAGTTGAGTAAGACTCAAAACAGAACCACGACAAAAAATAGAAAGAGAATGAAAGTCATTCCCTATGCCTCAGCCATAGGTTCTATAAAGTATGCTATGTTGTGTACCAAACCTATTGTGTACCTTGCCATGAGTTTGGCAACGGGGTACGATATTGATCCAGGAGTGGATCACTTGAAAGCGGTTAAAATTATGGTTAGAAGGCTAAGGAGATATTTCTCGGTTATGGAGGTGATAAAGAGTTTGTCGTAAAGAGTTACGCTGATGCAAGCTTTTACACCGATCCAAATGACTCTGAGTCTCAATATGGATACATATTGAAAGTTGGAGCAATTAGCTAGAGTAGCTCCATGCAGAGCATTGTAGACATAGAAAATTTGCAAAATGCATACGGCTTTGAATGTGACAGACCCATTGACAAAGCTTCTCTCACAAGCAAAACATGATCACACCTTAGTACTCTTTGGGTGTTCACATAGCGATGTGAACTAGATTATTGACTCCAGTAAAACCCTTTGGGTATTAGTCACATGGCGATGTGAACTAATCACATGGTGATGTGAACTATTGGTGTTAAATCACATGGCGATGTGAACTAGATTATTGACTCTAGTGCAAGTGGGAGACTGAACGAAATATGCCCTAGAGGCAATAATAAAGTTGTTATTTATATTTCCTTATATCATGATAAATGTTTATTATTCATGCTAGAATTGTATTAATTGGAAACTTAGTACACATGTGAATACATAGACAAAACAGGGTGTCCCTAGTATGCCTCTACTTGACTAGCTCGTTAATCAAAGATGGTTATGTTTCCTGACCATATACATGTGTTATCATTTGATGAACGTGATCACATCATTAGAGAATGATGTGATGGACAAGACCCATCCGTTAGCTTAGCATAATGATCGTTTAGTTTTATTGTTATTGCTTTCATCATGACTTATACATGTTCCTCTGACTATGAGATTATGCAACTCCTGAATATCGGAGGAACACCTTGTGTGCTATCAAACGTCACAACATAACTGGGTGATTATAAAGATGCTCTACAGATGTCTCCGAAGGTGTTTGTTGGGTTGGCATAGATTGAGTTTAGGATTTGCCACTCCGTGTATTGGAGAGGTATCTCTGGGCCCTCTCAGTAATGCACATCACTATAAGCCTTGCAAACAATGTGACTAATGAGTTAGTCATAGATGATGCATTACAGAACGAGTAAATAGACTTGCCGGTAACGATATTGAACTAGGTATGATGATACCGACGATCGAATCTTGGGCAAGTGACATACCGATGACAAAGGGAACAACGTATGTTGTTATGCGGTTTGACCGATAAAGATCTTCGTAGAATATGTAGGAGCCAATATGAGCATCCAGGTTCCGCTATTGGTTATTGACCGGAGATGTGTCTCGGTCATGTCTACATAGTTCTCAAACCCGTAGGGTCCGTACGCTTAATGTTCGATGATGATTTGTATTATGAGTTATGTGATTTGATGACCGAAGTTTGTTCGGAGTCCCGGATGAGATCACGTACATGACGAGGAGTCTCGAAATGGTCGAGAGGTAAAGATTCATATATAGGATGATTATATTTGGACACCGGAAGTGTTCCGGGTGATACCGGGTCACCGCGAGGGGTTCTGGGCAACCCCCGACAAAGATATGGGCTTAATGGGACAAGGGAAGACACCAGTCCACAAGGGGCTGGTGCACCCCCTATAGGGCTAGCCACGTGGGGAGAAAGGGAAAGGAGAGGAGGAAAAGGAAAGTATGAAGTAGGACTCCTACTTCCTTCCCCTCCCCTCTCCTTCCTTTCCCCCTTTTCCAAATATGGTAGCGGGGCGAATAGGACAAGGGGCCCAAGTAGGATTCCTCCTACTTGGGTGCACCCTAGGCTGCCTCCCTCCCTCTCCCTCCTTCATATACGTGGGGAGGGTACCCCTAGAACACACATCAATTATTCCTAGCCGTGTGCGGTGCCCCCCTCCACAGTTAACACCTTGGTCATGTCGTCATAGTACTTAGGCAAAGCCCTGCGTCGGTAACTTCATCATCACCGTTGCCACGCCGTCGTGTTGACAGAACTCTCCCTCGTCCTCAATTGGATCAAGATCTCGAGGGACGTCATCTTGATGAACGTGTGCTGAACATGGAGGTGTCGTACATTTGGTACTTGGATCTGTTGGATCGTGAACATGTTCGACTACATCAACCGCGTTACTAAACGCTTCCGCTTTCGGTCTACGAGGGTACGTGGACACACTCTTGATAACCCACAACTATAGGGGATCAATTTTAGCCTCTTTTGATAAGTAAGAGTGTCGAACCCAACGAGGAGCTAAAGGTAGAACAAATACTCCCTCAAGTTTTATCGACCACCGATACAACTCTACGCACGCTTGACGTTCGCTTTACCTAGAACAAGTATAAAACTAGAAGTACTATGTAGGTGTAACGAGATAGGTTTGCAAGAATATAAAGAGCACGTAAATAAAAACTAGGGGCTGTTTTAGGTAAAGAAGCAATAAAGTTAGTGTAGCGAGTGTGGAAAAGTGGTGGTAGGAGTTGTGAAATTGGCCCTAAGCAATTGACTACTTTACTAGACCGATAGCAAGTTTTATGCGGGAGAGGCCACTGCTAGCATGTCATCCCTGACTTGGAATTCTATGCACTTATGATTGGAACCATTAGCAAGCATCCGCAACTACTAACGTTCATTAAGGTAAAACCGAACCATACATTAAGATATATTGGTCCCCCTTCAATCCCGTATGCATCAATTTCCATGCTAGGTTGAAGCTTCTATCACTCTTGCCCTCCAATACATAGTCCTATCAACATACAACTAACCTTATGGTGTGATCCACGCGCTCGCTCATATGATGGGTACCAAAGGAAAGCAACATAACCACAAGCAAATTAAACCAATCATAGCAATTCACCAATTACCGATAGGACAATGAAAATCTACTCAGACATCATAGGATGGCAACACATCATTGGATAATAATATGAAGCATAAAGCACCATGTTCAAGTAGAGGGTACAGCGGGTTGCGGGAGAGTGGACCGCTGTAGATAGATGGGGGAAGGTGATGAAGATGTTGGTGAAGATGACAGAGGTGTTGGTGTAGATCGTTGTCACACGATGATGGCCCCGGCGGCGTTCCGACGCCACCGGGAGAGAGGGGGAGAGAGCCCCCCTTCTTCTTCTTCTTCCTTGAACTTCTCCCTAGATGGGAGAAGGTTTTACCCCCTGGTCCATGGCTTCCATGGCGGCGGAGGGGCGAGAGCCGCTCCGAGATTGGATCTGTCTCTCTGTCTCTCTCTGTTTCTGTGTTCCAGATTCTGGCCTTTCACCGCTTCTTATATTGCCAGAGATCTGTAACTCCGATTGGGCTGAAATTTTAACATGATTTGTATCCGGATATTGGCTTTCTTGTGGCGAAACAAGGGCACCAACCGCCTTACGGGGTGGCCACGAGGGCCAGGGGTGCACCCACCCCCTGGGGCATGCCCCCTGCCTCCTGGCCCCCTCGAGCATCGTCTTGCGTTGATTCTTCTTCCCAAAAATCACATATATTCCAAAAAAATATCCGTAAGTTTTTATCCTATTTATACTCCGTTTGATATGGACTTTCTGCGAAACAAAAAGCATGCAACAAACAGGAACTGGCACTGGGCACTGGATCAATATGTTAGTCCCAAAAATAGTATAAAAAGTTGCCAAAAGTATATGAAAGTTGTATAATATTGGCATGGAACAGTCAAAAATTATAGATACGACGGAGACGTATCAGCATCCCCAAGCTTAATTCCTGCCCATCCTCGAGTAGGTAAATGGTAAAAAGATAATTTTTGATGTGGAACGCTACCTAGGATAATCTTGATCATGTAATCTAATAATTGCATGAATATTAAGACACGAGTGATTCAAAGCAATAATCTATCATTTCACATTAAGACAATAATACTTCAAGCATACCAATAAAGTAATCATGTCTTCTCAAAATAACATGGCCAAAGAAAGTTCATCCCTACAAAATCATATAGTTTGGCTATGCTCCATCTTCGTCACACAAAATGTTCAAATCATGCACAACCCCGATGACAAGCCAAGAAATTGTTTCATACTTTAGTATTCTCAAACTTTTTTCAACCTTCACGCAATACATGAGCATGAGCCATGCACATAGCACTATAGGTGGAATAGAATATGATGGTGGATGTGGTATGGATAAGACAAAAAGGGAGAAAGTCTCACATCGACGCGGCTAATCAATGGGCTATGGAGATGCCCATCAATTGATGTCAATGCGAGGATTAGGGATTGCCATGCAACGGATGCACTAAGAGCTATAAGTGTATGAAAGCTCAAACTGAAACTATGTGAGTGTGCATCCAACTTGCTTGCTCATGAAAACCTAGGGCACTTGAGGAAGCCCATCGTTGGAATATACAAGCCAAGTTCTATAGTGAAAATTCCCACTAGTATATGAAAGTGATAACACAAGAGACTCTCTATATGAAGAACATGGTGCTACTCTGAAGCACAAGTGTGGCAAAAGGATAGTAACATTGTCCCTTCTCTCTTTTCTCTCATTTTTTCCTTTTTATAGGCTTATTTGGCCTCTCTCTCTCCCTCTCTCTTTTTTGGGGCTTCTTTGGCCACTTTTATTTTGATAACCACACATGGAACAATGTTCTAATAATGATGATCGTCACACTTCTATTTACTTACAACTCAATATTACAACTCGATATCTAGAACAAAGTATGACTCTATATGAATGCCTCCGGCGGTGTACCGGGATGTGCAATGATCTAGCATAGCAATGACATAAAAAACGGACAAGCCATGAAAACACCATGCTAGCTATCTTACGATCATGCAAAGCAATATGACAATAAATGATCAAGTCATGTATATGATGATGATGGAAGTTGCATGGAAATATATCTCGGAATGGCTATGGAAATGCCATGATAGGTAGGTATGGTGGCTGTTTTGAGGAAGATATAAGGAGGCTTATGTGTGATAGAGCGTATCGTATCACGGGGTATGGATGCACCGGCGAAGTATCCACCAACTCTAGAGGTAAGAAAGGGCAATGCACGATACAGAAGAGGCTAGCAATGATGGAAGGGTGAGAGTGCGTGTAATCCATGGACTCAACATTACACTACAAAAAAATACACTTATGTGATGATACGTGTTTGTCACAGTAGGTCACGTTTTTTGTCATGCATGTACATCCATGACAAATTTATGACAGAATCAAGATAGTCATACCTGTGCTGTCGTAGAAGTGTTCCATGACATTACCAAAATTATCATCATGGAAGTGTCCACTTCCATGATGATAAATCACGCGTCACAGAAGTGCTTTCGTCAAGGGTGACCAACACGTGGCATCCACCGTAACGGAAAGCCGTTAAGCTATTGGGTCCGGTTTTGGATCCGATAACCCGTTAATAGCCCCGACCAATTGGGATTTTCCATGTGTAAAATCATCATTGGCTGGAGGAAACACGTGTCAGCTCCGTGTTGGCACAGGTGTCACTCATCCAATGGGCGAGATGCGCCTATGATATGTTAACACGTGGACCGGCCCAAAAGTGGCCCATAAAGTTTAAATTGGTCGGCACAACTAAAGGCCCACAAGATTTTGCAGACCATAATGGGACGACCCAGCTAAAGGCCCACAAGATTTTGCGGGCCATAATGGGCCAGCCCAGGTAAAGGCCCCCAAGATTTTTGCGGGCCATAATGGGCCGGCCCAGGTGAAGGCCCACAAGATTTTTGTGGACCATAATGGGCCGGACCAGCTAAAGGCCCATGAGATTTCACCGACATTAATGGGCCGGCCCAACTGTAGGCCCACAAGATTTTTAGGACCCTAGTAGGCCGGCCCATTAACTGGCTGCCATGTTTTGGGCCAAATGTCGGCCCATATTTGATCTGGTCCATTAATGTTCTCCCACATTCCGGGCCTAATAATGGTCCATATGAGATCCGGCCCATTAAAAGCCTACCACGTTCTGGGCCAAATTACAGCCCAGATCAGGTCCGACCCTTTATGGCCCATATCAGATTCGGCCCGTCAACTGGACGCTACGCTTTTGGGCCCATTTGCTAAATGCCCATTTAGTAATTCGGCCTGATAAAAGCCCGTCATATAGTTGGGCCTAACTACGGCCCAGTTTGCATCCGGCCTGCTCGCAGCCGATAATCTAATTGGGCCAAACAAGGACCGAGACAATTTTGTCCTGTTATAAGCCCATGATTTGATTGGCACATTCATGGGCCGGGGTCTATTTCGTCCTGCTGCCGGCCCATGAGCTGTTCGGCACGTTTCAGGCCCAACCTACTTTTCAGCCTCCTAAAGGCCCATTGAGTTTTCTTGGGAAAATAGGGCCGTCGGTTTACTCGGCCTATTAAAGGCCCGAATCTACTAGTGGGCCAGTTTACATTTAGGCATGTTAACGGACCAAGATGACGGGGCCCATGATGCGGATCATACATGGCAATTTGCATGACGGCCCGATTATGTACCGTAATTTTACGGTTTGGCCGGTTTACTACGAAGACAGGATATATATATAGTAAAATAACTACAGCATCGTGAATAAGAAAAAAACCTAGAATATACAATAAAGAAATTATGGCATATTACATCCACTGGGCATCAAAGTTCGCCACTACGATAATAAAGCACAAGCAGACAACATATTACATACACTGGGCATCAAAGATTGCCACCAGTGCAACTAAACACGCCGACAAAATAATATACAAAACTGACAGCACTTCAATAGAGTTCAAGAAAGGTTAGCCCTGCTCGGGAGCTGCAGCGCAAGAAGCTGAGCAAGCTGGTGAGACTGCACTTGTTTGACACTTATATCCTCTTCACTCTGAAAGATAAACAAGCAGAAAGATGACAGGTTTTGCACATATAAGTATCAATGCTGACAATTCATCACATTTCTTACTGAAGAATAAAGTGACAGAGTTTAAAATAGCATTAACACAATATGGTATTGTTCAGGTCAAGACATGGCAGGAAATGACATTGTGAAGGAGTTGGCAGCTTCACGACACCACTGGATTACAGATCAAGAACTCATAAGTATCAATGGTCAGTGTGCTATCAATTTATCCCATTTCAGATTGGCAAAATAAGATCACTTGCTCTGTATAGTTTAATTTACATGGTATGAAGAAGGAACTTGGTTGTACAACTGAAAACTTAAATTGAGAAGGAATAACTTTTGTTTATGAACTGGAGTACATAATAAACTTTAAACATGCAATTTGATGCAAACACCAAAAATAAACAGCTGTTGTAGTCATGCCTAACCAAACATACACAACAAAGTTTGAAGGCTTGAGAAGGACAAACTTACATTATTGGTAAAGGCAGGCTCTATAAAGCCCTTGTCCATGCTGATGGGGGGGGGGAATTCAAGAATTTTACCGCAGAATCTTCTTCATAAGCATTGCCTTTATTCTACATTTTGTTAAGAGTAAATATAGATGTGACAAAATAAGAAAAAATTGAGAATATTTAAGATAAGATGAAGAGTGATGCTACATAACCAAGTAGCTATAAATGTAAGTACAGCGATACAGGCAAAAAGTACAGCCAAGAGCAATGCAGAGCTAAACTTCTTCAGTACCATCGGTGTTATCCAACCTTATGGTAAGAGTAAATATAGATCTTATGTGTAGAAAATGGAGGGCAAAGGAAAATAAGCTGCAGAGTGATGGTACATGAACAACTACCTGTCAATATAAGTATATCAATAAAGGACAACAGGTACTTACAAGAACAATGCAGAGCTAAAAAATTTCATTGGCATTGAATATATTCTACACTAATGTAACCATTCATATAGATCAGATAATTTGGAGCGAACAATTGATAAACAAGCTATCATGCATACTGCTGTCACATAATGAGCCAGGTATGTATGCAAGTACAGTGATACAGGACAACAGGTACTAACAAGAGCAAAGCAACGGGCAGCATATTTGCGATATCCTCTCGTTCTTTTCAAATCGGAATTCTTTTTTGAGAAGATTTCCTGCAAAAAAAGATCCGTAAGGCACATGCGGAAAAGTAGAAGTTCAAATTGTCATGCGATATCATAGACAACACCTCATCCTCGGAACGAGACCAGTGCATAACAAGGTTTTCCATTCAATGCCTTCTAAATTTAGCACATGAGACTTCACCAGAAATTCGTTTATAGACTTGCCATCAAAGTGTGATTTCCTCAGGTAACACTGATACTGCTGCAATGCTTCCTTGAAAAGCGCAAGCAAGCTTTGCTCATCATGACTATCCAGATTGACCCTCGCCTACTTACAACAATGTAATGTAAATCATTGATGTGTTCAATCAGCAGAAAACAGGAAAATAATCACCATGAATAATAGCACTTACGAGTAAGTGGGACAGGAAGATGTGAAAATTGTGTTTGTCTTCACTATAATCTTTCCATGATGGGAATATATGCACGTAGTCCCTAACAACATTGAAAGCATTGTCTTTTAAACTGGGAATAACTGGAATGGGGTTCCAATCTGCAGGAATTGCCCATCTCTGTAGTTGGGATAGGTCTTCGGCCGGTGGACTTGCTGTACTTTTTGCTGGAGTGGGATTTTTCTGTGGTACGACTGGTGCTATGGCAACTGAAATCGGCATACCTTTTGTTGGAGTGCAGGTCCTGTGTGGTGCGGCTAGTGATGTGGCTAGTGAAGTATGGGTACAGTCTGCTGGATTCGGTCCTATGTTTTGTGTCACTGGTTGTACAGCCAATATAAGTGGGGTGCTGTATGATTTCTCCGGCACAACCACATTTTTCAAGGACTTTGTTGGTGCTCCTTCAGGTTCGGCAATCACCCTCTTCCTTTTTGATGTCTGATGCACAAGAACAACATTTGAGTGAAAAAATATGGTATGATGATAGATGGAATATGTATTGATAATGGATGGCATGGCATCTCGACATATATGATGAGTAAACTAAGCAGATGGCGGTGCAACAAAGTATAAGAAATGCAAGACAACATATGCAAGATATGCGCAATCAATAAAACCTTGCCAAATTAGAACAGGCACCTTGATGGGTGAACAGGACAGACCATCTGCCTTTGACTCCTCAAGGTTATAATAGTCATTAGGATCATATTCTGAACAAGAATCAATAGGTGGTGAGCATATGAGTTTCATTGCATCCAGAATGGCACTCAATGCCTTGGTGCCAATTTTGTAAGTCATTGTGGTGTTTAGCTTCAAGAGTGGACTGCTGCTAGTGCGACACAAAGCAGCTACATAGATCATAGTGTAGATATAACGGGAAAACCGTAAGCATCAGAGTAAAATCAGCAAAGTGGAACTTGCTGGAATATATGTGCTAGTATTGCCAGTACGGCTAGAAAGCCTTCGGATACCAGCTCTCTTCAACTGAAGGTGTGGTACTGTTAATATCAGTGTAACTCTCAAAGGCGACACAGCTCCCCGCATTTCCTTGTTATTCTTACAAGATTCAAGTGGGCAGGCCACTACAAATCCTATTCCCATGTTTACAAAATCCTACGAATCAAAGAGGCCCAACGAGTTCAAAGTGTCCATACCAACCAACCGTATAGACCTCTACACTGCAAATGTTCCTGCTCATATTCACTACAAGGAACATACTATACTACTATCATACTCCCTCCGTTCCAAAATATAAGTCTTGGTAGAGATTTCCACTATGGATCACATACAGATGTATCCAGATACATTTTAGAGTGTAGATTCACTCATTTTGCTCCATATGTAGTCCATGGTGGAATTATACAAATACTTGTATTTAGGAACGGAGAGAGTACTTATTAAAGAAGAACGGAAGAGGAACATGCTAAAGAAGAGCAAGCATATTTTGGATAATAAAATGTTCGTTGCGCAGTGCCCACACATGATGAACTAGAGTGCATTAAGAAAGCAACTCCCTGTTGTCTCTCTATATGTGGTGCACGTGATTTTTTGAAAGTAAAGTAGGAACATTAGCGGACCAATTAAATGTTATCTGTTTTAGTAATATCAGCATCATATCAGATTCGTACTTGAGCAACAAGTTTGGAATTATGAGTGGCACGTTGTTTAGCTTGATGGATTCAGGAGTAGTGCTAAGCAGGTACGATGATGGTACTGAATATAAAGGCGTGTCTGCATTTGGGTCAGTCGACCATTTCACGCGGTTGGATGAAGATCCTACGTCTCCTAACCCTTTTTCTTCCTCGTCTCTGATTCTTCCCATACAGAACACCGCATGGGTCGCCGGCCGGACCATCGGCCCCCACCACATGTGTTCCTCCGCCACCCCCAGCCCCCACCCTGCCCCCACCAGCATTGAGTTTTCTTGGTTCAGCGAGGCCGCACCACCGCCCCCAACAACCAAAGTCCCCACCTGAGCCCCTTCGTTGGCACCGGCGAACTCCGGCGAGCTCTGAAAAATCGACTGACCCAATTTTGAAATTTAGTCTACTATGATTTAACTAGTGTGGAATATAAAAGGCGAAAACCATAAGCATTGGGAGTATAGTGTTGAGCGTGCCATGGCGGATCTGAAGGTGCAAACCGGACAAAGGCAACTTCGCAACCAATGTTTGCTCTCAACTAGCAAGTAAGTGATGGACAAGAAATCAGAGTAAAGCAGTGGCGATCTATTTTCTTGCTGCGATAAATAAGTTGAGCAGATACGAAAGAGTACCGCCTCTGGTGCGGCGTCGTGTATGCATCTGCTGAGAATTTGACGGTGATGCGGTAGCGATGGCTGTCGGCAGCGTGGAAGCAGATCTAGGTGGGTAGACGGTGGCGGCGGGGCGCGGTGGACGAGACAGTCGTTGGAGCGGCGCCGGCAAGGTGGACAACGGCGGGGATGAAGCGAGAGGACGTGGTGCAAGGATCCCGGTCCAAAGCCGTGGATGAGAGAGGTTGATCTCTTGTAGTGGACGGCGGCGTCGGGGTATCAGCTCCGGCATGGTGGAGGAGGACTGTGGTGGATGGGGTGGCGGACGGAGGAGTCTGGGGTGGAGAGGGTGTTTTGGCGCCCACGGAGTACGAATGGGGAAAATGGAGGTGGAGAGGAAGGGGGAACCATGTCTTCAGGGTGTGCTTGTCTCAAAGGCGAGGAAATTTACAAACTTAGCCCCAGTTTCAAATTTCCTACATCACAGCAATATTAGTCGGTTGGGGATAGGACGGTAATCTTGCATACACCGAATATTTGCCGACGAGAGTTTGTTTTTGGCGCCCACCGTGTATGAATTGGGGACGGAGTCGATTTCGGCCGAGGACACACTGTGTTTTGGCACCCACCGTGTATGAATCCGGGTGAGAGGCGGTTATGTCACGTTCGAGTGAAATTACAAACCTACCCCTATCGAAACCTATAGAAATCGAGCAGATAGGCTTTGCGTGGCAGGGATAGGCAGTAGTATTTTCCATCTCGCAGATTTTGGTTTCGGGCGGTTACTGCGACTTTCCCCGCTTCGTTCAAATTTTGCAGAGTGCATGTTTACCATGCCAACTCAATTCGAATCCCGTTTGTATTCTATTCTTTTCGGGCAGGATCCATTTTCGATTGGAATAAAATTCTATATCATTTTTAATATATACTTTCAAAAGCACAACAAAGAATTCTGCTCCTTTATATGTATAATATGATTTACCAATACAATGATCTCAAAATCATAAGGTTGAATTCAAAAAATTAAACCAAATTATGTTCTACTAAAATGTATGGATCAGTAATATCTACATATTAAATAACATAGATGCGTGTGAATTCATATGAGTATGCATGTTTGATAGATCAATTTTGGTTCGAGTATGGATTACATGTATCATCATCTCGAATTCAAATATTTGAATCCCTTTTATGTTCACTCCTTTCATGCCCATGTCTCTCGCATGCATGCTCCTTCATGTAGCTATCACTCTATTTTCTCCAGCTCACCCGCACGCTCACTTCATGTTTCTCCTATCCTTGCAAACATGGTCTCTTGATGTCTCCCTTGAGAAGTGTCACACTCTCCCTATCATTATACATTACACGGTTTTCATTATCTCTCACGTCTCTACCGTTCTCTCCTATCACTAGGTACCTAAGCTTTCTTTTTCACCGCCACACACAGCCTCCACTCGTCTTTCACTTTGTCTTTCTCTCTATGGGATTCTCTCACACACCCTATATGTCTCTAGATATGAATCATACCACTAAAATTACTCTCTCTCTCTCCTGTAGACACAACATTTGTTGCCGTCTCCTTTTTGTCTCCATCCCAGATTGACATTATTCATTTGTTTACCGATCAGACAAACTCCCCCCTCTCTCTCACACATACAACTCCTGCTTCCACTCCCCTTCCCGACTACCGTCTCTCTCTCACACACACACAAAACTCTCGCTTTTGCACCTACGTCTCGTATTTTCTCATAAACATTTATCGACTAGCCTCTAGATAGGTTTATACACCCGTACACTCGTGCTTCCACTATCACATACATGTCTCTCTCCCGCTCCTTGTATCTATGTAGTTTTTTCTTCCCTTCTTGAGACACGCCCTCTCGATCGTGCACACACACACACACACTATCACCTCATTTTAAGTTGATACCTCTCGCACACACACTCTTTGTGTCTTTGTCACACATGCACTCCGTCCTCCTCCTCTCTCCCTCTCTCTCTCACATGGGCTTTTTGCAACAACTAGCAAGATGCCCATGTGTTGCACGAAACATGAAGATGCATTTGTATGAGTAGTTTATCTTGTGGGAGAAAAGGATGAACAAGGGAAGGCCTTATTTGCAAGTGTGGAGAGGGGTGTGGGTATCTTTTTGCAAAATTGCCATAGTTTCCTTCCTATCCGTCAGATATAGATCGGACGACCTATATTGTAGGATGGCAGGCACACGATCATCACTGACTATGCTTTTTATAAGAGTAGGTATAAAAAACAAAGTTGGTGATGATGGTGGGCCTGCCATCCTGCAATATAGGTCGTCCGATTTATATCTGACGGATAGGAACGAAACTATGGCAATTTACCCGCACTCCTCTCCACATTTGTAGATAAGGCATTCCCTCGTTCATCCTTTTCTCCCACAAGATCTTGATGTTCCGTGCAACGCACGGGCATCTTGCTAGTAAGAGTAGAAATTAGACATATACCACTTCTCGAATCTTGAAACCAACAACATTCCTCCCTTATATCATCAAACTCGCCAAAGGAATATATTTCGAGTGAAACATAACATTTTTTTAGTGATATACGTATTTCAAAACTATACTTTTTTTTCTATCAAATCGGTGAATATGTATTAATCTACTCAGATCGTGTGGCAACGCATTGGCACACTGCTAGTAGTTATTATAATTTTGTGGACACCAGACAAATGGTGGAGTACATATACGAAGAGAAGAGGCGCACGCACGCAGTCGGTCTCTCGATGTCTCGCACACATGAGTGTTACATAAAGGTAATGTTAACAAATAAACCCTAAAATCCTAGGTGCACGATTGCTGCATTCGCGGGTATCGGGTATGTGGTGGAGCGCACCTTTGTAGTAATAGTCAACTCGCGTGATAATTTGATCCGTAGGAGTTGATGGTCGGGACCACAGGTGAACGACTTGGAGGCGGTGGCTCACCAGTTGCCACAGATCGAGTAGCCATGTTAAAAATATCATTTTTTAGCGGGGTTAAGAGTTCCAATTTTCAATGGCGCGTTATAAGTACTAAGTAGTTTTTAGAATGATTGGTATGGAGCGAAAATGGAATTCATAGTACTACCTACTACGTACCTCCTTGGCGTATGGTTGTATGGGTTTATGTTGCGAGATGTTGAACCTGGTAGTTCTAGGGCAACTACTATGTTTAGATTTGGATGTTGATTTTTAGTAATGAAATTAGGAAGGGGGGAACCCTTCTTTGATTAAAAAAAACTACTACATCAGCATGTTTGCTATTCCCGTGTCCATGATACCAGCTAAGATACCACCATTATGGCCAACCTTAATCATCGCATGCAATAATTTAGTGCACCTTGAAATATGAACATGTGTGGGGCGTGTATGTTTTTAATGACTTGAGACTATACCTAGCCCGGCATGCAAGATGAGACTTATTATGCACCGTTCCCCATACCTGTAGGAAGCCCGTTCGTCTCCAAATCTTTTCCTCTCCATGTCTGGAAACAATATGCCTGCCAGACTCTCCTTCTCCCTCAGGCGGTCCCACCACTCCACCCTGTGTGGAAAAAATCTGCATGCATGACTCTCCTCCCCCCGCGCTCGTCCAATCCGTTGTGACCAGCAATATTTCCACCCCTTCCCTCCCCCGTAATTTACTCCAACAAATATGCCCATGTAGCTGTTACTTAACTGTAGGTGCATTGGGTCACTACCATATGGGCCCAAAAGGGGACTGGCCCACATGTCAGTGACGCAACTGGACCTGCAGTTTAAGTCAGTGCAGCTCAGTCCATATCTTACGTAGGTGTGCCATTGCTCGCTATAAAATACCGTGCCTCCCACGACATCGCTTTCTCCTCCCCCTCATGTTCACGTTCATCGCTTTCTCCTCCCCCTCCCTCTCACGTCGACCACCATGGCATCGCCCCTCCCAAGCCCTAGGCACCCCTCGCTGCACCGCGCGGACGGTCACGCGTCGCCGTTCCGTTCCTCGCCGCCACTATTTGAGGAGGTCGCGTCGGTGTTCCGCTCCTCACCGCGACGCGTCGAGGTGGACGCTTCGGCATTCCCAATCTCGCCAGCATGCGCATCGGAGGACGCATCGTCTCCCTGCTACGAGGAGAACACCGCGCCGCCCGCCGAGCCCCCCAACCTTGAGGAGCTTTGGAAAGAAATGGATATCGCCTTGTGGGAGGCTTTGCCTCCAGCAGAGTGTGGCAAAATTGAGGCGGATAAGAAGGCCTAGGAAGAGAAGCGCACCGCGGAACAAGATGCCTGGGAGGCCTATGTCGCGTCTGAGAGAGTCGGGCAATTGGCTCTTTGGCAGAAGGCTCGTGCTAATGCCGTGAGGGTGGCGGAGGACGCCCGTGCCGACACCCTGAGTGCAGTCGAGCCCAAGCGCCTCATCTACGCTTGGTGGTACGTGGACCGGGTGCACGCTTCCAGCGAGGAGGAGTACCTGTTGGCGTCGGATCACCACACCGGTGAGATCGCGCTCGCCCGCCGGCAAGCCGCCAATCAGCACCTCGCGAGTTGCAAGGCTGAGGAAGAGGCGTCGTGTCGGCGCGCTGGGAAATGGCCGTGCACCAGGGCACTCGTGGCGCGCCGCAAGCGCTCCTGCGAGCGCCGTTGCTTTTAGGAGGAGTATATTTTTTGTTTCGTAAGGCGATCTCATTAGTTTTGGGACGCAAATGATAAATCCCGAACGTTCATGAATTATTAGTGTCCTTAATTAAGTATGTAAAAGGGAAAGTTTGGAAACCTTGTGTATTCGTACGCATTTTTAAGTACATGCATATAGCACAAACTTTACTATATACTATCGCACTACATGTCTCTCTATATATATGCTTGCAGACTGTGCTACTCCCTCCGTCCAGGTCAATAAGTCATCTTTGGTTGTGCACCGTGACCAAGAAGGAGGGAAGACTTATACACCTAGACGGAGGGAGTACTACTATTACTTATGTACATGCAAATGCAAATGCATGTTTTAACATTATGATGCGGTTTTTGTAAAAGTAGAAAAACAACACTAGTCAAGCTTGTGAAACGATTCAATGCAAAACAAATGCAAAAATGCTCGTTTGATTGTTTACTTTTAGCTTCCTTCTCTGTGGTTATTTCTCTGTCGTTACGGAGTATCTCACTGGTTGGAAAGGCATGCAAATTCCCAAACCGCTTCCTACACCCTGTATCGAATTTTTTGCCTAACAGGTTGTGTCGTGCAATTGGAATTCCAACTTGAGTACTACTACTAGTAGGAGTACCAGGGGATAGTTGTTTTAGGCTTCTAGGTTAGTAATCCCATAACTACTACCTCCGTCCTGGTTTA
Organism: Triticum urartu; assembly: GCF_056163025.1. Lineage (NCBI taxonomy): Eukaryota > Viridiplantae > Streptophyta > Magnoliopsida > Poales > Poaceae > Triticum > Triticum urartu. The sequence continues at coordinate 64,448,324 of NC_141874.1, forward strand.
TTGGTCCCCATTGTAATCTGTGTCAAATTTTGATCATAAATTTAACTAATGAAATGTTAGTGCATGTCACATGCACTAACATTTTATCAGTTAAATCTTTGGTCAAAATTTAGCACAGATTACAATGGTGAGGAATAAACGAGGACGGAGGTACTACTAGTAGTAGTTTAGAAGCCCAAATAAATGAGTGAGGCGCCTTAATGTTGCTCTCCACTGTGACTAGTCTTATGGGAAAAGCTAGGGAAGCCACCAAAAGAACTGGCCCTAGGAGTAGTAGCTAGGGATACTAGGAGTAGTAGCTACGGATCGAGTGTGCGAGATGAACCGGAGAAAGTAAATGCAGAGAGATGAAATGCAAAAAATACGAAGGATGTGATGGTTGCGTATCCGTTTATTTTAGCAGACCACTTATTACTGGGAGTGGTTGGGTTTTGTGATATGATGGTCTACTGCCGCGCCACGAACGGGGTGAGACTCCCGTGCCGCGCCGCCCTCTACACTAGTACTACTACATCGGTCGTGGTTTATCCCCCATAGAATTTGACTGAAGATTTAACTGACAAAATATTGGTGCATGTCAACAAAAACAATATCGTTTGATTCGTATTTGAACATAGTTTTCAATGATATAATTTTAGGTGACATGCATCATCATTTATTGTACTATATATAATGTTAGTTCAATTTTTGGTCGTACTAATCTATAGTAAGGTGCCCGTGCGTTGCATGGAAGAGTGAAATGCATTGATCGGTGAGTTCTTTTTTTTGACAAAGGATGTGGGGGTCATCTCATGTGTAACGGGTATTGTCGGTGTCAAAACCGGCGGATCTCGGGTAGGGGGTCCTGAACTGTGCGTCTAAGACGGAAGGTAACAGGAGGCGGGGAACACAATGTTTACCCAGGTTCGGGCCCTCTCGATGGAGCTAATACCCTACTTCCTACTTGATTGATCTTGATGATATGAGTATTGTAGAGTTGATCTATCACGAGACCGGAGAGGCTAAGCCCTAGAAGCTAGCCTATGCTATGATTGTTGTTGTTCTATGGACTAAAACCCTTCGGTTTATATAGACACCGGAGGGGCTAGGGTTACACAGAGTCGGTTACAAGGGAGGAGATCTACATATGCGAATCGCCAAGCTTGCCTTCCACGCAAAGGAGAGTCCCATCCGGACATAAGATGAAGTCTTCAATCTTGTATCTTCATAGTCCAACAGTCTGGCCAAAGTATATTGTCCGGCTGTCCGAGGACCCCCTAATCCAGGACTCCCTCAGTAGCCCCCGAACCAGGCTTCAATGACGATGAGTCCGGCGCGCAGATTGTCTTTGGCATTGCAAGGCGGGTTCTCCTCCAAATCCTGAGTACCTGTCATAACGAGTTGTGTCTGGCCTCCCATGAATGTTGCACTCCTTGGCTTCTGTGCCTTAATAATGGCTATCTTCCACGTGTCGAGCGAATGCGAGAGGTCGGGGTGTTTTTACATTTATCATCCTAACAAGGTAGATGAATCGTCTATTTAAACAGTCGGGGATCTTCAGATCTAGATCACACCACCTTCCCACAGCGAGTATCCATCGGAGCGTGCCCGGAAAAATCCATCCCATCATGGCCGGCCACCGCAACTCCTCCTCTCGCCCTCATAGCCCTAAGCGAGGTAGTTGGGAGAAGTGTTCTATTCCCCATAGCCAACTAGTAGAGTTGCAGACCCAGGGGTTTCTCCCTCCTGTGTACATGGTCCCCATCCGAGCCGGACTAGCCACTTATAATGGCGGGGAGAAAGCGGAAAGTTTTCCCAACCCATCCATGGGGGAGCGGGTATGCCTCGTCCCTTATTTATTGAGGGGACTAGGATTTCCAATCCATCCATTCCTCCGTGGGCTCCTGGAGTTCTATGGTCTCCAGCTGCATAACTTTACTCCCGCCTCCATATTACACATCGCAGGCTACATTGCCCTTTGCGAGCTGTTTCTGGGCTGCGAAGCTCATTTCGAGCAATGGCAGAGGCTATTCTGCCTCGTGCCCCGTACACAGAAGGGGTCAATATTTCAAGTGGGCAGAGCAGAAATATGGTGCATCGTCGGGACCATATACCTGTCCGGTACTCCGAAGAAGACAACCGAAGACTGGCCTTCGGAGTGGTTTTATATGGAGGATGTTCCCCTCACAGACCCTATGTGGATGGGCCTTTCTGAGTTCAACAACGCCTCTTTGAAGAAACACCGTAGCTGGCGCCCTCGGAGCCCCCAGGAGGAAGATAACAGAGAAGTCCTTTCCCTGATGAGCCGGATAAAGACACTTGCTGAATCAGACCTGACAATAATCGAGGTTATGTCAATATGTATAATGCGGGGGGTGCAGCCACTTCAATATCGGGGAGAACCTATGTGGCACTTCAATGGAGAAGATGATGCCACCCGCTGCGGCCATAAAGGTCCGGACACCGCCACCGCTCTGGCGAAAATACTGTCCAATTTATATAAGGGAGAGGAAGAGGAGTTCATCCATGTTAAGCCGCGGGATGGATTCTCCATGTTCAACCCCACAAACTAGGTGAGTTGCTGCTTTTTACTCCAAACCTTCCCGCTTTCTTTGTCATAAATATTTACCTTGCTACTTCATAGCAGGAACTACAAAAAGCTGTGAGGGAGATTCACAGCCCATCTCCATAGCCAGAGGACCCTGATCGGGCCCTCGATCCCGGACTCGACGAAGATCCGGACATATTCGTGGAGCTCATCGACGCGACGTTTTATCAATTAAGCTGCGACGGTGCCTTGGTGGCCATCACCGCTGATTATCCTGAGTTGATCCCTGCATCGCATGTAAGTAAAACCGGAGTCCCAACTTCTGAGAAGGATCCCCTTTTTCGCACTTCACCCACCGCACATGTATGGTGTCTTGCAGGGAAGGCCCTCGGGACGCCATGCCGAACCCACAGTGACTCACCAACAAGGGGCACCGAAACCGGGTAGGCTTAAAAGGAAGGCGGTCAGGACTGAGATGTCATCGCAGAGGTATGAAAAAGAACCTTGCTCCGTGGTTATTGTCTTTAAAATATAGTAACATCCATGGTTAAAACCAGGAAAAACGCTCGCCGGACTGTATCCGGAGAGCATGCCGGCCACGCCTCCACCAGTCAGGCTCCGGAGCCGGACTTGGAGGCAGATGCTAATGTGGGGACAACGCCGGATATTCCTCCTACTGAGGATGTGGATAGGCCGTCCGCTACAAATTCCGAAGTGGAGAGTGCCATGAAGCACATGCGTCGTCAGGCCGTACTCCGCGACCCCGGTTTCTCTGAAGAGGCGTTTGATGCCTTCAACTCAGGGGACGCGTACATCCGAGCTGCTCAAAATGGTCTTGCCAGAGCCACGGACCAGTATGTAAAGGATATACGGGTAAGAAAATCTGATAATTATATATACCAGTAGCCCCTGAGACTTGAAACAGTTGGCACAACTGATTTAAGGATCATTATTTGCATACGTTCTTACTGAGAAGAATACCCAGTTGTCTCAAGAGCTAGAGGAGTGCAAAGCCCAGCTACGGGCCGCAGTTGCCAAAATGGAGGAGTCCAAGAAAGCCCCATCTGGTAACACTTGTTCCTATCGAAAAGAATGAGATATACCAGTTAATATTTGGCTTACATGCTAATCTAATTGATAGATTCTGCAGATGATCCCGGAGTGAATCCGGAGGAGCAACATGCTCAACGACAGCTGAAGTCTGGCGAGCGCGTGTTTACATAAGTTAGGCGGGAGAAAAACGATCTCCAATATGCTAATACCCGGCTGGATGTTGAACTGAAAGAAGTTCAGGCCCAGCTGGCTGACTCCGTAAAGGAGAATCAAAGGCTTCGACGCGGCATTTTCAGTAAGTGCTTGAGCGAACTTCTATAGAGTTTGGCAAAGAAACCAGCTAACAGAGCTATATCTGTAGGTATGCTGATGGGTCGTCCCGGAGAGGAGATGCCCGGGTCTGCGGGAGATCTTCTGCCAGAGCTCTCACAACTGCACGAACAAGTTCGGCAGGTGATGCAGGACCTTGCCCAGGCCTTGTGGCCATCCGCCTCCCTGCCAAGAGGCATGGTGTAACACCCTCGATGCGACTATAGCTCCCACGTGTTGATGCACGACTTAGAGACATAATCGCATTGAAGGCATATGTCGCAAGTTAGGCAATCTTCACAACATCACATGTAATATGATAATAAAAGGGGAGATAACATAGTTGGCTTACACTCGCCACGTCAATCAAGTACATAAATAACATTACATCATCCAAACACTCATGGCCCGACTACGGCGCCAAAATAAAAGAGAACCCAACATGCGACACGGTCCCGGTCACCCCCAACTGGGCACCACTACTGATCATCGGGAAAGGAAACATAGTAACGTTGAGAGTCTTTGTCGAACTCCCACTTGAGCTCATACGCGTCTCCTGGAGTGGAATCATCAGGCCCTGCATCTGGTGTAATAGTAATCTGTGAGCCACAGGGACTCAGCAATCTCACACCCACGCGATCAAGACTATTTAAGCTTATAGGTAAGGCAAGGTAAAATATGAGTGGAGCTGCAGCAAGCGACTAGCAATTATGGTGGCTAACTGATTCGCAAAAGAGAGCGAGAAGAGAAGGCAAAGCACGAGCGAGAAACTAGAGAACCACCTGCGCAAACATTACTCCAACACCGTGTCCACTTCCCGGACTCCGCCGAGAAGAGGCCGTCATGGTAACACACTCAGTTGATTCATTTTAATCAAATAAGGTTCAAGTTATCTACAACCGGACATTAACAAATTCCCATCTGCCCATAACCACGGGCACGACTTTCAAAAGTTCAATCCCTGCAGGGGAGTCCCAACTTAGCCCATGACAAGCTCTCACGGTCAACGAAGGAATAGACCTCCTCCCAAGACGTTCCGATCAAACTCGGTATCTCGGTAATTCAAGACACTTCGACAGGTTAAAACAAGACCAGCAACACCGCCCGAATGTGCCGACAAATCCCGATAGGAGCTGCACATATCTCGTTCTCAGGGCACACTCAGATTGTCTAAACTTCCGGTAGGCCAGCCCAGAGTTGCCCTTGGTAGCCACCGGCGGCTGACAGTTTGGACCAACACTCAGAGGAGCACTGGCCCCGGGGGGGTTAAAATAATGATGACCCTTGAGTCTGCAGAACCCAAGGGAAAGAAAAGGCTAGGTGGCAAATGGTAAAACCAATGTTGGGCATTGCTGGAAAAGCTTTAATCAAGGCGAAATATCAAGGGGTTCCCATTATAACCCAACCGCGTAAGGAACGCAAAATCCGGGAACATAACACCGATATGACGGAAACTAGGGCGGCAAGAGTGGAACAAAACACTAGGCGAGAGGCCGAGCCTTCCACCCTTTACCAAGTATATAGATGCATTAAGATAACAAGATAATATATTGATATCCCAACAAGTAAATAAAAGAATGTTCCAACAAGGAACGGCCTTCAATCTTCACCTGCAACTAGCAACGCTATAAGAGGGGCTGAGCAAAGCGGTAACATAGCCAATCAATGGTTTGCCAGGACATGGTGGGTTAGAGGTTTCACATGGCAATTTGGGAGGCTTGAAAGCAAGTGGTAGGCATCTTAGCAATGGCATAGCAAAAGAGCGAGCAATCTAGCATAGCAAAGATAGTAGTGATTTCGAGGGTATGATCATCTTGCCTGCACAGTTGTCAGAGTTGACTGGATCCTTGAAAGCAAACTCAACGGGCTCCTCGTTAGAGAACTCGTCTCCTGGCTCTACCCAAACAAGACAAACAAGCAACAAGGATACAATCAACCACGTGCAAACTCAAACAACACGATGCAAAGATGATATGCTATGCGGGATGCAAAATGCAAGATATGACAGGAAATGCATGAACCTGGCCTCAACTTGGAAAACCAAGTGTGTCACTGGAAAGATGAGATGAAATCGCTTGAAAACGATATAAAGAACGCCGGAATCGGAGTTATGGTTTGGAAATGGCAAGCGATTCAAAAATGACACCGGTCTGCGATTTACAGCAAGTAGGCATCTAAATGCAATGAAATGAACATGCTACAGCACCCAAACATGACAACAAAATACATGGCAGGGATGCACACAAGATTCTTAACAAAAGTCTAGCACTGAGCTACGGCCAATTCATCCATTAACAGGTTAAAACAAGCATGGCAAAAATGCATATGACAAACAGATCTCAGACTTAGTGAAATTGAGACTTGTCTGGAATTTCAGATCAGGTAGCCCTCTTCGGAGCAACAAAACTACATGCTACAGGATCTGAACATGGCAAAGTAAAGTATGCCATAGAGCTAATCAAAGAGCTTAACAAAAGTCCCTTAGTGACCTTGAGCCAAAAGGGATCATAAAATGCAATTGCAAGCATGTGAACATAGCAAAAACATAATCAGTTTTCATACTTAGTGAAAACTGGAGCAAGCTGAAATATAACTCAAGTAGGCATGTTTACGAGCTCGATGCACTCACTACGGTGCAAGTCATGGCAAGACAAGCATACACCCATCAAGAAGGCACAAAATTCAATCTAGACATGGCAAGAACAAAAGCATAGCATGCACGGATCAACTACAACATCATCGGCAAAATTGCAAACAAGTTGACAATCTGCCCAGATTCACAAAGTAGCAAAAGTAGAGCTCGATTGACTCAAGCTAGGGTGCTCCATAATTGCAAACAAAGACATGGATGGATAGAGCACTACAATATTAACAAAACTCCCTTACTGATCATCCTCAAAAGAGGCACGGATCACTAGGAAACAACATGAACATGTGGCATCATGAGATAAACAGCTCCAGGACTTAGTGAAATTACTAGGTCCCTGAAATCAGACTTAGCAAGTGCACCACTTTGCAAGTTTGCACAAGTCACCACACACATCCTAAAAATACATGGGTTGCACCTCTGGAAATATGACAAAACCCTTAACAAAACACATGTAGAACTCATGGGCATATCATGCACACATTAATCATGGCAAAAATGACAAAAACCTAAACGGAGTCGCAGATCTGACAATTAACTCAAGTAGCCCTCTTCTAACAGCATTTCGGGCATCAAGATGAACTCAAATGAAAATGATGCAATGTAATGAAATGATTTACTCTCTGAGATGAACATTTTGATATGCTATATGCATGAATCGGAGCTACGGATGAAAAGTTACGGGGCTACGAACATGTGCATATGGGCTGAGAATTTCGGGACTTGGACAAAAAAATCAACCTCTAGGGTTTCACTGTTCACAGATCTGGATCGGGATCGTGGCACGCGGCCCGAGGAGGTGGTGCTCTCGCCAGGGAGAATGAGGGGGGAGGCCGGACGGCGGCGGCGGAAGGCGGCGGAAGGCGGCCGGGCGGCGGCCACCGGGCGACGCGGCCACCGGAGCTGCCGGGCGGAGGTGGCGGGGAGGCGGGGAGGCGCGGCAGCCGGCGACCGGGCGGAGGTGGCGGGGAGGCGCGGCGGCCGGCGACCTGCGGCGGTGGGGAGGCGGGCGGAGAGGCGGTGGAGCCGGCGACGTCGGGCACCGGCGCCGAGGGAGACGGCGGCGCTAGAGGGCGCGGGCGCGGCCCAGTTGGAGCGGGGAGGGGGGCGGCTTCGGGCCGGCGAGCCTTGGCGGCGGCGCGGGCGGGAGCCGCCACGTGGTAGCGTCTGATAGGCGCGGGCGGGCGGCGGCGGCGTGTCCGGCCGGAACGGACACGTCCGGCGCAGCGCGAGGTGGATTTTTAGGGTTTCGAAGAGAGGGGATCCGCGAAATTTCGGGAGGGTCTATTTATAGGAATAGAGGGAGCTAGGAGAGTCCAAATGAGGTGCGGTTTTCGGCCACGCGATCGTGATCGAACGCTCTAGATGATGGAGCAGAGTTTGGGGGGTTTTGGGCCAAATTGAAGGGATGTTGGGCTGCAACACACACGAGGCCTTTTTTGTCCCTCGGTTAACTGTTGGAGTATCAAACGAAGTCCAAATGGTACGAAACTTGACAGGCGGTCTACCGGTAGTAAACCAAGGCCGCTTGGCAAGTCTCGGTCCAATCCGGAAATGTTTAGTCCCCACACACGAAAGAAAGCTAGAAATGACCACCGGAGGAGAACGAAGCGCCGGAATGCAAAACGGACAACGGGGAAAATGCTCGAATGCATGAGACGAACACATATGCAGATGCAATGCACATGATGACATGATATGAGATGCATGACAACGATAACAACACATGGAGACAAAGACCCGAACTCGAGGAAATAAATATAACTTGACGCCGGAAACGGCAAGAGTTGGAGTACAAATTGGGAAAGTTACATCCGGGGTGTTACACATGGGGGTGCTTGTAGAGATACTCAAGGGAGCGCGGCGGCGCTTCCGATTATGGAAAATATCTGCCTGTCGACAAGGTGCAAGGGAAGCCTGGGCCATGGTGAAGACTTGATATACCAAGGCTGACCCGAACCATATGGCCGAGGTCGGACCTGTAGGGCCTGACTGGAAAGAAATCCCCGTCAGCTTGGTGTATGACCAGGTGAAATTAGCCGCAAAGTATTCCCAACAGGATTGTAGGCTAGACAGCCTGTTGGATGGTATAGAAGAATTTAGTCAGTCTAAGTGACTGTGTACTTCGAGTGACATATATTGTCCCTAGCCGGATTGTAAATCATTTGTCATGGCGGACCTTTTCGCTTCGACCTCCGGACCCAACAGTCCGGAGTGTATCCGAATACCTGCTCAGTTATGTAAAAACCGGAGTACGCGTGGAAACTAGGCGTATGGGTCATAAGTGCTTGAACAGACAAGTACCCAACTAGTTATGTTATATTACATGGATAGTAAGAAACATCTTCCAGGGAGGATAGTTCCGTTAAGGGTTCTTTTCCCTGGGTACGCATGCATTAATGTGCATGTCCGAACTACGACAAGAGACGCAGGATATAAACATCTGGGGGTATGTATTCTAATAAGTAAAAAAGTCATCCTTTTTTCGCCGACCGAATATTCCCTTAAGAACGCTAGCTTTCGGCTTCACCCAGTCTGAGGTACACGTCCGGCTGACCCGGCAGTAACAATCGCAGAGGTGCTCCCCTTATGCCCTAGCCGAATTAACGGGAACATAGGGCATAAACACAAGAGCCAGGAAACCCAGCTTGGCCAAAACATAAGTCATATCGATGCATATAATGGCGAATAAAAGGTGCATGTGTAAAAATAACACATGTGCATCAGGCATAGAGCCCAGATCATAATTATATTAAGCTTCTATATAAGAAGTCCCCAGGTATAATGAGCGCGCTTAGCGCGTACAAATTGTGCAGTCAAGACACATTTTAACCTTTGAAGGTCGCAAAGAAAAGGAAGAAAGACAGAAAAATATAGATAACGAATATATAAAAAATTGACGGAGGTAAGGACACGAACACAAAGTCCGGCGCTAGGCGTAGAACCTTTGGAGTCTGGCCGCGTTCCATGGGTTTGGCTTGAGTCAATTGTCCGATGCATCCCGCAGATGGTACGCTCCATGGTCAGAACTTTGTCAATAACAAAGGGACCTTCCCATTTGGGTTTGAGCTTGTCCTTTTTCTTCTCTGGTAGGTGTAGAATGAGTTCGCCAACATTATAAGTTTTGGCCCGTACTTCTCTGCTTTGATATCGTCGAGCCAGTTGTTGATAGAATGCGGATCGGGATTTTGCCACGTCAGGCTCCTCCTCTAGGGTGTCCAAACTGTCCTGCCGATCTAGCTTGACTTCTTTCTCTTCGTACATGTGCACACGAGGTGAGTCATGAATGATGTCGCAGGGCAGTACCGCCTCTGCATCGTACACCATAAAAAAGGTGTGTATCCAGTAGTGCGATTTGGCGTGGTCCCCAGCCCCCATAGTACGGAGTCGAGCTCCTCGACCCAGTGCGTATCTGATTCCTTCAATAACCGCACTAGTCTAGGTTTAATGCCGCTCATTATAAGAACATTTGCTCGTTCGACTTGACCGTTAGTTTGAGGGTGATAGACGGATGCATAATCGAGCTGAATGACCATGTTGCCGCATCAAGTTTTTACCTCATCGGCTGTAAGGTTCGAGCCGTTATCGGTGATGATACTGTGGGGGACACTGTAGCAGTGTACAACCCCGGATATCAAATCTATCATTGGTCCGGATTCGGCCATTTTAACTAGTTTGGCCTCTATCCATTTGGTGAATTTATCCACCATGACCAATAGGTACTTTTTATTATGGCTTCCTCCTTTAAGGGGTCCGACCATATCAAGCGCCCAGACCGCGAAGGGCCAAGTAATGGGGATTGTTTGGAGAGCGCTAGGTGGCATATGACTTTGGTTTGCAAAGAGCTGGCAACCAACGGAATGTTGAACGAGGTCCTGTGCGTCTGCTCGAGCTGTCGGCCAGTAGAAACCTGTATGGAAGGCCTTACTTACAAGGGCCCGAGCTGCGGCATGGTGGCCGCCGAGTCCAGCATGAATTTCTGCCAAAAGTTGTCGTCCTTCCTCCTCAGAGATGCACCTTTGCAGTACTCCGGTAGCACTTTTCTTATAAAGCTCTCCCTCGTGGACCTTGTAGGCTTTAGACCTCCGCACAATGCAACGTGCCTTGTTTTGGTCCTCAGGGAGTTCTTGCCTATTTAGGTAAGCCAAGAAGGGTTCTGTCCACAGGGCGATGACAGCCATAATCACGTGGGCCGAAGGTGTTATCTTGGTGGCGGAGCCTCCGATTATGTCAGAGTGTTCGGGGTCTGGTGTTGTGGCCGGATCCGGACTATTGTTGCCGGTCTCCCCTTCCCACACCATGGATGGCTTAAACAACCTTTCCAAGAAGATATTAGGTGGGACAGGGTCGCGCTTAGCACCGATTCGGGCAAGGATATCCGCCGCTTGATTGTTTTCTCGGACCACATGGTGGAATTCGAGCCCCTCGAATCGAGCTGACATTTTGAGGACGGCATTGAGATAAGCCGCCATTTTTGGGTCCTTGGCATCAAAATCTCCATTTATTTGAGATATTGCAAGGTTCGAATCCTCACGCACCTCTAGGCGTTGAATACCCATGGAGACTGCCATCCGGAGACCATGCAACAGGGCCTCATATTCGGCTGCGTTGTTGGAGTCTGTGTATAATATTTGGAGTACGTATTGGACTGTATCTCTGGTTGGGGATGTCAGGACGACGCCTGCTCCCAGACCCGCCAACATTTTAGAGCCGTTGAAGTGCATGATCCAATTGGAGTACGCGCCGTATTCTTTAGGGAGTTTGGCTTCTGTCCATTCGGCAACGAAATCGGCCAGTACTTGTGACTTAATGGCTCGCCGTGGTTTTTATGATATGACAAAAGGGAGGAGCTCAATAGCCCATTTAGCAATCTGGCCTGTGGCATCGCGGTTGTTTATAATGTCGTTGAGTGGAACCTCGGAGGCCACCGTAATTGAACACTCTTGAAAGTAGTGCCGTAGTTTTCAGGATGCCATGAAGATCGCGTATGCTATCTTTTGATAATGTGGGTACCAGGATTTGCATGGAGTGATCACAGTAGATACGTAGTATACCGGCTTTTGAAGCGGGAACTTATGTCCGGCCATTTATTGTTCGACGACGAGCACTGCGCTTACAACCTGGTGTGTTGCCGCTATATATAACAACATTGGTTCACCGATATTTGGCGTAGCCAAGATTGGGTTGCTGGCCAAGGCAGCTTTTATTTCTTCCTATCCGGCCGTAGCCGCGTCCGTCCACTCAAAGTGTTCGGTGTGCCGAAGAAGGCGATAAAGAGGTAATGTCTTTTCTCCCAATCGGGAGATAAAGCGTCTTAAGGCAGCCACACATCCAGTTAATTTCTGGATTTAATTGAGGTTTGTTGGGATAGCCAACTATGACAGTGTCGTGGTATTCTCACGGGGGGGTGCAAGACGACATATGCCACAAGGTGGCTTCGTGTGAGGGCAAGGCTGCTGCTGATAGGCCCGGGAGCGAGTATGCGAATAGCACGCGGTAGTTTACCCAGGTTCGGGGATCTCCGAAGAGATAATACCCCTACTCCTGCATGTCTGGTTATATCTAGTATATCTGGTACAGAGTGCTCCTGGAGCTGTATCTTAGCTCAGTGCCATAGGCATCTGGCTTTACATATGCGGGTGGCCGGATGAGCACAAGTGTGTGCATGGCCGAATGGGTGTGTGAAAGGATCGAGAAGAGGTGTCTAGAGGGGGGGTGATTAGATACTAAGTGGTAAAAGTTGTAGTTTTTAATTTCTTTAAGTTGAAGTGGAGTTTTGGCACAAGTTTATCAATCACAATACATATCAAGCAAGCATGCAAAGAGTATATGAGCAGCGGAAAGTAAAGCATGCAACTTGCAAGAATGTAAAAGGATGGGATTGGAGTGTGCAAACTCAATTTGGAGACACGGAGATTTTTGAGACGTGGTTCCGATAGGTGGTGCTATCGTACATCCACGTTGATGGAGACTTCAACCCACGAAGGGTAATGGATGCGCGAGTCCACGGAGGGCTCCACCCACGAAGGGTCCACGAAGAAGCAACCCTGTGTATCCCACCATGGCCGTCGCCCACGAAGGACTTGCCTCACTTGCGGTAGATCTTCACGAAGTTGGCGATCTCCTTGCCCTCACAAACTCCTTGGTTCAACTCCACAATCTTCTCGGAGGCTCCCAAGTGACACCTAGCCAACCTAGGAGACACCACTCTCCAAGAAGTAACAAATGGTGTGTTGATGATGAACTCCTTGCTCTTGTGCTTCAAATGATAGTCTCCCCAACACTCAACTCTGTCTCACAGGATATGGATTTGGTCGAAAGAAGATTTGAGTGAAAAACAACTTGGGGAAGGCTAGAGATCAAGATTCATATGGTAAGAATGGAATATCTTGGCCTCAACACAAGTGTAGGTGGTTCTCTCTCAGAAAAAGTAGGTTGGAAGTGTAGGTTTGTTCTGATGGCTCTCTCCATGAATGAAGAGGAGGTGGAGGGGTATATATAGCCTCCACACAAAATCTAACTGTTACACACAACTTGCCAATCTCAGTGGGACCGAATTGATAAGCTCGGTCGGACCGATTCAGCAAAGCTAGTGACCGTTAGGAGTTTCCGGTGAGACCGACTGGATCAACTCGGTGGGACCGATGTGCTAGGGTTAAGGTAAATCCAAAACTCGGTTTGACCGATTACTCAAACTCAGTGGGACCGATTTGGGTAATAAGCGAAACAGAGAGTTGGCCAAGCAAACTCGGTGGGGCCGATTGCATATCTCGGTGGGACCAAAAATATTGCAATGGGTAACAGAGAGTTTGCAAGCCCATCTCGGTGAGACCGAGATCCCATCGGTGAGACCAAACTGATTAGGGTTTCTGGCAGTGGCTATGTCAACTGAACTCGGTGGCTCCGGATAGAAAGAATCGGTAGGGCCAAGTTTGACTTTTGGTTTAGGTCATATGTGATGTGAGAGAGTGGTTGAGGGCTTTGGAGCATATCACTAAGCATTTCGAGCAAGAGCCTCATTAAGCAACACCTCATACCTTCTTAATAGTATTGGCTTTTCCTATAGACTCAATGTGATCTTGGATCACTAAAATAGAAAATGTAGAGTCTTGAGCTTGGAGCTTGAGCCAATCCTTTGTCCTTAGCATTTTGAAGGGGTTCCACATCCTCTAGTCCATGCCACTTCATTGTTGAACTTATCTAAAACATACTAGGTAAAAGTGTTAGTCCAACAAGAGATATGTTGACATTAATTACCAAAACCACCTAGGGATCACTTGTGCTTTCAATCTCCCCCCTTTTCGTAATTGGTGACAATATACATCAAAGCTTTAGATAAAGATATAGAGAATAGTAAGTAAACCTTTGGAAAGACATGTAACATGCATAGGCTCCCCCTACATGTATGCAATCATGTGAATATGGAATATAAAAGCATGTGAATGCATAAACATGACAGAGTAAGCAATGTGTTACATGTATCTTGGCTATATTCATCAGAGCAAATGATGTGAATATGAGAAATGTACCTTCATGCTCATGAGTCCTTCTTGCAAACAGTATGTACATCAGCAAGAATTTCTCATACACATGATTGTGACACATATACTTACCTTGTGGTCTTGAGTTGGCTTAGGATTGGATGAACCTGCGTAAACAAGGTTAGATAACACAGATACACCTACTGGCCAGAGCAAACAAAAGAAACCACAAGAGTACCAAGACTGGGATGACATGTAGAGTGAGTACTAAGTACCACATTGGATATAGACATGTCCCCAAAGGTAAAGATGTGCAATAAATTCAAGGATTTCCTTCCCTTAGATGTCTTGATCCCCCTGAAGCTAGCATGGGATACTGGGAGAAGATAGGGGATAGAAAATCAGAGCAAAAACAGAGCTCAAAGGAAATAAACAGAGCTAATGCAAACAAGCAAATATGAACATGTCTTTCCCCTCTTGAAGACATGTGACTTCTCTCCTCTTGAACACCAAGCATCTGGGGTCCTTGATGATTACTCTTTCTTCCCTTGAGTATTCTCTCCCCCTATAGATAAGATTAAGCTTTGATGTGATCTCTCCCCCCCCTTTGACATCAATTTCCAAGAAGGGTTCTTATGGATTTTTGTCATGATGGGTTTGGTCCTTGAGTCACAGAACAAAGCAGCAAGTTGAATGGGATGCTGGTCGAGGACAAGATTCATTGAGTGGAGCTGGATCAAAAAGAATGCAGAAACAAGTGGCAAGATGTCTTTCCTGTAGTGAAATCGGTGACACCGAGTTGTATGGTTCGGTTGTACTGAGAGGATTCGGTTGGACCAAAAGCATTAGACCGGTGAGATCGAGTTCATCACAGAGAAAACACTTGTCACCTCTACTCACTAGACAAGTAAGATCTCACAAGGATTTGCAAGGAATTAACTGAAAGATTTGCAATGAATTGGATGCAAGGAATGCAGAACATAAAATAAAAGAAACTAAAAAGAAGTCTAGATGAAGTTGGAAACAAATATGCATGAGACAAATGCAAGAGAGCACGAAAAAAGGAACACAAGAGAACTTCATCTATAATTGGTCGGTGACAAAGTCACCTATGTTAGAGTATATTGACTTAGGAGTCAAGTGAGATCACTTGATCATGGGTCATACTCATCGTTTAAGCTCAAAATGGGGTTACCATTTTTTGTTTAAGCTTTTTGATGTATTCACATCTTGTCAAGTTGCTTTGACTCATGACTTGGAGTAAAGCTTCTCTAAGATGGAATAACATACCTTGGGTGGTGGTTTTGATCATGATCATGTAGTTGAACTTGTGTGGGTTGCTCAAGGTTGATGTAGCTCATCAAGAGTTGGGAGCACCACTTGGAGTTTGAGTTCATCTACCTACATGGGTTAGTTCTTGCAAGGAAGAGCACTTGTATATCCAAAATGACAATCATGAAACTCAACATAAAATTTGTCAAATGATATGTTTGAATGGTTGCATGCTTCCTTGTCTTCATCCACCATTGTGTAGATACTTGGTGATATAGAAATTGCTCAAGATGTGAGTGAGTTGCAATCTCATAGATTTATATTCATCCAAGTACCTACACGGGTTAGATAACATGCAAGGTGCAAATATATCCAAGACATAAGATAGTCAACATAAGAGAAATATCAAGGATTAGTCATAGGCTCATGCCTTGCATGTATCAAATGGAGTTCCTACTCCAAGTTTGAAGCATCAATGATGTTCAATTCACCTCTTAACCTGCAAAACACTTTCTCATCAAGTGGTTTCGTGAATATATCAGCTAACTGCTTTTCGGTGCGAACATGTTTAAGATTAATGTCCCCTTTGGCAACATGATCTCGAATGAAATGATGACGAACTTCAATATGCTTAGTTCGAGAATGTTGCACGGGATTGTGAGCAATCTTAATAGCACTTTCATTGTCACAGAGTAATGGAACATGTTTCACAGATATCCCATAATCTTTAAGAGTTTGGGTCATCCAAAGTAATTGAGCACAACATGATCCAGCGGCAATGTATTCCGCTTCGACGGTGGATAAGGATACCGAGTTTTGTTTCTTGGAAGACCAAGACACAAGAGATCTACCAAGAAATTGACAAATACCCGAAGTGGAATTTCTATCAACCTTGTCACCGGCATAGTCTGAGTCGGAGTAGCCAACAAGATCAAAGGAGGCCCTCTTTGGGTACCAAATGCCAAAATTTGGTGTATGGATTAAGTATCTCACTATCCTTTTCACGGCCTTAAGATGACATTCTTTAGGAGCGGCTTGATATCATGCACACATGCACACACTTAGCATAATATCGGGACATGAAGCACATAGATATAACGATGAACCAATCATAGAGCGATAAACCTTTTGATCAACCGGTTCACCATCTTTGGTTAAATAAGATGTCCACTAGTAGGCATGGGTGTAGTCATACCTTTGCATTCTTGCATATTGAACTTCTTGAATAAGTCCTTGGTGTACTTCGTTTGAGAGGCAAAGGTACCTTCCTTAGTTTTCTTGATTTGCAAACCAAGAAAGAATTTGAGTTCACTCATCATCGACATCTCAAACTTCTCCGACATTAGCTTTCCAAACTTTTCACTAAAATGAGGGTTAGTTGATCCAAATATAATATCATCAACATAAATTTGGCACACAAATAGTTCTCCATTAACCCTTTTAGTAAAAAGAGTAGAATCTATTTTTCCAATTTCAAAGCCTTTTTCAATAAGGAACTTGGTCAAGCATTTATACTGTCGTGGAATTGTCACGGCAGATGTCCTTAGTGTCAGGACTTAGTCGTGAGGCCAACGCATCTATGTGGTAGCTTGAGAGGGGTTGAGTGGGACGAGAGATGCAGGGCGGATCAACACGCAAGACAAGGATTTAGACAGCTTCGGGCCCCGGGAAACATCATCTGGTAATAGCCCTACATGCTGTTTGAGGCTAGGTCTCATTATCATCACGAGGGAGTCGCCATAAACCGGCTTTCCTCTTTGTGTCTAGCCCTAGATATTGTTTCTTCTTGCTCCTCCCTCTTTCGGGAGCCCTGCCCCTCCTTATATATGTAAAAGGGGCGGTTTACATGTGGAGTCCTATTAGGATTAGGACTAGTCTATCTCTAATACAAACCGGATACAAGTCCTGGTCCTAACTCCTTGTAAGGTAAATATTCCTCATGCCTTTCCTACCGGCCCACCATAGTATGAACCGGCCTTTTGGGCCATGGGCCTCGTCATCCATCTGACCCCCCCCCCCCGCCGGGTTACTAATGAACCGCCAAGACCAGGCGGGTAGCCGGTGAACCGCCAAGCTCCGGGCGGGTTACCAGTGAGTCATCCAGTCCGGCCGGTTTATACTTCCGGCCGGTTTACGCCACGGGGTATACCCCTGACATTAGCCCCCAGTTTAATTTGGATTTATCCATATTAAACTGATCCTGTAAAACAAATACAAGAACAAATTTGATAGATTATGCTCCGGGTTAAGAATTCTTGTAAACCGGCATCTGAGCATCCTTAATTCCTTGCCATTTCCTTCTTCTAGAAAATCCAGGTCAATAAGCCAACTTCATAATCAATTTTCCGACATTGGTTTGTCACCGAGAAATACTCTGATATTCAGCCGGTTTGATGATGTAAAATTTGCCGGTTTAATATTACCAAAAATGGCCGGTTTATAAATATTGATGGCACCAGGTCATAATTGTTATCAACACCGGGTCATGTAATTGATCTTCCTGATTTGCTCAAAACTGATAAAAAGAAGATGTTCCTCCTTTATATGCATAATACCTGTAGCCCCCAAGTCTTAAGAGGAGAACATAGTGATAACTTAAGACTTGCTCCAATAAGTGTTTCAACCTTGAAGAAATCCGGTTTGTTCATCTCAAAACTGAATACTCCATATATGTAGCCCCCAAGTGCCGGGTTGTCATGCTTGCAGCAACCTGGGACTTGTAATTACTTGAAAACTTCAATCAGTGTAGCCCCCAAGGGCCGGGTCATTATGCAATAATTAGCAGGGACTTTATAAATATAATCATGTAGACTTGAGCAGTGATGCGTAGCCCCCAAGGGCCGGCTTAGTAAAATAATACTGAACTGGGACTTGATATATACTTCAATGAAAATAACACCTTATAATGTAGCTTCCATCGTAGGGCTTGAACCCACGTCCACAAGGTTAAGAGTTTTGTGCTTTACCAACTGAGCAATGAATCCTTCAATATTATGGACGAAAATTTGTGTACCTTTAATTGTTGACAGGAGCAATTGGTAGCCCCCAAGGGCCGGCTCATTATAATATGATGAGTCGGGTCTTCAATGAGACTAGTAAAAATGACTTTGCATTAGCCCCCAAGTGTCATGGTGCATGCTTGCAGCGACATGAGACTTGCATGTAATCTCAATTTGAATAATGTAGCCCCCAAGTGCCGAGTCGTGAGCCTGCAGCGACTCGGGACTATTCCTTCCATTGTAGAATAAATCATATCCTTTGATAAAATAATAACTGTTGCACTAAAGCGAATTTTGAAAACTCAATAATACCGATTATTAATAACCATAAAAATCCAGCCATGTTGGCTATTCAAGATAATATAATCCGGTATGAAAACCTTATTCATTCAATATCATAATGAAAATCCAGCCAAGTTTGGCTATTTGAATAATATAACCCAATGATTTATAAGCGCATAATTACGATGGCGCAATCCAAATATATATATATATATATGCTGGCGACTTATAGTCCAAAAACCAGGCCGGTTTAACAAACCTGTTTCTGCATACAACAAGTTTAAAGTGTCCTGGCGGTTTACCGCCGGACGGGTCATAATACCCAACATATGACCTGGGTTTATAACCAAGGCTGCATTTAGAATAATCAAATATGAAATATATCATACCTGTGACATTGAATCACATCGTTGGTTTTACCAACTTTTGTTAGTAAGGGTGATAAGCCAAATCTTGAGTACTGATAACTCCTTCCATATTGTGTCGGTTTATGATAAAACCGTGCCGGGTTGTGATAAACACCGGTTTACTCGATAAGAGGATGTTAACCCGGGCAAATAGTCTCCAGATTGACGTGAACTGTGTTCCGTCAATTGAAAAAAAAATTATCAGTTTAAGAAACATAATGAAAAGCAAAAAACCCGTTCAAAGAAAAGTGTGAAGCAAAAGAAAAGTTTTATTTAAGCTGATCAAATGGCGTTACCATGGCTAAACACGACCAAGTTCCCGTTAGGTGTAACTATGGTTCTAGTCAGCCAGGTCCCCAGATGAAATCATGGCATTTATGCCGACCAAATGGCGTGGTCATGGTTCGGGTTCGACCAAGCCCCCAAGTGATTATGTGGCCTTAGGCCGATCAAGAGGCGTGACTGGTTCAGACATGACCTAGTCCCCAAGTGATCTGGTGGCTTTCGCCTATCAAGAGGCATGGTATTGATTCGGACACGACCAATCCTCCAAGTGATATAACGCGATGCTTTTAGCAAAGCGAACTCAAGGGGTAAACCGGAGGCCGCTTTAGAGCAAGTCCGTGTAACCTCACATGATGTAAAAGAACAGAGACCCTGCTTTATGAAGCAGAAGCCTCCATGTGATCGATAATATGCCAGGCCAGTAAGGCGGGATACCCATGTTTGAACCGCGCATCATGGCAGCAGGTCCTCTTTGGCAACTTTTAACTTTTTTTGCAAGAGATAAATTCTTCTTGAACTGGGATCTTGAACCGGATATTGAGAGCTTCAAAGCTTTGTGGGAGACATCTTTCCCTTGAACCGGATTTTAAACCGGAATCTTCATTTTGAGCCGGAAAATTTTCTGACGGCCTTTAAACCCGAACTTGCGAGAAGTTAATTCCTTTTTGAACCGGACATTGTTAAACTGGATGTGAGCGCTTCAGAGCTTTGGGGGAGAACAGATTTCCCTTAAGCCAGACTGTACACCGGATATTTGAGAGCTTCAGTCAGAGTGACTTCCCTTGAGCCGGGATTTTGTAACTGTCATATACTTTCTAAACCGGAAATTTTATGACGGCCTTTAAACTTTCATCAATATAACAGTAGCCTCCGGGACCGGGTTATCCATCCCTCCATCGTCCTGGGGTTTTTAAATTTGCTGAAACTGGCAATATTCGCTGAGTCATGTCATCGTAGCCCCCGGGTCTCAAAGGTGACTCGAGGAGTTGGCTTGAGGCTCTCCATATTTGACCGTGATATAAACCGGCATAACTTGTATATCATTGGCGTTGATAGCACGATGTGAATCCATAGAAGGTTGAGGTGACTGCGGTGGGTTGTAAATGATCCCATATGAGCCGTGTCAGCAACTCGGCCAATTGTTCCTTCCAACTGGCGATTTGAAGTTAATCAAAACTGTAGTGGCGGCGACTTGTGCGCCTGCCCATTGAACCATCCAGTGCAAACAGCGGTTAATGATAATTTGTCTCCAATTTGAAAGAAAACTGGGCTACCCAAGCTGTGACTTGCTCATACCCAATAAACAACTCATGCAGACAGGTGCGGCCCAGTATGTTGATGTAGACCAGGCCGCGGGAGCGGATGACAAAGATGACCGCAGCATCACAGGCGGCACAGACAGATGAGTCGGCCGCGGCGTTGTAAGCTGGTGCGGACGAGGAGAGTCGGCACTGGTGTTCTAAACCGGTGCGGACGCATGAACCGGCCGCGGGCATTGTAAACCGGTGCGGACGGAGAGTTGGCCGCGGGCATTTGTAAACCGGCGCGAATGGGCGAGTCAATCGCAGGTGCGGTAAACCGTGCGGACGGGCGAGTCAACCACGTTGTTTTGATGTAGTGAACAATTGTCCTGCATCAAAAAACATTGCAAAACCAGAGTAATTGTTCTTTGATACAAAACAATGTATGCTAATAAAGTTTAAACAGATAGGTACCACCTGGTTGTTCGGATGATGGATGATCCATTCAACGCAATAGAGGCGGCTCAGGCAGACCGACGACTCAATATAGCCCGGGCGGCTCAACACAGCAGAAGCGGCTCAACGCGGCCCCGGCGGCTCAACACAGCAGCGAAACGGAGGCATCACCATGGCGGCGGCTCAGAAACTACAGCGGCAGCGCTTTTGAGACGGGAGAGGCGGCAACTTGAACAGCTTGAAACGGACGCGAGTCGACCTGGGGGCAGACGGCTGCTCAAGCCGGCGACTTGTAGCCCGAGGCATCGCGGCTCAGAGGCAGGGCGACTTGAGGCCGCAGGGTGAGAGCGACGGCGGCTCGCGGCGAGGGTCAGGCCCGCGGTGCCGGAGATGTATTTTGTAGTGAACAATTGTCCTGCATATCAAATCAAAGTAATTGTTCTTTGATGAAAACAATAAGTACTAAAATTAGATAGAAAAAATAGCACCTGATATATTGTGTCAGATGAACGTGGATGCTGATTCTGAATAATGCCAGACGCAGCTCCACGTGACCTCTCCACCTTGGTCTCTTTCTTTTTCTTTGTCTTGATATGATGAAGACATGGCAATGGCCCTTGATCTCCAGTATAAGTAATACCAGTAGTAACGCACTAGCAGCACGAATGCTTTGCGGTATGCCTTCGGGTGCACTCTGCGTGAAGGAGACGCGGCGTGTGTCGCAGCCGTTGACCACACCGACAACACCGGCTCAACGCACGGCAGCAAGGGTAGCGGCTCAGTGACTCCAGCGCAGCGTGGCCGACTTAATATGATTTGAAGACGGGGCCACTTAGTCGAGAAGAAAACGGGGCGACTCGAAGCAGGCGCGAAGTGGGCAAGGGTGGCGGTTCGCCGCCGAGGCTGAGCCGGCAAAGGCCTTTGGACGACGGCTGCTCAATCCAAGGTCGAATTGAAGCGGCTCGGCAGCGCCGGATCCTAGCAAATACAGAGTAGCAGCTCAACACACGGTGACTTACAACTTCAGTAACAGCAGCAGCAGGGCGGCTTGCAGGTGGCTCCATGGAGATGGAGCGAAACGACGGCGTCTACTTGGCGCGCCGACGGCCTGGAGGAGGCCTAGTGGAGGCGGCTCGGAGGCGCACCGGCATGGGCGGAGCCCAGCGGCAGAGGCAAAACAGCGGGGCTGTAGAGTCCGCGTCGATCCCCGTGTCTCCATGCTCATCCAGGTCGTTGTCAGTTTGCCATCCCTGATCCGAGTCCTCCAGGTCGTGGGCTCGTGCCCCTTTTTTTAATATCAGATCGGATTAAACAATTTGCAACCGGCCGCCGGCTTCCGTCCATAGATAGGATAAAGAATCAGAACCGTACTAGGATTAGTACTAGTCAAATTTGAGATTTGATCACGTGAACTACTACTCGAAGTAGTATTTTCCTTCGATCTTCACTCCATGTTTGTAATAGCAGCAGCAACAGAATATACTGATATGATTCGGGTCTTGATGCACACGTATACGGCCATATGTACGAGCGCCCGGGTGATTACGCGTGCGCGTTTGTGCTATTGGTGACCCGGCGATTTGATGCATAGGCGCAGAAACGAAGATCGATTTTCTCTTGGTCTCGATGTATCGCAGCGGCGGGTGCGCAAACACAACCCTAATTTCCCTTGATCTCAAACTTGTATACACCGGATCCAAACTTAATCATGCTCCCGATCACAAAACAACAAATTTGTCGGCTCTTCCTCATCTGACGAATTTGCAAGCTTCTCGATCCTTAGGAGAGATCCCTCCAAGAACTCAACACCACCGTGCGCAGGCCCCACGGTGGGCGCCAACTGTCGTGGAATTGTCACGGCAGATGTCCTTAGTGTCAGGACTTAGTCGCGAGGCCAACGCATCTATGTGGTAGCTTGAGAGGGGTTGAGTGGGACGAGAGACGCAGGGCGGATCAACACGCAAGACAAGGATTTAGACAGCTTCGGGCCCCGGGAAACATCATCCGGTAATAGCCCTACATGATGTTTGAGGCTAGGTCTCATTATCATCACGTGGGAGTCGCCGTAAACCGGCTTTCCTCTTTGTGTCTAGCCCTAGATATTGTTTCTTCTTGCTCCTCCCTCTTTGCGGAGCCCTGCCCCTCCTTATATATGTAAAAGGGGCGGTTTACATGTGGAGTCCTATTAGGATTAGGACTAGTCTATCTCTAATACAAACCGGATATAAGTCCTGGTCTTAACTCCTTGTAAGGTAAATATTCCTCATGCCTTTCCTCTTAAACCGGCCCACCATAGTATGAACCGGCCTTTTGGGCCATGGGCCTCGTCATCCATCTGACCCCCACCCCCACCGGGTTACTAATGAATCGCCAAGACCGGGCGGGTAGCCGGTGAACCGCCAAGCTCCGGGCGGGTTACCAGTGAGTCATCCAGTCCGGCCGGTTTATACTTCCGGCCAGTTTACGCCATGGGGTATACCCCCGACATATACCATGCTCTAGGAGCTTGTTTAAGACCATAAAGAGCTTTGTGAAGTTTGTAAACATGATTAGGTTTCTTAGGATTGACAAATCCGGGAGGTTGCTTAACATAAACTTCCTCCTCTATTTCACCATTCAGAAAAGCACTTTTAATGTCCATTTGGTACAAGGTGATATCATGATGATTAGCATAGGCAAGTAAGATGCGAATGGACTCAAGTCTAGCAACGGGGGCATATGTCTCACCATAGTCCATACCTTTGACTTGAGTATAGCCTTGGGCGACGAGACGTGCTTTGTTGCGAACTACTTGTCCATCTTCATCTTGCTTGTTGCGAAACACACATTTGGTACCGATGATGTTGTGGTTGTTGTCGGGCTTCTCAACTAATGTCCAAACTTGATTTCTCTCAAAGTTGTGTAGCTCTTCATGCATGGCATTTATCCAATCCGGATCTTCCAAAGCTTCTTCAACCTTCATAGGTTCAATGCTAGAGATGAATGAATAGTGTTCACAAAAGTTAGCTAAACGAGTTTTTGAGCGAGTGATTCTCCTGGTTTGGATTTCATTATAGATTTGCTTGACGGGATGGTCTTTAGCAATTCTTGATCGAACTCGTGAAAGCTTTTGCTTGGATCTTGGTTGAACATCTTCTTCATCTTGTTCTTCTTCTTGGCCTTCTTCGTTGTTGACGTTGTCGTTCTCTTGTTGTGGTGGAGAGGGAGGTTGTTGGCGTTCATCTTGGTGCACTTCCTCGTTTTCTTCATCTTGGTGTGTCCCACTTGTGGATTCTTCTGTATCAACTCTTGGTTCACCTTGTCGTGAGGTAGAAGCTTCCACTTGGACGGACGAGGTACTCTCCTTCACCTCCGTTGGACAAATCTTGCCAATAGAAAAGTCTTGGATTGCTTCCGAAGGGTCTTTGTCTCCTACATCAATTGGCAATTCCTCTATTTGCGAGCCGTTAGATTCATCAAACTTCACATCTACCGTCTCTTCAACCTTTCGGGTGAAATTATTGTAGACACGGTATGTGTGAGAGTTTGAGCCATAACCAAGTAGGAAACCTTCATGAGACTTAGGAGCAAATTTAGAACGACGATGCTTATCAAGAATGTAGCACTTTGAGCCGAATACTCGAAAGTATCCAACATGTGGTTTGTTACCGGTGAGGAGCTCGTATGCCGTCTTGCCGAGTAGCTTGTGAAGATACAAGCGATTTGTTGCATGACAAGCTGTCTCAACCACTTCCGCCCAAAAGTGCTTTGGCGTATTGTACTCATCAAGCATCATTCTCGCCATTTCGATGAGTGTCCGGTTCTTCCTCTCAACAACTCCATTCTTTTGAGGTGTGTACGTAGCCGAGAACTCATGTGAAATCCCTTCTTCGTCAAGAAAGGTGTCCACATTTGTGTTCTTGAACTCCGTTCCGTTGTCGCTGCAAACCTTCTTGATTTTCACTTCAAATTGATTTTGGGCCTTCCTGTGATTTATCATCGAGAAAGAACACCCACGTAAATCTTGAAAAATCATCAACTATAACTAGACCAAAAGAATTTCCACCGAGACTTTTGTAAGCATTAGGACCAAATAGATCCATGTGAAGTAGCTCGACTGGCCTCCTTGTGGTCATGATGTTCTTCACAGGATGCCTTCCTCCTACCTATTTACCTGCTTGACAAGCGCTGCAAAGTCTATCCTTATCAAATATGACATCGTTAATGCCAAGGGTATGATTTCCTTTAATAAGCTTGTCAAGGCTTCGCATACCAACATGACCTAATCGTCTATGCCATAACCAACCTTTACAAGATTTAGCAATTAAGCAAGTTCTAGGTTGAGCCTTTTTAGTGAAATCAATAATGTAAAGATCACCTCTGCGTATACTAGTAGAGACTATTTTATGATTATCTCTACGAAACACTTGGCAATCTACTTCAGTAAATAGGACATTGAAACCGAAAGAAGCAAGTCTAGATACTGAAAGTAAATTGTAGCCAAGAGATTCGACGAGCATGACATTTTGTATGGAGCTATCATGTGAGATGGCCACCTTACCTAGGCCAACCACCTTACCCTTTGAGTTATCACCAAAGGTAACATACTTTCGAGGGCCGTCGTTTTCAGCAAGCCCATGGAACATATCTTTATCTCCGGTCATATGATCAGTACATCCACTATCAAGAACCCATTCCTTTACTCCAGCCATGTAGCCGCGAAGATTTGCCATAAGACCAAAGTGTCTCATTGCATCATTAAGATCATAGTCACTGTCATCGTCATCCTCATCATAGTATCCATGTTCAACATCATCTTGTGATTGATCAATTCCTAGAGAGGGTAATTCATTAGATAAATGATCATTTCTATGGTTATCTTTATGAATTCTAATAGCTTCGGAAATGATATTGCTAATGATTCCAACATCTCCTTTGGCACTCGTAAGATTAGTAAGCTCAAATAAGCAGTCACCAAATTTGGTATCATTGGAACTCATCTTAATCAAGGCAATAGACTTATGGAGAATTTTATCTAGATTTTTCATGGAATAATTTGGAAAGCGTTCCTCAAGAAATCTCCATATAGTGTAGGCACAATCAAGAGTAGGCAAACATTCAATCAAGTTTCTAGGCAAGCCTCTAGTGATAAGATTAACAGTTCTAAGGTTGCGGATCATGTCAATGGACTCATGAATGGTAGTGTCGGTGTCAAAACCGGTGAATCTCGGGTAGGGGGTCCCGAACTATGTGTCTAGGCGGATGGTAACAGGAGGCAGGGGACACGAAGTTTTACCCAGGTTCGGTCCCTCTTGATGGAGGTAAAACCCTACGTCCTGCTTGATTAATATTGATGATATGGGTAGTACAAGAGTAGATCTACCATGAGATTAGAGAGGCTAAACCCTAGAAGCTAGCCTATGGTATGATTGTATGTTGTCCTACAGACTAAAACCCTCCGGTTTATATAGACACCGGAGAGGGCTAGGGTTACACAAGGTCGGTTACAGAGGAGGAGATATACATATCTGTATTGCCTAGCTTGCCTTCCACGCCAAGTAGAGTCCCATCCGGACACGACACGAAGTCTTCAATCTTGTATCTTCATAGTCTAACTATCCGGCCAAAGGATATAGTCCGGCTGTCCGGAGACCCCCCAATCCAGGACTCCCTCAGTAGCCCCTGAACCAGGCTTCAATGACGATGAGTCCGGCGCGTAGTATTGTCTTCAGCACTGCAAGGCAGGTTCCTCCTCCGAATACACCACAGAAGAATTTGAATACAAGGATAGTGTCCGACCCTGCAAAATAAGTTCCACATACCACCGTAGAGAGAATAATATTTCCACAAATCTAATTTGCTGACTTGTTTGGCAACACGACCTTATGCCATGGCCCGGTGATTATTTGAACCGTTTCCTTTAACTAGCCCCGCACATAACGCGAGGCAGTTTTTTGACACGTCTTGTCAAAGCAGAGATCGTGTTCCCCTAATTACGGGATTCTCATCAATACGGTCGTGGGTAACCCAACCATGTCTAGGACTTCTAGATTATAGGCAAGTCCCAAACGGCTACAGAGAGGACGCTTGATATTCACCCTCTTTATAAAGGGACAAGGCTTTTACTTTTTTACCTCCCGTGCTCAATCGAATCCTTCCCCCGCCTCGAGTTCTAACACCCAAAGCCCAGGTCAGGTGCTCCGGACCTTCAATCATGTCCGGATCTAGCCTTCAAGGCCGGTGGATGCCCTCCTCCGTTACGGAAGAAGACATCAAGAAGTTGAGGGAGGCCAGATACCTGACCGCCGAGGTTTCACATCGGCTGCCTGCCCGAGGGCAGGTCGTCCCTACTCCTGAACCCAACGAAGACGTCGTGTTCATCTCCCACTTCCTCCGAGGTCTAGGCCTCACTCTGGATCCCTTTGTTAGGGGGTTGATGTTTTATTACGGTCTAGATTTCCACGATCTAGCCCCGGACTCCTTTCTCCATATCTCAGCATTTATTGTCGTATGTGAGGCCTTCCTCCGCATTACCCCTCACTTTGGCATGTGGCTCAAGACCTTTGATGTGAAGCCGAAGATGGTCGAGGGGCAGCATGTAGCGTGCGAAGGCGCATTAATAAGCAAGATCGCTGGAGCTCCATGGCCAAAGGGTTCCATTCTAGAGGTGTTCGGATTATGGCAACGGGAGTGGTTTTACATCACAGCTCCCAGAAGTGCCAAGTGGGCGGCTGCCCCTGCTTTCCGCTCAGGCCCTCCACCACAACTGATGTCATGGATTAGCAGAGGGCTGAGCTGGGGTCCAGCCAAGGATGTGCCTGTACTGCAGAGCCGCATTCGAGATCTCTTTGAAGGAGATTTTAGTTTGATTATGGTAATGCAAGTCATGCTGGTTCGACGAATCCAGCCATGCAAACGCCGGTCCCTCTGCATGTGGGAGTTCAACCCAGAAGGACCGCGCGCTATTCAGAATTTCCTCGGTCTGACGCACGAGTAGATGTATAAATCATTCTTCGGACCCCAGATAGAGTGTCCGGACACTACCGAGGACGTGGGCCTGAGCAGCAACCGCACCGCCGATCAAGTAAGTTATCCTCTAGACGAACACACCGTCTTTTATTTATCATGACCTCATTCTGAGAAATCGCTCTTTGACCAGGACTAGATAACAAAGGCGAAGATGATCCAGTGTTCGGACCCCCTTCCGGAAGGCTTGGAGAATCCGGTGCTGGAAAAGATGCTCGAGCTAGCACCTTGCCCGGAGCCCTCACAGGAAGATAAAGGGGAGAATAAAGGGGGCGAAAGTGGTCCTCCACCGCTACCCATTCCGACCGAGGGAACGGGCGCCTCCGTGAGGGAGGATAACCCAGGGGAGGAATCTGGTATTCTCTCACCCCGGGGAAGGAAGAGGACTACCCCTGAAGATCCAGAAACCAGGGTTTCCAAACAGGAGAAGAAGTCTCCACCAAAGGGTCCTACCTTGGAGGGTGCTCTTACCGCACGAAGTCCGCGCGGGGATCTGCCCTCTAACGAGCTGTAAGTAATCAAAAAGTACTTTAACAGTGAAGATATACCACTTCACGTCTGAGGAAAATAGCTGAAGCATTTATCTTGCAATTCAGATCTTAGCCCTTCTCAGCAGAGCTCGTCTTCGGGGGGTCTTCTTCCGGAGATGATGGAGAGCGAAACGCCTCCCCCCGGACTCCCCCACTCAAGAAGCGGGCGACCTTGAAGTGTCGTCAAGAGGGCCTCTCCGGATCCGGTGAGGCCAGAAGATAATCCTATAGTCACCCAAAGTCCTCAGCGTCCGGCTCTTGAAGAGAGCAAACAAAAGAGTCCGGCACCATCTGGTATGCGGTCGAATGTACTGAGGGAGCTGTTGGAGCGAGCGGCCATCTCAGAAGAACACCGTACGTTAATGGGTACGGTGATGGAAAGAATTTCATCCGCCGAAAGCGGATTGCATGAAGCCTTTATGAGTCTACTGACAGGCTTTGAGGTACGTGATACTTTTTGATAGTACCGCACATTTTTAGGTGTGCCCTATGTAGATAGTAGCCCCTGAGACTCTGGTTGTCATCGAGAACGGCGGCGAACAGAGGATCATAGTCCCAGGTACTAACCAAACCACCTTTATGTGCAGGTGGTGGAAGCTCCGGTGGCTAGCCAGACTAATGAGTTTAACGAACTAAAGCGGCAACTGGATGCGGCAGATGCCGACATCGAGCTTGTTAACAAGCGGCTTGACGAGGCACAGGGTAAGTAATGCTTTCTGGTGAATGTCACAGAGTAAGATCAGCATGATGCCAATATCTTTAATATGTTGTGACTGCAGACGGAGCTGCCACCGTGGAGACCCTTCGGGCGGAACTTGCCCGAGCCAAAGAACAAGCAAGGAGTAGTAATGCGGCTGCTTTGAAGGCGGCCGAAGAGTTGAGGGCCAAAAAGGCCGCGCATTGCGAGAGCAAAGAGAAAATGGCCAAGATGGTTGTAAAGTTAAAAGACACTGTAGACCGTTGCCAGTTCCTTGCAGAAGAAAACCGAGTGAAGGCGATGGACCTTGAAAAGGCCACGATGACGACCAAACACACCCGCTCTACTATGAGAGCGAAGAAGGAGGAGCTGCGTGAAGCCGGGGATATTGTTAGCTGGGAAGCCCTTCATGCTGTGGAGGAAGTTCGAAGATCCACGGTATGCCCCTCTAGATCGGCTGTGGAGTTCGGCAGACGCATATATGGACTTGGCGGCGAGCGCTGTCGATGCGGCCAAATACTTCCAAGATCAAACAGATCGTGAAGTGGACAAGCTGTTCTAGTCGCAATTTAATGTTCCAGAGCGTCCGCTTCCATTGACTGATCAGCTAGCCGAATGGGCCAAGCTCAATAGGTTGTCCGGACTCGCCATGAGGTCTGTCGTGGATCAGCTGTGGTCGGAAAAGCCGAAGCCGAACAGCTATTTCAGCTTAGTGCAGCAGTTCCTTGGTGCGGTGCTGCGCATCAATGCGATTAAGAGGTCGGCGTGCATAGAAGGCTCGCGGATGGCCCTTTCCCGTGTTAAAGCATACTGGGCGGAGATGGATGCTACCACTGTTGCGGCGCAGGGTTCGGCCATAGGCCGAGTGGCTGCCGAGCACTATTTCGAAGAGGTTCTCAAGGGTGCTCGTTTGATAGAGGCCCAGTGCTCGAGGAATATTATGTTTGAGTGACATGTATTCCCATTGTAAACACAATGTTTTTATGAAATTTATTAAGGCTGTATTTATACTTTTGCCTGAAAGTAATATGATGCCTCCTTTGCGGCCGTTTATGTATACATGTGTATAACCTGAAAGATTGCAGTCGTCGGCTTCAGCCCCCACGCATATAATGCGGAGGTGTTCGTAGAAGATGCGTGTTCACACTTACCCCAACGTCTTGGCCCTATTAAGGAGGTGATAGCGCAGCAAACGAGGCAACCGGACTATAATGCTTTAACACTTTCACTTAGCCATAGGAGTTTGACGGTGGGGCTACTATATAGCCCCTCGTGGCTCCGCACTCTCCTGAATTCGGGGCGCGTACATGCCTGGCCGGGAAACGGCCCTTCTGTAAGGTGGAGGAATTCTAACATTCCGATAGGTCATCGAGTGGTTGACCAGTCTCACGCTATATCATGACAGTCAGTTTTCGGCTTTCTCTACTGAGGTGCTCGTCCGGATGACCCGGGGCACAATCGCAGTAGTTCTCCTAGTGCTACCTTAGCCGATAGAGCGGAACGTAAGGTACCAAAACATAGGAGCCGGGAAAACCCAACATTTGACCAAAGACATGATTCGGAGCTGATGCATATAAGGCCAAACTCGCGACGCCAAACACTCCCTAAGGTATTCATTCTTTATGGTATAAATTAGGCCTAAACAGTGCCCTTTGTAAGAAGCCCCTGGTGTCCAGGTACGTGCATTATTCTGACGTGGCCACATGCCAAGACGCCAGCATCCTTCTCAATTGTACTAAGAATCCGAGGGATGTGTATCAACAAGAGACAGTAAAAAAAGGTTAACGCAGGGTCTTAATCTAAAAAGAATCCTTGGGACGGGCCCCTGCTGCACGTCTGCGCCTGTGTCTCCGTTGTGCCGTATCCTGGACGGGTGTAGCACGGTGGTCATCTATAAAAGAGAGGAACTTAGGTGAAAAGTTGTCATGCAAAAAGGTAGGTTTTAAAGAAACCATGTAAATTTCAAGATGAGTAAAAATTGCCACTTGTCTGCGTGCGTTGAGCCCCTTGTGTTTGTGATAGGGGTGTGGCCATCAAACCTGTACGAATTTCATATAGTTGCGCCGGACTCGTCTAACCGTGTCCGTGGTCTTGATGACCTATCGAATACTTTAGTTGGTGAGGCCGTTTTAGTGTGCGGCTGCCGAGGCAGCCGCACCCTCCTCGGCGCACAGGGATCACTCAATATTTCCATTTACTGCAATGATGCCACGTGGACCGGGCATCTTAAGCGTGAGGGAAGCGTAATGCGGTATTGCATTAAAGCGAGCGAAAGCTTCGCGTCCAACTAGTGCTTGATAGCCACTTTGGAACGGATCAATGTGGAAGGTTAAATTTTCGCTACGGAAGTTATCGGGGAAGCCGAATATAACTTCTAGTAGCAGGGAGCCCGTGCAATGAGCCCCTGGGCCTGCCGTTACTGCTTTAGCGGTAGTATTGCTGAGGCAAATTTTCGTTGGGTCTATCCCCATTTTGCGGATTGTGTCCTGACATATCAGGTTTAGACTGCTGCCACCGTCCATCTGGACTCGTGTGAAGTGGTATCCGTCAATTATTGGGTCTAATACCAAGGCAGCCCATCCTGCACGATGGATACTTGATGAGTAATCCCGATGGTCAAAAGTGATCAGTTGAGACGACCAGTGGCAGGACTCCGCGGTGATAGGCCCTTGCGCATATTTATCTGGGCGCTTTGTTTCTCCCCTTGATCATGTGTAACACGTTTATTGTTTTGACTTCTGGTGGAAATTTCTTTTGTTCCCCAGTGTCTTGCTTGAGAGGCTCATCCTCGTCTTTGCTTGGTGTATCCTCCCCCTTGTGTACGGTGTTGAGCTTGCCGGACTGCTTGAAGACCCAACATTCTCTATGGGTATGATTAGCGGGTTTACCAGGGGTGCTATGGATCTGACATATTTGGTCCAGAATTTTGTTGAGGCTGGACAGTTCATCTCTGGCGCCTTTAGAGGGCGGCTTTTGCTGACCTGGCCGAGAGCTTCTGAATCTGGCGTTTACCGCCATGCTCATCGGGCTGTCTTCTTTATTCCGGCGCTTATTATTTTTGCTGCGTTGTGATTTCCCGTTTTCATCTCTAACTTCGGATGTATTTGGGTCGTTGGTGCTGCATCTGGCTAGCCAGCTGTCCTCACCCGCGCAAAAGCGGGTCATGAGGCTTGTTAATGCTGCCATTGTTCTCGGCTTTTCTTGGCCGAGGTGTCTGGCAAGCCATTCGTCGCGGACGCTATGCTTAAAAGCTGCCAAGGCCTCGGTGTCCGGACAGTCAACTATTTGGTTCTTTTTAGTAAGAAACATGTTCCAAAGCTTTCGGGCTGACTCTCCGGGCTGTTGAGTTATATGACTCAAATCGTCCGCATCCGGAGGTCGGACATAAGTCCCTTGAAAATTTGCCCAAAAAGCGTCTTCGAGCTCTTCCCAGCTTCCAATGGAGTTTTCGGGGAGGATTTTAAGCCAGTGTCGAGCTGGCCCTTTGAGCTTGAGGGGTAAGTACTTGATGGCGTGGAGATCATCTCCTCGAGCCATATGGATATGGAGGATATAGTCCTCAATCCAGACCCCAGGGTTTGTTGTTCCGTCGTATGCCTCTATGTTTACGGGTTTGAATCCCTCTAGAAATTCATGGTCCAGCACCTCATCGGTGAAACATAGGGGGTGTGCGGCACCCCTGTATCTGGGTGTACCGCATTGTTCGGATGTTTGTTGTGTTGCATCGTATGCTGGAGCGCGCTTGCGTGGTCGATAAATGGATCTAGTTGCGCCGTCCTTTTGATGCGAGCCCTCACGTGGATTGCGTATTGGCTTATGTGTGGCGTTGTTTGCCGCTCTATGTTGGTCGTGAGGACGTCTATCCGGCCAGGTGGCCGTTTTGATTTTTGGTTGCGGGGGATCTAAGGCCTCCTCGTCGAAATCAGGTAGCAACTTCCGCTGCGGGTAGTTCTTGGTGGGGCGATTACCGCCGTACTTCGCTGCTGCATTGAGTACTTTGCTCCATCTGATTCCGAGTGTGTCTTGTGCAGCCTTGAGTCTTTGCTTCTGCTTTTTTAGACTCCTCACGGTGGCAACAAGCCTTTGACGGGCATTCTGTTGCTCCGGCTGTCTGTCCGGTGTGAGGTCGTCCGGACTATTATCTTTGACAGAGTCAGGTTGTTCGGTTTGATTCTCCGTGTTGCCGTGGTCCGGCGATGGTTCACCCTGCTCTAACGCTGGGTCTATATGATCATTGTTTCTGTCGAGGCGGGATTTGGAGTGACGCTTACGCCGCTGCTTTGACTGCTTCTCGAGGGGACAACCCTTCGTTGCGTCCTTCCGTTCCTCGTCGTCGTTTTCTTTTGGTGTGTTCACCATGTATACATCATGTGATGAAGTGGGCGTCCAGTGCCCTGTGGGCAGTGGTTCCTATTCGTCTCCTGCATCGTCGCCCATACCATTGATGTCTTCGGAGTCGAGGTCGAGCATGTCAGTTAAGTCATCGACAGTGGCTACTAAGTGGGTGGTGGGTGGGCGGCGAATTTCTTCGTAATCCGCATCCCAATCCTGCCGGACATAGTTCGGCCAGGATCCTCCTGACAAGGAGAGGGACCTTAATGTGTTCAGTATGTCACCAAGGGGCGAGTGCTGAAAAATATCCGCGGAGGTAAACTCCATGATCGGCGCCCAATCGGATTCAATAGGATCAGGCGTAGGCGGTTCGGAGTCCGTGGCCGGAGAAAGATCCGGTAGTTTAACAATACGGCTCTCGTGCAAGGTAAGGTCAATGTTCGGCTCGATCGCTGCTGAGGTTAAGGCCTCCGTAGCGGGGTCCATCCACCCGTCCATGGACGGCGCAACTGGCTCCGAATTGAGGTCGGAGCGGCTGTCGGTGTGATCTCCTGAACACTGTCTGATGGTAGAGCTAAATCGTACTCATCGTGACCGCGTGACGCCCAAGGCAGAGGCTCGAATCCGTCGAAGATCAAGTCTCTGCGGACATCGGCCATGTAGTTTAAGCTTCCAAACCTGACCTGGTGGCCAGGGGCGTAGCTTTCAATCTGCTCCAGATGGCCAAGCGAATTGGCCCGCAGTGCAAAGCCGCCGAACACAAAGATTTCTCCGGAGAGGAAAGTCTCACCCTGGACTGCATCGCTATTGATGATAGTAGGAGCCATCAAGCCTAATGGCGACGACACAGAGGAACTCTCAATGAAAGCACCAATGTCGGTGTCAAAACTGGTGGATCTTGGGTAGGGGGTCCCGAACTGTGCGTCTAGGCGGATGGTAACAGGAGGCAGGGGACACGAAGTTTTACCCAGGTTCGGGCCCTCTTGATGGAGGTAAAACCCTACGTCCTGCTTGATTAATATTGATGATATGGGTAGTACAAGAGTAGATCTACCACGAGATCAGAGAGGCTAAACCCTGGAAGCTAGCCTATGGTATGATTGTATGTTGTCCTACGGACTAAAACCCTCCGGTTTATATAGACATCGGAGAGGGCTAGGGTTACACAAGGTCGGTTACAGAGGAGGAGATATACATATCCATATTGCCTAGCTTGCCTTCCACGTCAAGTAGAGTCCCATCCGGACACGAGACGAAGTCTTCAATCTTGTATCTTCATAGTCTAACAGTTCGGCCAAAGGATATAGTCCGGCTGTCCGGAGACCCCCCCCCCCCAATCCAGGACTCCCTCAGGTAGGATGCAAAGGATCAACATGAGGTGCACAAGGGCTAGCAATGTACTTGTTCAAATGATATCCATTGAAAATCTCAAGCATTTAATTTTTCCACTCATGAAAATATAAACCATCAAGAATAGGCACTCTATGTCTAAGACTCCCCAAAGTAGACTCATCCATCTTCCTCCAATGGTGTTTAAACCAAAGCAATGGAGACCAAAGCTCTGATACCAATTGAAAGGATCGAGAAGAGTTGTCTAGAGGGGGTGATTAGACACTAAGTGCTAAAAGTTGCTGTTTTTAATTTCTTTAAGTTGAAGTGGAGTTTTGGCACAAGTTTATCAATCACAATACATATCAAGCAAGCATGCAAAGAGTATATGAGCAGCGGAAAGTAAAGCATGCAACTTGCAAGAATGTAAAAGGATGGGATTGGAGCATGCAAACGCAATTTGGAGACACAGAGATTTTTGAGACGTTGTTACGATAGGTGGTGCTATCGTACATCCACGTTGATGGAGACTTCAACCCACGAAGGGTAATGGCTGCGCGAGTCTACGGAGGGCTCCACCCACGAAGGGTCCACGAAGAAGCAACCTTGTCTATCCCACCATGGTCGTCGCCCATGAAGGACTTGCCTCACTAGCGGTATATCTTCACGAAGTAGGCGATCTCCTTGCCCTTACAAACTCCTAGGTTCAACTCCACAATCTTGTCGGAGGCTCCCAAGTGACACCAAGCCAATCTACGAGACACCACTCTCCAAAAAGTAACAAATGGTGTGTTGATGATGAACTCCTTGCTCTTGTGCTTCAAATGATAGTCTCCCCAACACTCAACTCTCTCTCACAGGATATGGATTTGGTGGAAAGAAGATTTGAGTGGAAAGCAACTTGGGGAAGGCTAGAGATCAAGATTCATATGGTAAGAATGGAATATCTTGGCCTCAACACAAGTGTAGGTGGTTCTCTCTCAGAAAAAGTAGGTTGGAAGTGTAGGTTTGTTCTGATGGCTCTCTCCACGAATGAAGAGGAGGTGGAGGGGTATATATAGCCTCCACACAAAATCTAACCGTTACACACAACTAGCCAATCTCGGTGGAACCGAATTGATAAGCTCGACCGGACTGATTCAGCAAAGCTAGTGATCGTTAGGAGTTTCTGGTGGGACCGAGTGGATCAACTCGGTGGGACCGATGTACTAGGGTTAGGGTAAATCCAAAACTCGGTTTGACTGATTACTCAAACTTGGTGGGACCGATTTGGGTAATAAGCGAAACAGAGAGTTGACCAAGCAAACTTGGTGGGGCCGATTGATATCTCGGTGGGACGGAAAATATTGCAATGGGTAACAGTGAGTTTGCAAGCCCATCTCGGTGAGACCGAGATCCCATCGGTGAGACCGAACTGATTAGGGTTTCTGGCAGTGGCTATGTCAACTGAACTCGGTGGCTCCGGATAGAAAGAATCGGTGGGGCCGAGTTTGACTTTTGGTTTAGGTCATATGTGGATGTGAGAAAGTGGTTGAGGGCTTTGGAGCATATCACTAAGCATTTTGAGCAAGAGCCTCATTAAGCAACACCTCATCCCTTCTTAATAGTATTGGCTTTTCCTAGAGACTCAATGTGATCTTGGATCACTAAAATAGAAAATGTAGAGTCTTGAGCTTGGAGCTTGAGCCAATCCTTTGTCCTTAGCATTTTGAAGGGGTTCCACATCCTCTAGTCCATGCCACTTCATTGTTGAACTTATCTGAAACATAGTAGGTAAAAGTGTTAGTCCAACAAGAGATATGTTGACATTAATTACCAAAACCACCTAGGGAGCACTTGTGTTTTCAGTATGTGCTCATACGTGTGCGTGGATGGCTGGCTAGCTAGCTCTCTTGCTAGCTAGCTTGCTTGTGTGTGCGTGAGTCCCTCCTGGATGGATGGATGGATGCCCATATATATATAGGCATGGCTAGCTTAGAGAGTAAGCTATGTAGGTATGGTAGCTAGCTAGCTAGTGGCATGGTGGGGTGTCACACTTGTCCCCTGGGTCACTTCATAAATAGTGCCTAGGGATAAGGGACACTGTACATGATGGCTGGGGTGATACGTGAACAGTGTCGGGTACGGCCGTCACGTCGGGGTCGCGTCAGGCTGCAGTTGACTTCGGGCAGCCGGCTGGTTGGAGCAGTCGGCAACCAGCAACCGGCCTGGTGGAGCAGTCGGCAGCCAGCAGCAGGCAGGGGCGGCCGGGCAGTCGGCAGCCAGCAGCCGGCCTGGTGGAGCAGTCGGCAGCCAGCAGCCGGCAGGGGCGGCCGTGCAGTCGGCAGCCAGCAACCAGCCTGGTGGAGCAGTCGGCAGCCAGCAGTCGGCCGGGTAGTTGGACCAAGGGGCTTTGCTAGCCCCGATGTCTTGAAATATCGTCTCATCGTCTTCGGGGTATCTGTGTCCAATTACTCCGACAGTAGCCCCCAAGCCTCCGGGCAACTTGGCAAAGTTGGGCGGAGGTTTTTTGGCGGGTGTTCGCGGAAATGATCATGCAAAAGGACAAAGTTAGTCCACACAGATATATCAAATGTTTTCTTTTAGCATTGCAAGTTTATGCGAAGGGTGTCGACTCGGTTTCGTCCGAGCCCCCTTAATCTTTTTCGTGTTCCCTCCGCTTTTTGGCTTGTGCTCTTGCTTGCCTGACATCCGCTCTGTAGTCTGTGGCTGAGAGTGGGTCGCGAAGCAGAGTGTACAGTACTCAGACTCTGGGAGTGGATTTAACCAAGCAGATACTCGTAAAGGAAACGGCCAGGTCGTCCGATCCGTTTTTCTTCCCGGACATTTTTCGCGTGGGTGGCCTCTAGCGTTCACTCTTGCTAGTCGGACAGCCGCTCTCAGTCTGTGACTAAGAGTGGGCCTTTGGTACCACACACGGTACTAAGCCGTCTGCGGGAACTAACGTCTCAGGCCAAGCGGCCAGCCCCCGGGCCAACTCTGGCTGGCGCCGGGCAAACAGTGATGCAACTGTAATAAAATGGGGAGATAGCCCTTGAGCATCGCTCGGGGTTATCCGTGCTCGCGTGGCGCAAAAAATATGTGGGTGAGGAGCTCACATTGGTTTTCGTGTAGCCGAGGCGGAGTTTGCCGAAGACAGCCGGCGCGGCTCGGCGCTCGCGGAGTGCGCCGGCGCACCCGCTGGGTGTAGCCTTCGAGCCTCCATGTGCTCGAAGGGGGGTCCTGGCCAGTCAGGCTCGACCAGCCAGGCGGCGAGGCGTCTTGCAGCGCCTTTTTTCTTCTTTTTTCTCTTCTGCCGGCTGCTGACAGCCGGACAAAACTCTTCTCTTGTTTGCAATCTTCCGTGGGGGCGTGCCAGCGCACCCACTGGGTGTAGCCCCCGAGATTCGGGTCGACTGCTGAGCAGTCGGGATCTTGTCTTCTTCGCGGGGGCACGTCAGCGCACCCGCTGGGTGTAGCCCCCGAGATCTGGGCCGACTGCTGAGCAGTCGGGCCGGATCTCCCGGCAACTACTTTGTCTTCTCTTTCTTCGCGGGGACGCGTCAGCGCACCCGCTGGGTGTGCCGTCGGGGCAGGAGGCAGACCAGTCGGCTTGGCACTACCGATAGCGTGGGTCACGACTGACCGTCCGAGTGGCGAAGTAGGCGGACGGATCATCCGGACGGGTGTTTCTTTTCTTCTCTTT
The DNA here is from genome assembly GCF_056163025.1 of Triticum urartu. Taxonomy (NCBI): domain Eukaryota; kingdom Viridiplantae; phylum Streptophyta; class Magnoliopsida; order Poales; family Poaceae; genus Triticum; species Triticum urartu. The sequence continues at coordinate 64,486,861 of NC_141874.1, forward strand.
GTCCCAGCCAACTTTTTTTTCTCTCTCCCTTTTGTTCTGCCAGGGCACCCGGCATATTCTTCGGCCGGATCTAGGGAGCCCGATGCACACACACAATTTTTTTCCTAGCAGCCGGCCATTGACTTTTTCAGCCGGATTGGGCACTCGGCCATTTCTCTCTCTCTCTCTCTCTCTCTCTCTCTCTCTCTTTTCTTTTTCTCCAGGTGCCGGCCATAGCAAGCGGCTTGAGCGGGACCCGGCATGGGCGCGCGCAGCGCAGCCGGATGCGGCGAGCCGGCGGGCGAAAGTGCAGCAGCCGACGTCGAGGGGCGGGACGCCAGACGCGAGCCGTCGCACGGAGGAGAGGCGGGCCTCCAGCCCGGGATGGAAGCGAAGGCAGGTCCTGTGCGCGGGGGAGACCAGGCGGGCGTGCGGGGGCTGGCAGGCAGGGAGTTGACATCGGGCGACTCGGCCGTGGCGGCAGGCAGGGCCCGCATGCGAGGGCGCTGTCGGCAAGGTCATGGGGCGGCCGGGTCCTGCGGAGTAGGCGGAGAGGTCCGAAGCCGGCCGGGCATGGGTGTGTGCCGCAGCGGGAGTGGCCGGACCCGGCGAGCCGGCCACGGGGCAAGCTGGGGCCAGCAGCCGGCCAGGCCGGCCGGGTGAGGAGTCGGCCTGCGCGGGGCCAGGCAGCCATGGGCGGGGGGGCAGCAGTTAGCCAGGCTGACTTGGCGGAAGCGACACTAGGGAGCCGGACGCGCAGGAGCCGGCCAGGATGCGCGTATCAGTCGGCGAAGGGCGGCCAGTGCATGCAGGAGATGCGGACGCGGCCGGGGGTCGTAGCGAAGCCGACGGCGGGGGAGGCCGCGGATGGTGCCGCGCGCTGGCGGCTTGGAGAGCGCGATGGGGAGAAGCACAACGTGTTGGTCGAGGACGAGCACCAGGGAGCGCCGGTCTGGGCGGTGGCGTTGGATGCCGCTTGCCCGGTTCTGCAGGAGGCAGATGCAAGCGGCTCGGCGGCGCAGGCGCGAGGTGTCCAGAGCCAGCAAGCAGGAGGTGGTCCAGCCGGACCGGGTGGTGGCCGGCTGCGCGAGGCCAGAGCGGCATGAGGCGGCGCAGCAAGAGCTCCTCAGCAGGAGGCGCTGGAGTTGCTAAGCAGCGGAGCTGCGGCGGGTGCAGAACTGCAGCCGGCACAGTGGACGCACAAGAGGCGAGTTGTGCATAGCTAGTATCCAGCTAGCGTATGGGATGTGTACAGGTAATCTGACTATTGTCTGTCTCGTGTATGAGGAATATCTGACTATTATCCAAGGCATGTAACGAGGCATGCATAGTTTGCATCTGGCAAGTGTATGGGCAGTGTCTGACTAATGCATAGGTGGTATTTGGCTAATGGTTTGACCATGGTTTGACTTGTATCTAGCTAGCTTGCATAGATGGTGTGTGGAGGAGTGAACACGCGCTTCGGCCGGAGCAAGGCGCAACGCGGAGGGGAGCATACGCGAGCGGTCCATGGATGGATGCAGCCGACCGAAGCGAGGTACTGCGCGCGGCGCACGCGTGGACGGGCGGCCGGCGTCGCAACGATGGTGATGACGAAGGCGGCGAGGCCGACAACGAGGACGCGCCATCCCGCGCGGTTGCTCCGGGGGTGGGTCGAAGTCGAGCCCCCGAGCGCTATCGGAGAGACGACGCGACGCCGCGGCGGTGATGGTGAAGATGGGCCCGCCCGGACTGCGAAACCAGCAGCAGCACGGTAGCATAGTACTGCCCCATGGTGGGCGCCAGATGTCGTGGTATTCTCACGGGGGGTGCAAGACGACTGCCACAAGGTGGCTTCATGTGAGGGCAAGACTGCTGCTGATAGGCCCAGGAGCGGGTATGCGAATAGCACACGGTAGTTTACCCAGGTTCAGGGCTCTCCGGAGAGATAATACCCTTACTCCTGCATGTCTGAGTATATCTGGTATATCTGGTACAGAGTGCTCCTGGAGCTGTATCTTAGCTCAGTGCCATAGGCATCTGGCTTTACATATGCGGGTGCCCGGATGAGCACAAGTGTGTGCGTGGCCGAATGGGTGTGTGCTCATATATGTGTGTGGATGGCTGGCTAGCTAGCTCTCTTGCTAGCTTGCTTGTGTGTGCGTGAGTCCCTCCCTCCTGGATGGATGGATGCCCATATATATAGGCATGGCTAGTTTAGAGAGTAAGCTATGTAGGTATGGTAGCTAGCTAGCTAGTGGCATGGTGGGGTGTCACACTTGTCCCCTGGGTCACTTCATAAATAGTGCCTAGGGACAAGGGACACTGTACATGATGGTTGGAGTGATACGTGAACAGTGCCGGGTACGGCCGTCATGTCGGGGTCGCGTCAGGCTGCAGTTGACTTTGGGCAGCCGGCTGGTTGGAGCAGTCGGCAGCCAGCAGCCGGCCGGGTAGTTGGACTGAGGGGCTTTGCTAGCCCCGATGTCTTGAAATGTCATCTCGTCGTCTTCGGGGTAACCGTGTCCAATTACTCCGACAGACAGAGCTTGGATTTTAGCCGGATTCGCTTCAATTCCTCTGTTGGAAACGATGAAGCCCAAGAGCTTTCCGGCGGGTACGCCAAAAACGCATTTTTTCGGATTGAGCTTAATGTCATATGTTCGGAGATTGTCAAACATGAGCCTCAAGTCGCTTATCAAAGATTCGACGTGTCTGGTTTTAATTACCACATCGTCTACGTATGCCTCCACTGTTTTGCCGATTTGTGCTTCCAGGCATGTCTGAATCATGCGTTGATAGGTCGCACCGGCGTTTTTGAGCCCGAAAGGCATGGTGTTGAAATAGAAGCGGCTGTATGGAGTAATGAATGCCGTTGCGGCTTGATCGGACTCCGCCATCTTGATTTGATGGTATCCGGAGTATGCGTCAAGGAAACACAACGAGTCGTGTCCCGCAGTAGCGTCGATAATTTGATCGATGTGGGGGAGGGGGAAGGGATCCTTGGGGCAAGCCTTGTTAAGGTCCTTAAAATCGACACATAGGCGCCAGGATTTGTCCTTCTTTGGTACCATCACCAGGTTTGCTAGCCAGTCCGGGTGTTTTATTTCTCTAATGAATCCGGCCTCAAGTAACTTGGCTAGTTCTTCTCCCATGGCTTGTCGCTTGGGTTCGGAGAAACGCCAAAGAGTTTGCTTGACCGGCTTGTATCCCTTTAGAATGTTTAGGCTATGCTCGGCCAGCCTGTGTGGGATGCCTGGCATATCTGAAGGATGCCAGGGAAGATGTCCCAATTCTCGCGTAAGAACTCCTGTAGTGCAGCGTCTATTGTGGGGTTCAGCTGTGCCCCGATGGATGCTATTTTTGTAGGGTCCGTTGGGTGGACCTGGAATTTGACTATTTCGTTCGCTGGTTTAAAAGAGGTGGACTTGGGTCTTTTGTCGAGTATCACATCGTCCCTGTCCACTATAGAGCGCAACGTAGTTAGTTCTTCAGCCGCGAGGGCTTCGGATAAAGCTTCGAGGGCCAGTGCGGCGGTTTTATTTTCGGCACGGAGTGCTATGTCCGGATCACTAGCTAGAGTGATGATTCCATTGGGCCCGGGCATCTTGAGCTTCATGTACCCGTAATGGGATATAGCTTGGAAGATCGTGAATGCCTCTCGCCCTAGAAGGGTGTGGTATGTGCTACTAAACGGGGCCACTTGGAATGTGATTTCTTCGGACCTGTAATTCTCCGGCGTGCCGAATACCACATCTAGTGTGATTTTTCCCGCACATCGTGCCTCCCGACTAGGGATGATTCCTCTGAAGGTCGTGCTGCTTTGCTCAATGCGGTTCTTGTCTATTTCCATTTTTCTAAGAGTCTCCTCATAGATGAGGTTTAATCCGCTGCCATCGTCCATGAGTACTTTAGTAAGCCAGAAGCCGTCCAGAATTGGACTAAGGACCAAAGCGGCTGGAGCTCGGGCTGTGCGGAATTGAGGTTTGTCACTGGCATTGAAGGTTATGGTCGTGTTGTTCCATGGATTTATCGTTGCAACGTGGCAGACTTCGGCGAGGCTGCGAAGTGCCCGCTTGCACCTATTGTTTGAGGTGAAAGTCTCGAGGACTGTTAGTACTCTATTGTTATTTTCCGCGGGAGGGTGCTCTGCGGTATTGTTGATGAGGAGATCCTTGCCGCTCCTGGCCACCTGCCGGGGTATCCAACATGCTCTAAGGTTGTGTGTTGGCATGGTATCCGATGTACTTTGAATTTTGCATGGCCCATTGAGCCGTCCCTCCAATACGGTTCCGCGCCCTGTAGTTGGTTTTGGCTTCTTTGCAATTGGATTGGGTGACTTACGAGAGTACACCCTTTTAGTTTGGATAGAGGGTTTAGTTAGAGCCGGAGGATCCCAGAATCGTGTTTGGGTTTTCCAAGTGCTTTCCATCGCACAGTACTTCCATACTATGGATGCCAAGTCAGCGAAGTGTGTTATATCACGGCGACTTATGGCGTTGAGGATTCCCTTGTCCCTGCAATTTTTGCAAAAGAATGAAATTGCGTCTTCCTCGCGACAGTCCTTCACCTTGCTTATTACAAGGAGGAATCTGGCCCAATAGTGATGTACTGTCTCTTGGGGCTCTTGTCTAATATGGGAAAGATCACTTATGTGAGGGTGGGTGGGTAGATTTAAGTCCAAACCCTGACCCGCTCTGAGGCCCAAAGGAGTTTCCGAGCTTGGTAGCTCGGGCTTTGGGACGTTGCCCAACGGTACTAGCCCATTGTTCAATTCCAGGTTCGAAGCTTGGGCCATGTCCTCCCGTAGACGGGTATCCGGCTCGGAGAGCTCAGGAATCTGGACATAGTTTGTCCTCAAAATAGAGGAAGAATTGCTGCATCACTCCTCCACCACCGCTATCTGATGGGTGACCGACGGAGAGTTAATATCCCTTTGGTCGGGTTTAAGCCCGATCCGATCATAGTCCGTAGCGACTCCCAAGGAGGCGATGCGATCCAAGAGCTCATTCAAAGAAGAGAGCTCCATTGGATCCATCTGCTCGGTGAATCCCGAGCCGACGTGGAGGCTGTTTTTGATGACCCGAGAAGTCATCGTCAGCGCGACGGCCGACGGGGCGGTCATGACGAAGCCGCCTAATCGGAGAGTTTGGCCTACAGCCAGGGCTCCCCCAGAGGTAACGTTGTCCCTGACAACGAGACGAGCCATCAGGCCTTATCGTGACGGCATAGTGGAACTCTCAATGAAAGCACCAATGTCGGTGTCAAAACCAGCGGATCTCGGGTAGGGGGTCCCGAAGTGTGCATCTAAGGCGGATGGTAACAGGAGGCGGGGAACACAATGTTTACCCAGGTTCGGTCCCTCTCGATGGAGGTAATACCCTACTTCCTGCTTCATTGATCTTGATGATATGATTATTACAAGAGTTGATCTACCACGAGATCGGAAAGGCTAAACCCTAGAAGCTAGCCTATGGTATGATTGTTGTTGTTCTACGGACTAAAACCCTCTGGTTTATATAGACATCAGAGGGGCTAGGGTTACACAGAGTCGGTTACAAGGGAGGAGATCTACATATCCGAATCGCCAAGCTTGCCTTCCACGCAAAGGAGAGTCTCATCCAGACATGGGATGAAGTCTTCAATCTTGTATCTTCATAGTCCAACAGTCCGGCCAAAGTATATAGTCCGGCTGTCCGAGGACCCCCTAATCCAGGACTCCCTCAGGTATCGATAGGTTTGTTCGGATATTATCTCATCTCTAGAGCTCACAAACATCCGGATGAAATAGATAAAAAAGTATCTTTTGCAAACAAAAGCATTCAACTGTTCAACCTGCATCCAAAACTTGTGAAGAAATAACTCTTATTGTGCTTTGCAGGAAATGATCTTCAAGAATTAGTTTTTGAGTATCCATTGTTATACATGTTGGCTACAGCTTACATGGCACTTTCTTATAGTCAATAATTGGCTATACTATTTAGGTATTAACCATGCCCTTATACACCTAGACGGAGGGATTAAATCAGGATGACTTGGAAGGGGGCAGAGGATATGTAAGAAATGGTTCATCATAAGTCTTTGACCAGTACTGTAGTAAACATTCATACATGGAAGATTCTAGACTAAACCATAAATGGGTACACTTTTATTCATGTGCGATACTCTAATAGAGCAAGATCATGCATGGAAGTCTCCACATGCTTAGACAGCGGATTACATTGAGCGAAGACTAATGATCAACATTTAACTTAGTAATGCAGATGTCCAGGTGAACCTCCTTGGAGTCCCCATGCACATTGTTAGGGCTCAAATAACACCATGCGTCTTCCATGTCCACATCGGCGGGAAGGTCCCAGCTCGGCAGAGTCCAAGTCAGCTTGACGTAGCTAGTGTCGCCGCCCACGTACCTACGAGGGGTAGTAATAGTGAGCACGCACCCATACATCGGCCTCGTGTCAGTGTCAACGTCAGCGGCGGCGCCCCTGACACACACTACAGAGATGTGGCGGCGGCCTGCGCGGGCCTCGCCGGTGGCCACGATAAAGAGGAAGACGCTATCGTCCTCCTCCGAGACTAGCAGGCGGCGTTGATCCTCCAGCGACTCCGGCACGGTGAACAGGTAGCACGTCTTGTACTTGATGTTCTTTGCCATGGGCCAATAGTGATCGCCGCACGCCTGCGTCAGGTGATGCACAATGTCCGTCGGCGAGCCCCAAAATGGCACCGGGCACTCATAGCAGTAGACGAAGGGCTCCTTGGAGGCATTGACCAGGCCGTCCATGAAACGGGAGTGGTTGTAGGGGACGTTCCGCCAGTTGAATATATGAGCAAGTTACTACGAGATTTACTACAAAATAAATCATCACGGCTATAATAGAGATTAAACTAATCATGCGGACTAGCATAGTAGATGAACATATCGAATCTAGGACATAGATTATAAACATGAATTCTACCACGATTTCGAACAGGAAGGACAGAAACACATATGGTGCAACGGGAGCAGCACCATTGGCGTTGAGGTTGTCGCCCATGTCATTGAGGAAGAGGTTGCCGAGGTCGGGGAAGAAGTCGTCATTGGTGAAGTCATCGCTGCTAGCAGTCGCGAGAGTGCGCTCCCCAAATTTCAACAACGCCCGCCGAATGGAGTGGAGGAGGGAGTGGCTGTAGGGGACGTTGCGGCCGCCGAATGGAGCGCAGGAGTATCCCACGAAGAAGTAGATGGTGCTCCTCCCTAGTCTCTATTCTTATCTCTATCTCTACTACTCTTCTTTGTTTTTTATAATATACTAGTTGTAGTTGTCAAATTGAATAGTACTGCGCCGTCCACTACACGCCCGGCTAAACATGCCTCCTCGCCTCCATCTAACCCCTCCGTTAAACCCGCATGCAAACCGAGAAACCTACTCCGGCCCGCGGGAGGAAATTTGCTGATTGCCGTTGGAGAATAATAGAGTCACATCCAATCCATTTGAGTTAATTGCGTGTATGATTCTCCCTCTATAAAAAGTTAATTGCATCCTTAATCTTGTATTCTAAGTACTCTGTGGGTTCCACTGTCAGTACAGTGTACATGACTTGCAGGCTGGCTACAGATTCGTACAGAAAGTTAAAAAGAAACAAATCCATGACTTGCAGGATTGGAGTTAGCACCGATGGAGGTTCATAGTCGTTCCACGCTCGAGCATTGAAGTTTGCAACTATTTTAGATTAGAACATACTACTCCTCCGGTGCTAGTAGTAGAGCAGAGTCCTACTCCACTACTACTCTACTCAAGCAAGTTAGGGCATAGTAGCAGGTATTGTAGGGAGTACCATTACTGTGATCACTCAAGCAAGTTGTCTGACTTTGATATGACCCTACGTTGTAGGCCGCCTGGTGTCCCTACACTTCCTAATCCCAAAACCTTTCAAAGAAAAGTGGCATGGCAGTTGCATGTGGTTCCTGGCTCGATCAGACGACGGCGAACGATTGATGATCGTTCGCACGTACCGGATGTGTTGTTTCGTGGAATACAATCACAGTCACTGCAAGGTCTTTGAGCAGGATCCCGGCTTCTCTGGGCCTTCAGGAATTTTTGGCTGGAGGTTGGTAAGTAGCCTTGGTACACACGCTCTGTTTGTCGGACTGAATTATCCGATTAACCAGGAGATAACCGATGGCAAGGATCATGATGGCAGCGCGGTTTCGTTCATCAGGCAAAACTGTGCGTACACAGCGTGCCATGCATCTCTGCATGCACCATACCCTGATATGTGCCGCCACATTCTGCAGCTCAAAGTAGGAGAGAGGGTCGCAAGTATCAGACTTCGACCTGCTGGCTGAAGTTTCCCCCGTCAGGCACCCATCTGGTTCAAGCTGTCAGCCAATCTCCATAGCTTAATAAATAGTAACGTCTAACTGAGCCAGTTATTTAGATGCGTACACTTAGTGTAGTAGGATCTTTATTTAGTTTGATGCATACACTTGTTCTTTTTTGGTAGCCCTTTTGTAATGATGGCTGATGTTTGGTTTGGAAGAGAGAGTTGCGTCTTCACTCTTCTGGCCTGCTTACTGCTTCTGTTGCACCCCCGACCCTGGTTGCTCCTGCTACTGTTTTCAATGTACAATCAGTAGTATACTTCGTCTGTTGGTTGAATAAATGTGTTGTTAGAACGACAAACACAATGTTTTGGAAGTCGTTGCACGGTTCGATCCTTTAGTGCCTCGTACCGTACGTAGCGCATACTATTTTTAGTACTGAACACATTTTCCACTTGTTGATAACATGCAACCCACTGATGAAGGCCCAATAGAGAAGCCCATAATTAACTGGAAGGGAGGCTCTCACATGAATCCGGCCCAGGTACATGGTCATGGTCCCCTAAACATAAATAAATAAATAAAGATAAATGCGCATGCACCAGTTCTTTAAATTAACGATTTAACAGGAGGATATTATTTCCTATGATAGTGTCGTTACATTCAGTCGATATTATTCTTCGGCAAAGATAGCGACCAGTCTTCTTCCTCCTAGTATTTTCTTCCTGCGACTAGCGGACCCATGCAAATTGTAGTCAACATCATAAATAGATCTGGTCCATTTTTATTTTTCAATAAGAATGTCCAACCCAGCCCAGTACATTGGCAGCAGCACTTTATCCTCCGCCTTGGTGCGCTCGCCGCGGCGCCGCCGTCCGGCCCTGTCAACATAGTTTTTTTTCGAAACGGTCCCTATCAACATAGTGAATCGGGAGATGACTGTAGTTGTGAGTATGACAGTACGGACCCACCAGGTCCACTCCCAAACACAAGCAAGCGCCGCTTTTACTACTCAGATGAACGCCTCCTTTTTTTACTCTAAGCCACCCTGCTGATATCTGGGACCCACATCATTTTCAACGTATAGTCAATTAATGACAAAATTGCACAACTTTTTTAGTAGTAATTCGGAAGAGCAGGCTATAAACTGGGTTGTGCGGTCTCTGTGGCCCGTGTAACAACATGACCAGCCCAGCAGTTTTTCCTTTGGGAAAATAGGTAGCCCAGTATTTCTTTTTGAAGAATACCCAATCTAGGCCTATTTGTTTTCTCCGACTTACTGGGCTACAAATCTTTCAAGACGAGGAGGGATGCACTCCGGTCTTGCCAAAGAGTATGGTCAGTGTCTGTTAAAAGTAATATCAAAAGGGGTTGAAAATTCCAAAAAAATTATAGCAAATGGGATATTAGTTTTTTTGTTTTTGTTCTTCACTCATATCTTATACATATTTCATTGGATTTAACATGACATAGTACTAATTTATTTTTAAATTTGTTTTAGTATGGCTACTAATTTTTGGATTAAGAATATTTTGTTCCCCAGCAAAAATTTGCGAATTTTCAAAATTTCCCACATATTTAGTTAATTTTTTAACCCTAGTACTGACCAGAAAATGGGCATCATTTTTTAAAATGGAAAACAGGCTGCAATAAATTCCATATGAATTAGAAAATGAGTAAAAATTATAAAAAATAATAGCAAATGGGTTGTACACGCCACAGATTTCGAGGCTGACTTGTTTACTCAAGGCTTTGTCAATCAACACACGATTCTAGCAGCAGTGACTGTTGGATGTCCATCCAACGGCCGACGTGCTTCTTCAATCTTGGATCTTCCTGCTCCAGCCGCCTAAACTAGCGCCGGCAGGACTGCCTGCTCCCTCCGCTTGTGGCCTGCTGTGATGTCGAGCGGGCTTCTCCGGCCCACCCAACTCCCACCGCTGGCCTGGCTGCACGCAATCAACTGCCTCCTTATTACGCGAAAAAATGATTCCTCCCACTGACATCTGGGGCGCACCGGTTGGGAGGCTGACCTGTGGGCCTACTAAGTTGACGCGTACGCAGGCCTTGTCAACTTAGTCAGCAAATGATTCTAGCAGCTATAACCGTTGGATTTGAATCGAACAGTCATGCTGCTTCTTCAATCGCTGCTCTTCTTGCACCAGCCGCCCAAACCAGCACCGGCGAGACCGCCTGCTCCTGCCTCCAGTGGCCGGCTGTGCTGCCGTTGAGGCCTCATCGCCCCCTACTACTCCCACCGCTAGCCAGGCCCTGCGGCGATGGCAGCCTCACACCGCAGCCGAACCAGTGAACCCTCGTACTCCTCTCCGCGTGGGCATCCACTGCCGCATCTTCCCCGGCTCCGCGTCGTCCCGTTCCTAGGCCTCGTTGTCGTCCATAGCCTTGGTGCTCTCGGCACGGCGTGGTCAATGTGGTCAATGACCGACTTCCATCGGAAGAGTACTGCACATGGAGAGGCTGATAGATGGGTCCACGGCCATAACCCAGTTTTTTGTTATTTGCCAAGTAAGTCGCTTTGTCAGGCCTGTTGGGCTGCAAATCTTTCAAGACGAGGAGAGGTTTCATTCGGCTGGCCGAGAAAATGGCCTATCAGTAATGAGAAATGAGATGTACATTTTTAAAACACATCAAACCGGCAATTAATTTCAAATTTCTTTTTTCATTTCGAGATTTTAAATTGCATTGATTTTTATGCGTGGACAATTTCTTGGATTTTATATTGGTATATATTTATTTTTAAAATCAGTTTGAACATGACTCGAAATTTCGGGATTAAAAATAGTTCGTTCCGCACCGAAATATGCAAAATTTCATATAATTTTTTTAACCGTGGCCACAATATGCGTTGTAATGCTAACAAAAAGAATATGGGCTCCAAAAAAAACCTTATGAATTAGCAAATGGGCTGTAAATTATTAGAAATAATGGCAGATTGGTTGTATGATGTTTTCCACAGATTTGAGGCTTTCTTAAAAAAGGTTGACGCACAAGCAGTGACTGTTGGATGTCCATCCAACGGCCGCCGTGCTTCTTCAATATCTGCTCTTCCTGCTCCAGCCGCTCAAACAAGCACCGATGGGACTGCCTGCTCTCTCCTCCCCGCGGCCTGCTGTGCTGCTGCGCCGCACCGCCCCACCGTACTCCCATCGCTGGCCTAGCCATCCCTCTACTCACCCACACCTGCTGTTATTCTTTGGTGACGGCAGACGAACCAGTAAACCCTCGTACAGTCGTACTCCCCTCCGCGTGGGAAACAACTACCGAGTCTTCCTTGGCTCCGTGTCGTTCCCTTCCTAGGCCTCACCGTCGTCCACTGCCCTGGTGCTCTCAGCGCAACCTGTTCAACGTGGTCAACGACCGACATGCATCTGAAGTGGACTGTAGGTGGAGAGGCTGACAGCTGGGTCACGGCCGCACGCAAGGAAATGCCTCCTTATTCCGCGCAAAGTAATGATTCCTCCACCTGACATCTGGGACCCACCGAAAGGGCCTCTATATTTCGCGGGAAAAACATTACCGCCGCTGACAGCTCGGACCTACCAGCTATATCTTCGCATGCAAGGAAGTGCCTCCTTATTACGCATAAAACAATGAATACTCCCCCTGCTAGCTGGGACCCAGTATAGTGGGAGGCTGACTTGTGGGCCTACTTAGTTGACGGGGATGGAGGGCTTTGTCAACTTAGCCAATATGCACGGTTTTAGCTCCAGTGATCGTACGATGTCCATCCAACGGCCGTAGTGCTTCTTCAACCTCTGGTCTTCTTGCTCCAGCCGCCCAAAGCAGCACCGGCTGTGTCGCATGCTCCTGCCTCCCGTGGCCGGCTGTGCTGCCGCGGAGCCCTCACCTCCCCCTACTATTCCCACTGCTGGCCAGGCCCTGCGGCGACGGCAGCCTCACACCGCAGCCGAACGAGTGAACCCTCGTACTCCTCTCCGCGCGGGCTTCCACTGACGCGTCTTCCCCGGCTCCGCGTCGTCCCCTTCCTAGGCCTCACCGCCGTCCCCTTCCTAGGCCTCGCCGTCGTCCACCGCCCTGGTGCTCTCGGCGCGGTGTGGTCAACGTGGTCAAGGAACGACTTCCATCGGAAGAGTACTGTACATGGAGAGGCTGACAGCTGGGTCCACGGCAGCCGGAAGGAAGTGCCTCCTTATTACGCGGAAAATAATTATTCCTCCACCTGATAGCAGGGACCCACCGGAAGGACCACCGTATTTGGCGAAAAAACGTTTCCCCCCTGACTGCTGGGACCCACCGGACGGGCCACCGTATTTCGCGAAAAAATGTTCCCCCCGCTGCCAGCTCGGACCCACCGGAAGTGTCGCCTTATTACGCACAAAAAAATGAATACTCCCCCTGCTAGTTGGGACCCACCTTGGTGAGTGGCTGACTTGTGGGCCTACTAAGTTGATGTGGAGGACTGCTTTGTCAACTTAGTCAATATGAACGATTCTAGCTCTAGTGACCGTATGATGTCCATCCAACGGCCGTTGTGCTTCTTCAATCTCTGATCTTCTTGCTCCAGCCGCCCAAAGCAGGGCCGGTCGTGCCGCATGCTCCTGCCTCCCATGGCCGGCTGTGCTGCCGCGGAGGCCTCACCGCCCCCTACTATTCCCACCGCTAGCCAGGCCCTGCGGTGACGGCAGCCTCACACCGCAGCTGAACCAGTGAACCCTCATACTCCTCTCCGTGCGGGCTTCCACTGCCACGTCTTCCCCGGCTCCGCGTCGTCCCCTTCCTAGGCCTCACCGTCGTCCACCGCCCTGGTGCTCTCGGCGCGGCGTGGTCAACGTAGTCAAGGAACGGCTTCCATCGGACGTGGACTGCACGTGGAGAGGCTGGCAGCTGGGTCTACGACCGCAGCAAGGAAGTGCCTCCTTATTACACGCAAAATAATTATTCCTCCAGCTGACAACGGGGACCCACCGGACGGGCCACCGTATTTCATGAAAAAACGTTTCCCCCTGACTGCTGGGACCCACCAGCTACATCTTCGCACACAAGGAAGTGCGTCCGGGCAAAAAAAAGATTTGCCCCCGTGACTGCTGGGACCCACCAGCTACATCTTCGCATGCAAGGAAATGCCTGACAGTCGGGACCCACCTGGTCGAAGCGTACGTAGCGTTGTCATTCTGGTCGCGAACGTGTACGTACATACTGGTCGATGTAGAGGCGTGCACATGTCGTAGTAGAGGCGCGCACGTAGCATGTTCACGTACGTACAGCGGCCAGTGTGCAAGAAAGAAAATACGGCCACGTACATACATATGGGCAGGGTCTCGAACGCCTACTCGCGCATACGTACGGCCAGGGCTCGTGTACATGGCTGGGTCGGAACGAAGAAACAGCGTCATTGTCGTGTTCATGGGGAGCCAACCGGCTGGGTCGAAACGGAATGCGTCGTCGTGTTCATCAGGAGGGCTTGGACGGAACAACTGATGGAAACGAGGCCTGGCGTACCGCAGGACGGAGTAAACGGCCTTGTGTTCGACCGGCCACGTTCGAAACGGGATCCTGTTCATCGGGAGGGGTCTGGCGTACCGCAAAACAGAGGAAACGGACCTCCTACGGTCGAAATGGGGGTCCTGTTGATCGGGAGGGGTGCGGCATACCGCAAAACGGAGGAAACGGACTTGTGTTGTAGCGTTACGGTCGAAACGGGGGTCATGTTCATCAGGAGGGGTGTGGCGTACCACAAAACGGGACTCCACGGGATACTATTCATCTCCACCGTCGACCCCCTCCAGCCTCCACGGGCTACTGTTCATCCACCGTCGACCTCCTCCGGCCTCCACCTGCGACTGTTCATCCACGGGCTCATGTTCATCCAGCCTCCACCGTGCGCTACTCCACCGGCTACTGTTCAACCAGCCCTCTCCACGGGCTCCTGTTCAACCACCCCTCCACGGGCTACTGTTCATCCTGCCCTCCACTGTCTACTGTTCATCCTACCCTCCACGGGGTGGTCTTGTTCATCCTGCCCTCCATGGGGTCCTGTTCATCCAGCCCCAACCGGCTCGATCGATCGGGGTACTGTTCATATAGAGGCAACACCACGGGGTCCTGTTCATCCACCCCCACCGGGAACTGTTCATCCACCCCCCCCCCCAACGCTCACTGTTCATCCAGAGGCAGCATCGATCAGCTTCAGTTAGCAGCAGTAGCGAAGGAATTGCTCGATCGGGTTTAGTTAACAGCCATCGATTGATCGCTCGGGTTCAGTAACGCGTAGCCTGCAGTGCAATCGCTTGGGTTCAGTTAGAGCCCAACGCCTCGCACACACACGCGTACGTACGAGAGAAACGCGCATCGCTCGGCCCCCGACCACCCACCGTAACCGGGGACTCCCCGATATTTTCCGCGCCCTGGCTTCAACCACAGTTTTTTCCGTCATGGACAGCCCAAAGAATGTCATGCAGCTGCGTCTCCGGCTCGCCCAGGACGAAAAGCCCATTTTCTGTCATGATTTTTTTTCATAAAAGTAGGACCCCACCACATCTATGATGATACCGGGTTTTGTCACAATTATCGTCATAGAAGTGTCATAGGTATGACAGAAAAAAAATTCGTTCGGCCCAAAATGTCACGGATGTGTCTTTTTTTGTAGTGTTAGTCATAAAGAACTCACATACTTATTGCAAAAATCTACAAGTCATCAAAACCAAGCACTACGCGCATGCTCCTAGGGGGATAGATTGGTAGGAAAATACCATCGCTTGTCCCCGACCGCCACTCATAAGGAAGACAATCAAAGAAACACCTCATGCTTCAAATTTGTTACACAACGGTTACCATACGTGCATGCTACGGGACTTTAAATGGCGGTTTTCTATGTGAAGGGAAACGGGCAATCCAAACTTCAAATGATATAAGCGAAGCACATGAAGCATTCTATAAAGCCATACTCAAAAGATATAAGTGAAGTGCAAAGAACATTCTATAAATCAACCATGGACTATCTCATACCAGCATGGTGCATCAAAGAAAAGTGAACACTAAATGCAAAATACGCTCCAAGATTTGCACATATCACATGAACAAAACGAAACTGAAAACATACCGATACTTGTTGAAGCAAGATGGGATGCCTTCCGGGGCATCCCCAAGCTTAGACGCTTGAGTATCCTTGAATATTTACTTGGGGTGCCTTGGGCATCCCCAAGCTTGAGCTCTTGCCTCTCCTCCTTCTCCTTATATCGAGACCTCCTCGATCTTTGATCACTTCATCCACACAAAACTCAACAGAAAGCTCGGTAAGATCCGTTAGTATAATAAAGCAAATCATTACTATAAGTACTATTGCAAACCAACTAATATTTTGTTTTTGCACTGTATCTACTGTAATATAACTTTTACATGGCTTAATCCACTGATATAAATCAATAGTTTCATCAAAACAAGCAAACAATGCATCAAAAACAGAATCTATCTTAAACAGGACAGTCTGTAGTAATTTGAACATTCACCATACTTCTGTTACTCCAAAAATTCTGAAAAATTTAGAAACAATTAACAATTTGTATAGAAAGACAGTGCAAAAAAGTTTTAGAACCGTTTGACGTTCCAGTAAAAAATGTAAAATCGCGCACTACAGCCAAAGTTTCTGTTTTGCACCGCACAAACCAACAAGCAATGTAAACATCCTAAAGGCAAATATTGGCACATTACTTTTATAATACAATGGAATTGTACAAGGGGGTAATTATTTTTGTTGAAAATTTTCTGTAATCAAGGGTCACAAAGTTTCCATGGGCATGAACAAAGTTCAAGGCTAGCTCCCACTTTAACAATGCTCGTCTTTCTTACTTTCGCTTTTCTTTTTGAAAAAGTTTTAGGTTCCCCTCTTTTTTGTTTTTAAACTTTATACAAGCACACAATAGAAATAAACGACTCTCTAAAACTTCTGGGTTGTCTCCCTAGCAACGCTTTCTTTAAATCCATTAAGCTAGGCATATAGTGCTCAAGTAATGGATCCACCCCGAACCCAAGGAATATCAAAACCAATTTTAATTAACTATGATTTGTGATTTAGTAGTGAGCACAAAGTAACATATATCATGCAATGACGAAGTCTAACTCTCTTCCTATGCATCGGCATGTCATAGAAGAACAATTCATGCACACATAGTAAAGGCCAATGCATAGTATAAACAGTTTCTTGCAATTTTATCATATTGGAAACATGGAGAGGCAGAGATGTAGTTCCTATCTCATAATAATTGCAAGTAGGAGCAGCAAGCACATGCATATTATATCTATCAAAATCATCATGTGTAGTAGTGAAACGCAACCCATCGATATAATCCTTAATAAGGGCAAACTTCTCCGATATAGTGTAGTCGGGAGAATTCAAAAAGATAATAGGACTATCATGCGTGGGTGCAATAGCAACAATTTCATGTTTAACATAAGGAACTATAGCAAGTTCATCTCCATAAGCATAATTCATATTGGCATCTTGGCCACAATCATAGCAAGCACCATCAAGAAGGGATATTTCAAAAGAATCAACGGGATCATAACGATCATCATAACATTCATCCTTCGGTAAATTTGAAGGGAAATTAAACAATGTATGGGATAAAGAGTTACTCTCATTTGATGGTGGAAACGGGTGATCAATCCGCTCTTCCTCCTTTTGTTCTTCACTCTCCTCCTCATCTTTTTCATCCAATGAGCTCACAATGTCATTAATTTCTTCTTCCATAGACTCCTGCAAAATTTTAGCCTCTTCTTGGACAGCGGAGGAATCCTCAATATATGGTTTAATATAAGGATTAGAAGCATAATTATCATAGCAATATTTAAGTATGGCCAAATTTTCAGATTTGTAGAGAGTAGTATCACACTCTTCAATAAAAGAAGCAATTTCGCAAGAACCCCTAAAAGCAACAAATTCTTCAATTTTTTGAACATCATAGTAATTATAAACACCCTTATTATACGAAGATATGATTCCATTATCACTAAACTCACATTGGTAAGGAAGGTGTTTCTTAGGGTCTTCAGAACAACAAGTACAATCATATATTTCACATAAATTACAAGCATAGCATTGCAAACAATGAATTTGATCCAGTAAAAGTTTCCCATTTTCAGATATGCGGTGTTGCACATAACAAGCATGCTCATCTAAAGATTTGCCCTCAACTAAGCTTTGGGGTTTCAGCCCGAGCACATAGGGATCGAAGATGATCCAAGTAAAAAGCTTCAGTAGTGTGATAGATTTTGAGTGGTTCTTCAACCATTGGTTCAGTAGGTACCACTATTTTTTGGTATTTTGTGTTTCCTACCCATAACTAAAGATAGAAAATAAGAGCAAAAAATAAAAACTACTTAGTGATAAAACAAACAAGCACACACGAGAATATTCACCCCACGCTATAACTCCCCGGCAACGGCGCCAGCAAAAGGTCTTGATAACCCACAAGTATAGGGGATCAATTGTAGCCTCTTTCGATAAGTAAGAGTGTCGAACCCAACAAGGAGCTAAAGGTAGAACAAATATTCCCTCAAGTTTTATCGACCACCAATACAACTCTACGCACGCTTGACGTTCGCTTTACCTAGAACAAGTATAAAACTAGAAGTACTTTGTAGGTGTAACGGGATAGGTTTGCAAGAATATAAAGAGCATGTAAATAAAAACTAGTGGCTGTTTTAGGTAAAGAAGTAATAAAGTTAGTATAGATTCTGTGGAAAAGTGGTGGTAGGAGTTGCGAAATTGTCCCTAAGCAATTGACTACTTTACTAGACCGATAGCAAGTTTTTGTTGGGGAACATAGTAATTTTAAAAAAAATTCCTACACACACACAGGATAATGGTGATGCATAGAAATGAGAGGGGAGAGTGTGTCCACGTACCCTCGTAGACCGAATGCAAAAGCGTTAGCACAACACGGTTGATGTAGTCGTACGTCTTCACGATCCGACCGATCCAAGTATCGAACGCACGGCACCTCCGACTTCTACACACGTTCAACTCGATGACGTCCCGCGAGCTCCGATCTAGCAAAGCTTCATAGGAGAGTTTCGTCAGCACGATGGCGTGATGACGGTGATGATGTTGCTAGCGACGCAGGGCTTCGCCTAGGCACCGCTACGATATAACCGAGGTGGAATATGGTGGAGGGGGCACCACACACGGCTGGAATAGATCAACTGGTCAACTTGTGTGTCTAGAGGTGTCCCCCTGCCCCCGTATATAAAGGAGCAAGGAGGAGGCCGGCCGGCCCTCTATGGCGCGCCAGGAGGAGGAGTCCTTCTCCTAGTAGGAGTAGGACTCCCCTCATTCCTACTCGTACTAGGAGGGGGAAAGGAAGGGGAGAGGGAGAAGGAAAGGCCCCCTCTCTCCTAGTCCAATTCGGACCAGAGAGGGAGGGGCGCGCGGCCTGCCCTAGGCCAGCCCTCTCTCTCTCCACTAAGGCCCATAAGGCCCATTATTTCTCCCTGGGGGGTTCCTTGCTATTAGTTTTGCAGGGAGGTACCAAAGTAATCCAAGAGTGGACCACTGGACAGCGGTCAAGAACATCCTGAAGTACCTGAAAAGGACTAAGGATATGTTTCTCGTTTATGGAGGTGACAAAGAGCTCATCGTAAATGGGTTTATGGAGGTGACAAAGAACTCATCATAAATGGTTACGTTGATGCAAGCTTTGACACTGATCCGGACGATTCTAAATCGCAAACCGGATACGTGTTTATATTAAACGGTGGAGCTGTCAGTTGGAGCAGTTCTAAACAGAGCGTCGTGGCGGGGTCTACATGTGAAGCGGAGTACATTGCTGCTTCGGAAGCAGCAAATGAAGGAGTCTGGATGAAGGAGTTCATATCCGATCTAGGTGTCATACCTAGTGCATCGGTTCCAATGAAAATCTTTTGTGACAATACTAGTGCAATTGCCTTGGCAAAGGAATCCAGATTTCACAAGCGAACCAAGCACATCAAGAGACGCTTCAACTCCATCCGGGATCAAGTCCAGGTGGGAGACATATAGATTTGCAAGATACATATGGATCTGAATGTTGCAGACCCATTGACTTAGCCTCTTCCACGAGCAAAACATGATCAGCACCAAGGCTCCATGGGTGTTAGAATCATTACTGTGTAATCTAGATTATTGACTCTAGTGCAAGTGGGGGACTGAAAGAAATATGCCCTAGAGGCAATAATAAAGTTATTATTTATTTCCTTATATCATGATAAATGTTTATTATTCATGCTAGAATTGTATTAACCGGAAACATAATACATGTGTGAATACATAGACAAACAGAGTGTCACTAGTATGCCTCTAATTGACTAGCTCGTTAATCAAAGATGGTTATGTTTCCTAGCCATAGACATGAGTTGTCATTTGATTAACGGGATCACATCATTAGGAGAATGATGTGATTGACTTGACCCATTCCGTTAGCTTAGCACTTGATCGTTTAGTATGTTGCTATTGCTTTCTTCATGACTTATACATGTTCCTATGACTATGAGATTATGCAACTCCCGTTTACCGGAGGAACACTTTGTGTGCTACCAAATGTCACAACATAACTGGGTGATTATAAAGGTGCTCTACAGGTGTCTCCAAAGGTACTTGTTGAGTTGGCGTATTTCATGATTAGAATTTGTCACTCCGATTGTCGGAGAGGTATCTCTGGGCCCTCTCGGTAATGCACATCACTATAAGCCTTGTAGGCATTGTAACTAATGATTTAGTTGCGGGATGATGCATTACAGAACGAGTAAAGAGATTTGCCGGTAAGGAGATTGAACTAGGTATTGAGATACAGATGATCGAATCTCGGGCAAGTAACATACCGATGACAAAGGGAACAACGTATGCTGTTATGCGGGTTGACCGATAAAGATCTTCGTAGAATATGTGGGAGCCAATATGAAAATCTAGGTTCCGCTATTGGTTATTAACCGGAGACGTGTCTCGGTCATGTCTACATAGTTCTCAAACCCGTAGGGTCCACACGCTTAAAGTTCGATGACGATCGGTATTATGAGTTTTTGTGTTTTGATGTACCGAAGGTAGTTCGGAGTGCCAGATATGATCACGGACATGACGAGGAGTCTCGAAATGGTCGAGACGTTGTGTTTTGATGTACTGAAGGTAGTTCGGAGTGCCAGATATGATCACGGACATGACGAGGAGTCTCGAAATGGTCGAGACATAAAGAACCGTGGTTCCCGACCGTTGTTACCGACCTTGCATTTCGGATATCATTGTTACCGGCCTAACATTGTTACGGAAACATTGTTATGGACCCAGCATATTTACATAAGCCTGGTCGTAAAACAATGTAACGCACCAGAGGCAGAACCGGGACAAGCATCAACACGGGAACATTTGGATTATGTACTATTTGTCAGTTACGTTCTCAAATCATATAGTTTTGTCTTATAAGCTCTTCTATTAAGGAAGATACACTCGCCAGGAACAATGTTACGGGTTTCGAATGTATTCAAGAGTAGGCTGTGAAGGCAGAACCGGACCTTCTAAACAAAGTTATGATTCCCGAATTGGAGTTTGTTGCGTCCACCGTTAGCTACCCGAAAGACATTGTTAGGGATCCTGTTGTCACCATCCATGGTCCGGCTAAAGGAACAGCATGGTTCCCAACCATGCGCCATCCGGGGAACATTGTTATGAAAAACATTGTTACCGACCTTGCATTGCGGATATCAAACATTGTTACTGCCCTAACATTGTTACAGAAACATTGTTATGGACCCAGCATATTTACATAAGCCTGGTCGTAAAACAAGGGAACATTTGGATTACGTTCTATTTGTGAGTTACGTTTTCTAACCATATAGTTTTGTTTATATAAGTCTTATAAGCTCTTTTATTAAGGAAGATACACTCGCCAGGAATAATGTTACGGGTTTGGGATGTATTTAAGCGTAGGCTGTGAAGGCAGAACCGGACCTTCTAAACAAAGTTACGATTCCCGAATTGGAGTTTGCTGCGTCCACCGTCGGCTACCCGAAAGACATTGTTAGGGATCCTGTTGTCACCATCCATGGCCCAGCTAAAGGAACAGCATGGTTCCCGACCGCGAGGGAACAAAGAAGGCCCCGCCGCTGCTAAGGCCTCTGCCAAGTTAGGGCGTGGAAGATCTGAACGGACAAACTTCCAATCTACAACTCCCAGTTCGTCGTGATCTTCAGAAAACATCCACAAAAGATTTTGTATAGAATGCTGGCCAGGAGCAGCTCGGCAGCATGAGCTGGTGTTTGGCCAAGGACATGAAAGACAAGATCGTCAACCAAGTCCTCCCGCACGGCTACATCTCGCCGGACCTTTCAAAGGGCAACGAGGCGTTCTCTGTCCCCGTTTTCAATGACGTGGATGAAGACAGGTCTCTCCTTGACTTCGACTACATTTCCCACCCAAAATTTCCATTATCCCTCGTGCCTCCACCGGTAAAGCTGTATTAGGGCTGCCGTTGTGTGGTGTGTGGGTCGGACTGCAGCTGCTTGAGGAAAAATGGTGGAGGTGCGGTGTATAATGAGGATGGCACCCTCATCAGGGGAAGACCAGTAGTGTACGAGTTGGTGCTCTTTGTGGTTGCACCATGAGGAGCTGCTTCAACAGGTCGACCCAAGTTGGGATGGAGCACCGGCTGGAGGTGTTCAGGTCCATGCAGACGGATTGGGGTGTCAGGACACTGGACTTGATACAGCCAGGCGCTTTTGTATGCGAGTACAGCAGAGACGTGGTCACTGGCGATGTCACCATGGATGAGGGCTGCATCCTTGATCCAAAGAGGTTTCCCAAGAGGTGGAGAGAGTGGGGATATGCCTCTGATGCACTTCCAGAAGACAAGGAGTACGTCCACATCGAAGTTCCCCAAGCTGTGCTTCCCGATACTGTATGTGAATCAGTTCTTCTGCCTCAGTTCCCCCATTTCCAAGAGCCAGGCTATATACTCGATGTGTCTCGTCGGAGGAATTTTGCCAGCTACATTAGCCACAGCTGCGTCCCCAATGCCTTTGTCCAGTTTGTTATCCGTGCAGGGGAAAATCAGTCATGCACTCACCTGATGGTGTTTGCCATGGATGTCATCCCACCTATGCGGGAGCTGAGCATCAATTATGGCATAGATCAGCAAATTTGTTCATGACAGGGTTCGTTGAGATGTCCGACTAGCTGGCTCATCGGTTGAAGTGGAGGATCTTACTGTTAGCACCATTTGTACGCCAGGTGTATTCTCAAAGCTACAAGTCCTGCTACCTACTATGGGATGAACAATTCTTGGTTCATTTTGCTGTCTCATTTACAATGGCCCGTTGGTTGCAGCGGAGGAATCCAATATCGAAGGGAAAATTTTCATTCACCCCACTACTTCCTTTTGTTGTGGAGAAAAGGGATGTCTTGCTAATAGAGTGCCTGAGTATATGCTCTCCAATTCATCATCATGAATTAGAGAGCATATACTCCCTACGTTCCATGATGCTTGTAGTGGTTTTAGTTTTGAGCGACAAATACTCACATATATTATTAGATATTTCTGAATTAAGGGTTTCCCCAATTTCATTTCCGAAAAGGATAAACAGCCACCAGGCAGGATATACTCCCCGGTTCCCAAATACAAGTCTTTTTGAGATTCCAACAAGGGACTACATACAGAGCAAAATGAGTGGATCTACACTCTAAAATATGTCTATATACATCCATATGGTGTAGTCCATTTGAAATATCTACAAAGACTTATTATGACTGAACTAAGGAATTGCTCCCCCGTATCGGCATACTCCCCCGATGTTTATTGGGTTTAGCTCGGAATTGGTATCAATGAACAAGTATCCATTGAATACTTATCAAGGCCTTATTCCTTAAAAACTTCTTTACTGGGAGCTCGTTATGCATGACATCATGAAACAATAATATATTCATAAACTTAAATAATTTCTTATGAAAAGCTTTAAATCCGCTGAAGAGTTTACCATTTGTGAGTTGCGTCTACAAGGGAAACATTGTTATGATCCCATCTGGCCTAGTAGAAGGAAACCATAATTACCGACCATGCCCTGCGAACGGAAAACATTGTTATGACCCAGCTTATTTACGTAGTCCTGGTCGTAAAACAACGTTACGGACCAAAGCCAGAACCGGGACCAGCGTCAACAAGGGAACATTTGGATTAGGTACCATTTGTGAGTTACGTTGCAAATCATATACTTTTGTTTATAAATCTTATAAGCTCTTTTAAGGAAGATCCACAGGCCAGGAACAATGTTACTGATGATCGGTGCTTTATTTCGCTACTCATAATGTTACTACCTCCATAGTGGATAGTGTCATGATCTTGTTACAATGGAAAGTATCATTTACTCCCTCCGTTCCAAATTACTCGTCATGGTTTTAGTTCAAATTTCTCTACTCTTATAAAAAACCGAGTTGGTGATGATGGTGTGACTGCCATCTTCCAATATAAACCGTGATGTTCCCTTGTTGACGGATGTTGATGACAGAAAAGCTTCTATAAAAAATATTGTGTGGATGTTTTCTGAAGCACCCATCATGGTCTGATCACACGACATCTTGTGCATGGCAAGATCGATGGATCATCACAATACGGGGGAGTGGCAACAATGTTTTGGTCATCAGCGTTGCCTTCATCCAAGTGACACAGCGCAAAGAAGCTGTGTTTGCTGTCATTTATAACATTGTTACGGGCGGGAACAGCATCGTTACTGACTGTGCACCCTTTGCACGCCCACAAACTGAAAACATTTCCACCGACCCTCCATAACAATGTTTCTATTGTTGCGCTGGAACCGTAACAATGTTCCTTTGTTCATGCAGGACCAGCAACAATGTTTTCCGTGCATCGTGGGCCATCGTTGCTAACATTGTTACGGACGCAGTGCAAAAAGCATTGTTACCGAGCCTGCCCTCGCACCACGGGAAACATTGTTCCACAACAAAGGGAAAACATTGTTACGCAGGGTTGGTAGAATGTGGTTTCATGAAAGTGGTACATTGTTACGGACCCAGCAAGAAGCAGCGTGTGTTGTCACTCGAAACATTGTTGGTACCCATTGCTACCAACGGTCAAGGAAGATCTACTACTGGTCAGGAACAATGTTATGTATATATATATAAAGATGGCGCGTACCTTGGTCTTACGGGAAAAAAATAAGGAGTCGGCATCCCATTTTTTTGACTATGTACTGCAAGGCAACAGCCTCACAGTGTTTTATTAGATAAAAAAAGGTCTACATAATTACAGAGAAACTAGAAGCAAAGAAAGTAATACTTACAAGAGATCAATGAGAGAGAGGCTATCCAGGAAACTAGACTATCCCTATATTTACATTTGATTCTATGAGGTAATAAGGAAATATCATGTATGAAGTTCCTCCTCCAAGAAATGAAGGTAGGTCTCTCATTTCTAAAGATTTTCCCATTCCTTTGAATCCAGATGTTCCAAGTAGCAGTAAAAACCACCTCAGTGAAGAAAGGATAACCAAAGTCCCTCCTAGCAGCAAGAGCCATTTCATATGTATTCTGGTTGCGTTGAGCATTCCAAGAAATCCCAAGGTAATTCCAAACCCTCTGGCTGAAGTTGCAGGCAAAGAAAAGGTGTGCACGATCCTCATGTGTAGCAGAGAGGCAAAGAACATACGTATCATCCTGGATGATCCAGTTCCTGCGTTGCATCATATCCCTAGTGTTTAAACGGTCCATTAAAAGAAGCCATCCAAACACTTTAAACTTTAGCGTGCAGGCACACTTCCAAATCCATTTGAAGATGGGATCAACCACCAAATGTGAGAAGCAAGACTCATAATATATCTTTGATTTGAACTCCCCAGATTTGGAAGGCCACTTCCATATGTCCTTACCCTCCTCATTCAAGTTGACTAAAGTGAGCAAGTCTTGGAGCTGAGTTAGTTCAGTATATGCCTCTTGCGATAGAGGCAGATGAAAGTGCTCCGAGATCTCTGGAAGCTCCAAAAACTCTCTGACAGTGATTGTGTCATTAATGACAAAAGAATGGAGCCTAGGGAATTTCTCGCACAAAAGTACCGCATTATTTCCCAGCTGCCATCGATCAAGCCAGAATACCACCGTGTTGCCAGCATGCACTTGTGGGACGGCTAACTTGCAGAAGTTGGTGTACAATCTCATGACATCCCTCCACTAAAAAGAGCCACAACTTTGTGTAACCTGTGGCGGCGAAGCAGCATAATAAGTGTGCCAAATTAATGTGACCCAAGGCACGTCCATTCTATTAAAAAACTTGAAAAGATGCTTGAGTAACAAGGCTTCGTTTTGGAGACCCAAATTTAGCACACCCAAACCACCACACTTCTTAGGTCTACAGACCCGATCCCAAGCAGCTAAGGATTGTCGAGGATTATCTGTGTTGCATCTCCACAGACATTGACGCATGATTCTCTCAATCTGTTGCAAGATGCCCTTAGGGAGAGATAATGTGCACAGGAAGTAGATTGGCATTGAACAAAGTACTGACTGTAGCAGTTGCAGCCGACTGCCTTGATTTAGCAAACACGAGGAAGCAGACAGCCTTCACTCAATACGATCCACAAGTGGCAGCAAATCATAGATCGTGGGTCTAGAAGTGCCCATAGGTAGCCCTTGGTATGTGAAAGGCATAGATCCTACATCACAGCCTAGTAGGTTGGCGACCCGAGCGCCCTCTTCATCATTCATATTGATTGGAATAAGATATGACTTACTGAAGTTGACTCGTAAACCAGTTGATGTTGCAAAGGTAGTGAGCATCTCCTTAAAAGCGATCAGCTGGTCATCAATAGCAGGCAAAACAATAAGTGTGTCATCGGCATATTGTACGATCGGGTAGTCATTGGAGTTTGTTGGGATTGGTAAAGTGAGAATGCCTCTTGAGCACATCTCATTGACTACAGACTGAAGCAAATCCACTGCAATGACAAATAATAGCGGACATAGCGGGTCTCCTTGGCATACACCCGATCTGCAAACAAAATGATTACCCGGCACACCATTTAAGAGGACAGAAGAAGAACCTGTGGACAAAATGCTATTAATCCAGCCAGTCCAACAAGCATCAAAACCCTTGCATTGTAGGATTCGGAGGATGGCCTCATGCTCAAGTGTATCAAAGGCCTTAGTGAAATCAAGCTTGAGGAGGAGGATGGGTCGTTTAGATGCTTTGCATTGATGAATATATTCGAAACACCAGGCTAGACAGTCTTGTATAGATCGGCAACGAAGAAAACCGTATTGGTTGCGGTGTATGCATCTCAGAATCACTTTTTGTAGGCGATTGGCTAGCAGCTTAGTCAGGAACTTTAAACACGTGTTTGTCAAGGAGATCGGCCTGAAATCACCAACCACTTCTGGACTTAGCTTCTTGGGGACCAAGGTGATTAAGGAATTGTTGAGACATTCCAAATTACACCTCCCCTCATAAAATTCATTGACAAGTTGCATAAAATCCTCCTTGAGAATAGACCAGCACCTCTTTAAGAACAGACCAGTAAAGCCATCCGGGCCCGGAGCACGGTCGCATGGCATGTTCTTAATTACAGCATCAACCTCAGAATCCGTGAATGGCAAAGACAGATCTTCCAGACCGTCAACTCTCTGAATTAAATTGGGCAGATCAAAACCCATTTGTATTCCTTTTGCATGGCCCATGCGTTGATTGAAATCAGACCAAAACATGCCCGCCAACATTTGGTGATCAGAGACCACCTCACCCGCCGAATTCTTGATTGAAGAAATCGTATTCCTTCGATATCTTTCGATGGCCATAGCGTGGAAAAATTTAGAATTTTCTTCCCCAACCTTAATGCTTCGGATCGTGCGGCGTTGTTTCCAATAAACATATTGCCAGTGTAAAATATCTTGCAGATGCAACTTAACTATTCGTCTGAAATTGAATTCAGGCCAACTTAATGGCCGAATCTCCTCCAGCTCATCAAAGTACAAAATAACTTTGTTACAATCAGAGATTAGCGCCTTAACTGTGGAGAGCTTTAAATGCCATTGTTTTAATGCATGTCTGAGTGCTTTGAACTTAGCAGATATCGTTACAGAAGTTCTAGGTTTACGTGTCGTGCTGTCCCAAACCTGTGCAACACACTCATGAAAGCCAGGTAAGTCAACCCAGTAATTTTCAAAGCGAAAAACTCTAGCCTTGGGGATGGCCGTGGCAATTGTGACAACACAAGGGACATGATCTGATGTCGATCACGCAAGAGGCAAAACCAAAGTGTTTGGATGATCGGAGGTCCAAGCAACCGAGGTGAAGAACCAGTCAATTTGTTCAAGAAGGGGCTGAGACTGCATATTAGACCAAGTGAATTGCCTTCCCTTAATTGGCAGCTCAATAAGACCCAAGTGACCTATGATTTCATTGAACAAAAAAATGTCACTGACATTACCACCAGGCAAGTTACGGTTTTCAAGTGACCTCATAAAGTTAAAATCTCCCAAAAGAAGCCATTTGTCATCACAATTAATGTCTAGATTATATAACCACTGCACAAACTCATCACGTGCAGGACTCTGACAAGGGCCATAAACGGTCACTAGTTTCCAAACTTCAGATGTATGTTTGGAACCCTGTTCAAGAATTCGTCCGATTAACCAGTTAACTTGTCGATTAATCCCTACTCATAGGGTCACCGAGTAGCCGATAAACCGATAAATCATCCAATTAATTGATTAAATGGCCGATTAACTTGCCGATTAGCCTATTAATCCCCTACTCGCCAGACAACCGAGTAGCTACCAGTTAATGATTTCCTCAACAATGGTTTGGAAAGAAACTCCACAATAATGCCAAAAGGTTTGGCCTCAATTAATTTGCCCTCAAAAAAAGAAGAATTCCAAATAACAACCATACCAGCTGATGCACCGACCGAAGGCACATATGCAAAATTGTCAAAGCGTCGAGGACAGAACTTTCTAATGAACCTATGATCAATGTGCATGCACTTAGTTTCTTGTAGACAAACCACTAAACAACCACTTTCATCAATTTTCTATTTGACAGCAAGCTGCCACGCTTCAGAAATAAGACCACGCACATTCCAACATAGTACCTTCCATTCTTTAAGCCCAGTCTGATTCATTACATACCAAAAGACGATGCAGCAAAAGTAGACCACACAATGATCCACATAGTCTGGCTAAGCAAAGCAAAATGACAGAGTTCAAAACACAAAGACATAAATAAAGATAGATGACGTTTAAAGTGGCACGCCATGGACCAGAAAGCAGACATATGCACTCAATCATCAGAACTATTGCTGCTGGTAGATTGAGACGGATTAGCGACAAGCTTATCCGCAGTGATCTTCTCTGGAGCAATGCACAGGCGAGCCCCAATGCGCTGAAGGTCAACAATGGCAGTTGGTGGAGGCACAGAAGCATCCTCATCAGCCCTAGCTGACTTGGTCTTGGGTTTCTTCAGGGTGTGTGGAGACCTATTCAGACCAGTAGATTTACTACCACTGCTTGGCAAACAGTATCCATCCCGTAAGGCACTGAGACGTGCACTGCGACGGACCTCAGTCTCAACCAAAGCTGCATATTTCTTCTTGCGTTCACGTTTCAGAGTGACCCTTGGTGCAGCAATGAACTCAAAAGACTCAGTTACAGGTTCAGAAATATCATCAAAACAGAGGGCCCGAGCAACGGGCCTTTTTGCTGGAGAAAGCAGGCGAGTACTGACACTTGAAGAGGCAGGCACAGGTGGCCGAACAAAGCTTAGATCATATCCATTAAAGTAAACATCCCAAGACTTGCTAGAGAGAAGAAGAGACCCAAATCCAGACATGAACATGAGCTTTGGGATTTCAGAAAAGCAGAGCGAGGGCATCATCTTCTGAAACGAGCGCTGCCACAACATGTCCGGAGGCAAGACAGGCCCAAAGACTGTGAGCACCTGTCCAATATGCAGAGGAGGCTGCAAGGGAGCCCCGGGTTGCTGAACAATGACAAAATCATCCACTGGCATGTTATTGACTGAATCATTTGAAACTTGCAGGACCATGGATTCCTCCGACTGCTCCACAACAACTTGATTTTCATCCACCATCTCCTGCTGAACGTTGTGTGGCTCATCATGTGGGGCATCCTGGTGATGCGGCTCATGGTCATGCTCTGGCGGAGGTAGCTCATCCTAGCCAATTTCAGGAAACTCAGGCATAACCCAGTTATGGTTATGAAACTGAAGGTGTCCAGGGAGAGGATGCGGGTTGCCATCAAAGGGCATAGGGTCCTCATCCGGTGGCAGAATATCAGCAAAGTCTGCAGAGAAGATGTATATCGGAGCAGACCAAGAAATGCAGGATCCACCAAAGTCAGCAAACTCCCTATACACAACATCCCGAGGCACTAATGTGGTTGCAGGAAAAGATACATATGCCAGAGTACGAACAAGCAGGGGATCATCCTGGTGCCAGTGATGGAAACGACCAAAAGTACTGATAGCATCTGAAATAAACTGCGTGCGCCTATAATCCAGAGGAATTCTAACAATCATGACCCATCCCCTTCTAAAACCTTGGATAGCTCTGTAGTTTATACCCTCATCATGCGGCACAAATCAAACAAATCTATCATTGCCAAGATCAAATGGAGGATGATCTACAAGAGCTTGCCTAGCAAATGGACTATTGAAACGAAAGAGCCCTACTCCTTGAATCCACGGCTGAGCATCAAGAACAGCACGCCCAAGATTATGAATAACAAAATTACTGACCATGTTTCTGAAGATGAGGGTTTCCTCAGGCAGAGGGGCTGGCTCCACAATGGCAATGGCGTAGTCTTCATGTTGTCGATTAGGAGCCACAGCCGGAGAGTAGAAAGTGCGCGGGAGTCGCCGCGGGCCTCCGTCGATGATCTCAAAACCATGCGGGACGGACGGCGTGGGGTCGAGCGCAAAGGTGGCCATTGTTGAATCCTGGGCAAGCTCTGGTGTCGTGGAGAGAGTCTTGGAGGATGGTGGCAATCTGGGCGGCGATGATGGTGGGGCTGGCAGTGCGGTGGGCAGCGGCGTAGAGGTAGGTGGCGGAGGCGTGGTGGGCGGTGGCTCTGCAGGCAATGGTGGGAGCGTTGGGGTGGCAGGCGAGATAGGACTGGGCACAGACCCTAGGGTGGAAACCGAGGCGGCGGGCGAGTATATCTCCGCTAACCATTCCAGAGAAACCGAATTGGTTCGTGGGACCCACCTGTAAGTTGGGGAAGGCGCAGAGCTGGAGCATCCCTTGGCTCTATGGCCTGATCGAAAGCATTGACAGCATCTGACCTGGTTGGTGCACGAATTGGTGTGGTGCAACATGGATAAACAGTTCTGGCACTTCCAAACGTTGAACACAATATCATCGATAAGATTATTAACCCTAGCGGAATCCCCAGCAGAGTCCATAATCAGTTGAGAATAATTTCCAGGCGAAGAATTCACCTTATCCAAAAGCGGCTCTGATGGTTGGGCCACAACTTGGGCCATGGGAGGCGGATCACCATGTTGGGCCGGAGATCCATGATGGGCCTGAGGTTCCGGTGCAACGCAAACAGATGACACAACATCCTGCATGCAAGGTGCTTGTACATTTTGCGTGTCATGCAACAGATTGCCGAAGCCAGTTGTTCCGGAAATGACGGCAGTATTCTTGGCAGGGACGTTGATCATTCCGAAAGAGATGGGTGGCGTCGCCACCGTCCATTGAAGATTGCTCACCGGCGGTGATGGCAAGATCACCTTCTCGAAAGGGTTGACTTCATAGCTAGCCTCAGCAATTGCGTCAACAAGGAACTGATCAGTTGTGTATCTATAGCCCTTACAAGCAGGGTACTGTTGAAACGTGGCAAAGGAAAGTTTCTTCCTTGCCGAAGAACCCGATCTAAAAGAAGACTTTGATGGGGGTTTATGCATAGCAATCAAACCCAAAGTTGCACGCTTTTTAGATGGACTAACCAGAATCCACTCAGCGTCGCATTCCTTTCTCCAGATGACTAACTCACGTCTCCAATTTGGACCACCATTTCCCCAAAGGTGAAAATAACATTTGAAATGCGGGCATGTATATGATCTCAACTTGAGAATACAAAGGTCAAATTGCTTGCAGGAGACAATAAATGAAAATACCTTGCCCTTGATGAGTTGGACCGACAAATCAATGGCCGATCCACCAATTGATGATTCCAATGCAGCCGCCACAGAATCCTCATTAAGATGAAAAACATGTCGGCTAAAGGACACAACCATAATGAAATGGCTCGTGTTGTCCGAAGGATGGACAGATCTCCCACAAGAAATGAAAACCTTGTCCGCAAAGGTGGAGCCCGGCGAGAAATCCAAACCCAAGGTTGATCCACTAGAGGAACCCATAGGATATGGGTATAGCCGTCTAGATCGAAGCCCGCCGGAGAAGATGAGCAGAGAGGATCCACAATTCACAGGCTAGAATTGTAGATCGCCGGAAAACCTAGGCCGTGGGTGGAGAGGGTGGGTGGGAGCGCCATCCCGAGTGGGTTTCTTCCGGTTATCCGACCGAGTCGGCATCCCATTGCGGATGGCTGGACCATGCTAACTCGGTTTTCAGGCTTTGAGCCAGGCTAATGACACCAGATCTTCCTTAGCCGTTGGTAGCGCTGGGCATTAACAATGTTATGGGTGACACCACACATGCACTCCTCACTCCTCAGCACCGGGTCACTTCCATGAAGGCAACGCATCCGACGGCAGGCTGGGTAACAATGTTTTTGCGCTGCGTCCGTAATAATGTTCCCTTTGTGGTCGGTAACAATGTATTTGTATTTCGTGCTCCGAGGACAACGCCCGCAACGATGTTGATTTGGTCATGGGCACATTGTTACGGACCCAGCTTATTTACCTAGGCCTAGACGGAAAACATTGTTACCGACCATGTTGTTGTGTAGTGATGTTGCTCCTTATCTATTCTTTTGATCATGATATTCTCTCTCTTCATGTGTAGTGATGTTGCTCCTTATCTATTCTTTTGATCATGATATTCTCTCTCTTCACATCCTCTAAATTCACTTTCTATCAGAATTGTCTCCTTGTATGTTTTGGCTGCTAAATTTAGGCGGCAACGAACCCTTATTTGCTTTTGTTTTTGGTACATGGTTATTGGATGGTGGGCAGTTTATTGTCAGGTCATCTTGGTGATGTGGTTGACTATATAGTGGCGTCGTTGTATTTTTTTAACTCTTATCTCTATTGGATGCATGTTGGTGGTTGGCGCAGACACTAACTGCAGACTGAAAGTAAAGCAAACTATTTGAAGGATTTTCTCTCCTAGATTTATCTGGTGGCACCAAATTAAAACAGATTCGTCGGAGACACCTCTACAATCCCTCCAACGATGCTCTTTAGTGTAATTGATCTCTGTACTTATCTATTCAAGAGAAATCTTGCGACAAACTTCTCCGCTGAATTAATTCCATAGCCTCCGCCGCTGCCTCCTGCTCTAACCCGCCGTAAGAGTCCCGTTCTCATTGGTCCAGTTAAAAAAATTTATAGAGAACATGTTGTGACAAGTCAAAAGATCCTTATTTTCTCACCCACTAGGGCAGCCCGAATGTACGGGCCAAGGTGGTAAGGTTGCTTTGGTGGTCTAGCAACTACACGGGCACTTCTGACTTTGGACTAAGAAACTCAGCTCTACAAACTAGAAAACCCAATCAGGTGCAGTGGACTCCTAAACATGTACCAGCTAATCTTGTTTTTCTTCTAGAATGATCAGCTGATTGATTCATAAAAATTGGTCGTGAGGCTTGTAGGCGAGGAAGCGCAAGCTCAGACTGGTATGTAAGTATAATTATCTCATCATTTAGTGTGATGTGCTTGATGCAGTGTAGAATGAATTTATTGTTCCTGCTCTTCTCTTTGGATGGGTGATAGCATGTCATTACCTATGAGCAATGCAGTGCTTGACTTCCTATCTACACGCGAGTAGAACATCTGCACTGAATTGCTTTAATTTAAGGTCATGATCTTCGATCGTGTATAATTAGCTTTAGTCCAATAGTGACAACTTGCTTTGTGACTGGGACTGGGAGCTAATTCTGATCTAATTTTCGCCCTCTTTGAGTGAACCAATGTTAGTAAAAATATCTAGAGGTTTTCTCATTATCGCCAGGTGTAAGGTTCGACTCCATATTGAGAAGATTCGGCCCATCACGGAACAAGAGATGCTAAAAGCACATTCTCACTTAACTTGTTTTTCTTGCTCAATATTCAGCTGATTGATCCACAATAAATTATGATAACACTGGTACAAAAAAAATAATTGGTTTATGCTTCTCAATTCTGCCCGGGGCGCACCCGATTATCTACGAAGCAATACGCTTCCCCGGCAACCATCGTCACACTTATGTATGAGATGTTAGATCAGATTCGGAGCCTTGCTATCTGAGACAATTCAATCTCGGTGCACAATCGGATCTGAAAAAAAAACCTCAGAGACGCTTTTGAACTTTGGAAATTCTTGATACTTGTGCTTTATTAAGTAAATATACCCATATCCCCTCGATTTACATCAGCGCTTAGGCTAACTATACCAATAGACCACCTTGAGCTCGTGCTTCCTCCCCTAGAGGCCTCGTGACCAATTTATCTAGATCAATCAACTGATCAGCCAGCAAGAAAAACAAGGTTAGCAGGATCATGTTTAAGGGACACTGCTACACCACACCTTCACAAGAGGATACGAAGTTAGTGTTCTTCTTAGTGGACGTTGGCGGGCACCAGCTCCACCGTCCCGCTGCTAGACCACCAAACCAACCTTCATCGAAACAACTCAACCTACACCGACTTTATAAACATGGCATGAATACTTCATAAATTAAAGATACATTGGAGACGTATCAACACCGGAATTAGTTTGCTGCCTCAATCATAAAGCAAGTTGTGCAATTAGGCAGAACATAATAATATGGAGAAGAATGTGACTAGTTCATACGGCAAGAAAGTAACATTACCTTTATTACCAAGGCAAATATTTATTCCCGTGTTATTCTTTTAACTCCAGGAGATCCTTATTGTCTCCTTTACGTCTCGACCATTTCGAGACTCCTCGTCATGTCCGTGATCATATCTGGCACTCCGAACTACCTTCGGTACATCAAAACACAAAAACTCATAATACCGATCGTCACCGAACTTTAAGCGTGCGGACCCTATGGATTCTAGAACTATGTAGACATGACCGAGACACGCCTCCAGTCAATAACCAATAGCGGAACCTGGATTTTCATATTGGCCCCCACATATTCTACGAAGATCTTTATCAGTCAAACCGCATAACAGCATACGTTGTTCCCTTTGTCATCGGTATATTACTTGCCCGAGATTCGATCGTCGGTATCTCAATACCTAGTTCAATCTCATTACTGGCAAGTCTCTTTACTCGTTCTGTAATGCATCATCCCGCAATTAATTCATTAGTTACAATGCCTGCAAGGCTTATAGTGATGTGCATTACCAAGAGGGCCCAGAGATACCTCTCCGACAATCGGAGTGACAAATCCTAATCACGAAATACGCCAAATCAACAAGTACCTTCGGAGACACCTGTAGAGCACCTTTATAATCACCCAGTTACGTTGTGACGTTTGGTAGCACAAAAAGTGTTCCTTCGGTAAACGGGAGTTGCATAATCTCATAGTCATAGGAACATGTATAAGTCATGAAGAAAGCAATAACAACATCCTAAACGATCAAGTGCTAAGCTAACGGAATGGGTCAAGTCAATCACATCATTCTCCTAATGATGTGATCCCGTTAATCAAATGACAACTAAGGTCTATGGCTAGGAAACATAACCATCTTTGATTAACGAGCTAGTCAATTAGAGGCATACTAGTGACACTCTGTTTGTCTATGTATTCACACATGTATTATGTTTCCGGTTAATATAATTCTAGCATGAATAATAAACATTTATCATGATATAAGGAAATAAATAATAACTTTATTGCCTCTAGGGCATATTTCTTTCAGTCTCCCACTTGCACTAGAGTCAGTAATCTAGATTACACAGTAATGATTCTAACACCCATGGAGCCTTGGTGCTGATCATGTTTTGCTCGTGGAAGAGGCTAAGTCAATGGGTCTGCAACATTCAGATCCATATGTATCTTGCAAATCTCTATGTCTCCCACCCGGACTTGATCCTGGATGGAGTTGAAGCGTCTCTTGATGTGCTTGGTTCTGTTGTGAAATCTGGATTCCTTTGCCAAGACAATTGCACCAGTATTGTCACAAAAGATTTTCATTGGAACCGATGCACTAGGTATGAGACCTAGATCAGATATGAACTCCTTCATCCAGACTCCTTCATTTGCTGCTTCCGAAGCAGCAATGTACTCCGCTTCACATGTAGATCCCGCCATGACGCTCTGTTTAGAACTGCTCCAACTGACAGCTCCACCGTTTAATATAAACACGTATCCGGTTTGCGATTTAGAATCGTCTGGATCAGTGTCAAAGCTTGCATCAACGTAACCATTTACGATGAGCTCTTTGTCACCTCCATAAACGAGAAACATGTCCTTAGTACTTTTCAGGTACTTCAGGATGTTCTTGACCGCTGTCCAGTGGTCCACTCTTGGATTACTTTGGTACCTCCCTGCAAAACTAATAGCAAGGAACCCCCCAAGGAGAAATAATGGGCCTTATGGGCCTTAGTGGAGAGAGAGAGGGCTGGCCTAGGGCAGGCCGCGCGCCCCTCCCCCTCTGGTCCTAATTGGACTAGGAGAGGGGGGGCCTTTCCTTCTCCCTCTCCCCCTTCCTTTCCTCCTCCTAGTACGAGTAGGAATGAGGGGAGTCCTACTCCTACTAGGAGAAGGACTCCTCCTCCTGGCGCGCCATAGAGGGCCGGCCAGCCTCCTCCTTGATCCTTTATATACGGGGGCAGGGGGACACCTCTAGACACACAAGTTGACCAGTTGATCTATTCCAGCCGTGTGTGGTGCCCCCTCCACCATATTCCACCTTGGTTATATCGTAGCGGTGCCTAGGCGAAGCCCTGCGTCGCTAGCAACATCATCATCGTCATCACGCCGTCGTGCTGACGAAACTCTCATGTGAAGCTTTACAAGATCGGAGCTTGTGGGACGTCATCGAGCTGAACGTGTGCAGAACTCGGAGGTGCCATGCGTTCGGTACTTGGATCGGTCGGATCGTGAAGACGTACGACTACATCAACGGTGTTGTGCTAACGCTTCTGCATTCGCTCTACGAGGGTACGTGGACACACTCTCCCCTCTCGTTTCTATGCATCACCATGATCCTGTGTGTGCGTAGGAATTTTTTTGAAATTACTACGTTCCCCAACAAAAACTTGCTATCGGTCTAGTAAAGTAGTCAATTGCTTAGGGACAATTTCGCAACTCCTACCACCACTTTTCCACAGAATCTATACTAACTTTATTACTTCTTTACCTAAAACAGCCACTAGTTTTTATTTACATGCTCTTTATATTCTTGCAAACCTATCCCGTTACACCTACAAAGTACTTCTAGTTTTATACTTGTTCTAGGTAAAGAGAACGTCAAGCGTGCGTAGAGTTGTATTGGTGGTCGATAAAACTTGAGGGAATATTTGTTCTACCTTTAGCTCCTCGTTGGGTTCGACACTTTTACTTATCGAAAGAGGCTACAATTGATCCCCTATACTTGTGGGTTATCAAGACCTTTTCCTGGCGCCGTTGCCGGGGAGTTATAGCGTGGGGTGAATATTCTCGTGTGTGCTTGTTTGTTTTATCACTAAGTAGTTTTTATAGCGTGTGAATATTCTCGTCCGGATCAGTGTCAAAGCTTGCATCAACGTAACCATTTACGATGAGCTCTTTGTCACCTCCATAAACGAGAAACATATCCTTAGTCCTTTTCAGGTACTTCAGGATGTTCTTGACCGCTGTCCAGTGATCCACTCTTGGATTACTTTGGTACCTCCCTGCTAAACTAATAGCAAGGCACACATCTGGTCTGGTACACAGCATTGCATACATGATAGAGCCTATGGCTGAAGCATAGGGAACATCTTTCGTTTTCTCTCTATCTTCTAAAGTGGCCAGCCATTGAGTCTTACTCAACTTCACACCTTGTAATACTTCTTCAAAACTTTGTCAAGGTATGTGCTTTGTGAAAGTCCAATTAAGTGTCTTGATCTATCTATGTAGATCTTGATGCCCAATATGTAAGCAGCTTCACCGAGGTCCTTCATTGAAAAACTCTTATTCAAGTATCCTTTTATGCTATCCAGAAATTCTATATCATTTCCAATCAACAATATGTCATCCACATATAATATTAGAAATGCTACAGCGGTCCCACTCACTTTCTTGTAAATACAGGCTTCTCCAAAAGTTTGTATAAAACCATATGCTTTGATCAGACTATCAAAACGTTTATTCCAACTCCGAGAAGCTTGCACCAGTCCATAAATGGATCGCTGGAGCTTGCATACTTTGTTAGTACCATTTGGATCGATAAAACCTTCAGGTTGCATCATATATAACTCTTCTTCCAGAAATCCATTCAGGAATGCAGTCTTTACATCCTTTTGCCAAATTTCATAATCATAAAATGCGGCAATAGCTAACATGATTCGGACGGACTTAAGCATCGCTACGGGTGAGAAGGTTTCATCGTAGTCAACTCCTTGAACTTGTCGAAAACCTTTCGCAACAAGTCAAGCTTTGTAGACAGGAACATTACCATCAGTGTTTGTCTTCTTCTTGAAGATCCATTTATTCTCGATGGCTTGCCGATCATCGGGCAAGTCAATCAAAGTCCATACTTTGTTCTCATACATGGATCCCATCTCTGATTT
The DNA here is from genome assembly GCF_056163025.1 of Triticum urartu. Lineage (NCBI taxonomy): Eukaryota > Viridiplantae > Streptophyta > Magnoliopsida > Poales > Poaceae > Triticum > Triticum urartu. Next base: position 64,524,983 of record NC_141874.1, read on the forward strand.
CATGGCCTCAAGCCATTTTGCGGAATCTGGGCTCATCATCGCTTCCTCATAGTTCGTAGGTTCGTCATGGTCTAGCAACATGACTTCCAAAACAGGATTACCGTACCACTCTGGTGCGGATCTTACTCTGGTTGACCTACGAGGTTCCATAGTAACTTGATCTGAAGTTTCATGATCATTATCATTAGCTTCCTCACTAATTGGTGTAGGTGTCACAGGAACAGGTTTCTATGACGAACTACTTTCCAATAAGGGAGCAGGTACAGTTACCTTATCAAGTTCTACTTTCCTCCCACTCACTTCTTTCGAGACAAACTCCTTCTCTAGAAAGGATCCATTCTTAGCAACGTATGTCTTGCCTTCGGATCTGTGATAGAAGGTGTACCCAACAGTTTCCTTTGGGTATCCTATGAAGACACATTTCTCCGATTTGGGTCCGAGCTTATCAGGTTGAAGCTTTTTCACATAAGCATCGCAGCCCCAAACTTTAAGAAACGACAACTTTGGTTTCTTGCCAAACCATAGTTCATAAGGCGTCGTCTCAACGGATTTTAATGGTGCCCTACTTAACGTGAATGCAACCGTCTCTAAAGCATAACCCCAAAACGATAGCGGTAAATCAGTAAGAGACATCATATATTGCACCATATCTAGTAAAGTACGATTACGATGTTCGGACACACCATTACGTTGTGGTGTTCCAGGTGGCGTGAGTTGCGAAACTATTCCGCATTGTTTCAAATGTATACCAAACTCATAACTCAAATATTCTCCTCCACGACTAGATCGTAGAAACTTTATTTTCTTGTTACAATGATTTTCCACTTCACTCTAAAATTCTTTGAACTTTTCAAATGTTTCAGACTTATGTTTCATTAAGTAGATATACCCATATCTTCTCAAGTCATCTGTGAAGGTGAGAAAATAACGATACCCTCCGCGAGCCTCAATATTCATCGGACCACATACATCAGTATGTATGATTTCCAACAAATCTGTTGCTCGCTCCATAGTTCCGGAGAACGGCGTCTTGGTCATCTTGCCCATAAGGCATGGTTCGCAAGTACCAAGTGATTCATAATCAAGTGATTCCAAAAGTCCATCAGTATGGAGTTTCTTCATGCGCTTTACACCAATATGACCCAAACGGCAGTGCCACAAATAAGTTGCACTATCATTATCAACTCTGCATCTTTTGGCTTTAACATTATGAATATGTGTATCACTACTATCGAGATTCAACAAAAATAGACCACTCTTCAAGGGTGCATGACCATAAAAGATATTACTCATATAAATAGAGCAACCATTATTCTCAGATTTAAATGAATAACTGTCTCGCATCAAACAAGATCCAGATATAATGTTCATGCTTAATGCTGGCACCAAATAACAATTATTTAGGTCTAAAACTAATCCCGAAGGTAGATGTAGAGGTAGCGTGCCGACGGCGATCACATCGACTTTGGAACCATTTCCCACGCGCATCGTCACCTCATCCTTAGCCAGTCTTCGCTTAATCCATAGTCCCTGTTTCGAGTTGCAAATATTAGCCACAGAACCAGTATCAAATACCCACGTGCTACTGCGAGCTCTGGTAAGGTACACATCAATAACATGTATATCACATATACCTTTGTTCACCTTGCCATCCTTCTTATCCGCCAAATACTTGGGGCAGTTCTGCTTCCAGTAACCAGTCTATTTGCAGTAAAGGCACTCAGTCTCAGGCTTAGGTCCGGACTTGGGTTTCTTCTCCTGAGCAGCAACTTGTTTGTAGTTCTTCTTGAAGTTCCCCTTCTTCTTCCCTTTACCCTTTTTCTTGAAACTGGTGGTCTTGTTGACCATCAACACTTGATGCTCCTTCTTGATTTCTACCTCTGCTGCCTTTAGCATTGCGAAGAGCTCGGGAATTGTCTTATTCATCCCTTCCATATCATCACGAAGCTCTTGTAGCTTGGTGGCAGTGATTGAAGAACTCTATCAATGACACTATCAACAGGAAGATTAACTCCCAGTTCAGTCAAGTGATTATGATACCTAGACATTTTGAGTATATGTTCACTGACAGAACTATTCTCCTCCATCTTGCAGCTATAGAACTTATTGGAGACTTCATATCTCTCAATCTGGGCATTTGCTTGAAATATTAACTTCAACTCCTGGAACATCTCATATGCTCCATGACGTTCAAAACATCGTTGAAGTTCCGGTTCTAAGTCGTAAAGCATGGCACACTGAATTATCGAGTAGTCATCAGCTTTACTCTGCGAGACGTTCTTAATGTCATCAGCAGCATCTGCAGCAGGCCTGGCACCCAGCGGTGCTTCCAGGACGTAATTCTTCTATGCAGCAATGAGGATAATCCTCAAGTTACGGACCCAGTCCGTGTAATTGCTACCATCATCTTTCAACTTTGCTTTCTCAAGGAACGCATTAAAATTCAACGGAACAACAGCACGGGCCGTCTATCTACAATCAACATAGACAAGCAAAATACTATCAGGTACTAAGTTCATGATAAATTTAAGTTCAATTAATCATAGTACTTAAGAACTCCCACTTATATATACATCCCTCTAATCATCTAAGTGATCACGTGATCCAAATCAACTAAACCATGTCCGATCATCACATGAGATGGAGTAGTTTTCAATGGTGAACATCACTATGTTGATCATATCTACTATATGATTCACACTCGACCTTTCGGTCTCAGTGTTCTGAGGCCATATCTGCATATGCTAGGCTCGTCAAGTTTAACCTGAGTATTCTGCGTGTGCAAAACTATCTTGCACCCGTTGTAGATGAACGTAGAGCTTATCACACCCGATCATCACGTGGTGTCTCGGCACGACAAACTTTGGCAATGGTGCATACTTAGGGAGAACACTTTTATCTTGAAATTTAGTGAGAGATCATCTTGTAATGCTACCGTCAATCAAAGCAAAATAAGATGCATAAAAGATAAACATCACATGCAATCAATATAAGAGATATGATATGGCCATCATCATCTTGTGCTTGTGATCTCCATCTCCGAAGCACTGTCATGATCATCATCGTCACCGGGACGACACCTTGATCTCCATCGTAGCATCGTTGTCGTCTCGCCAATTATTGCTTCTACGACTATTGCTACCGCTTAGTGATAAAGTAAAGCAATTACAGGGCAATTGCATTGCATACAATAAAGCGACAACCATATGGCTCCTGCCATTTGCCGATAACTCCATTACAAAACATGATCATCTCATACAATAAATATAGCATCATGTCTTTACCATATCACATCACAACATGCCATGCAAAAATAAGTTAGACGTCCTCTACTTTGTTGTTGCAAGTTTTACGTGGCTGCTACGGGCTGAGCAAGAACCGTTCTTACCTACGCATCAAAACCACAACGATAGTTTGTCAAGTTAGTGATGTTTTAACCTTCTCAAGGACCGGGCGTAGCCACACTCCGTTCAACTAAAGTTGGAGAAACTGACACCCGCCAGCCACCTGTGTGCAAAGCACGTCGGTAGAAAAGTATCGCATAAGCGTACGCGTAATGTCGGTCCGGGCCGCTTCATCCAACAATACCACCGAACCAAAGTATGACATGTTGGTAAGCAGTATGACTTGTATCGCCCACAACTCACTTATGTTCTACTCGTGCATATAACATCTACGCATAAAACCAGGCTCGGATGCCACTGTTGGGGAACGTAGTAATTTCAAAAAAAATCCTACGCACACACAGGATCACGGTGATGCATAGCAACGAGAGGGGAGAGTGTGTCCATGTAGCCTCGTAGACCGAATGCGGAAGAATTAGCACAACGCAGTTGATGTAGTCGTACGTCTTCACGATCCGACCGATCCAAGTACCGAACGCACGGCACCTCCGAGTTCTGCACAGGTTCAACTCGATGACGTCCCGCGAGCTCCGATCCAGCAAAGCTTCACAAGAGAGTTTCGTCAGCATGACGGTGTGATGACGGTGATGATGTTGCTACCAACGTAGGGCTTCGCCTAAGCACCGCTACGATATAACCGAGGTGGAATATGGTGGAGGGGGGCACCGCACACGGCTAGAATAGATCAACTAATCAACTTGTGTGTCTAGAGGTACCCCCCTGCCCCCGTATATAAAGGAGCAAGGGGGAGGCCGACCGGCCCTCTATGGCGCGCTAGAATGAGGAGTCCTCCTCCTAGTAGGAGTAGGACTCCCCTCTTTCCTACTCCTACTAGGAGGGGGAAAGGACGGGGGAGAGGGAGAAGGAAAGGGGGGCGCCTCCCCCCCTCTCCTAGTCCAATTAGGACTAGAGGGGGAGGGGCGTGCGGCCTGCCCTAGCCCAGCCCTCTCTCTATTTACTAAGGCCCATTAGGCCCATTATTTCTCCCGGGGGGTTCCGGTAACCCTCCGGCACTCCGTTTTTTTCCGAAATCACCCGGAACACTTTCGGTGTCCAGATATAGTCGTCCAATATATCGATCTTTACGTCTAGACCATTTCGAGAGTCCTCGTCATGTCCTTGATCATATCTGGGACTCCGAACTATCTTCGGTACATCAAAACACAAAAACTCATAATACCGATCATCATCGAACATTAAGCGTGCGGACCCTACGAGTTTGAGAACTATGTAGACATGACTGATAACTCACAAGTATAGGGGATCGCAACAGTTTTTGAGGGTAGAGTATTCAACCCAAATTTATTGATTCGACACAAGGGGGGCCAAAGAATAATATCAATTATTAGCAGCTGAGTTATCAATTCAACCACACCTGGAAACGTAATATCTGCAGCAAAGTATTTAGTAGCAAAGTAATATGATAGCAGTGGTAATGGTAGCAAAAGGTAACGATAGCAAAAGTAATATTTTTGGTGTTTTGTAGTGATGATAACAATAGCAACGGAAAAGTAATTAAGCGAAGAACATTATATGGAAAGATCGTAGGCAATGGATCGGTGATACAGAATTATGCCGGATGCGATCGATCATGTAACAGTCATAACCTAGGGTGACACAGAACTAGCTCCAATTCATCAATGTAATGTAGGCATGTATTCTGAATATAGTCATACGTGCTTTGGGAAAAGAACTTGCATGACATCTTTTGTTCTACCCTCCCGTGGCAGCGGGGTCCTAGCGGAAACTAAGGGATATTAACGCCTCCTTTTAATAGAGTACCGGACCAAAGCTTTAACACATGGTGAATACATGAACTCTTCAAACTATGGTCATCACCGGGAGTGGTCCCGATTAATTTCACTTCGGGGTTGCCGGATCATAACACATAGTAGGTGACTATAGACTTGCAAGATAGGATCAATAACTCACATATATTCATGAAAACATAATAGGTTCAGATCTGAAATCATGGCAATCGGGCCCTAGTGACAAGCATTAAGCATAGCAAAGTCATAGCAACATCAATCTCAGAACAAAGTGGATACTAGGGATCAAACCCTAACAAAACTAACTCGATTACATGATAAATCTCATCCAACCCATCACCGTCCAGCAAGCCTACGATGGAATTACTCACACACGGCGGTGAGCATCATGAAATTGGTGATGGAGGAAGGTTGATGATGACGATGGCGACGGATTCCCCTCTCCGGAGCCCCGAACGAACTCTAGATCAGCCCTCCGGAGAGAGTTTTGGGCTTGGCGGCGGCTCCGTATCGTAAAACGTGATGAATCCTTCTCCTTTATTTTTTTTTCTCCCCGAACACGAATATATGAAGTCAAGGTTGAGGTCGGTGGAGCTCCAGGGGGCCCACAAGGCAGGGGCCGCGCCCAAGGGGCAGGTGCGCCCCCACCCTCGTGGCTAGGGTGTGGGCCTCTGGCCTTGATTCTTTGCTAGTATTTTTTATTATTTCCAAAAATAATCTCCGTGGAGTTTCAGGTCATTCCGACAACTTTTGTTTCTGCACATAAATAACACCATGGCAATTCTGCTGAAAACAGCTTCAGTCTGGGTTAGTTCCATTCAAATCATGCAAGTTAGAGGACAAAACAAGGGCAAAAGTGTTTGGAAAAGTAGATACGACGAAGACGTATCAACTCCCCTAAGCTTAAACCTTTGCTTGTCCTCAAGCAATTCAGTTGACAAACTGAAAGTGATAAAGAAAAACTTTTACAAACTCTGTTTGCTCTTGTTGTTGTAAATATGTAAGGCAGCATTCAAGTTTTCAGCAAAGATTATGAACCAACCATATTCACAATAACTCTTAGGTCTCATGTTTACTCATATCTATGGCATAATCAACTAGCGAGCAATAATAATAAATCTCGGATGAAAACACTTTCTCAAAACAATCATAATATGATATAACAAGATGGTATCTCACTAGCCCTTTCTGAGACCGCAAAACATAAATGCAGAGCACCTTTAAAGATCAAGGACTGACTAGACATTGTAATTCATGGTAAAAGAGATCCAGTCAAGTCATACTCAATGTAAACTAACAGTAATGAATGCAAATGACAGCGCTGCTCTCCAACTAGTGCTTTTTAATAAGAGGATGATGACTCAACATAAAAGTAAATAGATAGGCCCTTCGTAGAGGGGAGCAGGGATTTGTAGAGGTGCCAGAGCTCGATTTTGAAATAGAGATGAATAATATTTTGAGCGGTATACTTTCATTGTCAACATAACAACCAAGAGATGGCGATATCTTCCATGCAACACACATTATAGGCGGTTCCCAAACAGAATGGTAAAGTTTATACTCCCCCTCCACCAACAAGCATCAATCCATGGCTTGCTCGAAACAACGAGTGCCTCCAACTAACAACAGTCCCAGGGGGAGTTTTGTTTGCAATTATTTTGATTTGATTTGCATAAATCATGGGACAGGGCATCCAAGTGACCAGCCATTTTCTCATGAGTGAGGAGCGGAGTCCACTCCTCTTGAGAATAACCCGCCTAACATGGAAGATACGGACAGCCCTAGTTGATACATGAGCTATTCGAGCATACAAAACAGAATGTTTATTTGAAGGTTTAGACTTTGACACATACAAATTTACTTGGAACGGCAGGTAGATACCGTATATAGGAAGGTATGGTGGACTCATATGGAATAACTTTGGGGTTTATAGGATTGGATGCACAAGAAGTATTCCCGCTTAGTACAGGCGAAGGCTAGAGAAAGACTGGGAAGCGACTAGCTAGAGAGCGACAATAGTCATGAACATGCATTAAAATTAATCAACACCGAATGCAAGCATGAGTAGGATATAATGCACCATGAACATAAATATCATAGAGGCTATGTTGATTTTGTTTCAATTACATGCGTGAACATGTGCCAAGTCAAGTCACTCGAATCGTCCAAAAGAGGATACCACCCTATCATACCACATCACAACCATTTCAATAGCATGTTGGCATGCAAGGTAAACCATTATAAGCTCCTAGCTAATTAAGCATGGCATAAGCAACTATAATCTCTAATTGTCATTGCAAACATGTTTATTCATAATAGGCTGAATCAAGAACTATGAACTAATCATATTTACAAAAACAAGAGAGGTCGAGTTCATACCATCTTCTCCCATCTCAATCAGTCCATCATATATCGTCATAATTGCCTTTCACTTGCACGACCGAATGATGTGAATAGTAATAACAGTGCACGTGCATTGGACTAAGCTGGAATCTGCAAGCATTCAATAAACAGGAGAAGACAAGGCAATATGGACTCTTGGTTAAATCAACAATAATGCATAAAGGAGTCACTTCAACAATTTAATTATGGTCTCCTCCTATCGACCCCCAAAGAAAAGAAAAGAAATAAAACTATTTACACGGGAAAGCTCCTAACAAGCAAAAGAAGAACAGGAAATCTTTTTGGGTTTTCTTTTTAATTACTACTACAAGCATAGAAAATAAAGCTAGCTAAAAGCTACAACAAATTTTTTTTGTTTTTCTTAAGGTTTATCAAACACACAAGAAGAAAGCATAAAAAGAAATAAAGTAGTATGGATGATATAAGGAAAAAGTATGAGCACCGACAACTAGCAATGAGTGTGTGAACATGAATGTAATGTCGGTGGGAAATACGGACTCCCCCAAGCTTAGGCTTTTGGCCTAAGTGGGTCTAATGCCACGGATGGCTTGACGGATATCCAAAGTTGTAACTGGGGTCGTACTGAGATGCAGGAGTCATTTCATTGTGGGCTGCAGTTTGGAGGCGAGCTATCTCAGCCCTCCTCTTATACTCTTCCGCCTCCTCTCTGGTTATAAAATATCTCCCTTTTGCCTGAAAGTCAAAGAAAGTAGAAGCAGGGAGAGCGACGTGATAGGTGCGTCGTCTGTCAAAGATTAGTCGGTACTAGAGGAACTGATTGTTCCTCTCAACAAAATGATGACGAACCATAGCCTCATAATCCAAATAAGCAAGAGGCAACTCAATATCATCCTCACGTATGGTTATACCAAGAAAATTAGCTATACGGGTTGCATAAATTCCAGCAAAGAAATCTCCATTAAATCTATTATGATGCAACCTACGTGCAACAACGGCTCCCAAATTATAAGATTTATCTCCAAACACAGCACTCCTAAGAATGCTGAGGTCAGGGACACACATGTGACATGCTTCATCCTTACCATTTATGCACCTACCTATGAAGACAGCAAAATAATGTATAGTAGGAAAATGAATGCTCCCTATGGTAGCTTGTGCTATATCTCTAGATTCCCCCACAGTTATATTAGTAAGAAAATCTCTAAATTCAGATTTGCGAGGTTCACTAGCACTACCCCATTGTGGAAGTTTGCAAGCAGTGGTAAAATCCTCTAAGTCCATAGTATAAGAATTTTCATAAAGATCAAACAGGACAGTTTGAGAATTGCGTGAAGATGAAAATTCAAGCCTCCTCACAAAGGAACTAGTGAGATAGTGCTACTGACGACACTTTTCTGCCTCGAAGCTCACACGATCAGAGTTACGCAAATATGCGTTAAATTCTTCCTTAATTCCTGCTTGATCCATGAAGTCCTCTGAAGGCCATTCACAAGGCCGCACTGGGGCATCCCTTGGTGGTTCATCATCAGCATCACCCATTGCAAGCCTGGGTCCTTGCTTCCTTGAAGAACCACCTCGGTACATTTTCCTAAACATATTTCTTCTTCTAAAAAAATTCTGAAATTTTTAGTAACTTCAAATAAAAGTAAACCAAACTCAACAAAATTGATAGCAACTACTCCTACAAGTGCATAGAGCATATATCATGCATTAGAACTACTTGGAACAATGTAAATTTGACATGCAAGCTCAAGAACATGGTCACCTAGGCAGCACAAATTTGCAATGAATAAAGCACTAGAACAAAAACTAATTGGACCAATAGAGGAGTCACATACCAAGGAACAATCCGCCAAAGCAGTTTTGTGAGAGGTGCTTTGAGCAAGATCGAAAATCACAGCAAAATGAGCTAGAACTCGTGCTTGAGCTGGATGGTGATTTTTTTGGGAGGAATAAGAAGTGTGTGGGTGCAGGAATAAGTGGAGGGGAGCCACCGTGGGCCCACGACGCAGGGGGGCGCGCCCAGGGGGTGGGCGCACCGTGGACCCTCGTGGCCAGGTGCTTGCTCCCCCTGTTGTGTTCTCAGTGCCAAATATTCTCAAATATTCCGAAAAAATCATATTTAAATTTTAGTGCATTTGGAGAACTTCTATTTTTGGGGTTTTTTTTTGTATTGCACGGTGAGGGAGTCCTGGATTAGGGGGTCTCCGGATAGCCGGACTATATCCTTTGGCCGGACTGTTAGACTATGAAGATACAAGATTGAAGACTTTGTCTCGTGTCCGGATGGGACTCTACTTGGCGTGGAAGGCAAGCTAGGCAGTACGGATATGGATATCTCCTCCTTTGTAACCGACCTTGTGTAACCCTAACCCTCTCCGGTGTCTATATAAACCGGAGGGTTTTAGTCCGTAGGACATAACAATAACATACAATCATACCATAGGCTAGCTTCTAGGGTTTAGCCTCTCTAATCTCGTGGTAGATCTACTCTTGTACTACCCATATCATCAATATTAATCAAGCAGGACATAGGGTTTTACCTCCATCAAGAGGGCCCGAACCTGGGTAAAACATCGTGTTCCCTGCCTCCTGTTACCATCCGCCTTAGACGCACAGTTCGGGACCCCCCACCCGAGATCCGTCGGTTTTGACACCGACATTGGTGCTTTCATTGAGAGTTCCTCTGTGTCGTCGTCATTAGGCTTGATGGCTCCTTCGGTCATCGTTAGCGATGCAGTCCAGGGTGAGACTTTTCTCCCCGGACAGATTTTTGTATTCGGCGGCTTCGCACTGCGGGCCAACTCGCTTGGCCATCTGGAGCAGATCGAAAGTTACGCCCCTGGCCACCAGGTCAGGTTTGGAAGCTTAAACTACACGGCCGATATCCGTGGAGACTTGATCTTCGACGGATTCGAGCCTCTGCCTTGTGCGTCACGCGGTCACGATGAGTACGATTTAGCTCTACCATCAGACAGCATCCGGGAGATCGCACCGGCAGCCGCTCCGACCCTCAATTCGGAGCCGGTTGCGCCGTCCATGGATGGGTGGATAGACCCCGCCACAGAGGCCTTACCCTCAGTGGCGATCGAGCCGAACATCGACCTTGCCCTTCACGAGAGCCGTGTTGTCAAACTGCCGGATCCTTCTCCGGCCACGGACTCCGAACCGCCTGCGCCCGTTCCTAGCGAATCCAATTGGGCGCCTATCATGGATTTTACCTCCGCGGATATTTTTCACCACTCGCCCTTTGGCGACATACTGAACTCATTAAGGTCTCTATCCTTGTCAGGAGGATCCTGGCCGAACTATGTCCGGCGGGATTGGGATGCGGATGACAAAGAAATTCGCTGCCCACCCACCACCCACTTAGAAGCCACTGTCGACAACTTAACCGACATGCTCGACTTCGACTCCGAAGACATCGACGGTATGGACGATGATGCGGGAGACAAAGAGGAACCACTGCCCACAGGGCACTGGACAGCCACCTCATCATACGATATATACATGGTGGATACACCCAAAGAAGGCAATGGCGACGAGACAGCGGAGGATGACCCCTCCAAGAAGCAACCCAAGCGCCGACGTCAGTGGCGCCGCCCTAAGTCCCGCCAAAGCAAAAGTGGTGATACCGGCACAGGAGATAATAACACTCCGGATAGTGCCGAAGATGGCAACAATCCCCTCCAGCACGATCTAGGACAGGAGGGTGGAGAGGCCAGCCCTCCAGAGAGAGCGGCAAATGGAGAGGCGGAGGATGATAATTACATGCCCCCCTCCGAAGACGAGGCAAGCCTCGACGATGACGAATTCGTCGTGCCAGAGGATCCCGTCGAACAAGAGCGCTTCAAGCGCCGTCTTATAGCCACGGCAAATAGCCTTAAGAAAAAGCAGCAGCAGCTTCAAGCTGATCAAGATCTGCTAGCTGACAGATGGACTGGAGTCCTCGTGGCCGAGGAATATAAACTCGAACACCCCTCCAAGAGTTACCCAAAATGCAGGTTGCTACCCCGACTGGAGGAAGAAGCGTATGACGCGGCTGATCGGCCACCTCGTGGCCGCGATAGAGAGGCATTCCAGCCAAAAACTCAGCCCGCACCCCGACATCATTCAAATAAAAAGGAATGGGGAAATACACCAGACCTGCGAGACGTATTGGAGGACAAAGCAAAGCATGCAAGATCGATCTACGAATCATGAGGGCGCACCACTATGCGAGACGATAAACGTCACGCCGGATACAGTAAAAGTAAATCCGGCCGGGCCGAACACAGCGAGCAAGACCCATTCGAGCTGCCTCGCGATATAGCCCAATACAGAGGCAACGCGCACCCCCTATGCTTCATAGACGAAGTAATGGATCATCAAATCCCAGAGGGTTTCAAACCCGTAAATATTGAATCATACGACGGCAGAACAGATCCTGCGGTATGGATCGAGGATTTCCTCCTCCACATCCACATGGCCCGCGGTGATGACTTACACGCCATCAAATACCTCCCACTAAAGCTCAAAGGACCAGCGCGGCATTGGCTTAACAGCTTGCTAGCAGAGTCCATTAGCTGTTGGGAAGATCTGGAGGCCGCATTCCTCGACAACTTTCAGGGCACTTATGTGCGACCACCAGATGTCGATGACTTGAGCCACATAATTCAGCAGCCAGAAGAATCGACCAGGCAATTCTGGACTCGGTTCCTAACAAAGAAAAATCAAATCATCGACTGTCCGGATGCAGAGGCCCTAGCAGCTTTCAAACACAACATCCGCGACGAGTGGCTAGCCCGGCACCTTGGTCAAGAAAAGCCGAAATCTATGGCAGCCCTCACAACACTCATGACCCGCTTTTGTGCGGGAGAAGACAGCTGGCTGGCTCGCAGTAATAACATATCAAAGAACCCTGGTACTTCGGATACCAAGGACGGCAATGGCAGGTCACGTCGAAATAAACATAAGCGCTGCATTAATAGCGACAATACCGAGGATACGGCAGTCAATGACGGATTCAAAGGCTCTAAACCCGGTCAGCGGAAAAAGCCATTTAAAAGAAGCACTCCGGGCCCATCCAGTTTGGACCGCATACTCGATCGCTCGTGTCAAATACACGGTACCCCCGACAAGCCAGCCAACCACACCAACAGGGATTGTTGGGTATTCAAGCAGGCCGGCAAGTTAATTGCCGAAAACAAAGATAAGAGGCCACATAGCGATGACGAGGAAGAGCCCCGGCAGCCGAACACCGGAGGACAGAAGAGGTTCCCCCCACAGGTGCGGACGGTGAACATGATATATGCAACCCACATCCCCAAGAGGGAGCGGAAGCATGCGCTCAGGGACGTATATGCGTTGGAGCCAGTCGCCCCAAAGTTCAACCCATGGTCCTCCTGTCCGATCACCTTCGATCGCAGGGACCATCCCACTAGTATCCGTCATGGCGGATTCTCCGCACTGGTCCTAGACCCAATCATCGACGGATTTCACCTCACTCGAGTCCTTATGGATGGCAGCAGCAGCCTGAACCTGCTTTACCAGGACACAGTGCGCAAAATGGGTATAGACCCCTCAAGGATCAAACCCACAAAAATGACCTTTAAAGGCATCATTCCAGGTGTAGAGGCCCATTGCACAGGCTCAATTACACTGGAAGTGGTCTTCAGATCCCCGGATAACTTCCGAAGCGAAGAATTAATCTTCGATATAGTCCCGTTCCGCAGTGGCTATCATGCACTGCTCGGGCGAACCGCATTTGCAAGATTCAACGTGGTACCGCATTATGCATACCTCAAGCTCAAGATGCCAGGACCTCGGGGGGTCATCACAGTTAATGGAAACACAGAGCGCTCTCTCCACAAGGAGGAGCACACTGCGGCCCTCGCAGCAGAAGCGCAAAGCAGCCTCTCAAGGCAATCCACCAGTTCAGCGTTTTCAAGACCCGGTGCGCTCGGAGTAATCGGCAACTAGACCGTCCGGCATGATCTGAGCTCGCGTAGCAATGCGGCCCCCACCCCGGCCCAAGCCAAATGGCGAAATGCGTGCCACGCGTACATAATTACGCATTAAAAATACCATGGGCACAGGCGGGGAGGGGAGCACAACTACGGCACACCCCAATACGCGGCTTAAACCGCACTAGGGGCTTCCCACTTTGTTATTTTTCTCTTTCAGGACTTTAATCTCTGGAAACCCTGTCCGGCAGCATGATTGCCGAACACATGATGCAGCAACCAAGGAGGTAGAAAGCTATGTCACACCACGGAACTCCTAGGTGGATTACGATAACGAGTGAAATATTTGCTTTAATACTATTCCTCAGCTTGCCCTTGGAAGGGACATAGTCCTACTTTTTGCTTATCGCACTATCTGTATCATTCTGCTTTAAAGCACTTTTTGAATAAACAATGCATAAAATTATGACTATTATTGCATTCTTGTTTTATATATGTGTGTGTTCATTAATGACGCGTTGCAACCGTACACTTTGGTATGGCCAATACACCAGGGGCTTAAGTACCCCACATTATGGTGTGAGAAGTCCGAACACTTTCACAAGTGCGGCACCCTGAACTTATAGCATTATATGCATCAGCTCCGAATCATGTCTTTGGTCAAATGTTGGGTTTGCCCGGCTCCTATGTTTTGGTACCTTACGTTCCGCTCTATCGGCTAAGGTAGCACTAGGAGAACTACTGCGATTGTGCCCCGGTTCTGCTGGGCTAAGCACCTCAGTAGAGAAAGCTAAAACTGACTGTCATGATAAGGCGAGAGACTGGTCGCTGCTCGGCGAGGTTTCGAGTCCCTAAAGACTTATGCCGCTTAGAGCGAGGAGCCGGTCATGTCCGGCTTAAAGGCGTGTATCGCGCCCCGAATTCGGCCTTCCGAATACCAGGGGCTTCGCCGAAATTTAAAATTATAGAATTCTATGGCTAAGTGAGAGTGATAAAGCATTATTAGTCTGGTTGCCTTGTTCGTTGTGCTGAGCACCTCCCTCGAAGGACCCAAAAATGGGAACAAGAGTGCTCAGGTTTATCCCGAACACCCCAGCACTCGCGGCAAGGGGGCAGAAACCGAGGACTAGCCATCTCTCAAATTGGATAAACAGCCAAACAGAAGGCAATATTTTAAACATATCCATAGACTAGGTACTACTTACCTTTGTTCTCCTCGAGCTGCCTCTTGGCAAGGTCGAGCTCGTCCTTGGACCCTTTAAGGTCCTGCTTCAGTGCGGCGACCTCCGTAGTCAGTGCGGTAGATGCCAGCAGCGAAGCCTGCATATGCATATTGACATACTTATATTAGACTCGTGCGATATTGTTTGATCCTCTGTTCGGCTTTTCTTTGTGAACACCGAACAGAGCATCAGGGGCTACTGTCTATGCTGTAATATTTTTCCTATATTTTAAACACTTACCTCAAAGCCTGTTAGAAGGTTGGCACAGGCTTCAGTCAATCCGCTCTTGGCGGACTGAACCTTCTGGATCACCGCACTCATAATAGTACGATGCTCCTCGTCGATGGAAGAGCTGCGAAGCACTCCCAGCAGATTGTCCAGCGCCTCTGGATGGACAGAGGTCACCGGCACAGGCGTCTTGCCCCTCTTGGAAGGAGGCCGCCTGCCCGAGTCCGGAACCGCTGGAGGTTCCGGCGCGGTGTTCGGCTGAGGGCCGAACTCGGAGCCCTCAGGGGCCTTGTTCCCTCTGCTCCCGGAGTCTGGAAGGTCGCCTTGAGGCGCCTCCGGGACTATCTCCCCTCGACCCAGTGCCTCTTGAGACAATACCTCGGCGTCGTCCGCAGGGCAAGGGGAGGTGGCGGTCGGAAGTGGATCGCTATCCATATCCGACGAGCCCAGGGAGCCGTCCGACGATACATCGATACGGGCTCGTGGCGGCCCGCATAATCATATTTGGTGTTAGGAGAAGCAGTGCGACAAAGGAATGCTATGAGTTACTCTGGTATTCGAATACTTACGACTTCGCCAGGGGCTTGGCCCTGAGCAGCCACTCGTCTTCGCCTTCGGCGGCGGTGGTGGAACTGTCCGGAAGGAGAGTCCTTCCCTTCTTGGACCCTTCGGCCTCCCCAGTTGGGGCGGCCTTCCTTTTCTTGTCTCCCCCAACTGAAGGGGGGAGCATCTTCTTCTCCCTCCTCGTCTTCGGGGGAGGAGTGTGTCGCAGAGTTATTGGACAATGAGTCTTATGACGCCTGGTGTCGGGAACTCTTTCGGGTTCCCTTGGCCTTCTTGGTCTTCTCCGGCACCTTGTAAGGAGCCGGAGTTAGCATCTTCATCAGGAGAGCGTCTGCTAGGCCTTCGGGCAAAGGAGCCAGACAGTCGATCTGTCCGGTCGTCTCCTTCCAGTCCTGTGAAAGGTACGGGAGCTTAGATCCCGCATAGAGTCAAACTATGAAAAACAAGTATCCTGTGAGAGGTAAAACAGCTTACCGCGCTGGCTTGGCGCTTCACGCAGAATCCGCGATCCTCGGTAGTGGGAGGGGGAACCTCGGCGCCCTTGAATAGCACCTTCTAGGCATCCTCGTGAGTTGTGTCAAAGAGCCTGTTCAGAGTTCGGTGCTGGGCCGGGTCGAACTCCCACAAGTTGAAAGCCCGTTGTTGGCACGGGAGGATCCGGCGAATGAGCATGACCTGGACTACGTTGACGAGTTTGAGCTTCTTGTTCACCATGTTTTGAATACATGTTTGGAGTCTGGTCAGCTCTCCCGAACTACCCCAGGACAGGCCCTTCTCTTTCCAGGAGGTGAGCCGCGTGGGGATGCCAGATCGGAACTCGGGGGCCGCTGCCCATTTAGGGTCACGCGGCTCGATGATGTAGAACCACCCCGATTGCCACCCCTTTATGGTCTCCATGAAGGAGCCCTCGAGCCATGTGACATTGGGCATCTTGCCCACCATGGCGCCTCCGCACTCCGCCTGGCGGCCGCTCACTACCTTCGGCTTGACATTGAAGGTCTTCAGCCATAAGCCAAAGTGGGGCTTGATTCGGAGGAAGGCCTCGCACACGACGATAAACGCCGAGATGTTGAGGATGAAGTTCGGGGCCAGATCATGGAAATCCAGGCCGTAGTAGAACATGAGCCCCCGGACGAATGGGTGGAGAGGGAATCCCAGTCCGTGGAGAAAACGGGTAAGGAACACTACCCTCTCATGGGGCCTGGGGTGGGGATGAGCTACCCCTCATCTGGGAGCCGGTGCGCGATGTCGTCGGGCAGGTATTCGGCTCTCCTCGGCTTCTTGATGTGTCCCTCCGTAACGGAGGAGACCATCCACCTGCCTCCCGCTCCGGACATGGTTGGAGAAGGGTTGAGGTGGGAAGTGCGGACTTGGGCGCTGGAGCTCGAGTGTGCGAAAATGGATGAGCAAAGGAGGAAGAAGGCGTGGATGAAAAGGTGAATCCTTATCCCTTTATACGGGCGGACGAAACTATGCGTCCCCACTAGCCTGGTAAAACTTGCTTATCCCCCAAGCGCCGTAATCGATGGCGCGGTTGGGTTACCCACGCTCGTATTGATGAGAATCTCGTGATAAGGGGACACGATCTCTGCTTTGACAAGACGTGTCAAAAAACGGCCTCGCGTTATGTGCGGGGCTAGTTAAAGGAAACGGTTCAAATAATCACCGGGCCATGACATAACGTCATGTTGCCAAAACAAGTCAGCAAATTGGATTTGTGGAAACATTATTCTCTCTACGGTGGTATGTGGAACTTATTTTGCAGGGTCGGACACTATCCTTGTATTCAAATTCTTCCGTGGTGTATTCGGAGGAGGAACCCGCCTTGCAATGCCGAAGACAATACTACGCGCCGGACTCATCGTCATTGAAAGCCTGGTTCAGGGGCTACTGAGGGAGTCCTGGATTACGGGGTCTCCGGACAGCCGGACTATATCCTTTGGTCGGACTGTTAGACTATGAAGATACAAGATTGAAGACTTCGTCTTGTGTCCGGATGGGACTCTACTTGGCGTGGAAGGCAAGCTAGGCAGTACGGATATGGATATCTCCTCCTTTTTAACCGACCTTGTGTAACCCTAACCCTCTCCGGTGTCTATATAAATAGGAGGGTTTTAGTCCGTAGGACAACATACACATCAACAATCATACCATAGGCTAGCTTCTAGGGTTTAGCCTCTCTGATCTCGTGGTAGATCTACTCTTGTACTACCCATATCATCAATATTAATCAAGCAGGACGTAGGGTTTTACCTCCATCAAGAGGGCCCGAACCTGGGTAAAACATCGTGTTCCCTGCCTCCTATTACCATCCGCCTTAGACGCACAGTTCGAGACCCCCTACCCAAGATCCGCCGGTTTTGACACCGACACACAGATAATTCAGAAAACAGACAGAAATTACTGTTTTTGCTTTATTTAATATAAATAAAAGAAAGTAAAAAGAGGGTACAGAAGGTTGTGCTTTCTAACTTCATCCATCTCATGCTCATCAAAAGGAATCCACTAACAAGGTTCATCAAGTCTTGTTAACAAACTCATTTCGAGTAACATGAAACCGGAGAAATTTCGAATGACACTATGTTACCTCAACGGGGATATGCACATCCCCAACAATAAGAATATCATATTTCTTCTTGACAGTGGAAAGAGGAAATTCAAAACCTCCAAAAATAATTGATGGAATTTTTCCAATAGAATTGATATTGTGGACTTGAGGTTGTTTCCTCGAAAAGTGTACCGTATGCTCATTACCATTAACATGAAAAGTGACACTGCCCTTGTTGCAATCAATAACAGCCCCTGCAGTATTCAAAAAGGGTCTTCCAAGAATAATAGACATACTATCGTCCTCGGGAATATCAAGAATAACAAAGTCCGTTAAAATAGTAACGTTTGCAACTACAACAGGCACATCCTCACAAATACCGACAGGTATAGCAGTTGATTTATCAACCATTTGCAAAGATATTTCAGTAGGTGTCAACTTATTCAAATCAAGTCTACGATATAAAGAGAGAGGCATAACACTAACACCGTCTCCAAGATCACATAAAGCAGTTTTAACATAGTTTCTTTAAATGGGGCATGGTATAGTTGGTACTCCGGGATCTCCTAGTTTCTTAGGTATTCCACCTTTAAAAGGATAATTAGCAAGCATGGTGGAAATTTCAGCTTCCAGTATCTTTCTTTTATTAGTAACAATATCTTTCATGTACTTAGCATAAGGATTCATTTTAAGCATATCAGTCAAACGCATACGCAAAAAGATAGGTCTAATCATTTCAGCAAAGTGCTCAAAATCCTCATCATCCTTTTTCTTGGATGGCTTAGGAGGAAAAGGCATGGTTTTCTAAACCCAAGGCTCTCTTTTCTTACCGTGTTTCCTAGCAACAAAGTCTTTCTTATCATAACATTGATTCTTTGATTGTGGGTTATCAAGATCAACAGCAGGTTCAGTTTCTATATCATTATCATTACTAGGTTGAGCATCAACATGAACATCATCATTAACATTATCACTAGTTTCATGTTCATTACCAGATTGTGTTTCAGCATCAGAAATTGAGATATCATTGGGATTCTCAGGTGTGTCAATAACGGGTTCACTAGAAGCATGCAAAGTCCTATCATTTTTCTTTTTCTTCCTTTTAGGAGGACTAGGTGCATCTATATTATTTCTCTGAGAATCTTGCTCAATTCTCTTAGGGTGGCCTTCAGGATACAAAGGTTCTTGGGTCATTTTACCACCTCTAGTCATAACTCTAACATCATTATCATTTTTCTTACTATTTAATTCATTGAGCAAATCATTCTGAGCTTTAAGTACTTGTTCTACTTGAGTGGTAACCATAGAAGCATGTTTACTAATGAGTTTAAGTTCACCTTTAACTCTAGACATATAATCACCCAAGTGTTCAATCATATAAGCATTTTGTTTCAGTTGTCTACCAAAATAAGCATTGAAGTCTTCTTGCTTAACCATAAAGTTATCAAACTCATCCAAACATTGGCTAGCAAACTTAGTAGGAGGGATTTCAGCTTTATAATATCTATAGAGAGAATTTACCTTTACTACCTGTGTCGGGTTATCAAGACCATGTGTTTCTTCAATAGGCGGTAAATTAAGACCATGTATTTCTTCAATAGGAGGTGAATTCTTAACATCTTTAGCTTTAATACCCTTTTCTTTCATAGATTTCTTTGCCTCTTGCATATCTTCAGGACTGAGAAATAGAACACCTCTTTTCTTCGGAGTTGGTTTAGGAATAGGCTCAGGAGTTGGCTCAGGAAGTGTCCAATTATTTTCATTTGTCAACATATTATTCAATAGAATTTTAGCTTCATCCGGTGTTCTTTCCCTGAAAACAGAACCAACACAACTATCCAGGTAATCTCTGGAAGCATCGGTTAGTCCATTATAAAAGATATCAAGTATTTCATTTTTCTTAAGAGGGTGGTCAGGCAAAGCATTAAGTAGTTGGAGAAGCCTCCCCCAAGCTTGTGGGAGACTCTCTTCTTCAATTTGCACAAAATTATATATATATATATATATCCCTTAAGGCAGCTTGTTTCTTATGAGCAGGGAAATATTTAGCAGATAAGTAATAAATCATATCCTGGGGACTACGCACACAACCAGGATCAACAGAATTAAACCATATCTTAGCATCACCCTTTAATGAGAATGGAAATATTTTAAGGATATAAAAGTAGCAAGTTCTCTCATCATTAGTGAACAGGGTGGCTATATCATTTAATTTAGTAAGATGTGCCACAACAGTTTCAGATTCATAACCATAAAAAGGATCAGATTCAACCAAAGTAATTATATCAGGATCAATAGAGAATTCATAATCCTTATCAGTACTAAAGATAGGTGAAGTAGCATAAGCAGGATCATATTTCATTCTAGCATCGTAGTTTTTTGTTTAAGCTTAGCTAATAATTTCTTAAGATCACTTCTATCATTGCATGCAAGAAAGTCTCTTTTAGTTTCTTCATCCATAACATAGCCCTCAGGCACAACAGGCAATTCATATTTATTAGGAGAGCCTTCATCATCACTTTCATCAATATTATCAGTTTCAATAATTTCATTCTCTCTAGCCCTAGCAAGTTGTTCGTCAAGAAATTCACCAAGTGGCACAGTAGTATCAAGCATAGAAGTAGTTTCATCACAAGTATCATGCATAGCAGAAGTGGCATCATCAATAATATGCGACATATCAGAATTAATAGCAGAAGCAGGTTTAGGTGTCACAAGCTTACTCAAAACAGAAGGTGAATCAAGTGTAGAGCTAGACGGCAGTTCCTTACCTCCCTCGTAGTTGAGGGATAAATTTTTGTTTTCGCGTCTTTCAAGTTCTTCATAGTGACCAGCAGATATAAATCCCAAGTGACTCAAAGAATAGAGCTATGCTCCCCGGCAACGGCGCCAGAAAATAGTCTTGATAACCCACAAGTATAGGGGATCGCAACAGTTTTCGAGGGTAGAGTATTCAACCCAAATTTATTGATTCGACACAAGGGGAGCCAAAGAATATTCTCAAGTATTAGCAGCTGAGTTGTCAATTCAACCACACCTAGAAACCTAATATCTGCAGCAAAGTATTTAGTAGCAAAGTAATATGATAGTAGTGGTAACGGTAGCAAAAGGTAACGATAGCAAAAGTAATAGTTTTGGTGTTTTGTAGTGATGATAACAATAGGAACGGAAAAGTAATTAAGCGAAGAACAATATATGGAAAGCTCGTAGGCAATGGATCGGTGATAGGGAATTATGCCGGATGCGATCGATCATGTAACAGTCATAACCTAGGGTGACACAGAACTAGCTCCAATTCATCAATGTAATGTAGGCATGTATTCCGAATATAGTCATACGTGCTTATGGAAAAGAACTTGCATGACATCTTTTGTCCTACCCTCCCGTGGCAGCGGGGTCCTAGCGGAAACTAAGGGATATTAAGGCCTCCTTTTAATAGAGTACCGGACCAAAGCTTTAACACATGGTGAATACATGAACTCCTCAAATTACGGTCATCACCGGGAGTGGTCCCGATTATTGTCACTTCGGGGTTGCCGGATCATAACACATAGTGGTGACTATAGACTTGCAAGATAGGATCAAGAACTCACATATATTCATGAAAACATAATAGGTTCAGATCTGAAATCATGGCACTCAGGCCCTAGTGACAAGCATTAAGCATAGCAAAGTCATAGCAACATCAATCTCAGAACATAGTGGATACTAGGTATCAAACCCTAACAAAACTAACTCGATGACATGATAAATCTCATCCAACCCATCACCGCCAGCAAGCCTACAGTGGAATTACTCACGCACGGCGGTGAGCATCATGAAATTGGTGCTGGAGGAAGGTTGATGATGACGATGGCGATGGATTCCCCTCTTCGGAGCCCCGAACAAACTCCAGATCAGCCCTCTCAAGAGAGTTTTGGGCTTGGCGGCTGCTCCGTATCGTAAAACATGATGAATCCTTCTCCTTTATTTTTTTCTCCCCAAACACGAATATATGGAGTCAAGGTTGAGGTCGGTGGAGCTCTAGGGGGCCCACGAGGCAGGGGGCGCGCCCCCCACCCTCGTGGCTAGGGTGTGGGCCCCCTGGCCTTGATTCTTTGCCAGTATATTTTATTATTTACAAAAATAATCTCCGTGGAGTTTTAGGTCATTCCGAGAACATTTGTTTTTGCACATAAATAACACCATGGCAATTCTGCTGAAAACAATGTCAGTCTGGGTTAGTTCCATTCAAATCATGCAAGTTAGAATCCAAAACAAGGGCAAAAGTGTTTGGAAAAGTATATACGACGGAGACGTATCAATGACCGAGACACGTCTCCGATCAATAACCAATAACGGAACCTGGATGTTCATATTGGCTCCCACATATTCTACGAAGATCTTTATCGGTCAAACCACATAACAGCATACATTGTTCCCTTTGTCATCGGTATGTTACTAACCCGAGATTCGATCGTTGGTTGCTCAATACCTAGTTCAATCTCGTTACCGGCAAGTCTCCTTATTCGTTCTGTAATGCATCATCCCGCAACTAACTCATTAGTTACAATGCTTGCAAGGCTTATAGTGATGTGCATTACTGAGAGGGCCCAGAGATACCTCTCCGACAATCGGAGTGACACATCCTAATCTCGAAATACGCCAACTCAACAAGTACCTTCGGAGACACCTGTAGAGCACCTTTATAATCACCCAGTTACGTTGTGACGTTTGGTAGCACACAAAGTGTTCCTCCGGTAAACGGGGGTTGCATAATCTCATAGTCATAGGAACATGTATAAGTCATGAAGAAAGCAATAGCAACATACTAAACGATCAAGTGCTAAGCTAATGGAATAGGTCAAGTCAATCACATCATTCTCCTAATGATGTGATTCCGTTAATCAAATGACAACTCATGTCTATGGCTAGGAAACATAACCATCTTTGATTAATGAGCTAGTCAAGTAGAGGCATACTAGTGACACTCTGATTGTCTATGTATTCACACATGTATTATGTTTCCGGTTAATACAATTCTAGCATGAATAATAAACATTTATCATGATATAAGGAAATAAATAATAACTTTATTATTGCCTCTAGGGCATATTTCCTTCAGTTTTATGTGGGAGAGGCCACTGCTAGCATGTCATCCATGACTTGGAATTCTATGCACTTATGATTGGAACCATTAGCAAGCATCCGCAACTACTAACGTTCATTAAGGTAAAACCCAACCATAGCATTAAGATATATTGGTCCCCCTTCAATCTAGTATGCATCAATTTCTATGCTAGGTTGAAGCTTATGTCACTCTTGTCCTCCAATACGTAGTCCTACCAACATACGACTAACCCTATGGTGTGATCCACGCGCGCGCTCATATGATGGGCACCAAAGGATAGCAACATAACCACCAACAAATTAAACCAATCATAGCAATTCACCAATTACCGATAGGACAACGAAAATCTACTCAGGCATCATAGGATGGCAACACATCATTGGATAATAATATGAAGCATAAAGCACCATGTTCAAGTAGAGGGTACAATGGGTTGCGGGAGAGTGGACCGTTATAGATAGATGGGGGAAGGTGATGAAGATGTTGGTGAAGATGACGGAGGTGTTGGTGTAGATCGCCGTCACACGATGATGGCCCCGGCGGCGCTCCGGTGCCACTGGGAGAGAGGGGAGAGAGCCCCCCTTCTTCTTCTTCCTTGAACTTATCCCTAGATGGGAGAAGGTTTTACCCCCTGGTCCATGGCTTCCATGGCAGCGGAGGGGCGAGAGGCCCTCCGAGATTGGATCTGTCTCTCTGTCTCTCTCTGTTTCTGCGTTCCAGATTCTGGTCTTTCACCGTTTCTTATATTCCTGGAGATCCGTAACTCCGATTGGGCTGAAATTCTAACACGATTTGTATCCGGATATTGGCTTTCTTGCGGCGAAAGAAGGGCACCAACCGCCTTACGGGTGGCCACGAGGGTCAGCCCCCCCCCCCCCCGCGGGGGGGGGGGGGGGGGGGCTGCCTCGTGGCCCCCTAGGGCATCGTCTCGCGTCCGTAAGTTTTTATCCCATTTGGACTCCGTTTGATATGGATTTTCTGCAAAACAAAAAACATGCAACAAAAGGAACTAGCACTGGGCACTGGATCAATATGTTAGTCCCAAAAATAGTATAAAAAGTTGCCAAAAGTATATGAAAGTTGTAAAATATTGGCATGGAACAATCAAAAATTATAGATACAATGGAGATGTATCAACTCTCCCCGCTCGTTGTTGTGCTTCTCCTAGATAGATCTTGCGTGATCGTAGGATTATTTTTTGAAATACTACGTTCCCCAATACAAGATTCACAAAGAGCTAACACTAGTGCACCTAGTTCTTCTAGAAAGAAAAAGAAAAATAAGAATGATAGGACTTCACATGCTCCTAGTGAACCTGAAATAGAAAAACCTCCTGACAATGATAATGAAGTTTCTATCTCAGATGCTGAAACTCAATTTGGTAATGAACACTCACCTAGTGATAATGAAAATGACAATGCTGATGTTCATGAAGATACTCAACCAAATAATAAAGAACCAGACAATGATGTTGAGATAGAACCACCTGTTGATCTTGATAACCCACAACCTAAGAATAAAAGGTATGATAAAAGAGACTTTGTTGCTAGAAAACATGGTAAAGAAAGAGAACCGTGGGTTCAAAAACCTATGCCTTTTCCACCTAAGTCAACTAAAAGGAAAGATGATGAAGAATTTGAACGCTTTGCTGAGATGCTGAGGCCGGTCTTTTTGCGTACTCGCTTGACTGATATCTTGAAAATTCCTCCATATGCAAAGTATATGAAAGACATCATCACAAATAAGAGAAAAATACCAGAAGCTGAAATCTCCACTATGCTTGCTAATTATACTTTTAAAGATGGAGTACCTATAAAACTTGGAGATCCGGGAATACCAACTATACGTTGCTCTATCAAAAAGAAGTATGTGAAAACTGCTTTGTGTGACTTAGGAGTTGGTGTTAGTGTTATGCCTTTCTATTTATATAAAAGACTTGACTTGAATAAAATCATACCTACTGAAATATATTTGCAAATGGCTGACATATCAACTTCCATACCTATCGATATCTATGAGGATGTACCCGTTGTTGTTGCTAATGTTACTATTTTGACTGACTTTGTTATACTTGAGATTCCCGAGGACGACAACATGTCGATTATCCTTGGTAGACCATTCTTGAATACTTCAGGGGCTGTTGTTGATTGCAATAAAATAAAGGTCACTTTTCATATTAATGGCAATGAGCATATGGTGCACTTTCCGAACAAACAATTCCAAGTGAATGGTATTAATGTTATTGAAAAATCTCCGACAATCACTATTGGAAGTTTTCAAATACCTCTACCTATTGTCAAAAAGAAATATGAAATACTTATTGTTGGGGAGATGCATATCCCCATTGAGGTAACTTAGTGATTTACGAAAGTTCTTCAGTTTCATGCTAATCGAAAGTGGATGTTAATAAGACCTGATCAACCTTATTAAGGACCATTTTTTGAACGGTATGAAGTTGATGAATTTAGTAAGCACTACCTTCTGTCCTTACCTTTTGTTTTCTGTTTTATTAGTTAAATAAAATAAAATGCCATGTTTTGTCTGTTTCTTAATTTCCAGTGCAATAAAAAAATTACCCAAAAATAAAAATTCTTAGAATGCCTTGAAAATTTTACACGATTTTTTCTGAATATTTCTGAATTTCTGGTGCAAATAATACCAGAGGGAGGTGCACCAGGTGGGCACAATCCATCTAGGCTCTAGTGCGTTGTGGTCCCCACGTGGGCCTCCACACTTACCTCTTCATCCCACATCATCACTTATCTCCAGAAAAAATATCCATTGCTCTCTCTCGAGTGTTCTTGAGCTCAAACCCACGGATTTCGATCTCTTTGCTCAAAGCTCCATTTCCGAAACTATTTCGGGGGATTGTTACATGGTATGTGACTCCATCGTTTGTCCAATTAGTTTTTGCTTTAGTGGTTTATATTTTGAATAATTAGCTACTCTTGGTGCTGCTATAGATGTGCTTGCATGTTAAATTCTTAGAGTTCTAAGTAGTTTGAATGCCTGTTATGGCCTCTATGCACCCCTGTGAGTAGTTGCTATCAATCTTATAAAGTTTTGTTGACAAATTTTTGTCACCCCCAAAAATTTTATTTCCAGAAAATTGTACGCGAAAATGAATATCTTCAGGAAGTTAGGCTCTAAGAAGAACTCCAAGGGTGTTATTGGGGAGTCTTATGACAGTGATCTCCACCCTCGGAGGTTGGAGGAGGTACGGCCGTGCGAATGGCCGCACACCCTATTCCTGGAAGAGGCTGGAATTCTTCAGGTGTTCATGCAATATGTTGCAAACGCCTGCCTCACCGACTTCATCACAAATGAATGTGACCAGCACCAAATCCTCACAAATATCTTTGTTCAGAGTTTTACTTTCCTGCCTAGGAATAATCCTCCTTAAGTGAGCTTCGATTTATATGCTGAAAACCATTAGATACCACTTACTGAATTTTGTGATATATGCTTGATCCCTTCTGATGGGAGCTTAGCCGAGCCTAGGCCGGTTGGGTTTGAGGACTTTTATCGCACCTTGACAGTGGGAGATGACAGAGGGGTGTCAGCCACCACGGCTGCTAGCATACACTTTACTGCCATACATTATTTTGCTTTATTTGTTGCTAAGTGCTTGCTTGCTAGAAAGAAATTAGGTGCGCTCAGTGCACCAAACTTTCATGTTTTACGCCGAGCACTAGAGGGCGACAACACCCATAGCGTGGGAGTTATTGTGGCTCATCGCCTCCATCTTAATAAATCCCAGGGTGAAATAAATGGTGGGATTTTTGCTACTCGTTTGGCGACTCACTTCGAGGTCGAGATACACCCTCATGATTACCCGTTGACCAAGTTCTACCTAGACAGG
Organism: Triticum urartu; assembly: GCF_056163025.1. Lineage (NCBI taxonomy): Eukaryota > Viridiplantae > Streptophyta > Magnoliopsida > Poales > Poaceae > Triticum > Triticum urartu. The sequence goes on from NC_141874.1 coordinate 64,552,000, forward strand.
GCAGCCATGGAATACCATCATTTTCTGGCACGAGATTATCCTGACATTCCCATTCCTTATAACCTGGTTTTTAGTGTTAAAACTCGTGACATTATTCCACTGCCTGCACCTGCTTTGTTTGATTCTGCTGCTAGGGGCGGATATAGGATCATGCCTGCGGACATCATCACCTACCGGAACGCTCAGGCTGCTGTGGAAGCGGCACAGCAGGAGCCCTAGAAGTGGGACGAGGGGATGCCCGCTCCTCAACAACCCTACTACCCTCCAGGCTATTGATCGACTACCAGGTTAGGCCAAAAGCCTGAGCTTGGGGGAGTACGTGTTTCCACCGACTTTACATTCATGTCCATGAAGGAAATATGCCCTAGAGGCAATAATAAAGTTGTTATTTATATTTCCTTATGTTGGGGAACGTAGTAATTTCAAAAAAATTCCTACGCACACACAGGATCATGGTGATGCATAGCAACGAGAGGGGAGAGTGTGTCTACATACCCTCGTAGACCGAATGTGGAAGCGTTAGCACAACGCGGTTGATGTAGTCGTACGTCTTCACGATCCGACCGATCCATGTACCGAACACACGGCACCTCCGAGTTCTGCACACGTTCAAATCGATGATGTCCCGCGAGCTCCGATCCAGCAAAGCTCCCTAGGAGAGTTTCGTCAGCACGACAGCGTGGTGACGGTGATGATGATGCTACCGACGCAGGGCTTCGCCTAAGCACCGCTACGATATGATCGAGGTGGATTATGGTGGAGGGGGGCACCGCACACGGCTAAGGTATCAATGATCAATTGTGTGTCTATGGGGTGACCCCTACCCCTGTATATAAAGGAGGGGAGGAGGAGAGGGCCGTCCAAGGGGAGAGGCGCGCCCAAGGGGGGGCAATCCTACTCCAAGTAGGTTTGCCCCCTCTTTCCTAGTCCTAGTAGGAGAGTGGAAGGAAAGGGAGAGGAGGAGAAGGAAAGAGGGGGCCGGCCCCCCTTGCCCTAAACCAATTCGATTTGGGCCTTGGGGGGCACGCCCCATACTCCCCTTGCTGCCCTCTATTTCCACTAAGGCCCATGTAGGCCCATTATGCCCCCGGGGGGTTTCCGGTAACCCCCGGTACTCCAATATATGTCTGAAACCTTCCGGAACCTTTCTGGTGTCCGAACATAGTCGTCCAATATATCGATCTTTATGTCTCGACCATTTCGAGAATCCTCGTCATGTCCGTGATCACATCCGGGACTCCGAACTACCTTCGGTACATCAAAACACAAAACTTATAATATCAATCGTCATCGAACTTTAAGCGTGCGGACCCTACGGGTTCGAGAACTATGTTGACATGACCGAGACACGTCTCCAGTCAATAACCAATAGCGGAACCTGGATGCTCATATTGACTCCCACATATTCTACAAAGATCTTTATCAGTCAAACCGCATAACAACATACGTTGTTCCCTTTGTCATCGGTATGTTACTTGCCCGAGATTCGATCGTCGGTATCTCAATACCTAGTTCAATCTCGTTACTGGCAAATCTCTTTACTCGTTCCGTAATACATCATCCCGCAACTAACTCATTAGTTACAATGCTTGCAAGGCTTATAGTGATGTGCATTACCGAGTGGGCCCAGAGATACCTCTCCGACAATCGGAGTGACAAATCCTAATCTCGAAATACGCCAACTCAACAAGTACCTTCAGAGACACCTGTAGAGCACCTTTATAATCACCCAGTTATGCTGTGACGTTTGGTAGCACACAAAGTGTTCCTCCGGTAAACGGGAGTTGCATAACCTCATAGTCATAGGAACATGTATAAGTCATGAAGAAAGCAATATCAACATACTAAACGATAAAGTGCTAAGCTAACGGAATGGGTCAACTCAATCACATCATTCTCCTAATTATGCAATCTCGTTAATCAAATGACAACTCATGTCTATGGCTAGGAAACATAACCATCTTTGATAAACGAGCTAGTCAAGTAGAGGCATACTAGTGACACTCTGTTTGTCTATGTATTCACACATGTATCATGTTTTCGGTTAATACAATTCTAGCATGAATAATAAACATTTATCATGATATAAGGAAATAAATAATAAATTTATTATTGCCTCTAGGGCATATTTCCTTCAGTCTCCCACTTGCACTAGAATCAATAATCTAGATTACAGAGTAATGATTCCAACACCCATGGAGCCTTGGTGCTGATCATGTTTTGTTCGTGGAAGAGGCTTAGTCAATGGGTCTGCAACATTCAGATCCGTAAGTATCTTGCAAATCTCTATGTCTCCCACCTGGACTTGATCCCAGATGGAGTTGAAGCGTCTCTTGATGTGCTTGGTTCTCTTGTGAAATCTGGATTCCTTTGCCAAGGCAATTGCACCAGTATTGTCACAAAAGATTTTTCACTGGACACGATGCACTGCTACCTCTTGAGCTTGCGTTGGTTTTCCCCGAAGAGGAAGGGATGATGCAGCAAAATAGCGTAAGTATTTCCCTCGGTTTTTGAGAACCAAGGTATCAATCCAGTAGGAGGCCACGCTCAAGTCCCTCGTACCTGCACAAAACGATAGCTACTCGCAACCAACGCGATTAGGGGTTGTCAATCCCTTCACGGTCACTTACGAGAGTGAGATCTGATAGATATAATATTTTTGGTATTTTTGGTATAAAGATGCAAAGTAAAAAGTAAAGGCAATGTAAAAAAAGCAAAGCAAGATTAAAGTGATGGAGATTGATATGATGAGAATAGACCCGGGGGCCATAGGTTTCACTAGTGGCTTCTCTCAAGAGCATAACTATTCTACGATGGGTGAACAAATTACTGTTGAGCAATTGACAGAATTGAGCATAGTTATGAGAATATCTGGGCATGATCATGTATATAGGCATCACGTCCGTGACAAGTAGACCGAAATGATTCTGCATCTACTACTATTACTCCACTCATCAACCGCTATCCAGCATGCATCTAGAGTATTAAGTTAAAAACAGAGTAACGCCTTAAGCAAGATGACATGATGTAGAGAGATAAATTCATGCAATATGAGATAAACCCCATCTTTTTATCCTCGATGGCAACGATGCAATACGTGCCTTGCTGCCCCTTCTGTCACTGGGAAAGGACACCGCAAGATCGAACCCAAAGCTAAGCACTTCTCCCATGGCAAGAACTACCAATCTAGTTGGCCAAACCAAACGGATAATACGAAGAGACTTGCAAAGATAACCAATCATACATAAAAGAATTCAGAGAAGATTCAAATAGTATTCATAGATACACTTGATCATAAACCCACAATTCATGGGTCTCAACAAACACACCGCAAAAAGAAGATTACATCGAATAGATCTCCACAAGAGAGGGGAGAACTTTGTATTGAGATCCAAAAAGAGAGAAGAAGCCATCTAGCTACTAACTATGGACCCAAAGGTCTGAGGTAAACTACTCACACTTCATCGGGGAGGCTATGATGATGTAGAAGCCCTTCGTGATGACGGCCCTCTCCGGCGGAGCTCCCGAACAGGCCCCAAGATGGGATCTCGTGGATACAGAAAGTTGCGGCAGTGGAATTAGGTTTTTGGCTCCTGTTATGTTCGTTTGGGGGTACTTATGTATATATAGGAGGAAGAAGTACGTCGGTGGAGCATCGAGGGGCCCACGACGTAGGGGGGCGCGCCCTAGGGGGGCGCGCCCCCCACCCTCATGACCGCCTCTCTGATGCCTTGGCGTAGGGTCCAAGTCTCCTGGATCACGTTCGGTGAGAAAATCACGTTCCCGAAGGTTTCATTCCGTTTGGACTCCGTTTGATATTCCGTTTCTTCGAAACACTGAAATAGGCAAAAAAAACAGTAATTCTGGGCTGGGCCTCCGGTTAATAGGTTAGTCCCAAAAATAATATAAAAGTGGAAAATAAAGCCCAATATAGTCCAATACAGTAGATAATATAGCATGGAGCAATCAAAAATTATAGATACGTTGGAGACGTATCCGGCATCCCCAAGCTTAATTCCTACTCGTCCTCGAGTAGGTAAATGATAAAAAGAGAATTTTTGATGCAGAGTGCTACTTGGCATAATTTCAATGCAAATCTTCTTAATTGTGATATGAATATTCAGATTCGAAAGATTCAAGACAAAAGTTTATATTGACATAAAAATAATAATACTTCAAGCATACTAACAAAGCAATTATGTCTTCTCAAAATGACATGGCCAAAGAAAGTTATCCCTACAAAATCATATAGTCTGGCTATGCTCTATCTTCACCACACAAAGTATTTAAATCATGCACAACCCTAATGACAAGCCAAGCAATTGTTTCATACTCTAACTTTTTTAAAACTTTTTCAATCTTCACGCAATACATGAGCGTGAGCCATGGATATAGCACTATAGGTGGAATAAAATGGTGGTTGTGGAGAAGACAAAAAAGGAGAAGATAGTCTCACATCAACTAGGCGTATCAACGGGCTATGGAGATGCCCATCAATAGATATCAATGTGAGTGAGTAGGGATTGCCATGCAACGGATGCACTAGAGGTATAAGTATATGAAAGCTCAAAAAGAAACTAAGTGGGTGTGCATCCAACTTGCTTGCTCATGAAGACCTAGGGCAATTTGAGGAAGCCCATCATTGGAATATACAAGCCAAGTTCTTATAATGTAAAATTCCCACTAGTATATGAAAGTGATAACATGAGAGACTCTCTACTATGAAGATCATGGTGCTACTTTGAAGCACAAGTGTGGTAAAAGGATAGTAACATTGTCCCTTCTCTCTTTTTCTCTCATTTTTTTATTTGGGACTTTTCTCTTTTTTATGGCCTCTTTTTATTTGGGCTTCTTTGGCCTCTCTTTTTTATTATTTATTTTATTTTTCGTCCGGAGTCTCATCCCAACTTATGGGGGAATCATAGTCTCCATCATTCTTTCCTCACTGGGACAATGCTCTAATAATGATGATCATCACACTTTTATTTTTCTTACAACTCAACAATTACAACTCAATACTTAGAACAAAATATGACTCTATATGAATGCCTCCGGCGGTGTATCAGAATATGCAATATGACAATGATGGAGTGTGTCATAATAAACGGAACGGTGGAAAGTTGCATGGCAATATATCTCGGAATGGCTATGGAAATGCCATAATAGGTAGGTATGGTGGCTGTTTTGAGGAAGGTATATGGTGGGTGTATGATACCGGCGAAAAGTGTGCGGTATTAGAGAGGCTAGCAAAGGTGGAAGGGTGAGAGTGCGTATAATCCATGGACTCAACATTAGTCATAAAGAACTCATATACTTATTGCAAAAATATAGAAGTTATCAAAGCAAAGTATTACGTGCATGATCCTAGGGGGATAGAATGGTAGGAAAAGACCATCGCTCGTCCCCGACCGCCACTCATAAGGAAGACAATCAATAAATAAATCATGCTCCGACTTCATCACATAACGGTTCACCATACATGCATGCTACGGGAATCACAAACTTTAACACAAGTATTCTTTAAATTCACAACTACTCAACTAGCAAGACTTTAATATTATCACCTCCATATCTCAAAACAATTATCATGTTTCAATCTTTTCTTAGTATTCAACACACTCAAAAGAAAGTTTCACAAATCTTGAATACCAAGCATATTATTATTAAGCAAATTACCATGCTATTAAGAGACTCTCAAAATAATTTAAGTGAAGCATGAGAGATCAATAGTTTCTTTAAAACAAATCCACCACCGTGCTCTAAAAGATCTAAGTGAAGCACATAGAGCAAAATTATAACGCTCAAAAGATATAAGTGAAGCATATAGAGCAAAATTATAATGCTCAAAAGATATAAGTGAAGCACATAGAGCAAAACTACATAGCTCAAAAGATATAAGTGAAGCACATAGAGCAAAACTACATAGCTCAAAAGATATAAGTGAAGCACATAGAGTATTCTATCAAATTTTAATTCATGTATGGCTCTCTCAAAAGGTGTGTATAGCAAGCATGATTGTGGCATACTAAGACACAAATAATACAAGACGCTCCAAGCAAAACACACATCATGTTGGTGAATAAAAATATAGCTCCAAGTAAATTACCAATGGAAGTGGATGAAAGAGGGGATGCCTTCCGGGGCATCCCCAAGCTTTGACTTTTTGGTGTCCTTGGATTATCTTGGGGGTTCCATGGGCATCCCCAAGCTTAGGCTCTTGCCACTCCTTGTTCCATAATCCATCACAAGAATTCACGCAAAACTTGAAAACTTCACAACACAAAACTTAAAGTAGAAAACTCATGAGCTCCGTTAGCGAAAGAAAACAAAAGACCACCTCAAGGTACTGTAATGAACTCATTATTTATTTATATTGGTGTTAAACCTACTTTATTCCGGCTTCTCTATGGATTATAAACTATTTTACTAACCATAGATTCATCAAAATAAGCAATCAACACACGAAAAACAGAATCTGTCAAAAACAGAACAGTCTGTAGTAATATGTATCTAGCGCAAGATCTGGAACCCCAAAAATCTAAAATAAATTGCTGGACGTGAGGAATTTATCTATTAATCATATGCAAAAATAATTAACTAAATATATCTTTCCAAATAAAAATGACAGCAGTTCTCGTGAGCGCTAAAGTTTCTGTTTTTTACAGCAAGTTCAACAAGACTTTCCCCAAGTCTTCCCAACGGTTCTACTTGGCACAAACACTAATTAAACACAAAAAACACAACCAAAATAGAGGCTAAATAATTTATTTATTACTAAGCAGGAGAAAAAGGTAAGGAATAAAAATAAAATTGGGTTGCCTCCCAACAAGCGCTATCGTTTAACGCCCCTAGCTAGGCATAAAAGCGAGGATAGATCTAGGTATTGCCATTCTTGGTTTTAGGGAGAAAGAGAGAAACTTGTTATCTACGGAATTAATCTTTCTATTTTGACAAAGTAGATGTCCATTAATGGTAGAAGAAAGATTAAGAATGTTGCGGAAATTGGCATCTAGGCTAGCTTTTATCTCTTTAATAGATTTGTTTTGGTAAGAAAGCAAGAGAGATGTGATTTCAGCTTTCTCATTAATGGGGTAGCCAAATATAATTTTCATCCTATCATACGTATCTATGGGGTCCCCTTCAAGGAAACCCCTTCGAAAATAGAGTCTAAAACTTGTTTGAACGAAGCGGGTAGCCCAACATAAAAGCTTTTTAAGTAAACCTCAATTTGATATTGGGGTACATAGCTAGCCCGGATCCTTAACAGCCTATCCCAAGCATCTTTCAAAGATTCATCAAGTAAATAATGAAAAATTCCAGAATCATCTTCATCAAAATTACTAAGGTTCTCATTGATAACTCCGGCAAGTTGTTCTATAGCATTCCGATTTATGAGTTTAGATAAGATAGCAGGATTGTCTAAAGCACTAGAACTTGGGAGAGAACCCCCAACTCTTTTTGGTTCTGACATGGCGAGGGAAAAGAGGCAAATAGAGAGGGAGGATAGAGAGAGAGGGCGAATAAAATGGCAAGGGTGAAGTGGGGGAGAGGAAAACGAGAGGCAAATGGCAAATAATGTAATGCGAGAGATAGGGATTGTGATGGGTACTTGGTATTTTGACTTTTTGCGTAGACTCCCCGGCAACGGCGCCAGAAATCCTTCTTGCTACCTCTTGAGCTTGCGTTGGTTTTCCCCGAAGAGGAAGGGATGATGCAGCAAAGTAGCGTAAGTATTTCCCTCAGTTTTTGAGAACCAAGGTATCAATCCAGTAGGAGGCCACACTCAAGTCCCTCGTACCTGCACAAAACGATAGCTACTCGCAACCAACGCGATTAGGGGTTGTCAATCCCTTCACGGTCACTTACGAGAGTGAGATCTGATAGATATAATATTTTTGGTATTTTTGGTATAAAGATGCAAAGTAAAAAGTAAAGGAAAAATAAAAAAGCAAAGCAAGATTAAAGTGATGGAGATTGATATGATGAGAATAGACCCGGGGGCCATAGGTTTCACTAGTGGCTTCTCTCAAGAGCATGAGTATTCTACGGTGGGTGAACAAATTACTGTTGAGCAATTGACATAATTGAGCATAGTTATGAGAATATCTAGGCATGATCATGTATATAGGTATCACGTCCGTGACAAGTAGACTGAAACGATTCTGCATCTACTACTATTACTCCACTCATCGACCGCTATCCAGCATGCATCTAGAGTATTAAGTTAAAAACAGAGTAACGCCTTAAGCAAGATGACATGATGTAGAGAGATAAATTCATGCAATATGAAATAAACCCCATATTGTTATCCTAGATGGCAACGATGCAATACGTGCCTTGCTGCCCCTTCTGTCACTGGGAAAGGACACCGCAAGATCGAACCCAAAGCTAAGCACTTCTCCCATGGCAAGAACTACCAATCTAGTTGGCCAAACCAAACGGATAATTCGAAGAGACTTGCAAAGATAACCAATCATACATAAAAGAATTCAGAGAAGATTCAAATATTATTCATAGATAGACTTGATCATAAACCCACAATTCATCGGTCTCAACAAACACACCGCAAAAAGAAGATTACATCGAATAGATCTCCACGAGAGAGGGGGAGAACTTTGTATTGAGATCCAAAAAGAGAGAAGAAGCCATCTAGCTACTAACTATGGACCCGAAGGTCTGAGGTAAACTACTCACACTTCGTCGGAGAGGCTATGATGATGTAGAAGCCCTCCGTGATGACGGCCCTCTCCGGCGGAGCTCCGGAAGAGGCCCCAAGATGGGATCTCGTGGATACAGAAAGTTACGACGGTGGAATTAGGTTTTTGGCTCCTGTTCTGTTCGTTTGGGGGTACGTATGTATATATAGGAGGAAGAAGTACATCGGTGGAGCATCGAGGGGCCCACGACGCAGGGGGGCGCGCCCCCCACCCTCGTGACTGCCTCTCTGATGCCTTGGCGTAGGGTCCAAGTCTCCTGGATCACGTTCGGTGAGAAAATCACGTTCCCGAAGGTTTCATTCCGTTTGGACTCCGTTTGATATTCCGTTTCTTCGAAACACTGAAATAGGCAAAAAAACAGCAATTCTGGGTTGGGCCTCCGGTTAATAGGTTAGTCCCAAAAATAATATAAAAGTGTAAAATAAAGCCCAATATAGTCCAATACGGTAGATAATATAGCATGGAGCAATCAAAAATTATAGATACCTTGGAGACGTATCATGCACCAGGTATGTGATAACCCACAAGTATACGGGATCGCAACAGTTTTCGATATGTAAGAGTGGCGAACCCAACGAGGAGCTAAAGGCAGAACAAATATTCCCTCAAGTTCTATCGACCACCGATACAACTCTACGCGCGCTTGACGTTCGCTTTACCTAGAACAAGTATGAAAGTAAAAGTACTTTGTATGTGTTGTTGGATAGGTTTGCAAGATAATAAAGAGCAAGTAAATAAAAGGTAGGGGCTGTTGTAAGTAAAGAAGCAATAAAGTAAATATAGCGAGTGTGGAAAAGCGGTGGTAAGAGTTGTGAAATTGCCCCTAAGCAATTGACTACTTTACTAGACCGATAGCAAGTTTTTATGTGGGAGAGGCCGCTGCTAGCATGTCATCCCTGACTTGGAATTCTATGCACTTATGATTGGAACTATTAGCAAGCATCCGCAACTACTAACATTCATTAAGGTAAAACCCAACCATAGCATTAAGATATATTGGCCCCCTTCAATCCCGTGTGCATCAATTTCTATGCTAGGTTGAAGCTTCTGTCACTCTTGCCCTCCAATACATAGTCCTATCAACATACAACTAACCCTATGATGTGATCCATGGGCACGCTCATATGATGGGCACCAAAGGATAGCAACATAACCACAAGCAAATTAAATCAATCATAGCAATTCATCAACCACCGATAGGACAACGAAAATCTACTCAGACATCATAGGATGGCAACACATCAGTGGATAATAATATGAAGCATAAAGCACCATGTTCAAGTAGAGGGTACAGCGGGTTGCGGGAGAGTGGACCGCTATAGATAGAGGGGGGAAGGTGATGGAGATGTTGGTGAAGATGGCGGAGGTGTTGGAATAGATCGCGGTGATGATGATGATGGCCACGGCAGCGTTCCGGCGCCACCGGAAGAGAAGGGGAGAGGGAGCCCCTTCGTCTTCTTCTTTCTTGACCTCCTCCCTAGATGGGAGAAGGGTTTCCCCTCTGGTCCTTGGCCTCCATGGCATGGGAGGGGCATCAACCGCCTTACGGGGTGGCCACGAAGGTCAGGGGCGGGCCCCCTGCCTCGTGGCCCCCTCGGGCATCGTCTCGCGTGGATATTTCTTCCCAAAAATCATATATATTCCAAAAAAATCTCCGTCAGTTTTTATCCCGTTTGGACTCCGTTTGATATGGATATTCTGTGAAACAACAAACATGCAACAAACAAGAACTGGCACTGGGCACTGGATCAATATGTTAGTCCCAAAAATAGTATAAAAAATTGCCAAATGTATATGGAAGTTGTAGAATATTGGCATGGAACAATCAAAAATTATAGATACGATGGAGATGTATCAGCATCCCCAAGCTTAATTCATGCTCGTCCTCGAGTAGGTAAATGATAAAAAAGATAATTTTTGATGTGTAATACTACCTAGCATAATCTTGATCATGTAATCTAATCATGGCATGAATATTAAGATACGAGTGATTCAAAGCAATAGTCTATCATTTGACATAAAAACAATAATACTTCAAGCCTACTAATAAAGCAATCATGTCTTTTAAAAATAACAAGGCCAAAGAAAGCTATCCCTACAAAATCATATAGTCTGGCTATGCTCCATCTTCACCACACAAAATATTCACATCATGCACAACCCCGATGACAAGCCGAGCAATTGGTTCATAATTTTTAACGAGCTTCAGCTTTTTCAACCCTCACGCAATACATGAGCGTGAGTCATGGACATAGCACTATAGGTGGAATAGAATGGTGGTTGTGGAGAAGACAAAAAGGAGAAGATAGTCTCACATCAACTAGGCGTATCAACGGGCTATGGAGATGCCCATCAATAGATATCAATGTGAGTGAGTAGGGATTGCCATGCAACGGATGCACTAAGAGCTATAAGTGTATGAAAGCTCAGACTAAAAACTAAGTGGGTGTTCATCCAACTTGCTTGCTCATGAAGACCTCGGGCATTTGAGGAAGCCCATCATCGGAATATACAAGCCAAGTTCTATAATGAAAATTCCCACTAGTAAATGAAAGTGATAACTCAAGAGTCTCTCTATATGAAGAACATGGTGCTACTCTGAAGCACAAGTGTGGTAAAAGGATAGTAACATTGTCCCTTCTCTCTTTTTCTCTCATTTTTTTGTTTTTTTTTGTTTTTTGGTGGGCTTCTTTGGCCTCTTTTTTTTATTTGGGCTTCTTTGACCTCTTTTATTTATTTTTAAAGTCCGGAATCTCATCCCGACTTGTGGGGGAATCATAGTCTCCATCATCCTTTCCTCACTGGGGCAATGCTCTAATAATGATGATCATCACACTTTTATTTACTTACAACTCAATATTACAACTCGATACTAGAACAAAGATATGAATCTATATGAATACCTCCGGCGGTGTACCGGGATGTGCAATGATCTAGCGTAGCAATGACATCAAAAAACGGATAAGGCATGAAAACATCATGCTAGCTATCTTACGATCATGCAAAGCAATATGACAATGAATGCTCAAGTCATGTATATGATGATGATGGAAGTTGCATGGCAATATATCTCGGAATGGCTATGGAAATTCCATTATAGGTAGGTATGGTGGCTGTTTTGAGGAAGGTATATGGTGGGTTTATGGTACCGGCGAAAGTTGCGCGATACTAGAGAGGCTAGCAATGATGGAAGGGTGAGAGTGCGTATAATCCATGGACTCACATTAGTCATAAAGAACTCACATACTTATTGCAAAAGTTTATTAGCCCTCGAAGCAAAGTACTACTATGCATGCCCCTAGGGGGGATAGATTGGTAGGAAAAGACCATCGCTCGTCCCCGACCACCACTCATAAGGAAGACAATCAATAAATACCTCATGCTCCGACTTCGTTACATAACGGTTCACCATACATGCATGCTACGGGAATCACAAACCTCAATGCAATTATTTCTACTAATCCACAACTACCCACTAGCATGACTCTAATACCACCATCTTTATATCGCAAAACTATTGCAAGGAATCAAACATATCATATTCAGTGATCTACAAGTTTTATGTAGGATTTTATGACTAACCATGTGAATGACCAATTCCCGTCATCTCTCTAAATAGATATAAGTGAAGCAAGAGAGTTTAATTCTTTCTAAAAAAGATATGCCCACGCTCTAACAAATCTAAGTGAAGCAAAAGAGCATTCTACAAATGGCGGTTTTCTATGTAAAGCGAAACAGGCAATCCAAACTTCAAATGATATAAGTGAAGCACATGAAGCATTCTATAAAGCCATACTCAAAAGATATAAGCGAAGTGCAAAGAGCATTCTATAAATCAACCAAGGACTACCTCATACCAGCATGGTGCATAAAAGAAAAATGAAAACTAAATGCAAAATACGCTCCAAGATTGCACATATCACATGAACGAAACGAATCCGAAAACATACCGATACTTGTTGAAGAAAGAGGGGATGCCTTCCGGGGCATCCCCAAGCTTAGATGCTTGAGTCTCCTTGAATATTTACTTGGGGTGCCTCGGGCATCCCCAAGCTTGAGCTCTTGCCTCTCTTCCTTCTTCTCACATCGAGACATTCTCGATCATCGAACACTTCATCCACACAAAACTTCAACAGAAAACTCGGTAAGATCCGTTAGTATAATAAAGCAAATCACTACTGTAAGTACTGTTGCAAACCAATTCATATTTTTTTGCATTGTGTCTACTGTAATATAACTTTTCCATGGCTTAATCCACTGATATAAATTGATAGTTTCATCAAAACAAGCAAACTATGCATAAAAAACAGAATCTGTCAAAAACAGAACAGTCTGTAGAAATCTGAACATTCACCATACTTATGATACTTTAACAATTCTACCAAAATTAGGAAAAATAAAAAAAATTCATATAAAGACAGTGCAAAAAGAATCAGAGCCATTTGACGTTCCAGCTAAAAATGTAAAATCGCGCACTACGGCCAAAGTTTCTGTCCTGCACCGTACAAACCATCAAGCAAATGTAAACATCCTAAAGGCAAACCTTGGCACATTATTTTTATAATACAATGGAATTGTACAAGGGGATAATTATTTTTGTTGAAAAGTTTCTATAATCAAGATTCACAAAGTTGTCGTGAGCATGAACAAAGTTCAAGGAGCTCTCCCACTTCAACAATGCTTGTCTTTCTCACTTTCACTTTCCTTTTTGAAAAAGTTTTGAGTTCCCCTCTTTATTTTTGTTGTTTTTAAACTATATAAAAGCACTCAACAGAAATAAATGACTCGGTAAAACTTCCGGGTTGTCTCCCTGGCAGCGCTTTCTTTAAAGCCATTAAGCTAGGCATATAGTGCTCAAGTAGTGAATCCACCCGGTTCCCAAGGTATATCAAAGCCAATTTTAATTAACAATGATTTGTAATTTAGTAGTGAGCACAAAGCAACATATATCATGTAATGACGAAGTCTAACTCTGTTCCTATGCATCGGCATGTCATAAAAGAACAATTCATGCACACATAGAATAGGCCAACGCATAGTATAAACAGTTTCTTGCAATTTTATCATGTGGGGAACATAGAGAGGTGGAGATATAGTTCCTCTCTCATAATAATTGCAAGTAGGAGCAGCAAGCACATGCATATTATATTCATCAAAATCATCATGTGCAACGGCATAAGGCAACCCATCAATATAATCCTTAATAAGCACAAACTTCTCCGATATAGTGTAGCTTGGAGAATTCAAAAAGATAATAGGACTATCATGTGTGGGTGCAATAGCAAAATTTTCATTTTTAACATAAGGAACTATAGCAAGTTCATCTCCATAAGCATAATTCATATTGGCATCTTGGCCACAAGCATAGCAAGCATCATCAAAAAGGGATATTTCAAGAGAATCAACGGGATCATAACAATCATCACAGCAATCATCCTTCGGTAAGCACGAAGGGAAATTAAACAATGTATGAGTTGAAGAGTTACTCTCATTAGAAGGTGGGCACGGGTAGCTAATCCGCTCTTCCTCCTTTTGTTCTTCGCTCTCCTCCTCATCTTTTTCATCCAATGAGCTCACAGTTTCATCAATTTCTTCTTCCATAGACTCCTGCAAAATATTAGTCTCTTCTTGGACAGCGGGGTAGTCCTCAATATATGGTTCAACATAGGCATTAGAAGCATAATTATCATAGCAATATTTAAGTACGTCAAAATTTTCAGATTTGTAAAGAGTAGCATCATACGTTTCAATCAAAGAAGCAATTTCATAAGCACCCTTAAAAGCAACAAATTCTTCAATTTAAACACCATTAGCATACGAAGATACGATTCCGTTATCACCAAACTCACATTGATAGGGAAGGTGTTTCTTAGGGTTTTCAGAACAACAAGTAATATCATATATTTCGCATAAATTCCAAGCATAGCATTGCAAACGATGAATTTGACCCAGTAAAATTTTCCCCTTTACAGATATTCGGTGTCGCACATAACAAGCATGCTCATCTAAAGATTTGCCCTCAACTAAGCTAGTTGGGGTTTTAGCACGAGCACATAGGGATCGAAGATGATCCAAGTAATAAGCTTCAGCAGTGTGATAGATTTTGAGTGGTTCTTCAACCATTGGTTCAGTAGGTACAACTAATTTTTTTGGTATTTTGCATTTCATACCCATAACTAAAGATAGAAAACAACTAAGAACAGCAAATAAAAATTACTTAGTGATAAAGCAAACAAGCACACACGAGAATATTCACCCCACGCTATTGCTCCCCGGCAACGGCGCCAGAAAAAGGTCTTGATAACCCACAAGTATAGGGGATCGCAACAGTTTTCGATAAGTAAGAGTGTCGAACCCAATGAGGAGCTAAAGGCAGAACAAATATTCCCTCAAGTTCTATCAACCACCGATACAACTCTACGCACGCTTGACGTTCGCTTTACCTAGAACAAGTATGAAATTAGAAGTGCTTTGTAGGTGTTGTTGGATAGGTTTGCAAGATAATAAAGAGCAAGTAAATAAAAGGTAGGGGCTGTTGTAAGTAAAGAAGCAATAAAGTAAATATAGAGAGTGTGGAAAAGTGGTGGTAAGAGTTGTGAAATTTCCCCTAAGCAATTGACTACTTTACTAGACCGATAGCAAGTTTTTATGTGGGAGAGGCCGCTGCTAGCATGTCATCCCTGACTTGGAATTCTATGCACTTATGATTGGAACTATTAGCAAGCATCCGCAACTACTAACGTTCATTAAGGTAAAACCCAACCATAGCATTAAGATATATTGGTCCCCCTTCAATCCCGTATGCATCAATTTCTATGCTAGGTTGAAGCCTCTGTCACTCTTGTCCTCCAATACATAGTCCTATCAACATACAACTAACCCTATGGTGTGATCCACGCGCACGCTCATATGATGGGCACCAAAGGACAGCAACATAACCACAAGTAAATTAAATTAATCATAGCAATTCATCAACCACTGATAGGACAACGAAAATCTACTCAGACATCATGGGATGGCAACACATCATTGGATAATAATATGAAGCATAAAGCACCATGTTCAAGTAGAGGGTACAGCGGGTTGCGGGAGAGTGGACCGCTGTAGATAGAGGGGGGAAGGTGATGGAGATGTTGGTGAAGATGGCGGAGGTGTTGGAGTAGATCGTGGTGATGATGATGATGGCCATGGCAGCGTTCCGGTGCCACCAGAAGAGAAGGGGAGAGGGGGGCCCTTCGTCTTCTTCTTCCTTGACCTCCTCCCTAGATGGGAGAAGGGTTTCCCCTCTGGTCCTTGGCCTCCATGGCATGGGAGGGTCGAGAGCCCCTCCGAGATTGGATTTGTCTCTCTATCTCTCTGTTTCTGTGTTCTCAGATTCTACCCTTTCACCGTTTCTTATATTCCCGGAGATCCCTAACTCCGATTGGGATGAAATTGTAACACGGTCTCTATCCAGATATTAGCTTTCTTGTGGCGAAAGAAGGGCATCAACCACCTTACGGGGTGGCCACGAGGGTCAGGGGCGCGCCTGCCCCCCTGGGGCCCGCCCCTGCCTCGTGGCCCCCTCGGGCATCATCTCGCGTGGATTTTTCTTCCCAAAAAAATCTTCGTCAGTTTTTATCCCGTTTGGACTTTGTTTGATATGGATATTCTGCGAAACAAAAAACATGCAATAAACAGGAACTGGCACTGGGCACTGGATCAATATGTTAGTCCCAAAAATAGTATAAAAAATTGCCAAAAGTATATGAAAGTTGTAGAATATTGGCATGGAATAATCAAAAATTATAGATACGATGGAGACGTATCAGTATGACACCTAGATCGGATATGAACTACTTCATACAGACTCCTTCATTCGCTGCTTCTGAAGCAGCAATGTACTCCGCTTCACATGTAGATCCCGCCACGACGCTCTGTTTAGAACTGCTCCAACTGACAGCTCCACCGTTCAATATAAACACGTATCCGGTTTGCGATTTAGAATCGTCCGGATCAGTGTCAAAGCTTGCATCAACGTAACCATTTACGATGAGCTCTTTGTCACCTCCATAAACGAGAAACATATCCTTAGTCCTTTTAAGGTATTCCAGGATGTTCTTGACTGCTGTCCAGTGATCCACTCCTGGATTACTTTGGTACCTTCCTGCTAAACTAATAGCAAGGCACACATCAGGTCTGGTACACAGCATTGCATACATGATAGAGCCTATGGCCGAAGCATAAGGAACATCTTTCATTTTCTCTCTATCTTCTGCAGTGGTCGGGCATTGAGTCTTACTCAACTTCACACCTTGTAACACAAGCAAGAACCCTTTCTTTGCCTGATCCATTTTGAACTTCTTCAAAACTTTGTCAATGTATGTGCTTTGTGGAAGTCCAATTAAGCGTCTTGATCTATCTCTATAGATCTTGATGCCCAATATGTAAGCAGCTTCACCGAGGTCTTTCATTGAAAAACTCTTATTCAAGTATCCTTTTATGCTATCCAGAAATTCTATATCATTTCCAATCAACAATATGTCATCCACATATAATATTAGAAATACTACAGAGCTCCCACTCACTTTCTTGTAAATACAGGCTTCTCCAAAAGTCTGTATAAAACCATATGCTTTGATCACACTATCAAAACGTTTATTCTAACTCCGAGAGACTTGCACCAGTCCATAAATAGATCGCTGGAGCTTGCACACTTTGTTAGCACCTTTTGGATCGATAAAACCTTCAGGTTGCATCATATACAACTCTTCTTCTAGAAATCCATTCAGAAATGCAGTCTTTACATCCATTTGCCAAATTTCATAATCATAAAATGCGGCAATAGCTAACATGATTCGGACGGACTTAAGCATCGCTACTGGTGAGAAGGTCTCATCATATTCAACTCCTTGAACTTGTCGAAAACCTTTCGCAACAAGTCAAGCTTTGTAGACAGAAACATTACCATCGGCATCTGTCTTCTTCTTGAAGATCCATTTATTTTTTATGGCCTACCGATCATCGGGCAAGTCAACCAAAGTCCACACTTTGTTCTCATGCATGGATCCCATCTCAGATTTCATGGGCTCAAGCCATTTTGCGGAATCTGGGCTCATCATCGCTTCCTCATAGTTCGTAGGTTCGTCATGGTCAAATAACATGACCTCCAGAACAGGATTACCATACCACTCTGGTGCGGATCTTGCTCTGGTTGACCTACGAGGTTCGATAGTAACTTGATCTGAAGTTTCATGATCATCATCATTGGTTTCCTCACTAATTGGTGTAGGTGTCACAAGAACCGGTTTATGTGATGAACTACTTTCCAATAAGGGAGCAGGTACAGTTACCTCATCAAGTTCTACTTTCCTCCCACTCACTTCTTTCGAGAGAAACTCTTTCTCTAGAAAGGATCCATTCTTAGCAATGAATGTATTGCCTTCGGATCTATGATAGAAGGTGTACCCAACAGTTTCCTTTGGGTATCTTATGAAGACACATTTCTCCGATTTGGGTTTGAGCTTATCAGGTTGAAGCATTTTCACATAAGCATTGCAGCCCTAAACTTTAAGAAACGACAACTTTGGTTTCTTGCCAAACCATAGTTCATAAGGCGTCATCTTAACGGATTTTGATGGTGCCCTATTTAACGTGAATGCAGCCGTCTCTAAAGCATAACCCCAAAACGATAGTGGTAAATCAGTAAGAGACATCATAGATCACACCATATCTAGTAAAGTATGATTACGACGTTCAGACACACCATTACGTTGTGGTGTTTCGGTTTGCGTGAGTTGCGAAACTATTCCGCATTGTTTCAAATGTAGACCAAACTCGTAACTCAAATATTCTCCTCCACGATCAGATCATAGAAACTTTATTTTCTTGTTACGGTGATTTTCCACTTCACTCTGAAATTCTTTGAACTTTTCAAATGTTTCAGACTTATGTTTCATTCAGTAGATATATCCATATCTACTCAAATCATCTGTGAAGGTGAGAAAATAACGATACCCGCCGCAAGCCTCAATATTCATCAGACCACATACATCAGCATGTATGATTTCCAACAAATCTGTTGCTCGCTCCATAGTTCCGGAGAACGGTGTTTTAGTCATCTTGCCCATAAGGCATGGTTCGCAAGTACCAAGTGATTCATAATCAAGTGATTCCAAAAGTCCATCAGTATGGAGTTTCTTCATGCGCTTTATATCAATATGACCCAAACGGCAATGCCACAAATAAGTTGCACTATCATTATCAACTTTGCATCTTTTGGCTTCAACATTATGAATATGTGTATCACTACTATCAAGATTCAACAAAAATAGACCACTCTTTAAGGGTGCATGACCATAAAAGATATTACTCATATAAATAGAACAACCATTATTCTCAGATTTAAATGAATAACCGTCTCGCATCAAACAAGATCCAGATAATGTTCATGCTTAACGCTGGCACCAAATAACAATTATTTAGGTCTAAAACTAATCCTGAAGGTAGATGTAGAGGTAGCGTGCCGACGGCGATCACATCGACTTTGGAACCATTTCCCATGAGCATCGTCACCTTGTCCTTAGCCAATCTTCGCTTAATCTGTAGTCCCTGTTTCGAGTTGCAAATATTAGCAACAGAACCAGTATCAAATACTCAGGTGCTACTGCGAGCTCTGGTAAGGTACACATCAATAACATGTATATCACATATACCTTTGTTCACCGTGCCATCCTTCTTATCCGCCAAATACTTGGGGCAGTTCTGCTTCCAGTGACCAGTCTATTTGCAGTAGAAGCACTCAGTCTCAGGCTTAGGTCCAGACTTGGGTTTCTTCTCCTGAGCAGCAACTTATTTGTTGTTCTTCTTGAAGTTCCCCTTCTTCTTCCCTTTACCCTTTTTCTTGAAACTGGTGGTCTTGTTGACCATCAACACTTGATGCTCCTTCTTGATTTCTACCTCCGCTGCCTTTAGCATTGCGAAGAGCTCGGGAATTGTCTTATTCATCCCTTGCATATTATAGTTCATCATGAAGCTTTTGTAGCTTGGTGGCAGTGATTGAAGAACTCTGTCAATGACACTATCAACACAAAGATTAACTCCCAGTTGAGTCAAGTGATTATGATACCCAGACATTTTGAGTATATGTTCACTGACAGAACTATTCTCCTCCATCTTGCAGTTACAGAACTTATTGGAGACTTCATATCTCTCGATCCAGGCATTTGCTTGAAATATTAAATTCAACTCCTGGAACATCTCATATGCTCCATGACGTTCAAAACATCGTTGAAGTCCCGGTTCTAAACCGTAAAGCATGGCACACTGAACTATCGAGTAGTCATCAGCTTTACTCTGCCAGACGTTCTTAACGTCATCAGCAGCATCTGCAGCAGGCCTGGCACCCAGCGGTGCTTCCAGGACGTAATTCTTCTGCAGGAACGAATCCAGGGGTGAGGGGGGGCTAGACCCCCCCCCCCAACGATTTCGTTTTACTCGTTGGCGATTAGCAGACCGACAGGAAAAAGTGAGTATTTTGCTAATAGCGCCCCCTGACCACGTGAAGCCCAACAAAATCACCAAGCCCATCTTTAGCATGCCTGCAGTAGTAGCCCAACAAAAGGGAAAAGATCAGATCAGGATCGTTTGTTTTTCTTGTCTGCGATGCCTATCGATGAGGTCTAGCCATCTAGGGCAGTTCTTGACGAGCGCCAACCCTAAAAAAATGTTCTTGACCAGCGGCGTTTCAATATGAGCCTGAGCCGACCATCCTTGCGCGCAAGAGGGCGTGTGTGTGTTGATGAGGGCCAAGTGCCATCCTTGCATGGACGTGCGGCCGGCACCACATTGAGAAGCGGCGAGCAAGGAAAAGGGGGTTAAGGTTATTCTCGTTAGTTATTCTACTATATCAAATTAATCCATGCCTTCAGAACCTCACAATTCGAACCGTGGTTACTATATAAGAATGAAAGATTAATTAGGGAATATATCCCTTTACCGGTTTACCCATAGGACAAGGTTTTGCATTGTTTATCACATCATGTACTGAAAGATTTAAGTTAATTAACACATGAGTTGATTTTGCATTTTCTTTATGATAAATTTTGAGGAAAAAAATTGAAACTGACCACAGAAGACACATGTTTTCATGAAGATGTAGGTTGTCTCCCTCACAAAAAAACATAGACTGTCTGCGTATGTTTCTTTACGAGTCTCTACATTAGAGGAAAAATTTTGCCCCCCCCCTATGTTTGAATCCTGGCTCCGTCCCTGTTCTTCTGTGCAGCAATGAGGATAATCCTCAAGTTACGGACTCAGTCCGTGTAATTGCTACCATCATCTTTCAACTTTGCTTTCTCAAGGAACGCATTAAAATTCAATGGAACAACCGCACGGGCCATCTATCTACAATCAACATAGACAAGCAAAATACTATCAGGTACTAAGTTCATGATAAATTTAAGTTCATTTAATCATATTACTTAAGAACTCCCACTTAGATAGACATCCCTCTAATCATCTAAGTGATCACGTGATCCAAATCAACTAAACCATGTCCGATCATCACGTGAGATGGAGTAGTTTTCAATGGTGAACATCACTATGTTGATCATATCTTCTATATAATTCACGCTCGACCTTTCGGTCTCAGTGTTCTGAGGCCATATCTGCATATGCTAGGCTCGTCAAGTTTAACCTGAGTATTCTGCGTGTGCAAAATTGGCTTGCACCCGTTGTAGATGAACGTAGAGCTTATCACACCCGATCATCACGTGGTGTCTCGGCACGACGGACTTTGGCAACGGTGCATACTCAGGGAGAACACTTTTACCTTGAAATTTAGTGAGAGATCATCTTATAATGCTACTGTCAAACAAAGCAGAATAATATGCATAAAGGATAAACATCACATGCAATCAATATAAGTGATATGATATGGCCATCATCATCTTGTGCTTGTGATCTCCATCTCCGAAGCACCGTCATGATCACCATCGTCACCGGCGCGACACCTTGATCTCCATCGTAGCATTGTTGTCGTGTCGCCAACTATTGCTTCTATGACTATCGCTACCGCTTAGTGATAAAGTAAAGCAATTACAGGGTGATTGCATTGCATACAGTAAAGCGACAACCATATGGCTCCTGCTAGTTGTTGATAACTCGGTTACAAAACATGATAATCTCATACAACAAAATATAGCATCATGTCTTGACCATATCACATCACAACATGCCCTGCAAAAACAAGTTAGACGTCCTCTACTTTGTTGTTGCAAGTTTTACGTGGCTGCTACGGGCTGAGCAAGAACCGTTCTTACCTACGCATCAAAACCACAATGATAGTTCGTCAAGTTAGTGTTGTTTTAACCTTCGCAAGGACCGGGCGTAGCCACACTTGGTTCAACTAAAGTTGGAGAAACTAACACCCGCCAGCCACCTGTGTGCAAAGCACATCGGTAGAACCAGTCTCGCGTAAACGTACGCGTAATGTCGGTCCGGGCCGCTTCATCCAACAATACCGCTGAACCAAAATATGACATGCTGGTAAGCAGTATGACTTGTATCGCCCACAACTCACTTGTGTTCTACTCGTGCATATAACATCTATGCATAAACCTTGCTCGGATGCCACTTTTGGGGAACGTGGTAATTTAAAAAAAATTCCTACGCACACATAGGATCATGGTGATGCATAGCAACGAGAGGGGAGAGTGTGTCTATGTACCCTCGTAGACCGAATGCGGAAGCGTTAGCACAGCGCGATTGATGTAGTCGTACGTCTTCACGATCCGACCGATCCAAGTACCGAACGCATGGCACCTCCGAGTTTTGCACACGTTCAACTCAATGACGTCCCGCGAGCTCCGATCCAGCAAAGCTCCCTAGGAGAGTTTCGTCAGCACGACGGCGTGGTGATGGTGATGATGATGCTATCGACGTAGGGCTTCGCCTAAGCACCGCTACGATATGATCGAGGTGGATTATGATGGAGGGGGGCACCGCACACGGCTAAGGGATCAATGATCAATTGTGTGTCTATGGGGTGCCCCCCTACCCCTGTATATAAAGGAGGGGTGGAGGAGAGGGCCGGCCAAGGGGAGAGGCGCGCCCAAGGGGGGCAATCCTACTCCAAGTAGGTTTGCCCCCTCTTTCCTAGTCCTAGTAAGAGAGGGGAGGGAGACGAGGAAAGGAAAGAGGGGGCCGGCCCCCCTTGCCCTAAACCAATTCGGTTTGGGCCTTGGGGGCGCGCCCCATACTCCCCTTGCTGCCCTCTATTTCCACTAAGGCCCATGTAGGCCCATTATGCCCCCGGGGGGTTTCCGGTAACCCCCGTACTCCGATATATGTCTGAAACCTTCCGGAACCTTTGTGGTGTCCGAACATAGTCGTCCAGTATATCGATCTTTACGTCTCAACCATTTATAGAATCCTCGTCATGTCTGTGATCACATCTGGGACTCCGAACTACCTTAGGTACATCAAAACACAAAACTCATAATACCGATCGTCACCGAACTTTAAGCGTGCGGACCCTACGGGTTCGAGAACTATGTAGACATGACCGAGACACGTCTCCGGTCAATAACCAATAGCGGAACCTGGATGCTCATATTGGCTCCCACATATTCTACGAAGATCTTTATCGGTCAAACCGCATAACAACATACGTTGTTCCCTTTGTCATCGGTATGTTACTTGCCCGACATTCGATCGTTGGTATCTCAATACCTAGTTCAATCTCGTTACCGGCAAGTCTCTTTACTCGTTCCGTAATACATCATCCCGCAACTAACTCATTAGTTACAATGCTTGCAAGGTTTATAGTGATGTGCATTACCGAGTGGGCCTAGAGATACCTCTCCGACAATCGGACTGACAAATCCTAATCTCGAAATACGCCAACTCAACAAGTACCTTCGGAGACACCTGTAGAGCACCTTTATAATCACCCAGTTACGTTGTGATGTTTGGTAGCACACAAAGTGTTCCTCCGGTAAACGGGAGTTGCATAATCTCATAGTCATAGGAACATGTATAAGTCATGAAGAACGCAATAGCAACATACTAAACGATCAAGTGCTAAGCTAACGGAATGGGTCAAGTCAATCACATCATTCTCCTAATGATGTGATCCCGTTAATCAAATGACAACTCATGTCTATGGCTAGGAAACATAACCATCTTTGATAAACAAGCTAGTCAAGTAGAGGCATACTAGTGACACTTTGTTTGTCTATGTATTCACACATGTATCATGTTTCCGGTTAATACAATTCTAGCATGAATAATAGACATTTATCATGATATAAGGTTTCCTTATATCATGATAAATGTCTATTATTCATGCTAGAATTGTATTAACCAAAAACTTAGTACATGTGTGAATACATAGACAAACTGAGTGTCATTAGTATGCCTGTTTATTATTCACTCTAGAATTGTATTAACCGGAAACTTAGTACATGTGTGAATACATAGACAAACTGAGTGTCACTAGTATGCCTCTACTTGACTAGCTCATTAATCAAAGATGGTTAAGTTTCCTAGCCATGGACAAAGAGTTGTCATTTGATTAACGAGATCACATCATCAGAGAATGATGTGATTGACTTGACCCATCCGTTAGCTTAGCACGATGATCGTTTAGTTTGTTTCTATTGCTTTCTTCATAACTTATACATGTTCCTATGACTATGAGATTATGCAACTCCCGAATACCGGAGGAACACTTAGTGTGCTATCAAACGTCAAAACATAACTGGGTGACTATAAATATGCTCTACAGGTGTCTCCGATGGTGTTTGTTGAGTTAGCATAAATCGAGATTAGGATTTGTCACTCCGTGTATCGGAGAGGTCTCTCTGGGCCCTCTCGGTAATGCACATCACTATAAGCCTTGCAAGCAATGTGACTAATGATTTAGTTACGGGATGTTGCATTACGGAACGAGTAAAGAGACTTGCCGGTAACGAGATTGAACTAGGTATTGAGATACCGACGATCGAATCTCGGGCAAGTAACATACCGATGAGAAAGGGAACAACGTATGTTGTTATGCAGTTTGACCGATAAAGATCTTCGTAGAATATGTAGGAGCCAATATGAGCATCCAGGTTCCGCTATTGGTTATTGACCAGAGATGAGTCTCGGTCATGTCTACATAGTTCTCGAACCTGTAGGGTCCGCACGCTTAACGTTCGGTGATGATCGGTATTATGAGTTTATGTGTTTTGATGAACCGAAGGTTGTTCGGAGTCCCGGATGTGATCACGGGCATGCCGGGGAGTCTTGAAATGCTCGAGACATAAAGATCGATATATTGGAAGCCTATGTTTGGACATCAGAATGGTTCCGAGTGAGTTCGGGCATATACCGGAGTACCAGGGGGTTACCGGAACCCCCCGGGGAGTATATGGGCCCTAATGGGCTTTAGTGGAGAGAGAGAGGCAGGCAGGGCAGGCCGCGCGCCCCTTCCCTCTCTGGTCCGAATTGGACGAGGAAGGGGGCGGCGCCCCCCTTTCCTTCCGCCCTCTCTCCCCCTTCCTTCTCTCCTAGTCCAACTAGGGAAGGGGGGAATCCTACTCCTGGTGGGAGTAGGACTCCTCCAGGGCGTGCCATAGAGGGCCGGCCCTCCCCCCTCCTCCACTCCTTTATATATGGGGGCAGGGGGCACCCATAGACACACAAGTTGATCATTGATCTCTTAGCCGTGCGCGGTGCCCCCCTCCACCATAATCCACCTCGGTCATATCGTAGCGGTGCTTAGACGAAGCCCTATTCCGGTAGCATCATCATCACCGTCATCACGCCATCGTGCTGACGAAGCTCTCCCTCGACACTCTGCTAGATCATGAGATCGTGGGACGTCACCGAGCCGAATGTGTGCAGATCACGGAGGTGTCGTACTTTCGGTACTAGGATCGGTCGATCGTGAAGACGTACGACTACATCAACTGCATTGTCATAACAATTCCGCTTACAGACTACGAGGGTAGGTAGACAACACTCTCCCATCTCGTTGCTATGCATCACCATGACCTTGCGTGTGCGTAGGATTTTTTTGAAATTACTGTGTTCCCCAACAGTCCACTTATTCCATATCATTCGGTCGCGCAAGTGAAAGGCAATAATGGCTATATTCGATGAACTGGCCGTGGCAGAGAGAAACTGGTATGAACTCGACTTGTTCTGTCTGTGTAAATATGTTTAACCTAGTATCCATGATTTAGCCCATTATGATTAAACATGTTTGCAATGACAATTAGAGATTATAGTTTCTCATGCCATGCATAAGTAGCTGGGAGTTGATAATGATTTACCTTGGGTATCAACATCGCGTTAAAATGACTGTGGTGTAGTATGATGATATGGTATCCTCCTCTGAATGTTCGAGTGGCTTGACTTGGCACATGTTCATGCATGTAGTTGAATCAAAACCAACATACCTCTATGATATTTATGTTCATGGTGCTCATATCCTACTCATGCTAGTGTCCAATGTTACTTATGCATAATGCATGGTTATGATCGTTGTTGCTCTCTAGCTGGCCGCTTCTCAATCTAATTGCTAGCCTCCGCCTGTACTAAGTGGGAAATCTGCTTGTACATCAAAAACCTTGAACCCAAAGTTATTCCAGATGAGTCCACCATACCTACCTATATACGGTATTATCCTGTCGTCCTAAGTAAATTTGCATGTGCCACATCTAAAAACTTCTAAAAATATCTATTTTTTGTGCCTGGATCATTCATGGAACGACAGGAGGTAGTCGGTATCTTCCATGCTAAGCGGGTTATTCTCAGGTCGAGTGTTTATTTACTCGCCATCGCACGAGAAAAGGGCGATATTAGGGATGCCCAGTCCCAAACTGCAAAATACAAAAAGAGTTAATCACTCGAATAATCAAACAAAAACTCCCAATGGAGTCAAAACCTTTACTCTTATCGCTTGGGAACTGCCACTAGCTTGTTTAGCATGGGAGCTATTTATAACTGATAGTCGTGAAGTAAATGAGAAGGGTGCATGTCTCAAAATATCATTTATCTCTGTTTTAAAATTTTGAGCTCTGGCACCTCCGCAAATCACTGCTTCCCTCTGCGATTGGACTATCTATTTACTTCTATGTTGTGTCATCACCTTCTAAAACAAGTGCTAGAAACTGAGAGAGCACAACTGTCATGACTTATGCATTGTGTGTAGCTAATGTTGGGTGCATCATGACTTGATCTTTTCTACCATGAATTACAATGTTTAGTCGCTGCTTGGACTTTGGAGGTGCTCTGCATTTATGTTTTGCGGTCTCAGAAAGAGCTAAAGAGATACGACTATTGTCATATTATATCATGGTTGTTTTGACAACGTGTTGCCGTTCGAGATGTCTTATTATTGCTCGCTAGCTGATTATGTCATTGATATGAGTTAATATAATCTTTAAGAGTTATTGTCGACATAGTTAGTTATAATGTTGGCTGAAAACCTGGATGATGTTTAAGCTTATTTATGCAAACAAGAGCAAAAGAGTTCGTAAAAGTTTTTTCTTTTTCACTTTTAGTTTATCAACTAAATTGCTTGAGGACAAGCAAAGATTTAAGCCTGGGGGAGTTGATACGTCTCCAACGGATCTACTTTTCCTAACACTTTTCCTCTTGTTTTGGACTCTAATTTGCATGATTTGAATGAAACTAACCACGGACTGACGTTGTTTTCAACAGAACTACCATGGTGTTGTTTTTGCGAAAAAAATAAAAGTTCTCGGAATGGAACGAAACTTTGCGCGGATTTTTATATCAATAATAAGAATTTCTGAAGCCAAGACCCACCAGAGGGGGGCACCTGGGTGAGCACAACCCACCTGGGCGTGCCAGGGGCGCGCCCAGGTGGGTTGTGCCCACTTGGTGGCCCACAGACCCTGAAACCAACGCTATAAAATCCTATTTTCGGAGAAAAAAATCAGGGAGAAAGAATTATCGTGATCCACGAGACGGAGCCGCCGCCAAGCCCTGTTCTTCCCCAGAGAGGGGATCTTCGTTCTTCGTCATCTCCAACCCTTCTCCATCGCCAATTCCATGATGCTCCCCACCGGGAGTGAGTAATTCCTTCATAGACTCGCTGGTCGGTGAGGAGTTGAATGAGATTCATCATGTAATCGAGTTAGTTTTGTTAGAGCTTGATCCCTAGTATCCAGTATATTCTTAGATTGATGTTGCTATGACTTTGTCATGCTTAATGCTTGTCACTTTGGGCCCGGGTGCCATGATTTCAGATCTGAACCATTTATGTTATCACCATTATATTCATGTTTTAGATCCG
This sequence comes from Triticum urartu, assembly GCF_056163025.1. Classification (NCBI taxonomy): domain Eukaryota; kingdom Viridiplantae; phylum Streptophyta; class Magnoliopsida; order Poales; family Poaceae; genus Triticum; species Triticum urartu. Next base: position 64,580,011 of record NC_141874.1, read on the forward strand.
ATCTTGCAAGTTATAGTCGCCTACTACGTGTTATGATCCGGTAACCCCAGAGTGACAATAACTGGGACTTCTTCCGGTGATTACCGTAGTTTGAGGAGTTCATGTATTCACTATGTGTTAATGCATTGTTCCGGTTCTCTATTAAAAGGAGGCATTAATATCCCTTAGTTTCCAATATGGACCCCACTGCCATGAAAGGGTAGCACAAAAAATGTCATGCAATTTTTTTAATAAAGCACGTATGACTATTTACGGAATACATGCCTACATTATATCGATGAACTGGAGCTAATGCCGAATAGCCCTAGGTTATAATTGTCACATGATGAATATCATCCAATGCCTACGAATTCATTATATTGTTTTTGCTAAGTTACTACTACTATCATCATTGTTACACTTGCTACTAAATTACTGTTATCATTGTTACTATTACTATTGTTGTTGTTACTACTATCAAAACTATCATATTACTGTGCTACTGATTACTTGCTGCAGATAATTAATCTGCAGGTGTGGTTGAATTGACAACTCAGTTGCTAATACCTTCAAATATTCTTTGGCTCCCCTTATGTCGAATCTATAAATTTGGGTTGAATACTCTACCATCGAAAACTGTTGCGACCCCCTATACTTGTGGGTTATCAGCGACGACGACGACGGTGGCGACTACACCCGGTTCTACAGGCTCCTCGGCATGTAAAAGGCGGGTGGCGGCGTAGTAATGTCGTTTTTAGTTAGTTTTAATTTATGTTTTTTAGTTTTTTTACAAATATCAATGAAATCATTGAGTTTGGACGAATTTTATGTTGTGTTTGGTCGATTTCCTTTTTCAGAAAGGGGAGTCTGGGGCGACCTAGGGGCGGCGGCTAGGAATCCGATCGCCCCCATGCCGATGTTATCGCCGGTTCGCCCCCAAACGGCGATTTTTTCTAGTCGGGGGGGGGGGGGGGGGGGGGACGACTGGAGATGCTCTTACTTGCCGAATCGAGCTCCAGGGCGAGTGCCCCCCCCCCCCCCAATGGAAAAAGTCCAAAATAAACCTTAAACTTGTTGGCGAAAACTAAATCAAACCATAAATTTGTAATCCTGGAAACCAACACATCAAGCTCACTGATCCCGATCTATTTTGAACCTTGAAGGTGTTCCCAAACAGGGATTGCGACGTGGCAGATCAACTATCGGGATTGTTTGCTGCAAACGCGATTGGGCCGGCCCATTAGGCGCAAAGGGAGTTTTTTTCCGTAAGCGTGACGTAAAAATAACCAAAAAAATACACACTAGCTGAGTCGAACTTGTGACTTGGCGCAGTCGATCTCCACTTGCTAGATAATCAGAGTTGACAACTACTAGTGCGATACGTTGAAGCCCGAAAACATTTTCGAGAGCAGACAATTTTGTTTTAAATCCCCAAGCATTTTCTAAGGTGCGAACACCTCTTGAAATTCCAAATACTTTTGAAAAAAGGAACAATTTTTTAAAACACAATCATTTTTGACAAAGCGGACACTCTTCGAAATATTTTGTTAAAAAAGGGGAAAAAATTAATCCTGAAAAAATATGCACAAACTTTTAGAAAATTGCTTTCTGAAATTTTGTTCATAAATTCAAAAAATGATCACGCATTTCGTAAATTGTTCAGAAGTTAAAAATAGGTTCATGTTTTCTATTTTTTGTCACAAACTAAAAAAATGTTCGTTGTTTTTCAAAAATTGTTTGGAGTTCCCAAGTTCTGTATAAAATTTTAAAACTGTTTGTGATTTCAAAAATTGTTTAAATTTGTTAAAAGATGTTCGAAATTCCAAAAGTTGTTCACATGTTTCTGAAAAATGTTTGGATTTTCAAAAATTGCGTCGCATTTTCCTTACAGATGTTTCTGGAATGCGCACTACCAAGCGTCATGAGCAGCCTTAGGGGCCGGTGGCTAGCTGGGGTCGTCGCTCTCTCAATGCGAGAACCAGAGTTCGTGTCGTGCGAAGTACTGACAGCGAATTTTTCTTTTGTCACCTACTCCCTCCATTCTGAATTACTTGTCGCAGGTATGGATGTATCTAGATGTATTTTAGTTTTAGATACATCCATTTGTGCGACGAGTAATTTAGAACAGAGGGAGTAAAAAATTTTCATCGCTCCTTATAAAAGACAAGTGGCTTTGTGTAGTTTAAAAAAATGTTTGTTCTTATTACAAGAGTACTAAAACTTTATTGTCATTACGAAAATAAATAACAAAAAAAGAAAATGAAACAAATAAAATAGAAAAAACATAGCAGCACGAGTGATTGCGCTAATGGCCGGCCCGTTTCGTCTTAATGTCCAACCAACCTATCAACAATCCTAGGATTGACTTTCCACATCAGTGAATAACAGCTAAACGGGCTCAAGATTCAAAATAGACCGGGATCAGTGAGTTCGGTGTGCTGATTTCCGGGATTATAAATTCAGGATTTGTTTTAGCTTTTGTCTACAAGTTCCATGTTTATTTTGGACCCCCTGCGTTGGACCATGTTGCTCGCCATGTAGTATGCCAGCTGTTGCTATTGCTTGCACAAGCCAGACGACGGCAAGGTGGAGTTGCGCACCACAACCTCCACAAAGGAGCAATGCTACATCTGAGATGATTTGGCAGGCTTTAATTGGCATTAGAGAGGGCGGGGCCCATCTAAAAATCAGGGGGAATGTTTAGTTGGAGGGAAAGGAAGTTTACATAGCAACAGTACGTAGGTCTAGCATTTTCGTCCACAAAACCATGGGGGCCCAGGTCTTAGTGGTCGCGATGATTAGAGGGGTCGAGGCGGAGCTCCTCTTAGGATGCTTCGCGTTCAGCGCGTGCATCCATTTTTTCATGGATGGAGAGCGCTTTAAAAATGCGTTGCGAAAGTCCATGGCACACGGAGAGGCGAATATGGAGGGCAGTTCAAATTATGGCAATCTTGTCAAAATGACGACTCTGTTGGAGTGTTTTTTTACCAAAATCGTCATGATCACAGGCATTATAGAGGTTGAGAATATATAACAACTCTACTAAAATTATTCTCTTTTTTGCCAAAATCGTCACAATAATAGCGATTATTATCACGATCCAACAGATATGAGGACTCTTCTAGAATTACTAGGTGTGAGCCCTGAAGCCCAGATCGTTGAGAGCATCTCCAACAGACGCGCTATATAAGCGCCGCGTTGCAAAAGTAGTGCTTTTTGCGAGCGCGTTACCGCTCCGGGCGCTCCATCGGAGGCACAAAAACCGCGCGCGCAGCATAACTAGTTCAGCGCGCGGGCCGAAACGCCATCGCGCGCCGATTATTTGCTGCGCCCGCTCCCGCGCGCTGGACACTCGAGCGCCCGCTCGCAACTTCTACCTACCCCATCCAGCCGCTAGCGCCGCCGCCGCTCGTGCCACCCCATTTGTTCCGGCGACCGTTCCGACGCTTCCCTGACCTATCCCCGCGCCGCCGCTGCTTCCTCCATCTCCCTCTGGTCGCCGCCGTCCGTCGCGCACGGCATTCCTCCGACGAACAGCGTCCGGCCGCCCACTGCCGCTCGGCGCCCGCAAGGTATTCGACAAAACGCTTGCAAGGTATGTATTGCTTCAGCTTCACATTTTTTACATGAATTTGGTGCATGTTGTTTGCAGTTTTTATAGCCTAGGTTAAATTAAACATTGTAGATGAGTTTGTCATATGATTCTTCCAAAGAAGAATTTGATATGGAAGAGGATGAGGATCGTGCAACGATCCTAGCTATGCACGTCAATAAAAAACCGAAGTACGGTGGTTCGGTTATGGGTCGGCAGAAAATTTGAAGAGATAGGATCGATGCCCACAACAGATTGATCAGACACTATTTTGCGGATCCTCTCGTGTACCCCGAATCGTACTTCCGGCGCCGGTTTAGGATGAGCACCGAGTTGTTCAGGCGCATTGCAAAGAAACTAGCGAGCCATGATCGGTTTTTTCAGCAAAGGAGGAATGCCGCCAGAGAGCTCGGGCATAGCATCTTTCACAAAGGTGACAACCGCTTTGCGTATGTTAGCATACGGTATCCCCGCTGATCTAGTTGATGATCACTTGGCAATGGGTGAGAGTCAAGCCATCATGTGTGTCAAGCGCTTCGCAGTCGCAATTGCGCAAGTGTTTGGCCAGGAGTATTTGAGATCTTCCAATGCCGAAGACGCCGCAAGGCTACTGGAGATGAACAAAGCTCGCGGCTTCCTAGGTATGCTTGGCTCAATAGATTGCATGCATTGGAGTTGGAAGAATTGTCCTAAGGCATGGCGTGGCCAAAAAAAAGGGTTTCACTATAATGCTTGAAGTGGTGGCCGATCAAGAGACTTGGATTTGGCATCCTTTTTTTGGAATACCTGAATCTTTGAATGACATCAACGTTGTTAATCGGTCACCACTGATGAATAAGATTGCAAATGGTGAACTGCCACCGGTATAGTTTGTAGCAAATGGCCGTACATATAACTATGGCTACTATCTTGCGGATGACATCTACCCAAAGTGGCAAACATTTGTGAAGCCGTTGAAAAAACCGGAAGGTAAGAAAAATCTTGATTTCCACAATGCTCAGGCGGCGGGTAGAAAAGATGTGAAGAGAACTTTTGGGATTTTGCAAGCCCAATTTACTATTGTGAGAGGACCGGCTAGATTTTGGGATCAAAAGATGCTTTGGTACATCATCAACGCTTTACAACATGATCATCGAGAATGAGCGTGGCCAAGATGTAGACTACTCTCACTATGAGCTCTTGGGACATCCCGTGCGAGTGCGGTGGAGGGCTGCCAGGGTGGCCCGTTTTGTTGCCTCCTATCAATGCCATTCGACGTGCCGAAACGCATGATAATCTTCAGAAGGATCTCATCGAGGAGTGGTGGGCATGAAATGACCGACAAAATGTATCATGATTTGTGCGCTTGATGTTGTATTGTTAAACTATTGTTGATTTATTTTATTTGTGTTCGATTTTTTTGGTTGTGTTTGAAGTGCATATGTTGTTTGTGCGAAAGCGCGCACGCAGCATTTTTGCAGCGTCTGCGAGAGCTACTCTCGTGCGCTAAACTTTGCAGCGGCCGCTGGAGCCAGCGCTCCGCGCCGCGCAAAAACAGACGATCGACACGTTACAAACGTTTTTTTAGCGCGCCGTTTTTAGCGCGCCGCGTGTTGGGTGGCCGCTGGAGATGCTCTGAGCATAGCACTGGCCCGCTGGCCCACTGACTGGCCGAAGTACATACCTACCTATCCGTGACTTTGATTCTGGTGTCATACCACTAAAAAATTACTTCTATTGTACTTCCTTCGTTTAGGTGTGTAAGTCATCTTACGAAAATCAAATACTTCTACGAGTACAACCCGCACCCTTACGGCGGCGACATTAGCACTTAGGTACGGTACATTAACTCTCATCTCGTTTCTTGTTTCGTGACATATCAAACAATAAGAGACGCGGGTCATGCATGATTTAAATGATTTGAGCTATCAAACACGACATGCAGTGGTTAATTCATTACATATTATGTTATTAATTAGAAAAAAAATTAAGTTTTTTTGTTTTTTCCTTCATCTTAATCACGGTGCACAACCTTATACTGCCATTACGACCAGCCGATGACTTTACACACCTACACACCTACTCCATGGAGGGAGTACCACTCTACCTCACCCACTGTCCCACTCTCGTCGCACGCCCTCGAACTCGGTGCGCAATAATGCTACGGCGGCATCTTCCTCCCGTCCCAACCGTGCGGTGGCTTCCAAACGCCGCCTCCGTCACCGCTTCGCCGTCGCCATCACCCGAAACTAACAAGCCACCAGCCACCCCCCACCCCGCACATGCACTCGTCTGCTCCCACTTCGCCTCCTCGCTCTCACACACCCCACTCTGTCTCCACTCCAGCCCACGCCCCCAGCCATCCTTAACCACCGCTCTTCCATGGCGGCCGCCGACGACGATGGCCAGATCGACGACGACGAGTTCTACGAGTACAACCCGCACCCTTACGGCGGCGGCTACGACATCGCCGCCACCTACGGCGCACCCCTCCCGCCCTCCACCTCCACGTGCTACCCCGTCTCCTCCCCCGCCGGCGCCCCCGCGCGCCCATCTCCGCGGCCGCCCGCGCCCGCGCCTGTTCCTGCTCCCGCCACGCCGCAGCCGGCACCAGCTTCGCCCGCGAAGCCTCGGCCGGCCCCATCGCCAGAGCCGGCGAGGACACCGCCCTTTTCGCCGGTTGCGGTGCCGGTGCCGGTCGCGGAGCCGTTCTACTGGCCCAAGCCGCACGACTACGGGGACGCGCCGCGGTGGCCGCCCGTGTACCCCACGCCGGAGGTGTTCCGGCGCTGGCCGTACCTGGCGGCGGGGTCGCATTGCTGCCACTCGCGGGGCGGGCCGCGCGACTACTGGAGGCAGTGCATGCGCGGGCTGGACTTCCTCTTCGGCCACGCCGACGGGTACGGGGAGCGGCGGATCGGGACCGACTGCCACGGGGTCCCCGTGTACGCCAACAAAAAGGGGGGAGTGGAGGACGCCGTGGTCGTGGAGGTGCCGCCGCCGACAATCGGGAATGTGCAGTGGCACGACGCCGGCGAGGTGCCGGCAACTGGGAATGCGCAGTGGCACGGCCACGGCGAGGTGCCGGCCATTGGGAATGTGCAGTGGCACGACCACGGCGAGGTGCCGGCGATTGGGAATGTGCAGTGGCACGACGCCGGCGAGGCGCACGAGCAGAGCAATGTGAGGAAATACACCGCATCATTCTTCAGTATATCATGCTTTAGTTTACTCTTGGCATACTACTATAATGTTTCAGTATATATCTTCCTCTGTCAGTATTATATATTGACCGATTCCTTCATTGTTTTGTACTCGGAGACAGTGGCTATCTTCGTACAACAATGCAAAAGAGGATACGTATGCATACGCCCATTCTACGTATGGCTCGTATGACGCGTCCTACGGACAGTCTTACAGTGTTGATGCTGTTTCGGATGAACCTACTTGGTTTCCCAATCAAAGCTACCAGGATGTTTACAGAGAGGAGGAACCTCGGTATCAGGTATTTCTCAGCTCTGAATGATCCAAGTGTGAGCCACTCAGTTAACTAGTGACCAGTTGTCATCGTGCGCATTCAGCTCAATTTATGTATAAGTGTTTTAATAACTTTGTTGTGCTGGTCAGTTTCAGTGTTGTCAGCATATTGACTTGCTCTGCCCAATGATTAATTTGACCTTTATAAAGAGCAACATTAAACTAGAAATGCAAAACGAATCAATGAGTTGTATGCCTGAAAGATGCTTCAGTAACTAGAGTAGGCAATCCAGTCCATGATTCATCACTTTCCTTTTTCAGAACATCCATGATTCGTTTACTTATTATACTTGCACCTGGACCTGTCCCTGCTTGTTATATTCACATCTAAACCCCATCTCAGTTTCACCCAAGCGTCCTGTTATGGTGCAGAGAGTACTATTTCAGCTCAACCAATATATTGCTACAATCAAAGATTTAGTGAACGGACACCCTAAAGCTGTACTATTTGTTTGTTTAACGTGGTCATATATATTGTTTGTTTAATCTTTCACTGAATGAGGTAGCCACAGGCACATCAGTGTTGTCTAACTACACATCTGCACATATATTTGCTCTGCCTGAATGACTAATCTTTTCAATGGAGGATCATTAGACAAGTCACACAAAACAAAGCAAGAAGATTTTTTATATGTTTGAGAGAGATGCTCCAGTAATAGTCTGCCCAATCTATGATTAGTTACTTATGACTTACACTCTATACTGCTTGACTGCTTGTTATCTTCACATCTAAACCCCATCTCAATTTCAATACAGGAGGTTTTGCCCAGTTATGGCATAGAAAGCACATTTTCATCTCAACCTATTTATTGTTACAATCAGCACACTGGTGAACAACCACTGCATGTTCAGGTTGAACCTCCGGAAACATTTTATTCTCACAAGTTGGAGTACCACGAGGTTTGTTAGCTTTCAATGTCATTTACTTAGCGCTTTCAGTTTTGTGTTGATACATCAGTAGTTGCTATACATCTATTTGCTTATCCAGGCTGACTACATTTGCCTCCGTGAAAATATAATATGTTTCTCTATATTCTCATAATTGCTAACTACATAATATTTTGATCCTTATATAGAATTTCTCAACATATACCAACCATATTGATAATTCGGAGATATCGACACAGTCATGTGAGATACAGCCCTATGCATATGTACCTGACAGCCCAGTTGAAGCTTATCAACCTTCTTGGTCGATGAATTTGGGATACTACCAGGACTCCGCAGAAGAGGTGACTCCTCAGTATGATAATGTAAGGTGTACTCCTGTCATATTTGAGATGCTACTGATACAACACTGATATAAGACCTGTTTGTTTATAAAACTGTCATATTGACAGATTATTGACTGATTATTCAGAGTACAGCTAATATATCTTTTCTTTGTTAACTCATTGTTTTGGCTAGCAGGATGCTTTCGGATCTGGTGAATACGGAGGCATGGCAAGCATATTCTCGTCCTCCTCCTATCCTCAGCAAGTAGAAGTTTATGAGCAATCTTACGGTGATGAGAATGTCTCCTTAGAACAAAATTTCCAGAGCAACTGGAATGCTTTTTCTGAAGATACCTCTGGAATCACTAAATCAGTAAGCATAAGAGCGTGTATTGTTATTATTATTTTTTGTCAGTGTTATAGATCAAATTGCAGTGCTGGACACTTACATTTTTCTGCGACATATTTTTCCCTGTGAACTGAATGTGCCGGCATAGGCTTATTTTCTAGCAAAGCAATCCTTATCTGCGAGAACCTGTTGTTGTAAGCAAACTCTCAGCCATATTGTCTACTGTTGCTATCGCAATTGTATCTCTTTAGGCAACTATAGAATCGTAGAATTCAGATTTTTCCCTATCCCTTTACGTGGGAGATTTTCTTTAATGTAAATAGCGTTAGTTGTTTAATAATTTTTGCTTAATTTTCTGTCTGTGACTAGCAAACAGTTAAGACAACTCGGTTTATGTCATTTTAACAATTTAACAAGTCATGTTGTTTCTTGTGCTTTGCCAGGATTTTTTTAGGTTTGCAACTGAAAAATGAGTTGTTTTGTATGGTTAATACTTGTATATGTGGAGCAAAATAGCTTACCGTATTTAACCTGCAGGTTGATGATTGCAACCATCTGAATGGCTCCTTCTGGCCCTTTGGAGAATACTCAACATATACTGTATAGTCTATAATGTTGTAATTTCAGTTTAGTATCAAAATATCATATACCCCCTCCGTCCCGAAATAACTGTTGTAATTTCACTTCAGGATCACATGTATGGACATTTTGATCTAATTTATTTGGCCAAATGTAAGTAGTAAACCGTGTCATAGGAAAAGTGTAAGTAGTAAGTTGTTTTTGCACGATATTATGTACGACCAAATATGTGTTAGTTATGCATAAAATGCAAGGTAATAACCGCATTGCTGATCCTAGTTGCATTTACTTATAAAGTTGTTGTTTTCCATTTTGTGTTATGTATTTGATCATGATATTTATACATTTTTCCTTGCAAAGACCTACTGTGCGCTGGAACCATTTACGGTAAGCCACCTTTGTGAACTCTTGAGGTTTGTAACACTATTACTTCATTTTTGTTCTCACAGGATATGTTTACTGGATATCTATTCAGATTTGAACAATATCACAAAAATGCATCGTCCAAACTTCTCCTTGCTGTTGATTTTCATTTTGTGCTATGTATCTGATCATGGTATTTATACATTTTTCCTTGCGTAAGACATACTGTGTGCTAGAACCATTAATGGTCAGCCATGCTTGTGAATAGCCTTGAATCTTAGTAAACTCTTGAGGTTTTTGACACCAACTTCACTACTTTAAGTTCTTCTCACAGGATATCTTCAGCGGATACCTATTCGGATTTGAACAATGTCACAAAAATGCCTCATCTAAACACCTCCTTGCAGTTTACTGTCGGACAACCGACCAGATTCAAGCCCGGCCTAGACCCTCTACTCGGAAGGACTTGTGGAAATCCTCAGAAACTAGTATTGCCCAACTCACCAGTATTAACACAGAAATGTTGCATCTATCCAGGCCTCAGTTTGTTTGGACTCGTTAGCTCTTGTCGTTCAGCTTCTCTCTCCTCTCATCTTGTCTCTCCGTAAACACTCTCCTCTCATCTTATCTCTCCGTAAACGCTCTCCTCTCATCTTGTCTCTCCGTAGACAGTGCTAAAAGTAGGGCTCCAGACTTGAAAGCAAAGTAGTACCACAAGCTTGAATTGGCATGAATATACAACATGTAGGCTAATTGTTGAAACTTTCTGACTGTCAAACAGTTCAATTTGCGGTGATTTTAACTTGGACTTGAGTTTCAAACCAAATGTGCTGTTTTGGATTTGCACACCGCTGAATTGTTCTACATTTGCCACCATGCCCCATCCGATCCGGAGTTTTGTTGTGTTACTACGTCCCTGTGGTCTGTTATGTAGCTGGAATCATTAGCATTGTCATGACCTTTTTGTTAAACTTCCTTATTATACGTAAGCAAACATCTCTGCGACTATAATTGTTTGTCTCCTTAAATCTGCAGGATTTGGTTGGGATGTAGCTTTCAGTACTCTGCAAACTATGGACACCCGAACATCTGAATACGATATGTAGGACATGCTGCCTATCTAGGAACTGTTTGTTCTTAACTATTGCATACGCTGAGTTTTCGGACTTATTAACATCCTTGGAAAACCTAATAATGAAGCAAGAAAAATGGGGACACCAAAGTAGGCAGCTAAATTCTGTTGTAAGACTTGCAGATGACTACGCATTTAGGGGAGCAATCAAAATGATAGGTAAGCTTTCACTTTTGGATATCTGCAAGGCCCATATAGGGTACTCAACAGAATACCTATTATGGTTAACGCTAGTTTTTTTAGGGGATTATGGTTAACACTAGTGTTTGTGGCTTACTGTTTTCTATAGGTCAAATCTTTGCAACCATTCTGGGCCTGCTGGGCCTGGCCCAGTTAGTCCTTCTACCAGCCCCCTGGATGTGATGTGAGCTTGCAAACATAAAATCAGAGTCTTCTAAAAAAACATAAAATCAGAGGAACAAACAGAAGTTCTGCTGAAGCTATAGGTATGATGGTGGGTTTGAATGCTGAAGTCTGATTTAATAATTCCTTGAAGAGTGAGTCAACTAAACCAGGAGAGAAACATCAGATGGGCTATCAGCACACCAGCACTGAATACTCCATAGGCTTGAACTTTTCATATATACAATGTTTGAGCTTATGCAGTTCATAACTGATGGCCATAAAAAAAACCTTCTGCTCTTGTACAATTTTTTAGTTGCATGAATGGCAGACGCACTCATTGGAGATAGATATATTTCTGATGCCCCTTCCTTCTTTTTCTTCTTAAATCATCATGATCCTCTAAATTAAGATTAACATGCCCAGAGAAAAAGTTGAAGTTAGGACATAGAAAAACAGAAAGATGCTTGATGGATCTCCTCCAGGGCCATGATATCCCTCGCTTTATTCCCATGCTCCCTAGCTAGTTGAACTGCCGAGGTTGGCAGACGCTGTTTGTAAACAGTTGAAAAACGAGAGTGCCTTTTGAATTACTAGTACCGCTCCTCCCTGTTTGTTTGACTCAACCTTTCCACTTTCCAACTGCCCGTAGAAAAGACTGTCAAAAAGGTCCAGTCAAATACAGCACTAGTTGTTGTTGTCATGGTCCTTTATGTTTGTAGCAGGTGCTACTACCTGTACGTGTATTATTATGCAAGTAATTGACACTGCTGGCTTTGAAGCAGTGACGCGGGGTGAAATTCTGATTGGCGGTGAAACTGAGACCTTCATGCGGTTAAAATTACCACACTTTGTTTGACCAATATCTCAGTTATAGTTACAGCAAGTTTAGCCAGCCAAAAGGGAATCTGAGTAAAGACCAAGGGATGCCAAAAGTAAGTACGATAACAATTTTATACTACTAACACATGATAATGTCCTTTCTTGAGGCGCCAAATTGCCATTTCGTTTCTATGATTGATTGGATGCTTTTTCAGTACTGTCAGTCACTCAGTCTGCCAATGGAGTGTGTATGTACCATCTGTTCTTTCACCTTTTATGATTTCATACATCTAGGGGCAACTTCTTTTTAAAATAAACATCTAGCTGGTTTCGAGATCTTATGAGTTTCAACTCTAGTCTACCCCAACTTACTCGGGACTAGAGGTCCTGTTGTTGTTGTAAACATCTACGGGCACCAAGTAAATGCCCTTTGATTCCTGTGTGTGTGTATATATACCCTATATGAGGAAAAACAATTATGAAAAAAAAATCAAATCTAGAACTTTTTTGGAATAAACTTGACATTTTGGGCACTAGTATATAAATTTTCACAATGGAAAAACCCCTGTTGACTTCTGGGTAAAAAGCAATTTTATTGTTATATACAAGTTACTATTCACACATATTTGAACTTAATTTTAGTTTTTTTTCCTTGCAGTCAACAGTTTTTTTCCTTTGTGGATTTTTTTACAAGTAAAATGGAAGGTCAACTTTGTTTTAAAAAAATCAGTCTTTCTATATTTTTTGTAATTACTATTTTTTTTGCGTATAGGGTGTATAACTGTATATACACACAGAAACCAAACGTCCATATGCAGGGCAACTGGCCCAATTCCAGACATAAAAGTGAATATGCATTTTTTTCTAACAACACACATTCTTAAATTTGGGAATATAATCGTATTTGTTTTCCTTGTACAATGATTAGACTTATCTTGTTAATCAATACTGTCATGGTGTGAGCCCAAAAATATGAACGGCGTAGGTATTATTTCTTTGCTATCGTCTTCAGCCTTGTTTGAACATGGTCTTTGTAATATAATACAGAGTAATAGTTGCATCAAGACAAGGGGGGCAGTATTAATAAGCAGATAAGGGCGCCATACGATCTGATGATTCTCTGATCAGATCCCTCCAACTAATTAATTCCTTGAGCAGTATTCAAAACAGAAGGGAGGGTCAGATTATAGTTTATACAGATCGACGTTGAACGGGAAGCAGGCTAAAAACAAATCGTTTGAGATAATACAAGTGCAAACGAGGCATGGTCACATCCACCTGAATAAATTTAATGCAGGTGTGTTACTTACCCTTCTCAGTGACGTGTGCATTTCTTAAGATTTAACCGCGTTTACTTACCACATGCGCTCTCGCTTTCGGGTGACGAGCAAACTTGTCGAGTCGATTAGGCTCGCACAGAAGAAAATCATTCAGGGAGAGAGAAACATCATGCCTCGACATCAGCTTAGGCTGTCTGATTTGCAATTTCAATAGTAGTTGACTTGATGGGCTCGATAGAAAATTTCTGGAGAGATACAGCAGCAGATTTTGTGCTTCCAGCTCCAGGAAGCTTCCCTGGAGATGCATAATGGTTTGATTGTGCACGTAGAGGACATGCACTTTTTGAATCTTTAGCAATGGGGCGACTCATTTCGTCCGCCCGCGTTTATTTGAGTCGGCGCGGACAAAAGTGGCGGCTCAACGCGTCGACCCAAACTCAAATCGTATCCGTCTGGCGTCTGCGCCGACCCATTTCCGGTCCAAAATTGCGTCTGCAATGTATCGACGCGGACGCGAAGTGGATGCGCCGCGCGTCTCCTCACCGTCCGTCGCGTCCCCATCTGGCGGCCACTCAACCGCCACCGGTCGTCTTATTTATGACGACCACCGACAGCGGGCCCATGCGTCAGCCAGTGGAAGCGTCCTTTTTTAACTACGCGTGCGGCGGGGTCGGCCTCATCCACTTCTCTCATCCACATCTGGCCCCCATCACTCCCTTTGCTTCCTCGCCGGCGACCGCAAACCCTAGCCATGGGCCTCTTCGGCAGCAGCAATGGCAAGGGCACCCCCGGCGCCTCGTCCTCCCGTGCTCCCCTTCCCCCTCCTCCTCCTCCGGCGACGACGCGTTTCCGCCCGGGTCGCCGACGCCTGCACATCCCGGTGCACCAAGCGCAGTGGAACTGGGAGTATAGGCAGCCATTGCCGTACCCCGATGTCACGCTGCCGCAGGATCCGCAGCGGATCCCGGTGCCGGCGGTTCCTCGTACCCAACGGGCGCACGACGACGAGGTGCGCAGACGCCGCGCGCAGCTCACGCCGGAGCAGCGTCGACTGCCAGAGTACGCCGCTGACTCCCCCAACTGGGAGGCGTGGTTTTCCCTCGAACACGAGGAGCAACGGCGCTCGGGTGTCGACGCCGTCCCTCTGCCGTTCCCACCGCCGCCCCCGCAGGTAGAGCCGGAGGACATGGAGGCGGAGGCAGAGTACCAAACCGCCCTCGAGGAGGCCCTGCAGCACGCGCTGCAGGCTAGCCGCCTCGATAAGGACGCGCACTGGGATGGGCTGGAGCAAGCCCTTGCCCTGTCGGCAGCGGGGGACTCTGTTCATACCCTGCTCTTCGTGCCGCCAACGCCACCGTCGCCGCTCGTCCAGCCCAAGCTGGAGCCGGAGCCGACGCGTAAGCGCTCCCCGCCTCCCCCCACTTGGCCAGAGGAGGCCTACTCGTGGACAGGTCAGTACCGCGAGTGGGTGAGCGCGCCTCCCGCCCACTTCTCCGCGACGTCGGAGGAGGAGGTGGCCCACCTAGAGCGATGGAAGGAGCACTCGCTCCGCCAGAAGCAGGCCAACGGCGAGGAGCAGATGCGCTACGACACCATGCTCCAACGCGACGCGGAGGCGCTCCGGCTCGAGGAGGAGGAGGAGCGCGCGTGGTTTGCTGTAATGCCGCCGCCCCAGCAGACGCCGGAGAAGGCTGTCCTGGCAGCGTACCAGGCGGCGTTCGGGTGGGCTGGCCCTGCTCCAGTCTTCATCGACCTCACCGATGACGGCGGCGTCGACGACAAGGGGAAGAGCAAGGCCGACGACGTCTAGGACAGCGTGCCGGGCGGCAGCAGGCGGGCGCAGATTTTTTTTAATGTTTATTAAATTTAGGTAGACTTTGGCCGGCGTTTGACCGGCCACTTCATGTTTAATTATGTTTATTTATGTTTATTTCATGTAACTTTTTTTTTTCACGACGACATATTTAGATCGGCCTCCTCGTTGGATGATCAAGTCGACCCATTTTAAAATGCGAACGCGCACGTTCGCCTGGCCGACCCGTTGGGGTTGCTCTTATTACACGACACGTAGAAATGAACTGGTATCGAGCAAGCATGTTCCGTTCTACACTAGTTGAGACTGTGAGATCTCCACGCTCCACTCCACAGTGCGGCGGTCGCGTCCCGCGATTTGCGGCTGTGTCCAGCAAGCGTCCAATTGGTACTCACATGGGGTGGGTGCCGGGTGCCGGGTTGGGGGTAGGACCGTAGGAGTGGTACTACAGTATACGTAGTATTTTGCTCCATTTCTGCTGTTTACTACTAAAGTACGAATTACGAGTGACCTCTACGAATTCATGGCCGATCAGCAGAGTTGGAGCGAACCATAACAGACAGTACGTAGACGAGTCCCATTCCAACCCCCATGCATGCATGCGGTGCATGTGCAATCTTTTTCTCGTTCCTTTGCCTCTTGGAGATGCATGGAGCTGGAGTTGGGCTGTTGGAGGCTGCAACTTGGAGTGCAACCTTGACTAACTGGGGACGTTGTTTTGTTCGATCCAGATGGG
Organism: Triticum urartu; assembly: GCF_056163025.1. Lineage (NCBI taxonomy): Eukaryota > Viridiplantae > Streptophyta > Magnoliopsida > Poales > Poaceae > Triticum > Triticum urartu. The sequence continues at coordinate 64,595,728 of NC_141874.1, forward strand.
AAGAAGATGCTAGTACGATCCGTTCAATGGCGATGGATGTGCGTCCGTTCACGGGTTCGTGTAATGAGCCGCTGCCCGCTGGGTGTATGCCTTGCCGGGATGTGGCACTGTGTCCGCACGCACCGGACATTGCCAATTCCAAGTTCCATTGCCGCGCCTCTGCCTAGCTTGGCTTAGCTAGCTAGGCCACCCTACATCTATGTGGCGCCACCAGCACCATAGCCCTACGCATCTTGGACTCTTGCGGGCGGCTGGTACAGTGTACAGTGTACCGTGTACAACTGCACATGCAATGGGGTAGTACTCCTAGCCCATCGCCCCAGAACGTAGGGTGTAACGCAAATCCCTCCGCCTGCCTGCCTGCACGATTGGTTTGCACGTACTCCTCATACATGATCGCGACAGACAGGTGACAGGCCAGGTGATGTAGACGACGGGTGAATAATACTGCTACTAACTAATAAGTGAGTGCTAATGGACAAGGAAGGATCTTAAAACAAACGGCGCCATGTCGCGACGGGGGGCAGCAGGGTACCGAGGGTACCACGGCACGGCCTCGGCTACATATAGGCGCGGCAGATTAGGTTAGGCAGGGGCCTCATCACCCGTTGGTGGTTACCTACCTCTGAGACGCGGATGAATTACGCCCAACACATTCGTGCCCGGCCGATGCCCGTCGGGATCCCGTCCGGTCCGGGGCGCCATGAGTGCCTCTGTCTGTGGAGCGCCATGTGAGCCGTCGCAGGCAGGCAGAGGCTGGCATTCATGGGGCCTCCTCACGGAGGAGGACGCTGCTGTACCCTTTTAATTGTCTGGTATTCGCAGACAGAGACAGCGGCCCGTCAAGTTGGCACGCTCCCGCCACTGCTTGCCCAGTGGTAGTGCCAGTCTACGTACCGATCTGCGCAACGGGAGACACACCTAATACGTACAACGTATGCATACGCACGTAGTATACGTATCTCAAGGAGTTGAGCTCCTACGGTTTGTCTGGATAGAAATTTGCAGTCAGTCAACACGTAGATAACAATATACGTATCAGCCGGTTGTGGATGTGGTGAGATCCAGCCAGCCAGCCAGCCCAGTGGTACTGGCTGTGGCAATTACTTTAGTCTGATGATTGCCATCTGACTGTGCGAGGACAGGCGCTGACACAGGGCACATGGTGCTGAATCAGCGCGACCGAGACCGCGCCCGCCATGTTGTGGCTGTCCGTCCCTTCCGTTGGATGGGCCGTGCCTACAGCAGCGCACGCTAGGCCGGGGCCGCGGGGCCCGCCGCTTTCGGGCCGGGTCCGTTGGCGAGACGAGGCCTGCTCCTTCTGTTTCGGCCGGAGGAGAGGAAAGGCGGGCGGGCGGCTTTCCCGTTTGACGCCGTGCAAGGCCGAAAACGACAGTGGAATGCCCGCGCGCGCCTGCGTTCGTTTTCCCCTTGGACCCGGTTCGCGCCCTCGCATCATCCGTGGTACTAGGCCGGGTGTGCGGTTCGGGGACTCAATCAGGGCGCCGCGCATGTGCGCCGCCGGCAGCGCGCTCGTGCTCCTGCTCTGCTGCCTTGCCTGGGTGAGTGATACTACTCTGGAGCCGATCGGACCTCCATGAAATCAGCTTATGATTTTTCTTCCAGACGAGACCCTGCTAATGCAAACATGCAATACTGCCCTTTTCTAGTGCCTCGTTGTATTAACCGACAAAAAGAGAAAAGGGAATCAGGGCAATAATAAGCGAAAGAAGTTGTAACAAACCCTTGAAATCGCCTAACATGACCCGCAAACGGCACCTGGTTGACCTGTCTAACCGTACGCATACTTGACAGCCATTGCTTGCAAACATTGCCACCCCTTTTAATCTGTTCATTTTCAATCATGGCAATATAACATAATATAACATAAATATAACATAATATCATAAATAATAAAAATTACATCTAGATCCATGGACCACCTAGCGACGACTACTAGCACTGAAGCGAGTCGAATGCGCGCTGCCGTCATAGCCCCTCTCCTTGAAGCCATAATTCCGGCTTCACCATGGACAACCGCCGTCGAATCTATACCCACAAGATAGCCCAATGAAGCTCAAGTCGACCGAGGACCTAATAGTTGACAACTCACGCTAAAGACTATGCAAGTCCGATTCTTAAGGCAGGCATTGAATTAGAAATATGCAATATTTGTGCTAAAGACGATTAACGCAACCGGACCGGGCCTTTCGTGTCATCGTCATCACCTGGACAACGTTGTGTTAGCTTCAACTTCACCTAGACAACCACATAATCATAATTTTATGATGTGCTTGGGTTAGGTTTTCCTTTTGAAAAGAATCCAAGAAAACCGGTACAAGTTACATCTATCATGTGGCAAATTTTCAACTCAAATTTCATTCACAAACGGAGAAACAAAAATGAAGAGTCATGAATAGTGTCTAAACATACTTTTTGCGGCAAAATCTAATTTGGTACTTCCTCTGTAAACTAAAAAAAAGACTACTTCAGTGACCTAAAACGTCTTATATTAGTTTACAGAGGGAGTACTATTCAAAGCTACACTTATCTAGTTTTAATGTTTCTCAATTTGCAGATAGAATAGTAACAGAACCAAAAGTGCCAAAAATAAACATTTTCACATTTGATAATTTGGTACAATCAAAGAGAATATATGCCGAGGGATACCGTGACTTGGGATACTACCGTGCATCAATGCCAGCGAGTCATGGTAACTCAACTAAAAAGTAAAATTAAAATTAAATGAGTGAACTGGCACAAATACAACGTTTTCCTTTTCTATTGCCTCATTGTACTACTTCTGTTCCAAAAAAAATTGAAATCCTAGGTTTCCTCCAGGTCAAACTTTTTTAGTTTGAGCATGTATATAAAAACATATATTACTACCTACAACATCAAATATATATATATAATCTGATAACATATTCTATGATGAATCTAATGAAACAAATTTGGTCTTGAATATGTTGGTATAGTTTTCAATAGATTTGGTCAACTTAAAGAAGTAGAGCATGGCAACAACAAAATAGAGCATGGAGACCCGAAGACACGTGGGAGAGCAGACAACAAAAACCTCGTCGTGATCCAAACACTGGTCACCACCAAAACGCAATAAAAAGTGCAAAGAAAATAACCTGTTTAAACCTAGTAAATAATTTGGTAGAATCAAAGAAAATTTATCGGGTGGTACACTGACTTGGAACGTTACCATGCGTGAATGCTACCAAGTCATGGTAACAATGCAAAAATGAAAAAGAAACCAAATGAGTGAACCGGAACAAATATGTCACGACGTCACAAACAAATAGTTAAAAGAGTGAATTTTATCTTTAAGAAATGTATTTAATGTTATGAATTTTTTAGTCCATAATCAATCCCCATCGAGTATAAAAAAGACAAATTCAACCATGAGTAGTAGTTGATTGTTTCATCATGGTAGGTTTTGAAGGCATTTCTCATAGTTGAATAGATGTTTATTTTAGATAAGTTAATATATCTTGTGTCAATACGTAGCCTATTTTTGGCATGGTTTCTAAAACGTCTAAATAAGAAAAAACACATTTGTAGAGTGTCATGCAATCTTCAATACTACGTGATTGCATGAATATTTGTTGTGCATTAGAAACACGTATGATTCTTCACAAGAGGTTAGAGTGAATGAAAATTTTCCATTGAAATATAATGAAAATGTAGCATAACATTTCTATGGGATGCAATCCTACGACTCAAACAATCCATGTAGCAAAATATTCTATGAATTATAATCCTATAAAAATCAGAAAATATTTGAACCAAAGGACTTCAATTTCTTGATTTGGTCACGTGTTTTCGTTGTGCCACCTGGACTTGAGAGCACGATATATGTTTTTTACAATGTGAAGAGAACGGAATCACTGTGGCACATAAACCGAGAAGCATATCCATTGGCACTTTTAGATACACCCTTGGTGTGTGTGCCTAACATTTTACTTCCCTGCTTTCAGCGCAACATTTTTGAGGGAGACGTTGTTTCCCCAAGGGACGAAAACCATCTTGTCACTTGATGGCGAGGTCAAGCAAACCATGCGACCATACAAACTGATTTGGTTGCAATAAAGAGTAGTTGAAGCATTTTTAGAGCATGAAAAGTTCATAGGAATTTCACAAAAAATGGATCTAAGGGTTTGAAGCGAGCTTAGGTTTTCCTTTTGAAAAGAACCAGGAAAAATTGGTACCTACTACATGCATCTATCATGTTGCTAATTTTCAACTCCAAATTTCATTCACAAACCGAGAAAAAATGAATACTGTCTAAACTTTTCACAACAAAATCTAAGTTGACATTTCCTATTCATATCTGAATTTAACTCTGTAATGTTTGTCACTTTGGAGATAGAATTGTAACACGACCAAAAGTGCCAAATAGCAACATTTTTGCATTTGATAACTCGGTAAAATAAAATAGAATATATATCGAGTACTATCATGACTTGGGATGCTACCGTGCAACAATGGTAACAAGTCATGGTAACTCAGCCAAAAAATTAAAATCAAAATTAATTGAGTGAACTAATACAAGTACATCAACGCCGTCACAAAATATGAACTCCAAATACAACCATGATTTAGCAAAAATAGTGAAAGTAGTGAATTTATACAAATTACTTCTTAAATATTACTCCCTCTGTAAAGGAATATAAGAGTGTTTAGATCACTATAAATAATGATCTAAACACTCTCATATTTCTTTATAGAGGGATTACCAAATTTTAGCTCCAAACTCAATTAACACACCGTGAAAAGGAAAAGGAAATTCACCTGTCAATAGTAGTTGGGAATTCTATCCGTGGTAGGATTTGAAGGTATTTTTCACGTTTGAATTTATGTTTACTTTAGATCTGTTAACATGTCTTGTGTCAATACACCCAGCATCTTGATTTGCCTTACAAATTGGCACTCCAGAAACACGAAAATATAAACTGAGAGGCATAGCCGATGAGAACTTTTAGATATACCCTTGTGAGTGTGTCGTGCATTTTACTTTCCTGGTTTCGTGCAACAGTTTTGAGCGAGAAGCTGTCTCCCCATGGGACGATATCCATCTTGCCACTTGATGGCGAGCTCAAGCAAACCATGTGGGGTTCGGGCTATAAATTGGTTTTGTTGCAACAAAGAACAGTTGAAGCATCTTATACAACACACAAATTTTGTAAGAATTTCACACCAAAGTGTTTGCAAGGAAACTCGGGCGTAATAGATAGGAGCGAGCACCGCTCAGCATGAGTTTAGCTACCCTTTTTTCACGGTCGTGTTTAGCTATCTCAAAAACAATCAACAACAGAGATAGGAGTGAGCTTACTCAAATTTTGCTTGCTTGTGCCAAATTAAAGGAGTATCCAGACCAGAGCACATCAGGTTTCATGGAACAATAGTAGGGGCGTACAGTCATACAGTATGCCTAGCTGGTAGCGTAGGGCTGTCGTCAATGATTGATGCGCATATCACGGCTAAATAGCGCAAGCTGGGAACCAGCTGATTAAGCATGACCACGAGGCCCCTCAAATAATAGTCTAGGATCCTGCTTACTATATATCATTGCATGCTGACAAAATTGACAAGACATCGGCCATGCCCTAGTGAACCCAAGTGTTGTACACTTGTACGTACCACTAAATTTTTGGATCGTAAAGTCACTACCAGCAGCTACTATGTCTAATCCTTTCCGCCAAAAATGTGGAGGCAATTATAATAGCCACTGACTGATTAGGAACGTACGTACGTAAGGTCATTATCGAAGCCGGTTAAACAAAGATACTTGTCGTACGTATGGGATTAGCGGTGATGGAGAGAGTGTACCGGCGTTTCGTTGTTTAATCACTCGCTCGTGATCTGGTTGGCAGGCGGCAACAAATACACTCTACGTGTGTACTCATGCCTGCCATAATAACGCCAATTAATGCATCTGCAGAATGTTTCGGCTTTGTCTAATCTAATCCAATAACGAAGGAAAAGGAGGCCGGGCGGCATGTACGGTGGCTTTCTTATTCGACGAGTCGTACCGTGGCTTTGCTCGGTGGTTATGGTCGTCAAGCACTCGATTTAGCTCCGTGTTGCTGATGATGATGGCTTCGATTAAGGCCGCGGGGAAGATGAGGTTTAGGCATGTCCTCGCCTTGCCCGGTAGAGATGAACAAACACACATGCCTCAACAGGTTTGTACCGGTGGTGCTTAAATGAGGTGATGAATGGGTCGTCAAGGACGGTGTCTCGCGCCGAGAGACCGTCCAGTTAATGAGCAGACAGAGTTAATAGCATCCCGGCCGTACGTTTACTCGGAGCTGGCTTGTTGCATGTGCATGGCTTTCATCTCATTTTTGAAAAAGTGGAGTGTACCACCCTACTTGTTTGCCGGGTTGATTACACTTGCAAGTTGCCAAGATGGAATTAAGGTGTTTTGGTCGGTTTGCACGCATGCTGCCGGCCCATGCTAAGCTTACCTGCCATGCATGGCATGCAAACATGCCACAGGGCAGCAGCTGATCTGTGTGATTGTGAGAGATGGTCCATGCAAGACCGGAAACCCCCAAGGCAACCAAAAATCAAACAAATCAAACCTTGCCTCGTTGCACGTTTGGACAACGACGATCCATGGACCAGCAACTCTCGTGGTAGTCCACACGGCTTGTCACACTGTCGTCTTTAGATGTGACGGTCCCGTGAGCCAACAACCGGCACTCCTGGCGGGTGACTCCATGTTTAACACGAAGAGCTAAGGTTATGCCAACAAGTAGTGGTTCTAGGACTGGTGCAGTAGTTCACAGACTAGACTTTCATCCCACTTTATAAATGAAACACCATAGCTTATACCGTAGTTGTAGTTGACATATGAGTTTTTATCCTAGTCGTTAATCATCATGGCGGTTGCAGCCCTAATTCAGGATTGCTATTCGCCGGGTCACAAGCGTCGGGTGATGATCACTTGATCGCCATGTTTTCCGACTACTTTCTGCTAAATCAATGAAGCCGGTGTTTAAGCCGGGTCTTTCAAAAAACAAGCGTCGGGTGATGATGATGGCGCTTATAGGCAGTGTCAATGAACGGCGCTCTTAATCGGCGTGTTTTCAGTTTAGGTCAGTTTGGGTTGCGGGCATGTGTTTTTATATTAGAATGTTATAATCTTAATCTTCATCTTTATAAAAAAAATCTCGATCTTCATCCGAATTTTGTCAAATTTACTATACAACATCAACCTCCTTGATGAATGAAACGATTCAGATGATTTGAAAGATTTGGGCACCTCCAAAAGCTAAGTTCTTTGACTTGGTTGGCTATCCAATATAGAATTTGGCCCGTCGATAGGCTTGCCAAATGAAGGTGGCCAAATTGTGGTATTTGTCCACTTTGCATGAGGGTGCAAGAAAGTGGGCCACCTCTCTTCTTCAAATGCCGCCACACCATAAGGCTTTGGAACTCGGTCATTGCGAAATTCTGCCTTCAGCACTGGACACTTCTTCGTGGTATTTGGAAGGCTCTGTCAAGGGATGGGGGCAAGTAGAACCGGCGCCAAAACGCCCTCTAGAAAAACTATGGCCTCACTCACAATGTTTGTCACATGGACCATTTGGAATGAAAAGAATGCTCGGGTGTTCCGTCACAAGAGTGCTCTACTGCCAATATTGCTCAACTCCATCATTAGTGAGGCGACCTTTGGTCACTGCCAGAGCAAAGAAATTAGGGTCAATTTTTTTGCAAAAATAATGGCCATGCCGTGTAAGGGGTTCGTCAGTAACAAACTCTTCTCTCCGCTTAATTAATAGATGAGGCAGATATTTTGCCTCTGTTTCGAAAAGAAAAATTAATGAAACGAGGCAAACCCTTTCTATATCTCGAAAAGAATAATTAAAGCAGAGAAAATAAAATAAACGAAAAAGATAAATTGAGCCTTGAATAGTGACAGTATTGTTCAGCAGTAGCCCTACTATACAGTCGACCAAAATATCCATCACCCTTAACAACCCCAATCTCGCCAAATTAATTATGCAGAAACGAAGGGGAGATACCGAACTAACCACGACCGAATTGGATTCCAGCAATCACTAAACTGAGCAAGCGTACGTAGACTCTAGTACAAGTCGCTGTCCCTTTGACAGCAACCTGACTAAATTAGGCGTGCATGTCTCCATCGATTGTCTCTTCTGCCTAATCCATCTAAAATCTCCCCAACCAATTAGCTCTTTTGCTAACAATACTTAATGATCCTGATTAGGTGCTGCCAAACAGGAGCATCATTGAGGTAATTAGTAAGTTGCAACTGCGTGGTACTAGGAGAGTTGTCGCTATCGATCGAGCTAACAAAAAATTAGTATCGTTAACAGCGACAGGTTCCCAGTGGGCCCGACCATCGGCTCTAACATGCTCATTCTCTTGTTCCAAAAATAAGCACAAAAGGAGGAATCGGAATCGAGCATCTGCATGTATCGACCGTTGGATTTGTTTGAACCGCCCGTTAGGACTTTGGGTCGATATGTATGTCACGGAGGAGACAGAAGGATCGTTGGGTGCCTCAATGAGGTTCCATAGAATAAAATTGCTGCATCAATCAAGCTCATAAAACTTTTGTAAGCGTCTAAAGTTGCACATCACTCAGCTTAGGAGCAGTGGGTGGAGCTACAACGTCGGTTTGCCCTTTTTGTAGGGTTTGATTCATCTCCGGCGGCGCCATAGAGTCCACCGGGGGGGGGGGGGGGGGGGGACAAGTCGAGTGATTAGTCTCCCGTGATCCTCTAACTAGTGAGGGTGAGTGCGGACAACGCGGAAAATCGAGGCCGTGCTAAGGGCATCTCCAACGCTGACCCACAAATTTGCTCCGGCATCTTCCCGCGGACAGGGGGGGGGGGAGCAGTTCACAAACACTGATGCGGGAGCTGACCATCCAACGCTGCCGACATACATTTCAACCATTGTTTGAACTGACCGGACGGAATTCATGCAAACGCGGCTGATTTCATATAAACCGACTAGCACTGGGCACTAAGTTAATAGGTTAGTTTCAAAAAATAATATATAATTGCTTGTAATTGCATATAAAACATTCAAGATTGATATTATAATAGCATGAAACAATAAAAAATTATAAATACATTGGAGACGTATCAAGCATCCCCAAGCTTAATTTCTGCTCATCCTCGAGTAGGTAAATGATAAAAACAATTTTTTTATGTGGAATGTTATCTATCATATTAATCATATAATCTTTTCTTTCGTGCCATGAATATTTGGACTTGAGTGATTCAAAGCCATAGTCTATAGTTTGACATGAAGATATAGATACTCAAGCATACTAACAAGCAACCATGTCTTTTAAAATATCAACGCTAAAAAAAGTTATCTCTAGCCCATCATGTTCAGTCATTGATTCATTCATGAAACATACTCAATATTAACTACACCCAATGCACAAGTATGAAAATAGTGCTCTCCAGTTGGTGCTTTATAAAAGAAGACGGAGACTTGAAATATATTCTTTTGCATAAAATTAAAATAGATAGGCCCTTCACAGAGAGAAGCAGAGGTTTGCAGAGGTGCCAGAGCTCAAAGTTTAAACACAGATAAAATTATTTTTGAGAAAGGCATGCTTTTACTATCAACGTCACAACGGAAAGTTTCCAATATCTCCCATGCTAGCCACATTATAGGCGGTTCCCAAACAGATAATAAAGTTTATTTCCTTTCCACCAATATTTCACAATTCATGGCTAGCCGTATCCACGGGTGCCTTTCAAACTTTCAAATTTTCAATTATTATTATTATTATTATTAGTATTATTATTATTATTATTTCGGGACCGGGCATCCCTATTACTGGCCATTTTCTCGTGCAATGACAAGTGGATAAACACTCATCTTGAGAATAACCAATCTAGCATGAAAGATATTGACCATCCCTTGTCGCTTCATGAGCGGTACGGCATACAAAATGATTTTTTTAATAACTAGAGTTGGCACATGCAAATTTACTCGGAGCAGCATGTAAATACCGCATATAGGTAGGTATAGTGGACTCATTTGGCACAACTTTGGGTTTAAGAAATTTTATGCACAAGTAGTATTCCCCTTTAATACAAATGAAGGCTAACAAATGAATTGAGAAGCAACCAACCAGAAAACAAAAACAGTCATAAACATGCATTGAGAATAACTAACACTGAATAATGCATCATAAGTAGGATGTAACTTCGTTGCATAACTATTGACTTTACGTGCATGCATAGGGAATCACAAACCTTAACATCAATATTCTTTCTAAACCACAGTTACTCACTAGCATAATTCACATGTTATCATATCCATACTGCAAAACTATTGCAAGGAATCAAACTTATCACATCCAATGATCTACATGAAAGTTTTTATTATATTCTTCTTGAATATTCATCACATTGGGACCAAATACATATCTTGTGCAAATTGCCACTACTATTATCAAGTCTCAAAAATATATAAGTGAAGTATGAGATTTCATCTATTTCTTCAAAATACAAGCACCGCCGTGCTCAAAAAGATATAAGTAAAGCACTCACTGGCACGCGTCGGTCCTATACAAACGGTTTTTAACCCCTTTCCGTAACGGCATTTGAAACCGTCACCTAGTGAGTGTGGGTGATAGGGGCGTCCTTCTCACACGACCCAGAAACCGTCGGGGATATGCCCTCCTGGCACACACGCTCGGCAAAATGAGGTCGTGTGCAACCGGCGAGCGCTCAAATACGGAAATACGTACAGTAAAGCTAAAAGAATACAATTATACGGTAAAATTGTTTCCAGTCGTAAGTACATCGCACACAGTGAGTCCCCGCTAAACATTTCCGTTCGTATGTACATCCCACACAGTTGCTCCAAGGAAAACGTTTTCGTTCAGAGGTATATCACACATAATTTTTCCCGTTAATTCATTTGCGTTATTGAATGTATCACACACGGTCCATAGAAAAAACTGTGTGGCAAAGACTGTCCATCACACATAATTTTTATGTGGTAAACATTTATGCAAGGTGGCCTAACGCAAATAGTTTTCAAGAGAAAGTCGTGCGATTGTTCATTGATCCAACACGGTTTATTCCTAAAAACTGTGTGCGTTACCTGAGGTCATCGTCCACGGTATTTTTTCAACAACCGTTTGCAATAGCAAACCAATTAGCAGGCTAATTTGCCATTAGCAGGCCCTATTATTAATAATCCATTTATTAATCTAATTGGCATTCATATTAAGCACATAATATATTTCATTTCCATATTAAGGAGGCAGAATTTCATAATTAAAATACATCAAAGTACAACATGATATAGCTTCAGCACTCAGCTACCCCATTACGCAACTGCACCAGCACCAAGTTTCACATGCAACATATAGAACCTTTCGAAATTAGCATCATAGACGGTATATAGACAGATGCATCTCATCTGAAAAACTACTGAAGCGGAAGGCGAATATTGAGCCTTCATTCATGTTGAAGGTCTTTGCAACTTTAGGCTAGTGCCTGTGGATGATTGACCATCCGTCCTTCGTCCTCTTCAGGAACACTTCGTTGAACCGTGGGTGTTGTATGAAAACCTTCCTCGCCTCCTGACCATAGATGTGGGTTGAGAGGTAATCATCAGTGAACTGATTTGGAAAAGCCTGAAAATAAGGATGTGCATAAATATCTTCTCTATATTGGAAATGGGGCAAAGGAATAAAAAAAGGCAAGGTATAATAGTTAGTACCATCTTGTAGTGAACTGATGTCTTCTTCATTGTGCAGACAAAGATCTTGTTGTTTTTATCGCTAATTTCTTTATCCTAACAATCTTTCTGAGTTTCTTGATTTGATTGATATTCATGGACAACTCATTTCCTCATCTGCAAAAAGGGTCGAACGGTGGGTCAAAACATCTGACAGTAGGACCTACATGTGCAAGTACAAATTGTTCAAAACTAAAATATTAGAATGGTTCCTGCAATTGCACAATAATGTGCTATTAGACAACGGATCATACACGTGCTAACCTTGATTGTAAACCTCAGTGCTTCCCATTGTTTCCCCGCAACACTTATAAGGTAGTTAGTCATCAGGCTAAGTAAGGGTTTGCATGCTATCAGTAAAATATATTGATGAAAAATAAGCACATTGCTGATTCATCAGATTAATTCAAGCCACATGGAAAACCCATTTATCCAAACCAAGTATGATTAAGAACTAGGAAATATAGCACCTGTATATGTTTCTCATGTATTAAGTGCAGCCAAATTCGAGTTATTCCTCACATGCACAATAATACAAAATTCTACCCACGACAATTGGACATCACATTGCAGAATTGAACCAAGCAATTAACTAAACACCACAACAAATGAACCAACATTAACTGAGCACCACATTGCATAATATAACATACTCCTAATAGAAGATCAGACAATTAACCAAACAGTTAACTAGAGCCAATTGTAGCAATTGTATTTGTTTCTCATGTATTTACTACAGCCAAATTCAATTTATTTCCTCACATGGTATGCAATAATAGAATGCACCCACAACTATTGAACATCGCATTGCAGAATTGAACCAAACAGTTAACTAAACACCACAACACAAATGAACCAAACGTTAACTAAGCACCACATTGCACAATGTATAACCAAATCAAGCATGCTTGACAACTTGGAAATATAGCAAATGTATAATTTGAAACTAATGCATAAAAAACAGGGTAATAAAGGGGTATGATCAACGTGTTACTTGCCTTGCCGATGATCCGCAAAACCTAGTGACTCGTAGTAGCACGTTGCGCACTCCGGGAATTCTATCGCAAACAAACAATAGCATACATAAGCACTAAAGCAAATATGCAAGGGGAAAAATTCAAATAAGAAGATCCAAACTGAAAGTTCAACTGAAGAGGTTCGATTTGCAAAAAGAAACGATCGAATCGGAGCTACGGAACTGAAACTACGGTCAAAAGCACTTCGCAGACAAATCTGCTTGAAACCAAATTTTAAATTTGTCAAAACCATGTTCAAGTTGATTAAACGGAAAGAGGGGTTCGAGACGAATATTTTGGCATTGGTTTCACTGATTTGGACAAACGGTTAAGAAACGGCGAGGGTTTGAAGATTAGGGGCTAATCTATGATAAAAATAATCACGGATAGGTCCCTGGCCGAAAAAGAAAATAAAAAGAAAAAACTAACGAACGGACATTTGCTAACAGAACCAATCTAACGAAAATCGTTCGCTAATAGATCTAAACGGACGAACGTTCGTTAAATAAACTAAACAGAAAAAACCGAAATAAAATGCAAACTAATAAAAAAACCGATCTAGGTTTTTGCCAAAAATAAAACCGACGAAAACCGGCGAAAAAACTGGCGGCGACGAACTCCGGCGAGGCGGCGGACGGCGGCGACGGCTAGGGTTTGGGTTTGGGGCGCGGCGACTTGGGCCTCTGGGGGGGGGGGGCTCGGGCTGGCTTATAAAGCCTGGCCGGGCGGAGTCCGGCTCGGGCATGGCCCGTTAGGTCGGTTTGAAAGTTTTTTTAAAAGGTTCCGCCGAGAAAAATCCTAATTAATTAAATAAAATCTAAAAATGCCCAAACAATTTTTCACCGCCTAAATAAAATATTTAGAACAAAGTGAACATTTTTCTGGCCTAAAAATGCAATTTTGAAAAAAAATATTTTTTTCTCCAATTCAAATAAAATAGCGATAAAATCCAAATAAAATATTTATTTGATTTTAATATTTTCCTCCAATATTTCATTTATTTTGGAGAAGTCATATTATCCCCTCTCATATATTTTTAATATGAAATATTTTCGGAGAGAAAAATAATAAAACCAAAATGATCCACTTTTCAATATTTGAGAAAAATTCAAATATGAAAATAATAAAATCCCCAACTCTCTCCGTGGGTCCCTGAGTTGCTTAGGATTTTAGGATCACAAAACCAAAATGCAAATAGAAATATGATATGCACATGATGACCTATGTATACCATTCCAAATTGTAAATTTGGGATGTTATAAACCTACCCCCCTTAAGGTGAATCTCACCCTTGAGATTCAGGTCCGCTAGAAAATAGGTGTGGGTGGTATTTTCGTAGATCATCCTCTCATTCCCAGGTGGCTTCATCCTCGGTATGGTGGCTCCACTGAAATTTGCAAAACTTGATAACCTTGCTGCGTGTGACTCGGCTGGCAAACTCGAGAATCTTGACTGGTTTCTCCTCATAGGTCAGATTACTATCCAACTGAATTGCTTCCAGGGGCACTGTATCTCTCAGAGGAATATCGGCCATTTCTGCATGACACTTCTTCAACTGGGAAACGTGAAACACATCATGAACTCCTGACAGTCCTTCGGGTAACTCCAACTTGTATGCTACTTCTCCCATACGTTCCAAAACTCGGTATGATCCTGCAAATCTTGGGGCTAAATTTCCCTTAACTCCAAAATGTTTAACTCCTCGCAGAGGTGACACACGAAGATAGGCTCTGTCTCTGATTTCATAGACTACCTCCTTGCGTTTCGAGTCTGCATAACTTTTTTGCCTGGACTGAGCTACCTTCAGTCTATCTCGAATCAACTTAAACTTCTCTTCGGACTCTTTGATCAAATCGGGTCCAAACAACTGTCGGTCTCCAACTTCATCCCACATCAGGTGTTCTACACCTTCTTCCATACAAAGCTTCGAAGGGTGCCATCTTCAGACTGGCTTGGTAACTGTTGCTGTATGAGAACTCTGCGTAGGGAAAATTATCATCCCAACTAGATCCATAATCTAGCGCACAAGCCCTCAACATGTCCTCCAGAATCTGATTGACTCTCTCTGTCTGTCCATCTGTCTGCGGATGAAAAGCTGTACTGAACTCCAGCCTAGTGCCCAAGGTATGGTGCAGCTGGTGCCAAAACTTTGAAGTAAACTGTGTTCCCCTATCTGATACGATAGTCCTCGGAACTCCATGCAGACATATGATCCTGGTCATGTATATCTTGGTCAACTTTGCACTTGTATAGGTGGTCTTCACTGGGATAAAGTGGACCACTTTGGTCAAATGATCCACTACTACCCAAGTAGGATCGTATCCCGTTCAGGTCCTGGGTAATCCGGTGATGAAATCCATGCCAAGCTTATCCCACTTCCATTCGGGTATCGACATAGGTTGCAGTAATCCTGCTGGCTTCTGATGTTCTGCTTTCACTCTCTGACATACATCACATACGGCTACATACTCGACAATATCCTTCTTCATACCAGTCCACCAGAAATTTTCCTTCAAATCCAAATACATCTTGGTGTTTCCGGGGTGTATCGAGTATGGAGAGTCATGAGCTTCCCGAAGTATCAACTTCCTGATCTCTGCATTATTGGGCACATATACACGGTCCTCAAACCACAAGGTGTCGTGCTCATCCTCACGAAAACCCTTGGCCTTTCCTTTGCTCATCTTCTCCTTTATCTCAGCAATTTCCTTACCATCCTTCTGAGCTTCTCGAATTTTTCCCAACAATGTTGATTGAACTGTTGGGGAATGTAGCATAAATTCAAAATTTTCCTACGTGTGACCAAGATATATCTATGGAGTCATCTAGCAACGAGGGAGGAGTGGATCTACATACCCTTGTAGATCGCGCGCGGAAGCGTTCAAGAAAACGGGGTTGATGGAGTCGTACTCGTCGTGATCCAAATCACCGATGATCCTAGCGCCGAACGGACGGCACCTCCGCGTTCAACACACGTACGGAGCAGCGACGTCTCCTCCTTCTTGATCCAGCAAGGGGAGAGGAGAGGTTGATGGGGATCCAGCAGCACGACGGCGTGGTGGTGGAAGTAGCGGGATTCCAACAGGGCTTCGCCAAGCGCTGCGGGAGGAGGGAGATGTGTCATGGGAGGGAGAGGGAGGCGCCAGGGCTTAGGTGCGGCTGCCCTTCCTTCTCCCCACTATATATAGGGCCAAGGGAGAGGGGGGGGGGCGCAGCCTTGGCCCTTCCTCCAAGGAAGGGTGCGGCCAGGGAGGAGTCCATCCTCCCCAAGGCACCTAGGAGGTGCCTTCCCCCTTTAGGACTCTTTCTTTCCCTTATCTCTTGGCGCATGGGCCTCTTGGGGCTGGTACCCTTAGCCCATATAGGCCAAGGCGCACACCCCTACAGCCCATGTGCCCCCCCCGGGCCAAGTGGACCCCCTTGGTGGATCCCCGGACCCCTTTCGGCACTCCCGGTACAATACCGATAATGCGCGAAACTTTTCCGGCGACCAAAACAAGACTTCCCATATATAAATCTTTACCTCCGGACCATTCCGGAACTCCTCGTGACGTCTGGGATCTCATCCGGGACTCCGAACAACTTTCGGGTTACCGCATACTAATATCTCTATAACCCTAGCGTCACCGAACCTTAAGTGTGTAGACCCTACGGGTTCGGGAGACATGCAGACATGACCGAGATGACTCTCCGGTCAATAACCAACAGCGGGATCTGGATACCCATGTTGGCTCCCACATGTTCCACGATGATCTCATCAGATGAACCACGATGTCAAGGACTTAATCAATCCCGTATACAATTCCCTTTGTCTAGCGGTACGATACTTGCCCGAGATTCGATCGTCGGTATCCCGATACCTTGTTCAATCTCGTTACCGGCAAGTCTCTTTACTCGTTTCGTAACACATCATCCCGTGATCAACTCCTTGATCACATTGTGCACATTATGATGATGTCCTACCTAGTGGGCCCAGAGATACCTCTCCGTTTACACGGAGTGACAAATCCCAGTCTCGATTCGTGCCAACCCAACAGACACTTCCGGAGATACCTGTAGTGTACCTTTATAGCCACCCAGTTACGTTGTGACGTTTGGCACACCCAAAGCACTCCTACGGTATCCGGGAGTTGCACAATCTCATGGTCTAAGGAAATGATACTTGACATTAGAAAAGCTTTAGCATACGAACTACATGATCTTGTGCTAGGCTTAGGATTGGGTCTTTGTCCATCACATCATTCTCCTAATGATGTGATCCCGTTATCAATGACATCCAATGTCCATGGTCAGGAAACCGTAACCATCTATTGATCAACGAGCTAGTCAACTAGAGGCTTACTAGGGACATGGTGTTGTCTATGTATCCACACATGTATCTGAGTTTCCTATCAATACAATTCTAGCATGGATAATAAACGATTATCATGAACAAGGAAATATAATAATAACTAATTTATTATTGCCTCTAGGGAATATTTCCAACAGTCTCCCACTTGCCATAGAGTCAATAATCCAGTTCACATCGATATGTGATGAACACTCAAGGTCACATCCCCATGTGACTAACACCCAAAGAGTTTACTAGAGTTAATAATCTAGTTCACATTACCATGTGATTAACACTCGATGAGTTCTGGGTTTGAACATGTTATGCTTGTGAGAGATGTTATAGTCAACGGGTCTGAATCTTTCAGATCCGTATGTACTTCGCAAATCTCTATGTCATCTTGTAGATGCAGCTACTACGCTATATTTGGAGCCATTTCAAATAACTGTTCTACTTGGAGCTATTCTAAATTGTTGCTCCATTATACGTATCCGGTATATCTCTACTCAGAGCTATCCAGATAGGTGTTAAGCTTGCATCGACGTAACTCTTTACGTCGAACTCTTTATCACCTCCATAACCGAGAAACATATCCTTATTCCTCTAAGGATAATTTAGACCGCTATCTGGTGATCTACTGCTAGATTACCTTTGTACCCTCTTGCCAGATATGTGGCAAGGCACACATCAGGTGCGGTACTCAGCATGGCATACCGTATAGTGCCTATGACAAAAGAATAGGGGACGACCTTCGTCCTTCCTCTTTCTTCTGCCGTGGTCGAGCTTTAAGTCTTAACTTCATACCTTACAACTCAGGCAAGAACTCCTTCTTTGACTGGTCCATCTTGAACACCTTCAAGATCATGTCAAGGTATGTGCTCATTTGAAAGTACCATTAAGAATTTTGATCTATCCTTATAGATCTTGATGCTCAATGTTCAAGTAGCTTAATCCAGGCTTTCCATTGAAAAATACTTTCCAAATAACCCTATATGCTTTCCAGAAATTCTACGTCATTTCTGATCAACAATATGTCAACATATATTTATCAGAAAATCTATAGTGCTCTCACTCACTTCTTTGGAAATACAAGTTTCTCATAAACTTTGTATACACCCAAAACTTTGATCATCTTATCAAAGCATACATTCCAACTCCGAGATGCTTACTCCAGTCCTTAGAAGGATTGCTGGAGCTTTGCATACTTATTAGCATCTTTCATGATTAACAAAACCTTTCGGTTGTATCACATACAACCTTTCCTCAAAATCGTCGAGGAAACAATGGTTTTTGGCATCCTATCTGCAAGATTTCACAAATAATGCAGTAATTGCTAATATAATTCCAACAGACTCTTAGCATCGCTACGAGTGAGAAAGTCTCATCACAGTCAACTCCTTGAACTTGTCGGAAAACATCTTAACGACAAGTCGAGCTTTCTTAATGGTGATACCTACCATCATTGTCCGTCTTCCTTTTAAAATCCATATGTACCTAACAGCCTTACGACCATCAAGTAGTTCTCCCAAAGTCTACACTTTGTTTTCATATATGGATCCTCTCTCGGATTATATGGCCTCGAGCCATTTTGGAATCCAGGCCCACCATCGCTTCTCCATAGCTCGTAGGTTCATTGTTGTCTAGCAACATGACTTCCAAGACAGGATTACGTACCACTCTGAAGTAGTATGCATCCTTGTCATCCCACGAGGTTTGGTAGTGACTTGATCTGAAGTTTCATGATCACTATCATAAGCTTCCACTTCAATTGGTGTAGGTGCCACAGGAACAACTCCTGTGCCCTGCCACACACTAGTTGAAGAGACGGTTCAATAACCTCATCAAGTCTCCACCATCCTCCCACTCAATTCTTTCGAGAGAAACTTTTCCTCGAGAAAGGACCCAATTCTAGAAACAATCCCTTATTGCTTTCGGATCTGAGACAGGAGGTATACCCAACTGTTTCGGGTGTCCTATGAAGATGCATTTATCCGCTTTGGGTTCGAGCTTATCAGCCTGAAACTTTTTCACATAAGCGTCACAGCCCCAAACTTCTAAGAAATGACAACTTAGGTTTCTCTAAACCATAGTTCATATGGTGTCATCTCATCGGAATTACGTGGTGCCCTATTTAAAGTGAATGTGGTTGTCTTTAATGCCTAACCCATGAACTATCGTGGTAATTCAATCATGGTATGCATCATATCCAATAGGGTGCAGTTATGATGTTCGGACACACCATCAGACTATGGTGTTCCAGGCTGTATTAGTTGTGAAACAATTTCCACAATGTCTTAATTCTGTGCCAAACTCGTAATTCAGATATTCATCTCTATGATCATATCATAGATATTTTATCCTCTTGTCACGACGATCTTTCAACTTCACCCTGAAATTACTTGAACCTTTCAATAATTCAGACTCGTGATTCATCAAGTAAATATACTCAACATCTACTCAAATCATCTGTGAAGTAAGAACATAACGATATCCACTACATGCCTCAGCACTCATTGGATTGCACACATCAAAATATATTACTTCCAACAAGTTGCTTTCTAGTTCCATTTTACTGAAAATGAGGCTTTCAGTCATCTTGCCCATGTGGTATGATTTGCATGTCTCAAGTGATTCAAAATCAAGTGAGTCCAAACGGTCCATTTGCATGGAGTTTCTTCATGCATATACACCAATAGACATGGTTCGCATGTCTCAAACCTTTCAAAACAAGTGAGCCCAAAGATCCATCAACATGGAGCTTCTTCATGCGTTTTATACCGATATGACTTACGTGGCAGTGCCACAAGTAGGTGGTACTATCATTACTATCTTTTGGCATGAACATGTGTATCACTACGATCGAGATTCAATAAACCATTCATTTCAGGTGTAAGACCATTGAAGGTATTATTCAAATAAACAGAGTAACCATTATTCTCTTTAAATGAATAACCGTATTGCGATAGACATAATCCAATCATGTCTATGCTCAACGCAAACACCAATCTCGATGGTAGAGGGAGCGTACGATATTTGATCAACCTTGGAAATACTTCCAACACATATTGTCATCTCGCCTTTAGCTAGTCTCCGTTTATTCCGTAGCTTTTATTTTGAGTTACTAATACTTAGCAACCAAACCGGTATCTAATACCCTGGTGCTACTAGGAGTACTAGTAAAGTACACATTAACATAATACATCCAATATACTTCTATTGACCTTGCCAGCCTTCTTATCTACCAAGTATCTAGGGTAATTCTGCTCCAGTGGCTGTTCCCTTTATTACAGAAGCACTTAGTCTCGGGTTTGGGTTCAACCTTGGGTTTCTTCACTAGAGCAGCAGCTGATTTGCCGTTTCATGAATCATCCCTTTTTGCCCTTGCCCTTCTTGAAACTAGTGATTTCACCAACCATCAACAATTGATGCTCCTTCTTGATCTCTACTTTTGTGGTGTCAAACATCGCGAATATCTCAAGGATCATCATATATGTCCCTGATATATTATAGTTCATCATGAAGCTCAAGCAGCTTGGTGGTAATGACTTCGGAGAACCATCACTATTTCATCTGGAAGATCAACTCCCACTCGATTCAAGCGATTGTTGTACTCAGACAATCTGAGCACAAGTTCAACAATTGAGCTTTTCTCCCTTAGTTTGCAGGCTAAGAAAATCGTCGGAGGTCTTATACCTCTTGACGTGGGCACGAGCCTGAAATCCCAATTTCAGCCCTCGAAACATCTCATATGTTTCGCGACGTTTCAAAACGTCTTCGGTGCCTCAACTCTAAGCCGTTTAACTGAACTATCACGTAGTTATCAAAATGTGTATGTCAGATGTTTGCAACATCCATAGACAACGTTCGAGGTTCAGCACACTGAGCGGTGCATTAAGGACATAAGCCTTCTATGAAGCAATGAGGACAAACCTCAGTTTACTGACCTAGTCCACATAATTACTACTATCAACTTTCAACTAAATTTTCTCTAGGAACATATCTAAACAGTAGAACTGAAGCGCGAGCTATGACATAATTTGCGAAGACCTTTTGACTATGTTCAGGATAATTAAGTTCATCTTGTGAACTCCCACTCAGATAGACATCCCTCTAGTCATCTAAGTGATTACATGATCCGAGTCAACTAGGCCGTGTCCGATCATCACGTGAGACGGACTAGTCATCATCGGTGAACATCTTCATGTTGATCGTATCTACCATACGACTCATGCTCGACCTTTCGGTCTCTTGTGTTCTGAGGCCATGTTTGTACATGCTAGGCTCGTCAAGTCAACCTAAGTGTTTTGCGTGTGTAAATCTGTCTTACACCCGTTGTATGTGAACGTTAGAATCTAACACCCGATCATCACGTGGTGCTTCGAAACAACGAACTGTCGCAATGGTGCACAGTTAGGGGGAACACTTTCTTGAAATTATCATGAGGGATCATCTTATTTACTACCGTCGTTCTAAGTAAACAAGATGCATAAACATGATAAACATCACATGCAATCAAATAGTGACATGATATGGCCATCATCACTTTGCTCCTCTTGATCTCCTTCTTCGGGGCTCCATGATCATCATCGTCGCCGGCATGACACCATGATCTCCATCATCATGATCTCTATCATCGTGTCTTCATGAAGTTGTCTCGTCAACTATTACTTCTTCTACTACAGCTAACGGTTAGCAATAAAGTAAAGTAATTACATGACGTTTATGTTGACACGCAGGTCATAAATAAATTAAGACAACTCCTATGGCTCCTGCCGGTTGTCATACTCATCGACATGCAAGTCGTGATTCCTATTACAAGAACATGATCAATCTCATACATCACATATATTATTCATCACATCCTTTTGGCCATATCACATCACATAGCATACCCTGCAAAAACAAGTTAGACGTCCTCTAATTGTTGTTTGCATGTTTTACGTGGCTGCTATGGGTTTCTATCAAGAACGTTTCTTACCTATGCAAAAACCACAACGTGATATGCCAATTGCTATTTACCCTTCATAAGGACCCTTTTCATCGAATCCGATCCGACTAAAGTGGGAGAGACAGACACCCGCTAGCCACCTTATGCAACTAGTGCATGTCAGTCGGTGGAACCAGTCTCACGTAAGAGTACGTGTAAGGTCGGTCCAGGCCGCTTCATCCCACAATGCCACCGAATCAAGATTGGACTAGTAACGGTAAGCATATTGAACAAAATCAACGCCCACAACTACTTTGTGTTCTACTCGTGCATAGAAACTACGCATAGACCTAGCTCATGATGCCACTGTTGGGGAATGTAGCATAAATTCAAAATTTTCCTACGTGTGACCAAGATCTATCTATGGAGTCATCTAGCAACGAGGGAGGAGTGGATCTACATACCCTTGTAGATCGCGCGCGGAAGCGTTCAAGAGAACGGGGTTGATGGAGTCGTACTCGTCGTGATCCAAATCACCGATGATCCTAGCGCCGAACGGATGGCACCTCCGCGTTCAACACATGTACGGAGCAGCGACGTCTCCTCCTTCTTGATCCAGCTAGGGGGTAGTAGAGGTTGATGGAGATCCAGCAGCACGACGGCGTGGTGGTGGAAGTAGCGGGATTCCAACAGGGCTTCGCCAAGCGCTGTGGGAGGAGGGAGATGTGTCATGGGAGGGAGAGGGAGGCGCCAGGGCTTAGGTGCGGCTGCCCTCCCTTCTCCCCACTATATATAGGGCCAAGGG
Organism: Triticum urartu; assembly: GCF_056163025.1. Classification (NCBI taxonomy): domain Eukaryota; kingdom Viridiplantae; phylum Streptophyta; class Magnoliopsida; order Poales; family Poaceae; genus Triticum; species Triticum urartu. Next base: position 64,618,569 of record NC_141874.1, read on the forward strand.
AGAGGGGGGGGGTGCATCCTTGGCCCTTCCTCCAAGGAAGGGTGCGGCCAGGGAGGAGTCCATCCTCCCCAAGGCACCTAGGAGGTGCCTTCCCCCTTTAGGACTCTTTCTTTCCCTTATCTCTTGGCGCATGGGCCTCTTGGGGCTGGTGCCCTTGGCCCATATAGGCCAAAGCGCACACCCCTACAGCCCATGTGGCCCCCCGGGCCAAGTGGACCCCCTTGGTGGACCCCCGGACCCCTTTCGGCACTCCTGGTACAATACCGATAATGCGCGAAACTTTTTCGGCGACCAAAACAAGACTTCCCATATATAAATCTTTACCTCCGGACCATTCCGGAACTCCTCATGACGTCCGGGATCTCATCCGGGACTCCGAACAACTTTCGGGTTACCGCATACTAATATCTCCATAACCCTAGCGTCACCGAACCTTAAGTGTGTAGACCCTACGGGTTCGGGAGACATGCAGACATGACCGAGATGACTCTCCGGTCAATAACCAACAGCGGGATCTGGATACCCATGTTGGCTCCCACATGTTCCACGATGATCTCATCGGATGAACCACGATGTCAAGGACTTAATCAATCCCGTATACAATTCCCTTTGTCTAGCGGTACGATACTTGCCCGAGATTCGATCGTCGGTATCCCGATACCTTGTTCAATCTCGTTATCGGCAAGTCTCTTTACTCGTTTCGTAACACATCATCCCGTGATCAACTCCTTGATCACATTGTGCACATTATGATGATGTCCTACCGAGTGGGCCCAGAGATACCTCTCCGTTTACACGGAGTGACAAATCCCAGTCTCGATTCGTGCCAACCCAACAGACACTTCCGGAGATACCTGTAGTGTACCTTTATAGCCACCCAGTTACGTTGTGAAGTTTGGCACACCCAAAGCACTCCTACGGTATCCGGGAGTTGCACAATCTCATGGTCTAAGGAAATGATACTTGACATTAGAAAAGCTTTAGCATACGAACTACATGATCTTGTGCTAGGCTTAGGATTGGGTCTTTGTCCATCACATCATTCTCCTAATGATGTGATCCCATTATCAATGACATCCAATGTCCATGGTCAGGAAACCGTAACCATCTATTGATCAACGAGCTAGTCAACTAGAGGCTTACTAGGGACATGGTGTTGTCTATGTATCCACACATGTATCTGAGTTTCCTATCAATACAATTCTAGCATGGATAATAAACGATTATCATGAACAAGGAAATATAATAACAACTAATTTATTATTGCCTCTAGGGCATATTTCCAACATGAACCGCCATTGTGGCGACAAAACCTCTAGGGACTATCTCCAAACGAAGCTCCCTGAGATCTTCAGCTAACTCCGTTGGCAATCCTCCGCTTACGAGGGTATTGGCATAACTCTTCCAGCGCAAAGCGTCTGCTACAACATTGGCCTTCCCTGGGTGATAATGCAGCTTCATATCATAATCCTTTATAAGCTCCAACCATCTCCTTTGCCTGAGATTCAACTCCTGTGTGAAAATGTACTTCAAACTCCTATGATCCGTGTACACATCACAATGATTCCCAATAAGAAAATGTCTCCAGGTCTTGAGTGCCTGCACTACAGCTGCTAACTCCAAATCATGCGTGGAATAATTCAACTCATGCGATCGAAGCTGTCGTGAGGCATACGAAACAACTCTTCCGTCCTGCATAAGCACGCCTCCAAGTCCTAAGCGAGATGCGTCGCAATACACTTGGAAATCCTTGCGTATATCCGGCAGAATCAGCACTGGGGCTGTAACCAAACGTTTCTTCAACTCCTGGAAACTTGCCTCACATCCATCTGTCCATTTGAACTTGGTGTCCTTCTTCAACAACTCCGTCATAGGCTTCACAATCTTAGAGAAATTCTCAATGAACCTCCGATAATATCCCGCGAGTCCAAGAAACCTGCGGATCTCTCCAACTGAGGTGGGTGCCAACCACTCAGTGACTGACTGAACCTTAGTAGGGTCTACTGCTATCACTACAAAAAAAGACACATCCGTGACATTTTGGGCCGAACGAAATTCTTTCTGTCATACATATGACACTTCTATGACGATAATTGTGACAAAACCCGGTATCATCATAGATGTGGTGGGCTCCTACTTCTATGACAAAAAATCATGACAGAAAATGGGCTTTTCGTCCTGGGCGGGCCGGAGACGCAGCTGCATGACATTCTTTGGGCCGTCCATGACGGAAAAAACCGTGGTAGAAGCGAGGGCGAGGAAAATTTCGGGGAGTTCCCGGTTACAGTGGGAGGTCGGGGGCCGAGCGATGCGCGTTTCTCTCGTACACATACGTGCGTGTGTGCGAGGCGTGGCTCTAACTGAACCCGAGCGAGGCGTTGGGCTCTAACTGAACCCGAGCGATTGCACTGCAAGCTACGCGTTACTGAACCCGAGCGATCGATCGATGGCTGTTAACTGAACCCGATCGAGCGATTCCTTCGCTACTGGTGCTAACTAAAGCCGATCGATGCTGCCTCTGGGATGAACAGTGAGCGTTGCGGGGGGGTTTTGATGAACAGTGAGCGGTGGCGTTGCCTCTGGATGAACAGGACCCCGTGGTGTGGTGGAGGGCTGGATGAACAGTAGACGGTGGAGGGGTGCCCGTGGAGGGGTGGTTGAACAGTAGCCGGTGGAGTAGCACGCGGTGGAGGCTGGATGAACAGGAGCCCGTGGAGGCTGGAGGAGGTCGACGGTGCAGATGAACAGTATCCCGTGGAGTCCCGTTTTGCGGTACGCCACACCCCTCCCGATGAACAGGACCCCCGTTTCGACCGTAGGAGGTCCGTTTCGTCCATTTTGCGTTACGCCACAGCCCTCCCGATCAACAAGACCCCTGTTTTGACCGTAGGAGGTCTGTTTCATCCGTTTTGCGGTACGCCAGACCCCTCCCGATCAACAGGACCCCCGTTTCGACCGTAGGAGGTCCGTTTCCTCCGTTTTGCGGTACGCCACACCCCTCCCGATCAACAGGACCCCGTTCCGAATGTAGGAGGTCTGTTTCCTCCGTTGTGCGGTACGCCAGGCCTCGTTTCCATCGCCTGTTCCGTCCAAGCCCTCCCGATGAACACGACCACGCATTCCGTTCCGACCCAGCCGGTTGGCTCCCACGTGTTCCATTGCCTCGCGATGAACACGACGCATTTCGTTGCCTCCCCATGAACACGACGCATTTCGTTGCCTCCCCATGAACACGACGATGACGCTGTTTCTCCGTTCCGACCCAGCCATGTACACGAGCCCTGGCCGTACGTATGTGCGAGTAGGCGTTCGAGACCCCGCCCGTATGTACACATACGTGGCCGTATTTTCTTTCTTGCACCCTGGCTGCTGTACATACGTGTACATGCTACGTGCGCGCCTCTACTACGACACGTACGTGCCTCTACTACGACACGTGCGCGCCTCTACATCCACCAGTATATATGTACGTACACGTTCGCGACCAGAATGACAACGCTACGTACGCTTCGACCAGGTGGGTCCCGACTGTCAGGCACTTGTCTGCGAAGATGTAGCTGGTGGGTCCCAGCAGTCAGGGGGCGAATCGTTTTTTTTTGCCCGGACGCACTTCCTTGCGTGCGAAGATGTAGCTGGTGGGTCCCAGCAGTCAGGGGCAAACGTTTTTTTCGCGAAATATGGTGGCCCGTCCGGTGGGTCCCCGCTGTCAGGTGGAGGAATAATTATTTTGCACGTAATAAGGAGGCACTTCCTTGCTGCGGTCATGGACCCAGCTGTCAGCCTCTCCAAGTACAGTCCACATCCGATGGAAGCCGTTCCTTGACCACGTTGACCATCCGCGCCAAGAGCACCAGAGCAGTGGACGACGGCGAGGCCTAGGAAGGGGATGACGCGAAGCCGGGGAAGACGCGGCAGTGGATGCCCACGCGTAGAGGAGTACGAGGGTTCACTAGTTCGCTACGGTGTGAGGCTGCCGTCGCCGTAGAATAACAGGGGGTGTGGGTGAGTAGAAGGATGGCCTGGCCAGTGGTGGGAGTAGTAGGGGGCGGTGAGGCCTCCGCTGTATCGTAGCCGGCCACGGGAGGCAGGAGCACGAGGCACGACCGGCGCTGGTTTGGGCGGCTGGAGAAAGAAGACCAGAGGTTGAAGAAGCACTACGGCCATTGGATGGACATCGTACGGTCACTGGAGCTAGAATCGTGCATATTGACTAAGTTGACAAAGCCCTCCATCCCCATCAACTTAGTAGGCCCACAAGTCAGCCTGCCACTATACTGGGTCCCAACGAACATGGGGAGTATTCATTTTTTTGTGCATAATAAGGAGGCACTTCCTTGCGTGCGAAGATATAGCTGGTGGGTCCGAGCTGTCAGCGGCGGTAACATTTTTTTCACAAAATACAGAGGCCCTTTCGGTGGGTCCTTGATGTCAGGTGGAGGAGTCATTATTTTGCGCATAATAAGGAGGCATTTCCTTGCGTGCGGCCATGGACCCAGTTGTCGGCCTCTCCACGTACAGTCCACTTCAGATGCATGTCTGTCGTTGACCACGTTGACCAGGCCGCGCCGAGAGCACCAGGGCGGTGGACGACGGCGAGGCCTAGGAAGGGAATGACACGGAGGCAGGGAAGACTTGGCAGTTGTTTCCCACGCGGAGGGGAGACTTGACACGGAGGCAGGGAAAACCTCAAATCTGTGGAAAACAGCATACAACCCATCTGCCATTATTTCTAATAATTTATAGTCCATTTGCTAATTATTAAGGTTTTTTTGGAGCCCATATTCTTTTTGTTAGCATTACAGCCCATATTATGGCCATGGTTAAAAATTTATACGAAATTTTGCATATTTCGGTGCGGTCCGAACTGTTTTTAATCCCGAAATTTCGACTTACATTCAAACTGATTTTAAAAATAAATGTATATCAATATAAAATCCAACTAATTCTCCACGCATAAAAATTAATGTAATTTAAAATCTCGAAATGGAAAAAAAAGATATTTGAAACTAATTGCCGGTTTGATGTGTTTTAAAAATGTACAACCCATTTCTCATTATTGATGGGCCATTTTCTCGGCCAGCCGAATGAAATCTCTCCTCGTCTTGAAAGATTTGCAGCCCAACAGGCCTGACAAAGCGACTTACTTGGCAAATCACTAAAAAACTGGGCTGTGGCCATGGACCCAGCTGTCAGCCTCTCAACGTATAGTACTCTTCCGATGGAAGTCGTTCCTTGACCACGTTGACCACGCCGCGCGGAGAGCACCATGGCGGTGGAAGACGGCGAGGCCTAGGAAGGGGACGACGTGGAGTCGGGGAAGACGCGACAGTGGAAGCCCGCGCGGAGAGGAGTACGAGTGTTCACTGGTTCGGCTGTGGTGTGAGGCTGCCGTCGCTGCAGGGCCTGGCCAGCGATGGGAATAGTAGGGGGCGGTGAGGCCTCCGCGGCAGCACAGCCGACCACGGGAGGCAGGAGCATGCGGCACGACCGGCGCTGCTTTGGGCGGCTGGAGCAAGAAGACCAGAGGTTGAAGAAGCACTACGGTCGTTGGATGGACATCGTACGGTCACTGGAGCTAGAATCATTCATATTGACTAAGTTGACAAAGCCCTTCGTCCCCGTCAACTTAGTAGGCCCACAAGTCAGCCTCCCACCAAGGTGGTTCCCAGCTAGCCGGGGGAGTATTCATTTTTTTGTGCGTAATAAGGAGGCACTTCCGGTGGGTCCGAGCTGACAGCGGGGGGAACATTTTTTTCGCGAAATACGATGGCCTGTTAGGTGGGTCCCAACAGTCAGGGGGCAAACGTTTTTTTGTTGTGAGTTGGAGGAATCATTATTTTCCGCGTAATAAGGAGGCACTTACTTGCTGCGGCCATGGACCCAGCTGAGACTCTCCACGTACAGCATACTTCCAATGGAAGTCGTGCCTTGACCACGTTGACCTCGCCGTGTTCCGTTGCATGCATGCGTCCATGGGTGTGGTGCGTCCCCACTGTCAGCCTCTCACGTACAGTCATCTTCCGATGACTCTCGGTTGTTGACCATGTTGACCACACCGTGCCGAGCGCACCTAGACTGGAATGACCCGGAGATGGGGAAGACGGGGCAGTGGAGTCGTAGATGGAGAGGAGTGGGAAACTTCACTGGTTTGGGTGCGCAGCAGGACAGCCGCGGTGCCGCCCATGGGAGACAGGAGCAAGAACAGAGGTTGAAGAAGGAGCATGGCTGTTGGATTAACATCCAATGGTCGAGCTGCTAGAATCATTTGTTGATTAAGTTGACAAAGCCATGCGTACACGTCCGCTTAGTAGGCCCACAAGTCAGTCACCAAATCTGACGGGTCCCAGCTATCAACGGGATGAATAATTTTTTTCGCAAAACAAGGAGGCACTTCCTTCCGTGCGAAGATACAGCTGGTGGGTCCCAGCTGTCAGGTGGAGGAAACATTTTTTCAGCTTAATAAGGAGGAACTTTCCTTGCGTGCGACCATGGACCTCGTGGGTCCCAGCCGTCAGGCTCTCCACGTACAGTCCTCTTCCGATGACTCTCGTTTGTTGACCACGCCGCACCGAACGCAGCGAGGCAGTGGACGACGGCGAGGCCCCGGACAGGAACGACTCGGAGATGGGAAAACACGCCATTTGAGTCGCAGATTGAGAGGAGGAGAAGGGTTATAACTGGTTCTGTTGCGGCGTGGGGCTGTAGTTTGTGGAGAATAACAGGAGGTGTCGAGGGGTGGAGGGATAGCCTGGCCGGCGGGGGGGTAGCGCTTCGCAGCGATACGTGCTAAGCAGAGCCGCTAGCCGCCGGAGGCCGGACCAGGCGGTCCCGGCGACGCTGGAGGAAGAGGACGAGAGATTGAAGGTGCATGCTGGCCGTTGGATATAAATCCAATGGCTGTGGATGACACAATCATTTGTTGACCAAGTTGACAACGCTCTGCGTATGCTTCGACCTATTGGCCCACATTTCAGCCTGCAAAAATGTGGCATATATTTAACCCATGTTTTCTAGAATGTACAGTCCATTTTCTGGGCTGGGTGAACAAATAATTTCGCGTCAATCAGGCCCATTTTTATTTTCTAAGAAATCCCAGCCCATTTGCACTTCCTTGAAATACACGTATTAGGTGGGCTCGTTATATATATAATGTTATGTTAGAAGGAGCAATTAATATCAAAGAATAAACCGGAGAGGCACATTATATATATAATTAAGAAATTAGCGAGTTATTGCTCAAAATAAAAATGAGCGCGTTATTATTAAATTGGTCCTTAAAATCTTCGCAAGCTTTTGTACGCAATCACCAGGATTTTCCTTGCCTATGAGTCAAAAACAACCAGGATTTTCCTTGCCAACTTCCGTTAAACATTTACTTTTATAAGTTAATAACACGTGGGATGTTTTTATAATGTATATATAAGTCTCTATAAAATATACGATAATAGTAATAATATAAATATATATAATGTGGTTAGAAGGGAAAACATAAATTGGACACATCATTACTTTTATAAGAGACCTGCGTTTTATACCCCACAGTAGGCATACTAACAAGTTCACACACAAATACAACAGAAAAGGTAAACATTCATATCAAACTCAGGTTCACAGGACACGTTCATATTCATATCCAACATTCACTATCAACAACTCAAAAGATTCATATATACACAAGCTCAGCATATCTATGCATCCAAATGATTGATAGATCACACGGCAATATTCATACATAATTCACAAAAAGATTCAGATATACACATGTTCAATATGTTTATGGATCCAAATGATTGAGATCACAGCCAATATGATCCATGGACGAACTTTAATTACCTAGGGTACAGACTGGTAAATGATGCTCAATTAGAGGTACTTCTTGCTAAAATTAGTTCTTGTACGAGTAAACTTTCGAGTACATAAGAGGTAGCACAAACAATCTGAACTTTGCTTGTAGGTTTATCCTAAAATAGTGGCCTCGTGCCGAGGGAGTTTTGAGCAACTTGGCCACTACTTTCATCCAACTAGTTTATTGGCTCATCTTGGTCTTGTATCTCGCCAAAATTCTACATTGCAGACGAGAAAGGAGGCGGTTGAGAAAATGAAACCCAAATTTTTTGTGCAGTTCAACTGAAATGGAGCATCCTTGGCGTGCAGACTGATTAAGTGCCAGATGAATATACGCGTCAACCAACTTGTCTGGAATCTTTAGACTCCATGCCATATAGTTCGCTACCATATGTGCCGATAACCAAAAGGCACAAGTTGGGACCAAAGACTGGATTGTGTTTTTCTGGGCTATGCACCAAGCAATATTTTTGGCGTTCACTCTCCTAGTACTTGGAGTTTGACAATTGGTTGACGCCGGTTGATACTCGAATGAATATAGGCACTTCTTGTCAACATCGATGCTTGTCTGAGTGAACTTTGGAGTACATAGCAGCAACATAAGTACCTGTCCATCTGATCATTTTGTGCAGTTCTACTGAAATCACCCGATGTAATGATTTGCCTGCGAGTTCAGGCTCCAAATTACTCCTTTATGAAATCAGCAAACAGTAGCACAGTACCAAATTACCAATACATATGACAGGAACAATATTCAGGATAAAGACCAGTACCAACCTGTGTGAGGTAGCATATCAATTACTATTTCCTTTGACTGGAAGCCGAGATAAGCCAAGCGACTGACAGCAAAGGAAGAAAGCAAGCGGAGATCAGCGACTGACAGGAAAGGACGGAAGCTGTCGAGGCAATGAAGCACCCAAATTTTTTGTGCAGTTCCACCAAAATCGAGCATCCCTGTTGGCACATATATTGAGAGAGTGAGATTACTGTAATAGTGGGACTAGTTGATGAAACATACACTAACAAATAGAAGCACCCTCATTATCTTAATGGGTAAAGTTAGCAACATAGTAGTCTTGCTTAAAGAGAGGTATTAGTTTAATTAATCAGTGCCAATTAGCTCAACTCAACACTCAAAGCATTGCCATTTATCATAGGTTGCAAAACTTTAACGTGCAAAGATAAAGGAGTTTCTCATGATAGTAGCACGATACAAATAGAGATGACATCAAACTAATATGGATGAAGGCCTTAGGCCCGTACCAACCTGAGAAAAAAAAATCTTATTCATGTAGTCCCATAAGAGATGACAAAGCACTCACGTGTACCCGCGGGTGCACAAATCGTTATGGCGCCAATATGGATGATGAGGATTGGAACACAGATCTCCCTTTGTGCAGTTCCACCAAAATGAACCAACTGTTCCATTCTGACATTCCAGTTAAACAGCACAAAAGTCACTTCTTTTAAGAAGAGTTTTGCGTAGTGCACCAAAAGGTCACAACAGCAACCAGTTGAATTGGATATCCCTGTTTGCACAAAAAGGCACAGAGGAAAAATTCAGAGTCTCAAACAATTACAGGCAAAAACATTTGGATAAACTTGTCATGGCTTATAACAGTGGCATGGCTTCATTTTTACCAGGGACATTAGATTAAGAACAACTAAGGCTGCGTTCGGTTCACAGGTTTGGTGCAGGATTTTTGTAGGAACACAATTCCTACGGTATTCTTTCCCTTCCAACCATTCGGAACACGGGAAAGGTGAATAGTGTTTCATACGAAAGCTGGTCTGGTAGTACTGATTCCATAGGATTAGAAACATCCACGCGCTGCTCATTTTTTGGGCGGAAGCCCGAGGTAGGCGCTCGCTGCCATGCGTTAGACAGGTTGCTGTGCTGTGTTGCCAGAATAAAAAAATCAACCTATGTGTGGTACGTGAGGTGAGGACAAGAGTAGTCACTGTGCAGCTGAATAAACAAATAGCATCTCATACTGCCAAGCATGCTACTCTAAAAAACAATTTACACGGGAAAGCTCCCAACAAGCAAAAGAAGAACAGGAAATATTTTTGGGTATTCTTTTTAATTACTACTACAAGCATGGAAATTAAACTGATTAAAAGCTACAACTATTTTTTTGGGTTTTTCTTAAGGTTTATTAAACACACAAGAAGAAAGCATAAAAAGGAAATAAACTAGCATGGATGATACAAATGAAAAAGTATGAGCACCGACATCTAGCAATGAGTGTGTAAACATAAATGTAATGTCGGTGGGAAATACATACTCCCCCAAGGTTAGGATTTTGGCCTAAGTTGGTCTATGGCCACGGCTGGCCTGGCGGATATCTATTGTCGGTGTCAAAACCGGCGGATCTCGGGTAGGGGGTCCCGAACTGTGCGTCTAAGGCGGATGGTAACAGGAGGCAGGGGACACGATGTTTTACCCAGGTTCGGGCCCTCTTGATGGAGGTAAAACCCTACGTCCTGCTTGATTAATATTGATGATATGGGTAGTACAAGAGTAGATCTACCACGAGATCGGAGAGGCTAAACCCTAGAAGCTAGCCTATGTGATTGTATGTTGTAGTTGTTGTGTCCTACGGACTAAAACCCTCCGGTTTATATAGACACCGGAGAGGGTTAGGGTTACACAAGGTCGGTTACAAAGGAGGAGATACACATATCCGTATTGCCTAGCTTGCCTTCCACGCCAAGTAGAGTCCCATCCGGACACGAGACGAAGTCTTCAATCTTGTATCTTCATAGTCTAACAGTCCGGCCAATGGAGATAGTCCAGCTGTCCGAAGACCCCCTAATCCAAGACTCCCACAGTAGCCCCTGAACCAGGCTTCAATGATGATGAGTCTGGCGCGCAGTATTGTCTTCGGCATTGCAAGGCGGGTTCCTCCTCCGAATATACCACAGAAGAATTTGAATATAAGGATAGTGTCCGACCCTGCAAAATAAGTTCCACATACCACCGTAGAGAGAATAGTATTTTCACAAATCTAATTTACTGACTTGTTTTGGCAACATGACATTAAGCCGTGGTCCGGTGATTATTTGAACCGTTTCCTTTAACTAGCCCCGCACATAACGCGAGGCAGTTTTTTGACATGTCTCATCGAAGCAGAGATCGAGTCCCCTTATTACGTGAATCTCATCAATACGGGCGTGGGTAACCCAACCGTGTCTAGGACTCCTAGATTATAGGCAAGTCCCAAACGGCTACGGAGAGGACGCATGATATTCACCCTCTTTATAAAGGGACAAGGCTTTTACTTTTTTCCCTCCCGTGCTCAATCGAATCCTTCCCCCGCCTCGAGTTCTAACACCCAAAGCCCAGGTCAGGTGCTCCGGACCTTCAATCATGTCCGGATCTTGGCTTCAAGGCCAATGGACGCCCTCCTCCGTTACGGAAGAAGACATCAAGAAGTTGAGGGAGGCCAGATACCTGACCGCCGAGGTTTCACATCGGCTGCCTGCCCGAGGGCAGGTCGTCCCTACTCCTGAACCGAACGAAGACGTCGTGTTCATCTCCCACTTCCTCCAAGGACTAGGCCTCACTCTGGATCCCTTCGTTAGGGGGTTGATGTTTTATTACGGGCTAGATTTCCATGATCTAGCCCCGGACTCCTTTCTCCACATCTCGACATTCATTGTCGTGTGTGAGGCCTTCCTCCGCATTACCCCTCACTTCGGCCTGTGGCTCAAGACCTTTGACGTGAAGCCGAAGATGGTCGAAGGGCAGTATGCAGCGTGCGGAGGCGCATTAATAAGCAAGATAGCAGGAGCTCCGTGGCCCAAAGGTTCCTTTCCAGAGGTGTCCGGATTATGGCAACATGAGTGGTTTTACATCACAGCTCCCAGAAGTGCCAAGTGGGTGGCTGCCCCTGCTTTCCGCTCAGGCCCTCCACCACAACTGATGTCATGGATTAGCAGAGGGCTGAGCTGGGGTCCTGCCAAGGACATGCCTGTACTGCAAAGCTGCATCCAAAATCTCTTCGAAGGAGATTTCAGTTTGATTATGGTGGCGCAAGTCATGCTAGTTCGCCGAGTCCAGCCTTGCAAATGTCGGCCCCTCCGCATGTGGGAGTTCAACCTAGAAGGGCCGCATACTATTCAGAATTTCTTCGGCCGGACGCACGAGGATATGTAAAAATCATTCTTCGGACCCCAAATAGAGTGTCCAGATACTACCGAGGACGTAGGCCTGAGCAGCAACCGTACCGCCGACCAAGTAAATAATCCTTTAGCCGAACACACCGTCTTTTATTTACCACGACATCATTCTAAGAAGTCGCTCTTTGACCAGGACTGGCTAAATAAGGCGAAGATGATTCGGTGTTCGGCCCCCCTTCCTGAGGGTTTGGAGAATCCGGTACTGGAAAAGATGCTTGAGCTAGCACCCTGCCCGGAGCCCTCAAAGGAAGATAAATGGGGGGATAATGAGGTCGAAAGCGGGCCCCCATCGCTACCAATTCCAACCGAGGGAATGAGCACCTCCGTGAAGGAGGATAATCGAGGGGAGGAATCGGACATTCTCTCACCCCGGGGGAGGAAGAGGACTACCTCTGAAGATCCGGAAACCATGGTTTCCAAGCGGGAGAAGAAATCTCCACCAGAGGGTCCTGCCTTGGAGGGTGCTCTTGCCGCACAAAGTCCGCGCGGGGATCAGCCCTCTAACGAGCTGTAAGTAATTAAAAAGTACTTTAATAGTGAAGATATATTTCCTTACCTCTGAGGAAAATAACCGAAGTATTTATCTTGCAGTTCGGATCTTTGCCCTTCTCAGCAGAGCTCGTCTTCGGGGGATCTTCTTCCGGAGATGATGGAGAGCAAAACGCCTCCCTTGGACTCCTCCACTCAGGAAGCAGGCGACCTTGAAGTGTCGTCATGGAGGGCCTCTCTGGATCCGGTGAGGCCAGAAGATAATCCTATAGTCACCCGAAGTCCCCAGCGTCCGGCTCTCGAAGAGAGCAAACAGAAGAGTCCGGCACCGACTGGTATGCGGTCGGACATACTGAGAGAGCTGTTGGAGCGAGCGGCCATCTCAGAAGAACACCGTACAATGATGGGTACGGTGATGGAAAGGATCTCATTCGCCGAAAGCGGGTTGCATGATGCCTTTATGAGTCTACTGACGGGCTTTGAGGTACGTAAAATGATGTACATTTGTGACGGTACCGGACATTTTTAGGTGTGCCTTGTGTAGATAGTAGCCCCTGAAACTCTGGTTGTCGCCGAGAACGGCGGCAAATAGAGGATCGTAGTCCCAGGCAATAACCATACCGCTTTAATGTGCATGTAGCGGGAGCTCCGGTGGCTAACCGGACTCATGAGTTTGCCGAACTAAAGCGGAAACTGGATGCGGCGGATGCCGACATCGAGCTTGTTAACAAGAGGCTTGACGAGGCACAGGGTAAGTGTTATTTTCTGGTGAATGCCACATAGTAAGAGGATCATGATGCCAGTATCTTTAATATGTTGTGATTGCAGATGGAGCTGCCACCGTGGAAACCCTGCGGGCGGAACTTGCCCGAGCCAAAGAACAAGCAAGGATTAGTAATGCAGCTGCTTTGAAGGCGGCCGAAGAGTTGAAAGCCGAGAAGGCCGTGCATTGTGATAGCAAAGAGAAGATGGCCAAGATGGCTGTAAAGTTAAAAGACACTGCCGACCGTTGCCAGTTCCTTGAAAAATAAAACCGAGCGAAGGCAACGGACCTTGAAAAGGCCACGATGGCGAACAAAGACACCCGCTCTGCTATGAGAGTGAAGGGGGAGGAGCTGCGTGAAGCCGGGGATATTGCGGCTGGGAAGCCCTTCATGCTACGGAGAAAATTCGGAGATCCACGGTATGCCCCTCTGGATCGGCTGTGGAGTTCGGCAGACGCATATATGGACTTGGCGGCGAGCGCTGCCGATGCGGCCAAATACTTCCAAGGTCAAACAGATCGTGAAGTGGACAAGCTGTTCTGGTCGCAATTCAATGTTCCAAAGCGTCCGCTTCCATTGACTGATCAGCTAGCCGAATGGGCCGAACTAAATAGGTTGTCCGAACTCGCCATGAGGTCTGTTGTGGATCAGCTGTGGCCGGAAAAGCCGAAGCCGAGCAGCTATTTCAGCTTAGTGCAGCAGTTCCTTGGTGCGGTGCCGCACATCAATGCAATGAAGAGGTCGGCGTGCATAGAAGGCTCGCGGATGGCCCTTGCCCGTGTTAAAGCATACTGGGTGGAGATGGATGCTACCACTGTTGCGGCGCAGGGTTCGTCCATAGACCGAGTGGCTGCCGAGCACTATTTCGAAGAGGTTCTGGAGGATGCTCGTTTGATAGAGGCACAGTGCTCGAAGAATATTATGTTTGAGTGACATGTATTCCCATTGTAAACACAATGTTTTTATGAAATTTATTAAGGCTGTGTTTATACTTTTGCCTGAAAGTAATAGGATGCCTCCTGTGCGGCCGTTTATGTATACATGTGTATAACCTGAAAGATTGCAGTCGTCGGCTTCAGCCCCCACGCATATAATGTGGAGGTGTTCGCAGAAGACGTGTGTTCACACTTAACCCAACGTCTTGGTCCTATTAAGGAGGTGAAAGCGCAGCGAACGAGGCAACCGGACTATAATGCTTTAACACTTTCACTTAGCCATAGGAGTTTGACGGTGGGGCTACTATATAGCCCCTGTTGGCTCCGCATTCTCCCGAATTCGTGGTGCGTACATGCCTCGCCGAGAAACGGCCCTTCGTTAAGGCGGAGGAATTCTATCATTCCAATAGGTCATCGAGTGGTTGACCAGTCTCACGCTATATCATGACAGTCAGTTTTCGGCTTTCTCTACTGAGGTGCTCGTCCGGATGACCCGGGGCACAATCGCAGTAGTTCTCCTAGTGCTACCTTAGCCGATAGAGCGGAACGTAAGGTACCAAAACATAGGAGCCGGGCAAACCCAACATTTGACCAAAGACATGATTCAGAGCTGATGCATATAAGGCCAAACTCGCGACGCCGAACACTCCCGAAGGTATTCGGTCTTTATGGTATAAACCGGGCCTAAATAGTGCCCTTTGTAAGAAGCCCCTGGTGTCCAGGTACGTGCATTATTCTGACGTAGCCCCATGCCAAGACGCCAACATCCTTCTCAATTGTACTGAGAATCCGAGGGATGTGTATCAACAAGAGACAGTAAAAAAGGTTGACGCAGGGTCTTAATCTAAAAAGAAATCTTGGGATGGGTCCCTGCTGCACGTCTGCGCCTGTGTCTCCGTTGTGCCGTATCCTGGACGGGTGTAGCACCATGGTCATCTGTACGAATTTCATATAGCTGCGCCGGACTCGTCTAACCGTGTCCGTGGTCTTGACGACCTATCGAATACTTTAGCTTGTGAGGCCGTTTTAGTGTGCGGCTGCCAAGGCAGTCGCACTCTCTTCGGCGCGCAGGGATCGCTTAATATTTCCATTCACTGTAATGATGCCACATGGACCGGGCATCTTAAGCATAAGGGAAGCGTAATGCGGTATTGCATTAAAGCGAGCGAAAGCTTCGCGTCCAAGTAGTGCTTGATAGCCACTTTGGAATGGATCAATGTGGAGTGTTAAATTTTCGCTACGGGAGTTATTGGGGAAGCCGAATATAACCTCTAGTAGCAGGGAGCCCGTGCAATGAGCCCCTGGGCCTGGCGTTACTCCTTTAAGGGTAGTATTGTTGAGGAAAATTTTCGTTGGGTCTATCCCCATTTTGCGGATTGTATCCTGGTATATCAGGTTTAAACTGCTGCCACCGTCCATCAGGACTCATGTAAAGTGGTATCCGTTAATTATTGGGTCTAATACCAGGGCAGTCCATCCTGCACGCCGGATACTTGCTGAGTAATCACGATGGTTGAAAGTGATCGTTTGAGACGACCAGTGGCAGGACTCGAGGTGATAGGCCCTTGGGCATATTTTTCTGGGAGTGCCGCTTTATTTCTCCCCTTGATCATGTGTAACACGTTTACTGTTTTGACTTCTGGTGCAAATTTTCTTTGTTCCCCAGTGTCTTGCTTGAGAGGCCCATCCTCGTCTTCGCTTGGTGTATCCTCCCCCTTGTGTACGGCATTGAGCTTGCCGGACTGCTTGAAGACCCAACATTCTCTATGGGTATGGTTAGCGGGTTTACCAGGGGTGCTATGGATCTGACATATTTGGTCCAGAATTTTGTTGAGGCTGGAGAGTTCGTCTCTGGCGCCTTTAGAGGGCGGCTTTTGCTGACTTGGCCGAGAGCTTTTGAATCCGGCGTTTACTGCCGTGCTCTTCGTGCTGTCTTCTTTATTCCGGTGTTTTTTATTGTTGTTGCACCATGATTTCCCGTTTCCATCTCTAACTTCGGATGTACTGGGGTCGCTGGTGCTGCATCTGGCTAGCCAGCTATCCTCACCCGCGCAAAAGCGGGTCATGAGGCTTGTTAATGCTGCCATTGTTCTCGGCTTTTCTTGGCCAAGGTGTCTGGCAAGCCATTCGTCACGGACGCTATGCTTAAAAGCTGCCAAGGCTTCGGCGTCTGGACAGTCGACTATTTGGTTCTTTTTAGTAAGAAACATGTTCCAAAGCTTTCAGGCTGACTCTCCGGGATGTTGAGTTATATGACTCAAATCGTCCGCGTCCGGAGGTCGGACATAAGTCCCTTGAAAATTTGCCCGAAAAGCGTCTTCGAGCCCCTTGTATTTGTAATAGGGGTGTGGCCATCAAACCTGTATGAATTACATATAGCTGCGTCGGACTCGTCTAACCGTGTCCGTAGTGTTGACGACCTATCGAGTGCTTTAGTTGGTGAGGCCGTTTTAGTGTGCGGCTGCCAAGGCAGCCGCACTCTCTTCGGCGCGTTGGGATCGCTCAATATTTCCATTTACTGTAATGATGCCATCTTAAGCGTGAGGGAGGCATAATGCGGTATTGCATTAAAGCGAGCGAAAGCTTCGTGTCTGAGTAGTGCTTGATAGCCACTTTGGAACGGAGCAATGTGGAAGGTTATATTTTCACTACGGAAGTTATCGAGGAAGCCGAATATAACCTCTAGTAGCAGGGAGCTCGTGCAATGAGCCCCTGAGCCTGGCATTACTCCTCTAAAGGTAGTATTGCAGTGGCAAATTTTTGTTGGGTCTATCCCCATTTTGCGGACTGTGTCCTGATATATCAGGTTTAGACTGCTGCCACCGTCCATCAGGACTCGTGTGAAGAGGTATTCGTCAATTATTGGGTCTAATACCAAGGCAGCCCATCCTGCACGCCGGATACTTGCTGAGTAATCCCGATGGTCAAAAGTGATCGGTTGAGACGACCAGTGGCAGGACTCCACGGTGATAGGCCCTTGGGCATATTTCTTTGGGAGTGCCGCTTTGTTTCTCCCCTTGATCACGTGTAACACGTTTACTATTTTGACTTCCGGTGGAAATTTCTTTTGTTCCCCAGTGTCTTGCTTTAGAGGCTCATGCTCGTCTTCGCTTGGTGTATCCTCCACCTTGTGCACGGCGTTGAGCTTGCCGGACTGCTTGAAGACCCAACATTCTCTGTGGGTATGATTAGCGGGTTTACCAGGGGTGCTATGGATCTGACATATTTGGTCCAGAATTTTGTTTAGGCTGGACAGTTCATCTCTGCTGCCTTTAGAGGGCGGCTTTTGCTGACCTGGTCGAGAGCTTCTGAATCCGGCATTTACCGCCGTGCTCTTCGGGCTGTCTTCTTTATTCTGGCGCTTATTATTTTTGCTACGTCGTGATTTTCTGTTTCCATCTCTAACTTCGGATGTACTTGGGTCATTGGTGCTGCATCGGGCTAGCCAGCTATCCTCGCCCGCGCAAAAGCGGGTCATGAGGCTTGTTAATGTTGCCATTGTTCTCTGCTTTTCTTGGCCGAGGTGTCTGGCAAGCCATTCGTCTCGGACGCTGTGTTTAAAAACTGCCAAGGCTTCAGCGTCCGGACAGTCGACTATTTGGTTCTTTTTAGTAAGAAACCTGTTCCAAAGCTTTCGAGCTGACTCTCCGGGTTGTTGAGTTATATGACTTAAATCGTCTGCATCCGGAGGTTGGACATAAGTCCCTTGAAAATTTGCCCGAAAAGCGTCCTTGAGCTCTTCCCAGCTTCCAATGGAGCTTTTGGGGAGGCTTTTAAGCCAGTGCCGAGCTGGCCCTTTGAGTTTGAGGGGTAAATACTTAATGGCGTGGAGATCATCTCCTCGAGCCATATGGATATGGAGGATATAGTCCTCAATCCAGACCCCAGGGTCTGTTGTTCCGTCGTATGCCTCTATGTTTACGGGTTTGAATCCCTCTGGAAATTCATGGTCCAGCACCTCATCGGTGAAACATAGGGGGTGTGCGGCACCCCTGCATCTGGGTGTACCGTAGTGTTCAGATGTTTGTTGTGTTGCATCGTGTGCTGGAGCGCGCCTGCGTGGTCCATAGATGGATTTGGTTGCGTCGTCCTTTTGATGCGAGCCCTCGCGTGGATCGCGTATTGGCTCATGTGCGGCATTGCTTGCCGCTCTATGTTTGCCGTGAGGTCGTCTATCCGGCCAGGTGGCCGTTTTAATTTTTGGTTGTGGGGGATCTAAGGCCTCCTCATCGAATTCAGGTAGCAACTTCCGCTTCGGGTAGCTCTTGGTGGGGCGATTACCGCCATACTTCGCTGCTGTGTTGAGTACTTTGCTCCATCTGATTTGGAGTGTGTCTTGCACAGCCTTGAGCCTTTGCTTCTGCTTTTTTAGACTCCTCGTGGTGGCAACAAGCCTTTGATGGGCATTCTGTTGCTCCGGGTGTCTGTCCGGTGTTATGTCATCCGGGCTATTATCTTTGACAGAATCGGGTTGTTCGGTTTGATTCTCCGTGTTGCCGTGGTCCGGCAATGGTTTACCCTGCTCTAATGCTGTGTCTGTATGATCGTTGTTTCTATCGAGGCGGGATTTGGGGTGGCGCTTACGCCGCCGCTTTGACTGCTTCTTGAGGGGACAACCCTTCGTTGCGTCCTTTCGTTCCTCGTCGTCGTTTTCTTTTGGTGTGTTCACCATGTATACATCATGTGGTGAAGTGGGCGTCCAGTGCCCTGTGGGCAGTGGTTCCTCTTCGTTTCCCGCATCGTCGTCCATACCGTCGATGTCTTTGGAGTCGAAGTCGAGCATGTCGGTTAAGTCAATCGACAGTGGCTACTAAGTGGGTGGTGGGTGGGCCACGAATTTCTTCGTCGTCCCCATCCCAGTCCTGCCGGACATAGTTCGGCCAGGATCCTCCTGACACAGGGAGAGACCTTAATGAGTTCAGTATGTCTCCAAAGGGCTAGTGCTGAAAAATATCCGTGGAGGTAAACTCCATGATCGGCGCCCAATCGGATTCGATAGGAACAGGCGCAGGCGGCTCGGAGTCCGTGGCCGGAGAAGGGTCCGTCAGTTTAACAACACGGCTCTCGTGCAAGGTAAGGTCGATGTTCGGCTCGATCGCCGCTAAGGGTAACGCCTCCGTGGCGGGGTCCATCCACCCATCCATGGACGGCGCAACTGGCTCCGAATTGAGGGTCGGGGCGGCCGCCAGTGCAATCTCCTGAACACTGTCCGAAGGTAGAGCTAAATCGTACTCATCGTGACCGCGTGACGCACAAGGCAGAGGCTCAAATCCGTCGAAGATCAAGTCTCCACGGATATCGGCCGTGTAGTTTAAGCTTCCAAACCTGAGCTGGTGGCCAAGGGCATAACTTTCAATCTGCTCCAGATAGCCAAGCGAATTGGCCCGCAGTGCAAAGCCGCCGAACACGAAGATCTGTCCGGGGAGAAAAGTCTCACCCTGGACTGCATCGCTATCGATGATAGTAGGAGCCATCAAGCCTAACGGCAACGACACAAAGGAACTCTCAATGAAAGCACCAATGTCGGTGTCAAAACCGGCGGATCTTGGGTAGGGGGTCCTGAACTGTGCATCTAAGGCGGATGGTAACAGGAGGCAGGGGACACAATGTTTTACCCAGGTTCGGGGCCTCTTGATGGAGGAAAAACCCTACGTCCTGCTTGATTAATATTGATGATATGGGTAGTACAAGAGTAGATCTACCACGAGATCGGAGAGGCTAAACCCTAGAAGCTAGCCTATGGTATGATTGCATGTTGTAGTTGTTGTGTCCTACGGACTAAAACCCTCTGGTTTATATAGACACCGGAGAGGGTTAGGGTTACACAAGGTCGGTTACAAAGGAGGAGATACACATATCTGTATTGCCTAGCTTGCCTTCCACGCCAAGTAGAGTCCCATCCGGACATGAGATGAAGTCTTCAATCTTGTATCTTCATAGTCTAACAGTCCGGCCAATGGAGATAGTCCGGCTGTCCGGAGACCCCCTAATCCAGGACTCCCACATCCATAATAGTAGTTGGGGTCGTACTGCGATGCAGCGGCTATCGCCTGTTGAGCTGCAGTGTGGCGATGAGTGGCCTCCTCTCTCCTCTCGTACTCATCTACCTCCTCTCTGGTAATAGTATATCTTCCTTTTGCCTGATGATTAAAGAAAGTAGGAGCAGGGAGAGTAATACGGAAAGCACGACGTCTGTCAAAGATTAGTCGATACTGGAGAGGTGATTCATTCCTCTCGAAAAACTGGTGGTGAACCATAGCATTAAAGTCTAGGTAAGCATGAGGTAATTCAATATCATCTTCGCGTATGGCTATACCAAGAAAATTAGCTATGCGGGTTGCATAAATTCCTCCAAAGAAATCTCCATTAAATCTATTAATATGCAACCTACGTGCAATAATGGCTCCCAAATTATACGATTTGTCTCCTAACACAGCACTCCGAAGAATACTGAGGTCAGGGACACACATGTGACATGCCTCATATTTACCATTAATGCATCTACCTATGAAGAGAGCAAAATAATGTATAGCAGGAAAGTGAATGCTTCCTATGGTGGCTTGTGTTATGTCTCTAGATTCTCCCACAGTTATACTAGCAAGAAAATCTCTAAATTCAGATTTGCGAGGATCCCTTATACTACCCCATTGTGGAAGTTTGCAAGCAGTGGTAAAATCCTCTAAGTCCATATGTAAGAATTATCATAAAGATCAAACAGGGCAGTTGGAGAATTCTGTGAAGTTGAAAATTCAAACCTCCTAACAAAGGTACTGGTGAGGTTGTGGTACTGACTGCACTTCTCTTCCTCGAAGCTCACAAGATCAGCGTTACGCAAATATGCGTTGAATTCTTCCTTAATTACCGCTCGATCCATAAAGTTCTCAGAAGGCCACTCACAAGGACGCACTGCAGCGTCTCTTGGTGGCTCTTCATCAGCATCAAGCATTGCAAGCCTGGGGCCTTGCTTCCTTGAGGAACCACCCTGGAACATTTTCCTAAGCATTTTTCTTCCTCTGAAAAATTCTGAAATTTTTTAGTAACTTCAAAATAAAAGTAAACCAAACTCAACAATATTGATAGCAACTACTCCTAAAAGTGCCTAGAGCCTATATCATGCATCAAAACTACTTTTGACCATATAAATTTGACATGCAAGCTCAAGAACAGGGTCACCTAAGCAGCAAAAATTTGCAATGAATAAAGCACTAGAACAAAAACTAATTGGACCAATGGAGGAGTCACATACCAAGGAACAATTTCCCCAAGCAGTTTTGTGAGAGGTGCTTTGAGCAAGGAGATCGAAAATGGCAGCAAAGTGAGCTAGAACTCGTGCTTGAGCTGGATATTCGTGTTTGGGGGAGGAACGAGTGTATGGGTGAAAGGATAAGTGGACGAGGGCCACCGTGGGCCCACGAGGCAGGGGGCGCGCCCTCTGCCCTCGTGGGCAGGTGGTTGACCCCCCTGCTGTGTTCTTAGTGCCAAATATTCTCAAATATTTTGGAAAAAATCATATTTAAATTTCGGGGCATTTGGAGAACTTTTATTTTCGAGGTATTTTTATATTGCACGGATAATCAGATAACAGACAGAAAATATTTATTTTTATTTTATTTAATATAAATATCAGAAAGTAAAAGTGGGGTATAGAAGGTTGTGCCTTCTAGTTTCATCCATCTCATGACCATCAAAATGAATCCACTAACAAGGTTGATCAAGTCTTGTTAACGAACTCATTCCGAATAACATGGAACCGGAGAAATTTCGAATAACACTATGTTAACTCAACGGTGATATGCACATCCCCAATAATAAGAATATCATATTTCTTCTTGATAGTAGGAAGAGGAAATTCAAAACCTCCAAATATAATCGATGAAAATTTTCCAATAGAGTTGATACTATGAACTTGAGGTTGTTTCCTCGGAAAGTGTACCGTATGCTCATTACCATTAACATCAAAAGTGACATTGCCTTTAGTGCAATCAATAACAGCCCCTGCAGTATTCAAAAAGGGTCTTCCAAGAATAATAGACATACTATCATCCTCGAGAATATCAAGAATAACAAAGTCCGTTAAAATAGTAATGTTTGCAACTACAGGCACATCCTCACAAATACCGACAGGTATAGCAGTTGATTTATCAGCCATTTGCAAAGATATTTCAGTAGGTGTTAACTTATTCAAATCAAGTCTACGATATAAAGAGAGAGGCATAACACTAACACCGGTTCCAAGATCACATAAAGCAGTTATAACATAGTTTCTTTTAATGGAGCACGGTATAGTTTGTACACCGGGATCTCCAAGTTTCTTTGGTATTCCACCCTTAAAAGTATAATTAGCAAGAATGGTGGAAATTTCAGCTTTCGGTATCTTTCTTTTATTTGTAATTAAATCTTTCATGTACTTAGCATAAGGATTGGTTTTGAGCATATCAGTTAATCACATACGCCAAAAGATAGGTTTAATCATTTCAGCAAAGCGCTCAATATCCTCGTCATCCTTTTTCTTGGATGGTTTGGGAGGAAAAGGCATGGGTTTCTGAACCCAAGGCTCTCTTTCTTTACCATGTTTCCTAGCAACAAAGTCTTTCTTATCATAACGTTGATTCTTTGATTGTGGGTTATCAAGATCAATAACAGGTTCAGTTTCTATGTCATTATCATTACTAGGTTGATCATCATTATGAACATTATTGTTAACATTATCACTAGTTTCAGGTTCATTACTTGATTGTGTTTCAGCATCAGAAATAGAAATGTCATTTGGATTCTCAGGTGTTTCAGTAATAGGTTCATTAGAAGCATGCAAAGTCCTATCATTTTTCTTTTTCTTCCTTTTAGAAGGACTAGGTGCATCTATATTATTTCTCTGAGAATCTTGCTTAATTTTCTTAGGATGGCCTTCAGGATACAAAGGTTCCTGAGTCATTCTACCACCTCTAGTCATAACTCTAACAACATTATCATTATTCTTGCTATTCAATTCATTGAGCAAATCATTTTGAGCTTTAAGTACTTGTTCTACTTGAGTGGTAACCATAGAAGCATGTTTACTAATAAGTTTAAGTTCACCTTTAACATTAGCCATATAATCACCCAAGTGTTCAAGCATATTTGAATTGTATTTCAATTGTCTACCAAAGTAAGCATTAAAATCTTCTTGCTTAGCCATAAATCTATCAAACTCATCTAAGCATGGGCTAGCAAACTTAGTAAATGGGATTTTAGCTTTATCATATCTATAGAGAGAATTTACCTTTACTACCTGTGTAGGGTTATCAAGACCATGAGTTTCTTCAATAGGTAATGGATTAAGATTATATGTTTCTTCAACAGGCGATAAATTAAGACCATGTATTTCTTCAATAGGAGGTAAATTCTTAACATCTTTAACTTTAATACCTTTTTCTTTCATAGATTTCTTTGCCTCTTGCATATCTTCAGGACTGAGAAATAGAATACCCCTCTTCTTCAGAGTTGGTTTAGGAATAGGCTCAAGAATTGGCTCCGAAGGTGTCCAATTATTTTCATTTGCCAACATATCATTCAATAGAATTTCAGCTTCATCCGGAGTTCTTTCCCTGAAAATAGAACCAACAAAACTATACAGGTAATCTCTGGAAGCATCGGTTAGTCCATTATAAAAGATATCAACTATTTCATTTTTCTTAAGAGGATGATCAGGCAAAGCATTAAGTAATTGGAGAAGCCTCCCCCAAGCTTGTGGGAGACTCTCTTCTTCAATTTGCACAAAATTATATATATATCCCTTAAAGCAGCTTGTTTCTTATGAGCAGGGAAATATTTAGCAGAGAAGTAATAAATCATATCCTGGGGACTACGCACACAACCAAGATCAAGAGAATTAAACCATATCTTAGCATCACCCTTTAATGAGAACGGAAATATTTTAAGGATGTAAAAGTAACGAGTTCTCTCATCTTTAGTGAACAGGGTGGCTATATCATTCAATTTAGTAAGATGTGCCACAACAGTTTCAGATTCATAACCATGAAAAGGATCAGATTCAACCAACGTAATTATATCAGGATCAACAGAGAATTCATAATCCTTATCAGTAACAAAGATAGGTAAAGTAGCAAAAGCAGGGTCAGGTTTCATTCTAGCATTTAGAGATTGCTTACTCCATTTAGCTAATAACCTTTTGAGTTCATTTCTATTTTTGCAAGCTAAAATAGCTAAAGAAGCTTCTTGATCAAAAACATAACCCTTAGGAATAACAAGTGATTCTTCATCATCACTTTCATCAGTATCATCAGATTCAATATTTTCAATTTCTCTAGCTCTAGCAAGTTGTTCATCAAGAAATTTACCAAGTGGCACAGTAGTATCAAGCATAGAAGTAGTTTCATCATAAGTATCATGCATAGCAGAAGTGGCATCATCAATAACATGCGACATCTAAGAACGAATAGCAGAAGCAGGTGTAGGTGTCGCAAGCTTACTCAAAACAGAAGGTGAATCAAGTGCAGAGCTAGATGGCAATTCCTTACCTCCCTTCGTAGTTGAGGGATAGATCTTGGTTTTTGGATCTCTCAAGTTCTTCATAATGATAAGCAGATATATATCCCAAGTGACTCAAAGAATAGAGCTATGCTCCCCGTCAACAGCACCAGAAAATAGTCTTGATAACCCACAAGTATAGGGGATCGCAACAGTTTCCGAGGGTAAAGTATTCAACCCAAATTTATTGATTCGACACAAGGGGAGCCAAAGAATACTCTCAAGTATTAGCAGCTGAGTTGTCAATTCAACCACACATGGAAACTTAGTATCTGCAGCAAAGTATTTAGTAGCAAAATGATATGATAGTAGTGGTAACGGTAACAAAAGGTAATGGTAGTAAAAGCAATGTTTTTGGTATTTTGTAGTGATGATAGCAATAGCAACGGGAAAGTAAATAAATGAAGAAGAATATATGGAAAGCTCGTAGGCAATGGATCGGTGATGGAGAATTATGCCGGATGCGGTTCATCATGTAAGAGTCATAACCTAGGGTGACACAGAACTAGCTCCAGTTCGTCAATGTAATGTAGGCATGTATTCCAAATATAGTCATACGTGCTTATGGAAAAGAATTTCCATAACATCTTTTATCCTACCCTCCCGTGGCAGCGGGGTCCTTACGGAAACTAAGGGATATTAAGGCCTCCTTTTAATAGAGAACCGGAACAAAGCATTAACACATAGTGAATACATGAACTCCTCAAACTACGGTCATCACTGGTAAGTATCCCGATTATTGTCACTTCGGGGTTAACGGATCTTAACACATAATAGGTGACTATAGACTTGCAAGATAGGATCAAGAACACTCATATATTGATGAAAACATAATAGGTTCAGATCTGAAATCATGGCACTCGGGCCCTAGTGACAAGCATTAAGCATAGCAAAGTCATAGCAACATCGATCTCAGAACATAGTGGATACTAGGGATCAAACCCTAACAAAACTAACTCGATTACATGATAGATCCCATCCAACTCATCACCGTCCAGCAAGCCTACGATGGAATTACTCATGCACGGCGGTGAGCATCATGAAATTGGTGATGGAGGATGGTTGATGATGACGATGGCGACGGATTCCCCTCTCCGGGGCCCCGAACAGACTCCAGATCAGCCCTCCCGAGAGGTTTTAGGGCTTGGCGGCGGCTCCCTATCGTAAAACGTGATGCTTTCTTCTCTCTGATTTGTTTCTCGTCGAAACACAATATATGGAGTTGGAGTCGGAGAGGCAACAGGGGGCCCACGAGGTAGGGGGCGCGCCCTAGGGGGCAGGCGCGCCCCCACCCTCGTGGACAGGTGGTGGGCCCCCTGGCCTTCATCTTTTGCAGGTATTTTCATATTTTCTGAAAATTGCTCCGTGAAGTTTCAGGTCATTCCGAGAACGTTTGTTTCTGCACATAAATAACACCATGGTAATTGTGCTGAAAACATCATCAGTCCGGGTTAGTTCCGTTCAAATCATGCAAGTTAGAGTCCAAAACAAGGGCAAAAGTGTTTGGAAAAGTAGATACATTGGAGACATATCACACATGTACTCAAGATGCTCGGCCTTGCCATAACCGAATACACCAGTTTAATGGTCACAGTGAATACAAGCCATGGATATGAGTTTCGAGTTGGGTTTATGAACCAAGAAGATCACTGCTTTTTTATGGCCGAACTTGGATAAACTTCCTCAAGTGTTACGGACTGAAAGTTGGCGCACGAATGTTGATGGAAATAGCAGAACCTGGTCTCTTCTTCACTGCGATCTTCGACCCCGACGTCGTTCCAATTGTTCATCCATGTTAGTTTTGTATCTGGTTCTTGCTTCTTGCCTCGATTACTTCTTAATACACCTATTTTGTCTAACTAATCACAATTTAACTTTAGAAGTAGCAACGAATCTCTCACGAAGATGCTACTTCTATCTAATATTTTCTTATAATTTGTGGCACGCGTGATACGTCTATAAGAACTTGGTTAAGCGGGCTACTCGTTTGTTACTCTATAAGAACTTGGTTGTTACTCATGGCACTGAAGTTGACTTGGACGACATCCATAAGTTCCTACACTTTATTGATCGTCTTGAGGTCCTTGTGGGGCGTTTCAATGGTGGAAGGCCACGTGGGATATGTGTGCCACTGCTGCACTCGTTGAATAGGTCCAACTGTGTTGAGAAACTTATGGTACAAGTTGTTTTCTATTATATATGTTGTTCATAAACTCTTGCATATGCACAGTTTTACAGCTATGATCTTCTTGAAATAGGAACTGCCCAGGTCTATTTTTCCTATACAGATGCCTGACCATGGTCGGGTCAGACTTGCGCTTGGTCACAACATGATGTTTACGTCGACCTACTCCATTCCCCTTGGAGGTGAAAAGATACTTATTACTGGGTGCTCTCAAATAATGAAGGCCCGTCTATCTTGGAGAATAGGATAAAAGATTATGTTCCTGCTTTTCCATGGCTCTAAAGCGAATATCCTATTTATTGACCACATTGCGAGAAGAAGCCGCTTTCGGAAAGTTGTGGATGCGTGGGGTGGCGCCTGGGGCTTGGCGGCCTCACCCTTTGGTTAACTGTAGCCAAAGTAGCACTGTTCGAGGCGTGCTTCTTACGGTTGAAGCTGTATAAGTACTCATACTGCTTTCAGCTATGGTTGTTAAGTGCCCCTGCTGGTTTCAGTTAAGGTTGTTAAGTAGTCCTACTGCTTTTACAATCTATCGTGTTTCTTCAGTCCTGTATTCCTCCAGCCGCCAAAACCAAACCAGCGCCGACGGGGCTGCCTGCTTCCGCCTCCCACGCCTCGCTGCGCCTCAGCGCACGCATCGCCTCCCCACCGTCTCCTAAATAATTAACGCCGACCTCCGAGGCCTCGTCGTTGTCCTCCGTGCGCTTTGTTGCGCTTGCTGCGGCGCCACCCTCTCGCGTTGTCAACATGGTCAACAAACAAGAGGAATCGGCAGAGGACTATACGTGGATAGGATGACAGTAGGGGCCCACCATATCCATGGCCGGACGCAAGGAAGTTCCTCATTTTTTTGTTATCTATACCTACTATTAAAGGGAATAGGTATTCTTGGTTTGGTTTAGTCCTTTACGTTTGGTATACACACGTTAAGCGATCTAGGCCAGTTATTTGTATGTTGATGGGCCTTTTATGGGCTTTCATAGAGAGACCGCGAAAAATAATTGGGTAAAAATAAATCAACATTGTGGGAATTGAACACAAGACCTCCTGTCTATCTCTTAGATGTAACAACCAAAGACTTATGCACCTTTCATATTTACTAATCCCAACTCACTCTAAATATACAAGTAGCAGTCATCATGTTTATTTATTTATTTTGTGAGAAAAGGAGTTGATATTAAAACGGCCAAATTACTGAAAGGTCCACGGAGAAAAGGAAATTACAGCCAAGCCCCTCTGCAACCCGACTACGCCGGCGCCGTGGATGAGCCGGTGACGCGTCGTTCGCCGCTGCTCGCTGACGCCTTGGATCGAAGCAGCCCCCGGGAGAAACGGGAAGTCTCCGATCAATGGTCCCTGAGGACTTATACTCATGTGCGTCGTCGTCGTCGCACCGCTCAACATCGCCTTCCTTCTCCAGATCTTCAACCGCCGGAATCGCCATCACTGGATCTCCGGCACAAGGGAACCGTACACAGCCTCTCCACCGAGCAGCGAGCACGAAGAAAGGAGCTGGTCCACCGTGGAGCTCCACCGGAACTTCGCCGTCGAAGGGGAGACCAACACCTGCAAAAAGCCAATCCAGTCACACCGCTGCCTCCACGACGCCACCGGCTGGCTCCCTAGGCACTCCTACACTATGTACACGCTGCAAATCGGGCCTCCCCCATCCTCCCGCCACCGGAGCGTCTGGCGGAGGGCGAGGGAGCCGCCGATTCGGCAACGGCGAGGTGGAGAGCCCGGGGTTCGCACAAATCGCCCTTCGTTCCTGTAGATGGAGAAGGGTGAGGTCCAAGGCTCATGTTTAGGGAGAGCTAATTAAGCGAATGAGCTAATAAAGGAAGGATTGTGGGCTTAAATATAATATTTAAACGAATGTGGCTAAATCAGTGGGACATTACGCCCCGCAAAGAAAATATGAACACAACTAAATTGCGACGTATGTTTTTATGTTCATTTTGTAGAAGGACGATGCTGCATTACAACATGTTCTTCATAATGAATCCGATGCTGTGGGACATTATGCTTGTGCAAAACATCAATTTTCCCCGTTGCAACGCACGCGCATATGTGCTAGTATATATACTCCATTGTTAGCGTATGGAAAAAGAAAATGCTTCCTGCTAGTGGGTTCCTGACATCTGGGACCCATGACATTGTCAGCGTAGCCGTATATAGTCAATAGACAAGAGAACACCACAAGATCGGCTGACACCTGGGACGTAGCTACTCGAGAAGTATTTTTTTGTTATTGTTGAGATGGAGTAGGGTTTCAACTAGGCTATGGCCCGTCTAGCCCAGGTGTTCACCACATGACCAACCCAGCTATTTTTTGTTTGTGAAAATGAGCCCAGTTTATTTTTTCTGAAGTATACCCAATCCAGACCCACTTATGTTGAAAGTGATATGAAATGGGCTATAAATATAAAAAACATATGACAATTTGGCAATTACTTTATAATTTCTGAATTTTTTCACATTTTTAGATTCCAATTTCACTGGCTTTAACCTAAATCAAATATATATTCAAAGTACTTTAAATCTGGCTCGAGATTTCGGTATTAAAAATAGTTTGGAACCCATATAAATATGCGCAATTTCGTTTAAATTTTTAACCCTGGCCCTGGCCAACAAAAAATGGACTGCAATAAATTGCATAAGAAGTTGCAATGAGCTATATATAAATTATTAAAAAAAATAGGGAATGGTCTGACTTGTGGGCCGATTAAGTTGACGCGTATGCAAGATTTTTTTACTTATCATATACGACGACAAACGATTCTAGTATACATAACCGTTGGATGTCAATCCAACGGCCGTCGTGTTTCTTTAATCTCTGATCTTCTTGCTCCAGCCGCCAAATCCAGCACCGGCGGGATCGCCTGCTCCGGCCTCCCGTGGCTGGATGTGCTGCCGAGCAGGCCTCACCTCCCCCTACTACTCCCACCGCTGGCCAGGCCATCCCTCTACTCACACACATCCCTCCACTGCTATGGCTTCGCCGCCTCCGGGTCATTCCCTTCCTGGGTCTCTTCATCGTCCATCGCGTTGGTGTTCTCGGCACGGCGTGGTCAACGTTGTCAATAAACGACAACATCGGAAGTGGGACGTACACAGAGAGGCTGACAGTTGGGACCTGTCGGTGTCAAAACCGGCGGATCTCGGGTAGGGGGTCCCGAACTATGCGTCTAAGGCGGATGGTAACAGGAGGCAGGGGACATGATGTTTTACCCAGGTTCGGGCCCTCTTGATGGAGGTAAAACCCTACATCCTGGTTGATTTATTCTTGATAATATGAGTAGTACAAGAGTTGATCTACCACGAGATCGGAGAGGCTAAACCCTAGATGCTAGCCTATGGTATGATTGTATGTTGTCCTACGGCCTAAACCCTCCGGTTTATATAGACACCGGAGGGGGCTAGGGTTACACAAGGTCGGTTACAAAGGAGGAGATATACATATCCGTGTTGCCTAGCTTGCCTTCCACGCTAAGTAGAGTCCCATCCGGACACGGGATGAAGTCTTTAATCTTGTATCTTCATGGTCCAACAGTGCGGCCAAAGGATATAGTCCGGCTGTCCGGAGACCCCCTAATCCAGGACTCCCTTAGTAGCCCTTGAACCAGGCTTCAATGACGATGAGTCCGGCGCGCAGTGTTGTCTTCAGCATTGCAAGGCGGGTTCCTCCTCCAAATACACCACGGAAGAATTTGAATACAAGGTTAGTGTCCGACCCTACAAAATAAGTTCCACATACCACCGTAGAGAGAATAATATTACCACAAATCTAATCTGCTGACACGTTTTAGCAGGGTGACATCACGCCACGACCCGGTAATTATTCGAACCATTTTTCTTCAACCAGCCCCCGCACATAACGCGAGGCGGTTTCTTGCACTACAAAAAATACACTTCCGTGATGATACGTGTTTGTCACAGTAGGTAGCTTTTTTGTCATGCATGTACATCCATGACAAATTTATGACAGAATCAAGATTGTCATACCTGTGCTGTCGTAGAAGTGTTCCATGACATTACCAAAATTATCATCACGGAAGTGTCCACTTCCATGACGATAAATCGCGCGTCACAGAAGTGCTTTCGTCAAGGGTGACCGACACGTGGCATCCACCGTAACGGAACGCCGTTAAGCTATCGGGTCGGGTTTTGGATCCGATAACCCATTAACAACCCCGACCAATGGGGATTTTCCACGTGTAAAATCATCATTAGCTGGAGGAAACACGTATCGGCTCATCGTTGGGACAGATGTCAACCACTCATTGGACGGAAGGCGCCTATGATACGTCGACACGTGGCACGACCCAACAGAGGCCCATTCCTGTGAAAAGGCCGGCCCGTTTGACTTGGTCAAAAGGTGGCGGGCCGGCCCATGGAAAGCCTGTTAACGGCCTGTTCGCATATAGCCCATTTACAGCCCGCTAACCCAAGGCCCGTTACGCCCTATCCGAATTAGGCCCTGTAGCGTCATCTGGGCCATCCAATATGATTCCAGCCCGTTTTCACTTCTGGCCCATGTATGGCCCATGACGTCTTTCGGCCCATATGATGCCCTATGTAACTCTTGGCCTATTAACGGCCCGTGGTGAAACTGGCCCGTAATGAACAGTGTATCACTTTACACCCATTAACGGCCCGTGGTGAAACTGGCCCGTAATGAACAGTGTATCACTTTATACCCATTAATGGCAAGTTGTTCCGTTGGGCCGTTTCCAGCCCATGTTATCTTTCGGCCTTCTCATAGCCCATTTATTCTTGGGCTCATTTCCAGCATTCGTTTACTTACGGCCCGTTACTGTCATTTTCTGCTTGTGGGCCAAATTCAGCCCGTGGTTACAGTCGGCCCGTTTGTGGTCCGTTAATATGTTGGGCCGTTTTCATAGCGTCATCAAATACGGCCTAATAACAATGGCCCGTTACGGTCGGCCCATGAACGGACGATTCCAACTCTAGCCCGTTTACGACCATAATGCAGCCTGTTATTGGCCCATGTTTGGTCGATTGATCATACGGCCCGTATAAGACCCATTGATGATACGGCCCATAGAAGGCCCATTGTTTCTACGGCCCGTAGAAGGCCTACTGTTTCTGTGGCCCGTAGAAGGCCCACTGTTTCTACGGCTCGTAGGAGGCCCAGTGTCACTACAATAAATATTAGCCCATGGTTATTGTGGCCTAGTTTTAAAAAATAGGTTATTGTAGCCACTAGTTAACCGCGGAAAAAGAACTGCAATGACTACAAGCAAACAAATAAACAAGACAACAAGGAAATAAATAAGCAAGCAATTAACGCTAGGCTATCACGGCTATTACACATATTACATCCACTGGGCATCAAAGTTCGCCACCAGTGCAAATATGGGGAACAAAGTAGCATATCATATACATTCACCGTCAAAATTGGCCACCAGTGCAAATAAACGCGACAACAAAACAAGAGCATAACTGAAACAACTTCAGAAGAGCTCAAGAAACGTTATCCTGGGTATCCACCATGCTGGCAATAAGCTTAGCAAGCTGATTAGCTTTGTCCTGTTTGGCGCTAAAATCCTCCAACGCTTGTTGTTGCACCAGAAAGTATGCATCTGAATGCTCCAGGGATTTCCGCAGTCCTTCGGCTTCTTGTCGCAGCATAGCTGATCGATGTCCTTCAGCTTGTAGTTGAGACTCAACAAACTGAACTGATTCAGACAGTGAGTTTGAATAGCTTGTGCAAGCGCTAGTGGCCAGTAACTCCAACACTAAACCAAGACAGGATTTGTCACTATCCTGAACCTTATCTGCATTACTTCCTTTACCGTTGCTTAATAAGGCACTCTTCCCCAATATTCTGTCAGCATTCTAAAAGAAGAAGCAAGCAGACACATAACAATTTTAGCATGTACTAGTATATGAAACTCATTTCGGTGAACCAGTTCATTAGTAAGGTGGACAGGATTAAACTACCAAGTCTTCTACTGCCAAGTACTAGTACATAATAAAAGCATCAAACAAACATATATCTATGTCCTATGGTAGCAATGGAATCTTAAATTAGAACAGTTGTTCTTCAGGTTTAGGCACTTGTTCTACATGAACAGAGTACAGTAAGACGCAAGAATATAATAATTAAAAATAGAAAATGAGCTCATAGACCTTACTGCATTCTTGGTTCGGGACCAGTACAGAACAAGGCGTTCCTAGTCATCGTCCAGTAAATGTGTCTCAGGAGAACGTAAGGGAATTTGATGAGTTTCTTTGCCGGTGAGGTACGTTTTCTTCAGGTAATTCTGATACTGCCACCAAGCATTCTTGAAGATAGCAGAGGTATTAGCACAGGTTACCTCATCCTGAGTTTCCAAATCGGTCCTTCTCTATAGAGAAAAATGGGAAAATTTGCTGTATTATAACCATCATGGAGGTAGGATGTATGGGATGAAGCAAAGTAATTGCCATGAATAACATTACTTACACATAACTCCTGGACAAACACCTGCAACTGGCATTTTCCTTCATCTTCAGTATAATATTTCCAAGATGGGAAGATACGCACATACGATTTAACAACATCAAATGTGATAGATGCTAAACTACGACTAGTTGGTTGTGCTTCCTCCACAGGAATAGGCGTACTAACTGGTGGAGTTGGGGTTCGCCATGATAGTACTGGCCCTATGGGCACTGGAGCTGCCTTACTAACTGCTCTTGTTTGGGAGCTCTGTGGTGGAGATGGTGCTGTGTCAACAGGAACTGGGTTACTATCGGCTGGGGTTGGGGTTAGATTGGGTGAAGCTGGTTCTCTGTCCATCATAGTAGGGGTACAATCTGCGAGAGTTTGGGTTATGTGTGGTAGGGCTGGTTCTTGTGCATGTACAACCGGGGTGCTATCTCCACCAAGATGTAGCACTATTTTATTTGAAGACCGTGTTTTTAGTCCGCTAGATACTGGCATCACCCGCTCCAATTCAAATGGCTGATAAACAGGAAACATAGTTGAATGTACAGACATTGTATGAGAGACAGATGCAATAGATAGTGTGGAAAAAAGAGGGCATGAAATAGTTGACATGTATATTGTTTAACTAAAATGGATAGCATGACATAATTTCACATATATGATGTCTATCTAAACTGGATAGCATAGCATAACATAATTCAAAGATATGATGAATAACTAAACAGGATCGCATGACATAATTCACCTACATGTTATCTAAGTAATCAGGATCGCATCATTTAATTCACATATGTGATTTATATGCTAAACAGAGGGCATTCGATATGATGTCTAAACTAAGAACATGGTGTTGAATATTGTGTATATGATGTCTAAACTATGCAATGCAAGACACCGTATGCATGATATGAGCAGTATAACCGTGCCAAGTTAGAGCGTACACCTCAGTGGGGGAATAGGACTGGTCATCTGTCTCTGAATCCATCTCTGAGGAGCTATCGAGACCCAACAAGAGATCTGCTTTGACAGGTAGCACTGTCTGTTCTGAAGGCCTTGTTTTCACTCCAGATTTTTCCATCTCCCACCCAACTGGCTGATTCACAGGAAGAGTAGTTTAATGTACAAACATTGTCGACAAATGGAAATGTCATGAAGAAAAGGATGGGCAAGATATCATTCAAATATATGATGCCTGGTTAAACAGGATGGCATTGCACATTTCACATATATTATGGCTGGCTAAAAGACATGAGACTGCATAATTCCCATATATGATATAGAAACTAAACAGGTGGCATTACAGAACATGTCTAAACTAAGCAGATGACATATATGATGTTAAAAGTAGGCACTGCAAGGCAACATATGCATGATATGACTAACATCATCATGCCAAGGTAGAGCAAACACCTTGGGGGTAAATAGGAGTGGTCAGCGGCGTCCGAATCCGCCTTAGAACATATATCTTCGTCTAGATTACAATCTGGAGAGGGGTGGGGAGGGTTTGCCATTGAACCCACCATGGAGCGATGTCTGCATGACATTGTATTGCCGCGCAAAACTCTTCTCTTTTTCTCTACATGTTCAGCATGACTGTGTACAATATCTGACATGCATACGAAAAAATATGGTGAGATTTTGTAAGGAGAGCATGCAGAAATTTAGAGTGATGGTAACAACCAGTGGATCAATGTTTTTCCGTTGAACCAAAATAGCCCTAATGGATCGACGTGAATGTATAGTAATAAGTGATGCAACAAGTGTACAACCTCTTTGCCGTAGCCGTGTCGACCTTAGCATCATTGGGTTGGTCGCTGAAGCAGTTGAGGCAGAGGTGGCTGTCAGAGGTGTGGAGGAAGATCTGAGGAATCTGTAGACGGCGTCCAGGGCACTGCTCTGTTGTGATGGATCGTTCTGTCGTTGGAGCAGCTCCGGTGAGCCGTAAGACGTCAAGGCTGAAGCAGCACAAGACAGGCATCGTCAATCTCAAGTGGGATTCTAATAGCATCTCCAATAGATGATGTAAAATGGATGTAAATTAACATCTCCAAAAACCACCTGACTACAACAGATGTGGTAAAAACTGTTGACTCTGAACTTAACTGTCGAAACTGAAATTTACTGTGGAATCTGAATGGTACTGTCGAAACTGAACGCAATGGTAGCAGAGAGGCACTTGACATGTAGTTTAGGGAGGGCCTACAGTTCATCTTCAACCTGCACCCCCCTGAGCCGCCAGCCACCACCGGCCGAACTGCCGGCCCCAGCGCCGCCTCGCCGCCCCGAAACAACTCGCCACTGCCGCCCCAGCCAGCCCTCTAGGCCCCCCGCCCCCACCCTAAACCCTAAGATAGATAGTGGGGTACCTCTCCGGCGAGCCCCCGTCCCCGCTGCGGGTGGTTCTTCCTTAACTCCGGCGAGCCCCCCCCAACCCCTGAAAATTGACTGACCCAAAAGTCGATTTAGTCGACTGAAGTGTGGCTTAATCGGAGCAGAGCAGCAACATGAGCGAGGGGGAGAACAGCAACAGCAGCTGGGCGAGCGAGCGATCGAGCGAGAGCCGGAGCAGCAGCAGCAGATCCGGCTGGTATGGCCGCCGCCGCCGAAGGGGCCTCGCACTGGGGGAGAGCCACCGTGGAGATGTCGCCCGCGGCGCCGGCTTCAAGGTAGCCGCTCCATGGGGGTGCGGGATGGAGCACCGTCGGCGCCAGGAGGTCGAGTTAAGGAGAAGGTGCGATGCAAATGAGTGTACAACCTCTTTGGTGGCGCCGAGTAGGCCTCGGCTTCATCCGAGGAGTCGGTGAGGATGCTGCGGTTCCAGTGGAGCAGGTTAAGGCGGCGCTGTGGGGATGGAGCAGCCGCGATAGACGAGGCGATCGTCGAAGCAGCTCCTTGGAGGTGGAAGACGGGGCGGCTGAACCGGCGGGACGGCGAGATGGACGATAGATCCTCATCCGGGGAGGTGGACGAGGGACGTCGAGCTATTGCGCTGGACAACGTCGTCGGGGAAGATGCTCCGGCTGGGCAGTGGTGACGTGGCAGACAGAGGAGGGTGGGCTTTCGCGGCTGGAGCGGAGAGGTTATGGCGGCCTGGGATTTTGAATGGAGAAAATGGGGCGATGGGATGGGGTGAAGCATGACTTAGGAACGCGCTTGTACAAAATGTAGGGTGTGTTACAAAAGTACCCCCCACCGATTTGAACTAGCGGCCCTTTCGGCTCAGGGTTAGAAGGGGGATTTCGCGTGTCGGGATTTAGCAGCTGGACAGAGTTTTCACGCGCGTTGTAATTTCGGGATAGCAAGGCGCGGGTTGTGAAGGCGCCAGTTTTGGGAGCACGATATCTGAATTTTCGGGATATAAAAAGATGCGGGTTGAATTTTAGGGACAAGCCTAACGTGTAGTAATATTGTACTTGTACATACCAAATCAATTCGCACTTCCCTCAACCAAAAAGAAAACGAAAAAAATAAAACTATTCACACCACACAAAGAGAGAGTCTTGCCCCGTTTTACTATACAAATGCTATTCAAAGCTACTCCCTCCTTCCATCTATATAGGGCCTAATGCGTATTTCGATGATAACTTTGACCAAATATTAGAGCAATGATATATGACATGCAACTTACACAAAGCACACCATTAAATTCGTCTGTGAAAGGTTCTTTCAATGATATAATTTTCACATTGTGCATTTCATGTACTATTAATCTTGTCAATAGTCAAAGGCGGTCTTAAAAATCTCATTACGCCCTATATAGATGGAAGGAGGGAGTATGAATCCATGTTATGTCCGATTAAATTTTTTCGCTTGCTGTATAATGCATGTAACCTACTCATACCAACATTTTAGTGCATTCCAAATGTCTATACTACCGTTGCAATTCGAACTAAATTTGAATTCGTTTCTCTATTTCAATAAGAATCTACAATCATGATTGTTGCCAACTTCAACCATCATAGTTTCCTTGCTATCCGCCAGATATAAATCAGACGGCCTATAATGCAGGATGGCAGGC
Source organism: Triticum urartu (assembly GCF_056163025.1). NCBI lineage: Eukaryota > Viridiplantae > Streptophyta > Magnoliopsida > Poales > Poaceae > Triticum > Triticum urartu. The sequence continues at coordinate 64,655,974 of NC_141874.1, forward strand.
ACACCATCATCAACAACTCCGTTTTTTATAAGAGTAGAGATAAAACATATTAAATGCAGTATACCATGTTCATAACCACACCATGTGTATCACCGTTATATATATTCACACATCCGTCGGTTTGAAACACTATGATAAATTCTTCAAATACCCGAATTCGCTTTTTATAATGAAGTATATATGATCTCTATTCGTCTTTTACACCCACACAACCCTCTTATCTTTGTAGCTAGCGCTAACTTTCTCTTGTGCATGCACACGCCTGCATCCCTCTCACCCTCCCTCAGCATTCTCTAGCTCCATCGCGCAAATTCGTCTTTTCACTTTAGGTCGTTCACCCACGGTGTGTGTAGGCCCCCCAGCTCCTTCTTTAGGGCACACATCGATCGATATGCCTCTCTAGCCAGGTGTGCCTAACACAAACACGAGCTTCCCCTCCTCTCTTGTCACCGTCCATGCCTCACTCCCACCACTCTTTTCATCGTTCTCGTACTCGCACACTCCTCCGCCTCGATATAGTATGCCTCTCGTACCACCTCCTACATGCATCCCTCTCTCTCTCTATCCTTCTCCTCGTGCCTCATTTGCTTCTAACACACACATGCATGTATACCGATCTATCTCCCAACATATACCTAGATCGACTTCAACTACCCCCCATCAATCGACGTACCTCACAAGTTATGTCTCTCCTCTATCTTATAAAGGGCGATTGATCTTCCTATGTAGTTACGTCTGCTTACCACAGCCACATCGTCCCCCTCATCATTCGTGCATGCCTCCTGACCCGTCTCTCACACGCACGTGCACAGACAACAAGCAGCCATCTCCTCTCTTATTGATATTGCGGACGTGCCCTCCGTTTGTCTAGCAAGCCTATCCCACCATTTGTTAGAAGCAACTCCACTACCACCCCCTCCAACACTCTAGCTCTATCTCTCTCCCAACCTTATTCATCTCCTGCACATATGCATGGATGCCGATCAATCTCCCTTAATACATGAGGCAGATCGATCTCCTTAATACATGAGGTAGGCCTCTCTCCTCCTCCACACGTACACCAGCCATTGTACCTCTATAGTTAATTGGGCCTCCCTCTTCCCCCACCACACACTGATAGTCGAGCGCTGCAGGCAGGTATCCATGCCACAGAGACAAACTGCACATGTCCCATCTCACGTTCCAGTAGGCCAGCCACTCTATATCTTTGACGTGGGCACACACAAATTCGATGGCACTCTTTATCGATCGCGCGCGCGCGCGCACACACACACATCATCCATCTCTTCGATTCTATGGACACCTCAAGCCGATGATACCTCCACTCTCTTCTCGTGGATCGCCCCCTCTATACATATGTTATATCCAGGACTCTATTTCAGACACATTGCATATGTTAAATTTTTTGATTGACCCCCCCACAAAAAAAACTCTCAAGAACCCACACACTATATCTCTCGAGGTTTGTATCTCTCTCACACAACCTCACGTAGGTGGTGTACGTATACAAGAAGAGAATAGGTGCACCGTGCACGTACTCACGCTTTGTGCCCAGCCACACCCGCGCGGGTACACGGTGGATCTCATTTCTCCGTAGAAGCTAAATTTGTTTTTGAAACATCAAGTGCCCAGAGACTCGAAAACTTATTTGCCCATTAGTGACTTGTCAGGGCAGTGGATTTTAGTTTGTACGATAATGCTGCACCCACCTAAAGTAACGAAGTTCTTACATAAACTTCCTAGTAATTCCCTCTTCGTAGGTGTAGCATTACTCCTAACATTTGTAATATCAGTTTGAAACTTGTAATATTGCCGTGTCCTATTCGGCTATTCCTGCGTTTTCAAAATCATGCGAATCAAACAAGTCCTGAGTTGGTGATGATGTTGTGCCTCCCATCTTTCACCAATAGCCGTCGGATCTAGTTCTGACGCATACAAACCAAGCTTCTCCATTTTTGCAAAAAGATGCCCGCACTTGTCCCCTATTTAAAAACAACTCTTTGTCTCTCACAATCAGCCTCATCTCCTCCCCACCACATCTAGGAGTAGAAGGCCGTGGAAAAATCTGGCGCGATGGCCGCTGCCGGAGCCGTCCACCCCCAATGTTGCTGTTCTGTGCAATGCACGGGCATCTACGCACGGGAAATTATGTCGAACAGGGCTAGTTGTAAGTAGGCTAGCTCTACAACCATGATGATAGTGACTGCAGACGGTGAGGCTGACTATGGTATGCCGAACACGGCGCCTATACTCAGGTGTCATCTCCGGCGCAGGGTCTTGTCACTTCACTGTGAGGAGCAGCACGTAATAATTTGACCAACGGATAGTACAGTGCTAGTACTCCTACTACTACATTGGTAGTACTACTACTAGTACTAGGAGTACTACCACATCCATCTGGATTTTAGTATTTGACTAGCAATATCTAGTAATGCATGTGACCAAAAATGTACTACTCCCTATGTAAATAAATACATGGTGTTTTATTCCTATCGGTGAGAGAACTTAATGCTTTTTTGCTACTCCTAACTAGAGTACTAATAGGATTACATGCAATGAACTAAACACTGCATGTCATGTTTGGTAGTCTCAAGTCATTGAAAGCATGCACGGCCCACATCTCTCATTGGTTGATATGTCATGAAATAAGAAACAAGGAGGGAGTTAATGCACCGTGCCTAAGTATTTTGGGATTATTTGGTTCTCGTAAGGTGACTTACACAACATTTTTGTTTACATGCATTAACATTTACTAGTTAAATTAAAGGTCAAAACTTGGCGCAAAATGCAAAGGGGACCAATAAACCAGTAAACATCAAACTTCTCTCGTTTGGCCCCAACTAGAGGTCCGACGAGATGACTATACTGCACCGGCACGGAGGGGGACACAGCTTCATTGACTTACGGCAACTGCCTTTGCGTGAATGACACGTGGCCCCAGGGGGTGGCTGGCCCACCTATCATACAGCCAAAGGCAGGTGCAATAGAGGGCCGAGGAGTAGTACGAAATCCTACGCACGCTAACCAAGGGCTGAGTGATCACTCGAAACGCAAGAACAGTTGACTAGAAGCTACGCTAGACCCATGGAGGTGATGAGCGCGAGCATCAGCCGGCTGTGCCAGATGGTCCACGACGCTGGCCTGCGGCCCGGCACCGAGGAACGTCTCCAGGTAGTATTGCTTGAGGCCGCCAGGGCAAGGGGCCGCTTGGACGACAACTTCGTCTCCTTGTTCACCGAGGTCCTCGTCGGTTTCCTCGACAAGTTCACCGTCGTCAAGAAGCTTGCGGACGACTTTGACGTAAGCCTCCAGCTGACGCACCCAGGCTCTGCGATGCCCGCCACCCCCAGCGGCCACTATGGTAACAACCTCTTCGACGCACTAGTGGCCCTGCGACTGCCCGTCGTCGCGCCGGAGAATGTCCACCTCGAGGTCGCGCTAGCTGCACAGCGCCTGGCGCAGCAAGACACCATCGACATAATCACCCACGTCTACGCGCAAATCGTCCACAAGGACTACTACTCGGCGAGTACATGCAAGAGGAGGATGATAGGACGCTGGCCTTCTTGGAGTGCAGGGCAACCTTGGACAGCACTGTTCAGAAGCACGTTGAGCTCGCCGCCAACGCCGCCGCTCCTCACACGTCGGTTGGTGACCCGGCGCACTAGGGCGTGAGGATGTCGTTGAACATTGATGGACCCGTATGTATTTTCATCTTTCCGTCAAATCCATGTAGTAGTATATGATACTACAGTAATTATCTTACCTTTCGCATCAACTTCATAATTTTCGTACGTACTCCATGCATGAACGGCGCCAGAACCAAACTTCTCATTACTCTAGGCAAAATCGTTATTTTCTATCTATCGGTCGTGCCATGGAGCAGAACCAAATTTTACAAGTTACGAGTTCAAAAGGAAAAGTATGCCGTGTTCGCGTCGCACCCCCACATGGTTGGTCCGGCACGCCGCTCAAGCGGGAATGCGTGCGGTGTTGCATTTTCACTTACACGTGGGACCGCAGTTGAGCAAACCGACTATCGGCAAACCCCCACCCCGCCCACCGCACGATGGCTGAGAAAACAGGAGGGAGAAGAGATGGCTGTAGCATGGACTCCAAGAAAATTGGTGTCGGATGGGACTCATGTGGGTGGCGTGTGCCGTACTGCTAGACGTGAATGCTACTGAGTTATGGCCCATGCCACCCCACTATATCGAGGTACGTAGAACAAATTTCCTGCAGGCCGTGCTCAGCCCTCCTCTATCTCTCTTCTCAGCCAGCCAGCGGACGCGTGGAGCCCATCGTCTGTTTGCTCACATGCGGCCCCACATGTCAGTGAAAATGCAAGAGGACCCACTGAACCTGCACATCTTTCACCTCGACATGCTGGTGATGAAAAACAAATCCAATAAAGATCTTCGATGGCCGCTTTTGGAGTTACTCAAGAGTAGTAAGATTCTATTTACAGTTTAACCCAAGATGCACATCCCGTGGCTTCAACTACCACTCTATTTTCTTTCATGACACAACCTGGATGCTGGATGTCCCACGTGTCGGCAAAAGGAGGAAGAACCCGACCAAATCTTCGGTTCTGCTATCGGATGAGATTAGTGCACTTGTTGATACTCCTACTAGAATAGAGGCTAGACATGAGACTAGATGCGAGGAAGCAACGTCTACTTCTTTACACTCGAAGAAGAAAGAAGCACGCAAGATCGAGCCTCCACAGATCAACAATGAATGCATCGAGAAGGCACTAATCCAACTTACAGGAGTAGTAAAATGTATTCTTGTGGTTCTTGTTTTCTTTGATCTTGCTTTTAGTCGAAATTATCGTTGGAGTTCGTGCAAAATGGAGGTCTCTTTGGGGTCGTGCATTGGAGTTGGCCTTACAAGTGGGACCGCAGTTAAGGAAACCGACTATCGGCAAAACCCCACCTCGCCCACCGCGCGATGGCTGAAGTTAGGCTGGTCATAGTGGGAGTAACTTAGCAAGTAGCATAGCGCATTTCAAGACAAGTTTGCTTATGTGGCATATAGTTAATGAGGTGAGAAATGTTTGGAGTAACATAATATGTTACTATAACATAACGCAAACCAAAGCAAAATGAGTCTATAATGTAATAAACGCAATCATCTATGATACTACTTGTATGCTACTTTGCACTATGAAGGTAGTAACAAAGACTAGTGTCATATGCATGACACTAGTCTAAGTTACTCCCCACTATAACCAGCCTTAGAGAAACGACGAGGTTGAAGAGATTGCTCTAGCATAGACTCCAAGAAATAATATGGTGTCAGATGGATGTTGTAGGATCGAAAGTATGTCTAGAGGGGGGGGTGATTAGACTACTTGACCAAATAAAAACTTAACCTTTTCCCAATTTTAGTTCTTGGCAGATTTTAGCTATTGTAGGACAAGTCAAGCAATCATCACACAATTCAAGCAAGCATGCAAAGAGTATATTGGCAGCGGAAAGTAAAGCATGCAACTTGCAAGAATGTAAAGGGAAGGGTTTGGAGAATTCAAACGCAATTGGAGACACGGATGTTTTTCCCATGGTTCGGATAGGTGGTGCTATCCTACATCCACGTTGATGGAGACTTCAACCCACGAAGGGTAACGGTCGCACGAGTCCACGGAGGGCTCCACCCACGAAGGGTCCACGAAGTAGCAACCTTGTCTATCCCACCATGGCCATCGCCCACGAAGGACTTGCCTCACTAGCGGTAGATCTTCACGAAGTAGGCGATCTCCTTGCCCTTACAAACTCCTTGGTTCAACTCCACAACCTTGTCGGAGGCTCCCAAGTGACACCTAGCCAATCTAGGAGATACCACTCTCCAAGAAGTAACAAATGGTGTGTTGATGATGAACTCCTTGCTCTTGTGCTTCAAATGATAGTATCCCCAACACTCAACTCTCTCTCATAGGATTTGGATTTTGTGGAAAGAAGATTTGAGTGGAAAGCAACTTGGGGAAGTCTAGTGATCAAGATTCATATGGTAGGAATGGAATATCTTGGTCTCAACACATGAGTAGGTGGTTCTCTCTCAGAACATATGAGTTGGAATTGTGTATGTGTTCTGATGGCTCTCTCCACGAATGAAGAGGAGGTGGAGGGGTATATATAGCCTCCACACAAAATCCAACCGTTACACACAGTTTTCCAATCTTGGTGGGACCGAATCAACAAACTCAGTCGGACCGAAAAGGTAAACCTAGTGACCGTTAGAGATTTTCGGTGGGACTGACATGCAACTCGGTAGGACCGATATGGTTAGGGTTTGGGCATAACATAATCTCGGTGAGACCGATTACACAAACTCGGTGAGACCGAGTTTGGTAATAAGCTAACCAGAGAGTTGGTCAGGCAAACTCGGTGGGACCGATTTGCTCTTTCGGTGAGACCGAAAAGTTACAAAAGGGAAACAAAGAGTTTACATTGCAATCTCGGTGGGACCGATTCGCTCTTTCGGTGAGACCGAAAAGTTACGAAAGGGAAACAGAGAGTTTGCAATCCCATCTCGGTGAGACCGAGATCCCTATCGGTAGAACCGAATTGCTAGGGTTTGGCAGTGGCTTATGACAAGTGAAACTCGGTGGCGCCGGATAGAAAGAATCGGTAGGACCGAGTTTGGCTTAGGGTTTAGGTCATATGTGGATTATGGAAAGTAGTTGAGGGTTTTGGAGCATATCACTAAGCACATGAAGCAAAAGGCTCATTAAGCAACACCTCATCCCTCCTTGATAGTATTGGCTTTTCCTAAAGACTCAATGTGATCTTGGATCACTAAAATATAAAATGAAGAGTCTTGAGCTTTTGAGCTTGAGCCAATCCTTTGTCCTTAGCATTTTGAGGGTTCCACTTTCACATCCATGCCATGCCAATCATTGAGCTTTCCTGAAATAGTCATCTTGGAATAGCATTAGCTCAATGAGCTATATGTTGTTATGAATTACCAAAACCACCTAGGGATAGTTGCACTTTCAGATGTCGTGGTGGTGGCGTGTGCCGTACTCCTGGACGTGAATGCTTGTTCTAGCCCATGCCACCCTACTACTCCAACTACTTACTCCTACTAGTATATAGTATACTAGTATCGAGGATTCGAGGTGCTGGTTACGTACAACGAACACATTAACATATGGCTACAGTAAAAACACCCGCCCGACGCACGAAGCATGTGAAGCTATTACAAATTTAGAGAAGCAACTCGAAAGCCATTCATAAATTTAGTAAGTTTATCACAGGCATATCATTTTATTACATACAACAGGTCATCAACCCACATCGACAACGAGGATACATTATAAATACTAAAGTTTTCACCACACAAAAAATAACAAGCCATCAAATGAACTTCAACTCAACCATTCCGCGGCATTGGAAACGCTTGCTTTGAACCACAACTGATTCTCTGGGACGGGCCATCTGTTGTCGATCTGGAGACCAACGCATGACTGATCATCCAGGGTGAAGCCACCTACTATATCAGTACGAGGGTAGGGAACCACCCAAATGTCCGAGGTATAGACACAGTTGCTTCTCATAAATGTGTCAACAGCAGTTGGATCACCTTTCACCATCATTGGATAGTTTTGTCCAAGGAAGAGCGAGTTTTCTCCAAGACTATCAATTCTATGCCAGGGAGAAGGAGTTGGCGCTAACACACTAGTATCCATCCCGAATACCATGCAACGGGTGTTGGAATAGGTCTGGAGAGTGCGACCATGGGAGACACCTGCTTCCTTACCAGTAACATCATCAGTGCGTTGTATACACACAAGAAGAGGTGATCCATCGGAATTAGTTGCCAGGCGCCACAAAGTATATCGGCGCTGCTCGTCCTCATGCTCGTGATCATCACCATCATCATCTCCCCCTTGGTTATAAAAATTTTCAAGTATAGGTGGTGGGATGTTCACAAGACCTTGGAAACACAAGAAGAAGGTTAATTAGTAAAGGGAAACTTGCTAACCCGCATGCATGTGGATGAAACAATTATAATTACGGTGGAAGACAAACGTACCGAAACTACTAGGATGCCATGCAAAAATAGTGCCACGAGTGGTGGCAGCAAACACAAGGCCCTCGTATTGAATTGCATCACAGTACTCATCCGTGTACAGAAACTGATTTTTGAGCAATATCCATCGAGTCGAACCACGAAGGACGGCAACAAGCTTGTCGAAGATAGCAACAACTTGATAGTTGTTGTAATTCCAAGAGTGGTTGGGAACTCGACAAATTGCTATCTTCCATAGAAGATAGTCACCATGATCGTATTTGAACGTGCGTACATTACTGGTGTGCTCAACCTGTGGGCAGTGTGATGAGATTTTTGGAAGTGGAACCCAGTGACGAGTGTACATATTCACAAGTTCCCACTCGCAGTTGGACCCAATGTAAACAACCCAATCTCCATTTGCACCCACCCAAGCCTTGCCCTCGAGCGATGACATCTTAACATCATACATATCATTATCAAGGGGCATCAACTGGCACAGGGCGACGCCTCCGTCATGCCGGCGCCAGTCATCAGGGTCACGGCGAAGAAGATAGGGGAGATCAAACCGCTCCTTGACTCTTGGGTTCTTTGTAATGATGTTATTAGTTGAGTTGAGAATGGTCTTGAACGAACCTGCCATGCTAGCCGAGGTGATGACATCGCACCGATTAATGAGTTCCTCCACCATGTCATCTTTCAGACCGGGGCAAGAATAGCGGGGTCGTTTACGGCCTGTTCCCTCCATGGAGAAGACGATTGAACAATGGCAGAAGAAAGGGTGAAGGGCTGAAGGAAAATGGAGGAGGGTGAGGAAGAGCATGCGGCAGCAGTTCCAAATCGAGAGGGAAAGGTGAAGAGTTGGTGGACGGTTGCAAGTTTGCCATGGTTCACGAAGAGGCGCCCCAGCCTACACATCCGTTCGAAAATACTCCAACTACTCGCCGTCGTCTCACTGATATGTTGGAACGGGACCAAATGTCAACAAAACATGGTGTGTAATTTCTTGTGCAAAATTCGATCTAGCCGCGTTGGCCTGAGGTGCCGCATTAGTTATCGACCTTTATTTTTTAATGGCGTGCCGATCAGTTTTGAAGCACGACTAACTGGTACTGTACGTGGAGAGGATGAAAGCAGGGACCCGCCAAGGTCATGGCAGTACGCAAACAAGTGCCTCCTTATTTGAAGCAATAAAAAAATGGCTCCTCCTAGTGGATTTCTGACATCTGGGTCCCATGCCATTGTCAATGTAGTCAATAAACGAGAGAATTGCACAACGAGCGGCTGACACCAGGGACCCAGCAAATCGCCTAGTTATTTTTGTTTTGGGTTAATTTGATAAATGCCACTCCAAATCTGGTGTATCCGAGAAATGCCACTACAATTTCCAAACTTTTAAAAATGCCATTTCATGCCATTTCTAGTGGCATTTTTCGAAGTCTGGAGTGGCGTTTTTCAAAGTTTGCAAACTGCAGTGGCGTTTTTCAAAGTTTGCAAAAATTGCAGTGGCATTTTCAAAGTTTGGAAATTGCAGTGGCATTTTTATGAATCGCCATAATTGGAGTGGCATTTATCTAATTTTTTTTGAGACGGAAGCAGGGTGTCAACTGGGCTGTGCGAGACACTCTGGCCTGTCTAGACAGCCTTTTCTTTTATGTTTACCACAGACCAGCCTAGTAGTTTTTTTCTCTTTCTGAAAATGGCTAGCCCAGTTCTTTTGTGATTTGTCAAGTAAGTCGCTTTATCGGGCCTGCTGGGCTGCAAATCTTTCAAGACGAGGAGAGCTTCATTCGGCTGGCTGAGAAAATGGCCTATCAATAATGAGAAATGGGTTGTCCATTTTTAAAACACATCAAACCGGCAATTATTTTCAAATATCATTTTTTTCATTTTTAAAACACACCGTCGTGCTTCTTCAATCTCTGCTCTTCCTGCTCTAGCCACTCAAACAAGCGCCGGCGGGACTGCCTGCTCCCTCCTCCCAGCGGCCGGCTGTGCTGCCGCGCAGGCCTCACCGCCCCAGCATACTCCCATCGCTGGCCTAGCCATCCCTCTACTGACCCACACCTGCTGTTATTCTCCGGCGACGGCAGACGAACCAGCAAACCCTCATACAGTTGTACTCCCCTCCGTGCGGGAAACAAAATAAAAGGCCGAGTCTTCCCTGCCTCCGTGTCATTCCCTTCCTAGGCCTCACCGTCGTCCACCGCCCTGGTGCTGTCAGCGTGGCGTGGTTAGCATGGTCAACGACTGACATGCATCTGAAGTGGACTGTATGTGGAGAGGCTGACAGCTGGGTCCATGGCCGCACGCAAGGAAATGCCTCCTTATGACGCGCAAAATAATGATTTCCTCCACCTGACATCTGGGACCCACCGAAACGGCCTCTGTATTTCGCGAAAAAAACGTTACCGCCGCTGACAGCTTGGACCCACCAGCTATATCTTCGCACGCAAGGAAGTGCCTCCTTATTACACACAAAAAAAATGAATACCCCCCTGCTAGCTGGGACACAATATAGTGGGCCTACTAAGTTGAAGGGGATGAAGGGCTTTGTCAACTTAGTCAATATGCACGATTCTAGCTCGATTGACCGTACGATGTCCATCCAACGGCCGTAGTGCTTCTTCAACCTCTGGTCTTCTTGCTCCTGCCGCCCAAACCAGCACCGGTCGTGCTGCCTGCTCCTGCCTCTTGTGGCCGGCTGTGCTGCCGCGGAGGCCTCACCGCCCCCATACTACTCCCACCGCTGGCCATGCCATCCCTCCACTCCACTCACCCACACCCCCTGTTATTCTGCGGCGACGGCAGCGCAGCCGAACCAGTGAACCCTCGTACTCCTCTCCGCGTGGGCATCCACTGCCACGTCTTCCCCGGCTCCGCATCGTCCCCTTCCTAGGCCTCGCCGTCGTCCACCGCCGTGGTGCTGTCGGCGCGGCATGGTCAATGTGGTCAACGACCGAATTCCATCGGAAGAATACTGTACGTGGAGAGGCTGAAAGCTGGGTCCACGACAGCCGCAAGGAAGTGCCTCCTTATTATGCGGAAAATAATTATTCCTCCACCTCACAGCAGGGACCCACTGGACGCCCACCAGTATATCGCGAAAAAAACGTTTGCCCCTGACTGCTGGGACCCACCCGACGGGCCACCGTATTTCGCGAGAAAAACATTCCCCTTGCTGTCAGCTCGGACCCACCGGAAGTGCCTCCTTATTACGCACAAAAAATGAATACCCCCTGCTAGCTGGGGCCCACCTTAGTGCCAGGCTGACTTGTGGGCCTACTAAGTTGACGGGGACCGAGGGCTTTGTCAACTTAGTCAATATGCATGATTCTAGCTCCAGTGACCGTACGATGTCCATCCAACGGCCGTAGTGCTTCTTCAACCTCTAGTCTTCTTGCTCCAGCCGCCCAAACTAGCACCGGTCGTGCCTCGTGCTCCTGCCTCCCGTGGCCGGCTACGATGCGGCGGAGGCCTCACCGCCCCCTACTACTCCCACCGCTGGCCAGACCATCCCTCTACTCACCCACACCCCCTGTTATTCTGCGACGATGGTAGCCTCACACCGCAGCGAACCAGTGAACCCTCGTACTCCTCTACGCGTGGGCATCCACTGCCGCGTCTTCCCCGGCTCCGCGTCGTCCCCTTCCTGGCCTCGCCGTCGTCCACCGCCCTGGTGCTCTCGGCGTGGCATGGTCAACGTGGTCAAGGAACGGCTTCCATCGGACATGTACTGTACGTGGAGAGGCTGACAGCTGGGTCCACTGCCGCAGCAAGGAAGTGCCTCCTTATTACATTCGAAATAATTATTCCTCCACCTGACAGCGGGGACCCACTCGACGGGCCACTAGTATTTTGCGAAAAAAAAATCTTTCCCCCCCTGACTGCTGGGACCCACCGGACGGGCCACCGTATTTCGTGAAAAAAACGTCCCCCCCGATGTCAGCTCGGACCCACCGGAAGTGCCTCCTTATTACGCACAAAAAAAATGAATACTCCCCCGGCTAGCTGGGACCCACCTTGCTGGGAGGCTGACTTGTGGGCCTACTAAGTTGACGGGGACGAAGGGCTTTGTCAACTTAGTCAATATGAACGATTCTAGCTCCAGTGACCGTATGATGTCCATCCAACGGTCGTAGTGCTTCTTCAACCTCTGGTCTTCTTGCTCCAGCCGCCCAAAACAGCGCCGGTCGTGCCGCATGCTCCTGCCTCCCATGGCCGGCTGTGCTGCCGCAGAGGCCTCACCGCCCCCTACTATTCCAACCGCTGGCCAGGCCATGCAGCGACGACAGCCTCACACCACAGCCGAACCAGTGAACCCTCGTAGTCCTCTCCCCGCGGGCTTCCACTGCCGCATCGTCCCCTTCCTAGGCCTCGCCGTCGTCTACCGCCGTGGTGCTCTCCGCGCGGCGTGGTCAACGTGGTCAAGGAACAACTTCCATCGGGAGAGTACTGTACGTGGAGAGGCTGACAGCTGGGTCCACGGCCACAGCCCAGTTTTTTTGTGATTTGCCAAGTAAGTCACTTTTTCAGGCCTGTTGGGCTGCAAATCTTTCAAGACGAGGAGAGCTTTCATTCGGATAGCCGAGAAAATGGCCCATCAGTAATGAGAAATGGGTTGTACATTTTTAAAACACATCAAACCGACAATTAGTTTCAAATATCTTTTTTTTCATTTCAAGGTTTTAAATTACATTAATTTTTATGCGTGGAGAATTTCTTGGATTTTATATTGATATACATTTATTTTTAAAATCAGTTTGAATGTGAGTCGAAATTTCGGGATTAAAAACAGTTCGGACCGCACCGAAATATGCAAAATTTCGTATAATTTTTTAACCGTTGCCACAATATGGGCTGTAATGCTAACAAAAAGAATATGGGCTCCAAAAAAACCTTAAGAATTAGCAAATGGGCCGTAAATTATTAGAAATAATGGCAGATGGGCTGTATGCTGTTTTCCACAGATTTGAGGCTTTCCTAAAAAAAGGTTGATGCACAAGCACTGACTGTTGGATGTCCATCCAACGGCCGTCGTGCTTCTTCAATCTCTGCTCTTCCTGCTCCAGCCGCTCAAACAAGCGCCGGCGGGACTGCCTGCTCCCTCCTCCTCGAGGCCGGCTATGCTGCCGCGCAGGCCTCACCACCCGACCGTACTCCCATCGCTGGCCTAGCCATCCCTCTACTCACCCACACCTGCTGTTATTCTCCGGCGACAGCAGACGAACCAGTAAACCCTCATACAGTCGTACTCCCCTCCGCGTGGGAAACTACTGCCGAGTCTTCCCTGCCTCCATGTCGTCCCCTTCCTAGGCCTCTTTGTCGTCCACCACCCTGGTGCTCTCGGCGTGGTGTGGTCAACGTGGTCTAGGAATGACTTCCATCGGACGTGGACTGTACGTGGAGAGGCTGACAGCTGGGTCCACGGCCGCAGCAAGGAAGTGCCTCCTTATTACGCGGAAAATAATGATTCCTCCACCTGACAGCTGGGACTCACCGGACGGGCCACTGTATTTCGCGAAAAAAGCATTTCCCCCTGACTGCTGGGACCCACCAGCTACTTCTTCGCACGCAAGGAAGTGCGTCCGGGCAAAAAAAAACGATTCGCCCCCTGACTGCTGGGACCCACCAGCTACATCTTCGCAGGCAAGGAAGTGCCTGATAGTCGGGACCCACCTGGTTGAAGCGTACGTAGCGTTGTCATTCTCGTCGCGAACGTGTACGTACATATATACTGGTTGATGTAGAGGCGCGCACATGTCGTAGTAGAGGCGCGCACGTAGCATTTACACGTACGTACATCGACCAGGGTGCAAGAAAGAAAATACGGCGACGTATGTGTACATACGGGCGGGGTCTCGAATGCCTACTCGCGCATACGTATGGCCAGGGCTCGTGTACATGGCTGGGTCGGAATGGAGAAACAGCGTTGTCGTCGTGTTCATGGGGAGGCAACGGAATGCGTCATGTTCATGGGGAGGCAACGGAATGCATCGTGTTCATGGGGAGGCAACGGAATGCGTCATGTTCATCGGGACGGCTTGGACGGAACAGGCGATGGAAACGAGGCCCGGCGTACCACAGAACGGAGGAAACGGCCTTGTGTTCGACCGGCCACGTTCGAAACGGGATCCTGTTCATCGGGAGGGGTCTGGCGTACCGCAAAACAGAGGAAACGGACCTCCTACGGTCGAAACGGGGGTCCTGTTGATCGGGAGGGGTGTGGCGTACCGCAAAACGGACGAAACGGACTTGTGTTGGAGCGCTACGGTCGAAACGGGGGTCCTGTTCATCGGGAGGGGTGTGGCGTACCGCAAAACGGGACTCCACGGGATACTGTTCATCTCCACCGTCGACCCCCTCCAGCCTCCACGAGCTACTGTTCATCCACCGTCGACCTCCTCCAGCCTCCACCTGCGACTGTTCATCCACGGGCTCCTGTTCATCCAGCCTCCACTGCGCGCTACTCCATCGGCTACTGTTCAACCAGCCCTCTCCACCGGCTCCTGTTCAACCACCCCTCCACGGGCTACTGTTCATCCTGCCCTCCACCGTCTATTGTTCATCCTGCCCTCCACGGGGTGGTCCTGTTCATCCAGCCCTCCACGGGGTCCTGTTCATCCAGCCCCAACCGGCTCGATCGATCGGGGTCCTGTTCATCCAGAGGCAACACCACGGGGTCTGTTCATCCACCCCCATCGGGAACTGTTCATCCAAACCCCCCCGCAACGCTCACTGTTCATCCTGAGGCAGCATCGATCGGCTTCAGTTAGTAGCAGTAGCGAAGGAATCGCTCGATCGGGTTCAGTTAACAGCCATCGATCGATCGCTCCGGTTCAGTAACGTGTAGCCTGCAGTGCAATCGCTCGGGTTCAGTTAGAGCCCAACGCCTCGCTCGGGTTCAGTTAGAGCCAACGCCTCGCACACACGCGTGTACATGTATGAGAGAAACGCACATCGCTAGGCCCCCGACCTCCCACCGTAACCGGGAACTCCCCGAAATTTTCCTCCCCCTCGCTTCTACCACGGTTTTTTCCATCATGGACGGCCCAAAGAATGTCATGCAGCTACGTCTCCGGCCCGCCAAGGACGAAAAGCCCATTTTCTGTCATGATGTTTTGTAATAGAAGTAGGAGCCCAGCACATCTATGATGATATCGGGTTTTGTCACAATTATCGTCATAGAAGTGTCATATGTATGACAGAAAAAAATTTCGTTCGTCCCAAAATGTCACGGATGTGTATTTTTTTGTAGTGTTGACACGTCTTGTCAAAGCCGAGATCGTGTTCCCCTTATTACGGGATTCCCATCAATACGGACGTGGGTTACCCAACCGCGCCATCAATTATGGCGCTTGGGGGATAAGCGAGTTTTACCAGGCAAGTGGGGGCGCATAGTTTAGTCCGCCCTTATAAAGGGATAAGATCTCACCTTTTTCTATCCACGCCTTCTTCCTCCTTGCTCATCCATTCTCGCGCACTCAAGCTCCAGCGCCCAAGTCCGCATCCTCCTTCTCAACTCTCTCCAAACATGTCCGGAGCGGGAGGCAAGTGGATGGCCTCCTCCGTCACGGAGGGGCACATCAAAAAGTTACGCGGAGCTGGATACTTAGCCGCGGATATCGCGCACCGGCTGCCAGCCGCGGGGCAGATCGTCCCTATCCCAGAACCTCACGAAAGGGTGGTTTTCCTCCCCCATTTCGTCCGCGGATTAGGGTTTCCCCTCCATCCATTCGTCCGCGGCCTCATGTTCTACTACGGGCTGGACTTTCATGATCTGGCCCCAAATTTCATCCTCAACATCTCGGCGTTCATCGTCGTGTGCGAGGCTTTCCTCCGCATCCGGCCCCACTTCGGCCTGTGGCTGAAGACCTTCAGTATCAAGCCGAAGGTGGCGGGCGGCCAACAAGCAGAATGCGGCGGAGCCATGGTGGGCAAAATGCCCAACATTGCATGGCTCGAGGGCTCCTTCGAGGAGACTGTAAAGGGGTGGCAATCGGGGTGGTTCTACATCACCGAGCCGCGCGACACCAACTGGGTGATGGCCCCCGAGTTTCGATCCGGAATCCCCACGCGGATCACTTCCTGGAATGAGAAGGGCCTGTCCTAGGGTTCATCGGTGGAGCTGGACGGACTCCAGAAGTGTATCCGGAACATGACAAGCAAGAAACTTAATCTTGTCCACATAGTCCAGGTCATGCTCTTCCGCCGGATCCTCCCGTGTCAACAACGGGATTTCAACTTATGGGAGTTCGACCCGGCCCGGCACCAGACTCTAAGCGAGCTCTTCGACACGACGCACATAGACGTTTGGAGGGTGCTGTTCAAGGGCGCCGAGGTCCCTCCTTCTCTTACCGAGGACCGTGGGCTAAGCGCGAAGCGCCCTGCGCATTCGGTAAGTTCTGTACATAGGGTATTTATTTCCCATAGCTTAAACATGTGCGGGATCTGAGCTCCCATGCCTTTGATAGGACTCGGTGGAGACATTGAAGCAGATTAACTGTCCGGCGCCTCTGCCCGAAGACACTGTGGACGCTCTCTTGACGGAGATGCTGACTCCGGCTCCTTATGAGGTGCCGGATAAGACCAAGAAGAAGGCCAAGGGAACCCGAAAGAGTTCCCGGCGCCAGGTGGTATCGGACTCATCGTCCGATAACTCCGCGACGCACTCCTCCCATGAAAACAAGGAGGAAGATGAAGATGCTCCCCTCCTGCCGGGGGAGACAAGAAAAGGAAGGCCGCCCCAACCGGGGAGGCCGAAGGGTCCAAGAAGGCAAGGACTCTTCTTCCGGACTGCTCCACCACCGCCGCCGAAGGAGAAGACGAGTGGCTGCTCAGGGCCAAGCCCCTGGCGAAGTCTTAAGTATTCGGATACCAGAGTAACTCATAGCATACCTTTGTCGCACTGCTTCTCCTAACGCCGAATATGATTATGCAGACCGTCCCAAGCCCATATCGACGTATCCTCGTCAGGCGGCTCCTTGGACTCGTCGGATATGGATAGCGATCCACTTCCGACCGCCTCCTCCCCTTTCCCTATGGATAATGTCGAGGTATTGTCTCCAGGGGCACCGAGCTGGGGGGAGACAGTCCTGGAGGCGCCTCAAGGCAACCTTCCGGACTCCAGGAGCAAAGGGAGCAAGACTCCCGGGGGCTCCAAGTTCGGCTCTCAGCCGAACACCGCACCGGGACCTCCAGTGGTTCCGGACTCGGGCAGGCGGCCCCCTTCCAAAAGGGGCAAGACGCCCGTGCCGGTGACCTCTGTCCATCCAGAGGCACCAGACAACCTGTTGGGAGTGCTTCGAGGCGCTTCCATCGATGAAGAATACCGCACTATTATGAGTGCGGTGATCAAGAAGGTTCAGTCTGCCAAGAGCGAACTGACTGAAGCTTGTGCCAGCCTTCTAACAGGCTTTGAGGTAAGTATTGAAAATGTAGGAAAAATATTACCGCATAGACAGTAGCCCCTGATGCTCTGATTGGTGTTCACAAAGAAAAGCCTAATAGAGGATCAAATAAAATATGCAGGAGTCTAATATAGGTATGTCTGTATGCGTATGCAGGCTTCGCTGCTGACCTCTGCCGCACTTACTGCGGAGGTCGCCGCACTGAAGCAGGACCTCGAGGGGTCCGAGAAAGAGCTCAGCCTTGCCAAGCTATATATATATATATATAAAAGAAAATGTGGTTGCGAAATGATAGGATCATCATGAATGTGCCAGGGGCCACGACCGAGGTGGCGACCCTAAAGCAAGCGCTGTCCGAGGCCGAAGACAAAGCGGCCAAGGAGCGCACCGAGCGGGAAAAGCAAGAGGCACGGGTGGGCGAAGTGCAGCAAGAGCTCCAGGCTCTCGTGACGAAGCACGAAGCTTTGGAGCTTGCCTCGAAGATGCGAGAGTCTGAGCTTGC
This sequence comes from Triticum urartu, assembly GCF_056163025.1. Taxonomy (NCBI): domain Eukaryota; kingdom Viridiplantae; phylum Streptophyta; class Magnoliopsida; order Poales; family Poaceae; genus Triticum; species Triticum urartu. The sequence continues at coordinate 64,673,899 of NC_141874.1, forward strand.
CGCGGCCCTCGAGAGCGCAAAGAATGCCAAGGCTGAAGCCCAAAAGGCCCTCCAAGAGATTGAGGCGATAAGGAAGATAGCGGCGGGTAAGGCATTCAATATGCAAAGCAAGCATGTGAAAGTAAATTACTTGCTACTTACCCGAGTCCAGAGCTCTCCAGGAGCATTCACAGATTTGCCCCGCAGCGTGTCGGATGCTGCAAAGTTTTACCAGGCCGAGGAGGGAAGCTCGACGGAGAAGTTGTTCTGGTCTCCGTATACTGGGACCGAACACCCGATGCCTGTGAGCGACCAGCTGAAGCAACTGGTCGAGCTGTACAAGGCAGCCAAACAGGCCATGAAGGGCTTTATAGTCTGGATGTGGCTTGGCGAAGCCCTTCCCAACAGCTACTTCAGCCTGGTGAGGCGGCTTGTGGATGCCTGCCCACGGCTGGAAGTCGTCAAGCGGTCCATCTGCATCGAAGGTGCACGTCGGGCTTTTGCCCGTGCAAGGTGCACTGGGCCAAGATGGACGCCGAGAAGCTGGTGAAGGAGGGGCCGCCGCAGGGCAAGGAGCATCGCCACCCTGAGATGTACTATGAGGGTGTCCTGAAGGGTGCCGGTGTTTTAGCGGACGAATGTGCGAAAGATGTAATATTTGAATGAACTTGCTCGTGTGATCCTGTATTATGAAAACTTGTTCATATATGCTATGCAACGAGATATGGCTAGTCGTCGGCTTCTGCCCCCATGCCACGAGTGCTGGGGTGTTCGGGATAAACCTGAGCACTCTTGTTCCCATTTTGGGTCCTTCGAGGGACGTGCTCAGCACAACGAACAAGGCAATCGGATTATAATGCTTTATCACTCTCACTTAGCCATAGAATTATATTATTTTAAATTTTGGCGAAGCCCCTAGTATTCGGAAGGCCGAATTCGGGGCGCTATACACGCCTTAAGTCGGACAAAGCCGACTCCTCGCTCTAAGCGGCATAAGTCTTTAGGGACTCGAAACCTCTCGAACAGCGACCAAACTCTCGCCTTATCATGACAGTCAGTTTTAACTTTCTCTACTGAGGTGCTTAGCCCAGCTGAACCAGGGCACAATCGCAGTAGTTCTCCCAGTGCTACCTTAGCCGATATAGCGGAACGTAAGGTACCAAAACATGGGAGCCGGGCAAACCCAACTATTGACCCAAGACATGATTCGGAGCTGATGCATATAATGCTATAAGTTCGGGGTGCCGCACTGTCAAAGTGTTCGGACTTCTCACGCCGTATTATAAGAGGAACAGAGAATGCGATAATAGTCTAGTGTTGTGCATTGTTTATTCAAAAAGGTGCGTAAAGAAGCATGATACAAGTAGTGCGATAAGCAGAAAGTAGGAATATTTGACATGTCCCCTCCAAGGGCAAGCTGAGGAATGGTATTTAAAGCAGGTATTTCACTCGTTGTGAGAGACCACCTGGGAGTTCCGTGGTCCGACGTAGCTTTCTACCTCCTTGGTTGTTGCATCATGTGTCCGGCAATCATACTGCCGAACGGGGTTTCCAGAGATTAAGGCCCTGAAAGAGAGAAAAATAACAAAACGAGAAGCCCCTAGTGCGGTTGAGCCGCGTCTTGGGGCGTGCAGTAGTCGTGCCCCCCTCCCCACCTGTGCCCATGGTATTTTTAATGCATAATTATGTACGCGTGGCACGGATTTTGCCGTTTGGCTGGTACTGGGGTGGGGGCCGCATTGCTATGCGAGCTCGGAACGTGCCAGGCGATCTTGCTGCCGATTACTCCTTGCGCGCTTGAAGGTGTCCGGGTCTTGAATCGCCGAACCGGTGGATTGCCTTAAGAGGTTGCTTTGCGCTTCTGCTGCGAGGGCCGCAGTGTGCTCCTCCGTGCGGAGAGAGCGCTCTGTGTTTCCATTGACTATGATGACCCCCAAGGTCCTGGCATCTTGAGCTTGAGGTATGCGTAATGAGGTACAACATTGAATCTCGCAAATGCGGTTCGCCCGAGCAGTGCATGATAGCCGCTGCGGAACGGGACTATATCAAAGATTAACTCCTCGCTTCGGAAGTTATCCGGGGATCCGAAGACCACTTCCAGTGTGACTGAGCCTGTGCAATGGGCCTCTACACCTGGTATGACGCCTTTGAAGGTCGTTTTTGAAGGTTTGATCCTTGAGGAGTCTATACCCATTTTGCACACTGTGTCCTGATAAAGCAGGTTCAGGCTGCTGCCACCGTCCATGAGGACTCGAGTGAGGTGAAATCCGTCAATGATTGGGTCTAGGACTAGTGCGGAGAATCCGCCATGACGGATACTAGTGGGGTGGTCCCTGCGATCGAAGGTGATCAGACAGGAGGACCATGGGTTGAACTTTGGGGCGACTGGCTCCAACGCATATACGTCCCTTAGCGCACGCTTCCGCTCCCTCTTGGGGATGTGGGTTGCGTATATCATGTTCACCGTCTGCACTTGTGGAGGGAACCTCTTCTGTCCTCCGGTGTTTGGCTGCCGGGGCTCCTCCTCATCTTCGCTATGAGACCCCTTATCTTTGTTTTCGGCATTTAACTTGCCGGCCTGCATAAACACCCAACAATCCCTGTTGGTGTGGTTGGCTGGCTTGTCGGGGGTGCCGTGTATTTGACACGAGCGATCGAGTATACGGTCCAAACTGGACGTGTCGGATTTCGGGTTCCGGCAGACCCTTGAGGTTCGAACACTAGGATTCGCGCAGAGATCTCTCCCCTACCGATCTACGTCCAATCTCCTCGCGTGATCTAAGCTGGAAACAATGAACAACACAAGGGACACGAGGTTTATACTGGTTCGGGCCACCGTTGTGGTGTAATACCCTACTCCAGTGTGTGGCGTGGTGGATTGCCTCAAGGGCTGATGATGAACAGTACAAGGGAAGAACAGCCTCGCGAGAGGTGTTCTTGAGCTGGTGCGATGAACTGCTTGGGTGAGTTCAGTCGCCTCTCTCTCTCTGCTGGGGTTCTACTAGATCTCAAGATGTTTCTCGATCTCTGCCTTCTGTCCAATCTCTAGATCGATCTCTCCTGTCTGATCTCTAGATCAATCTCCCTCTACTCTGTGGTGGCTATCTCTATTTATAGAGGCCCTGGGCCTCTCCCCAAATAATGAGCGGGAAGGGCGCCAACAATTGGCTATTTTGAAGGGGAACATCTAGTACAAGTTATCCTGACCAAAGGTGGTCTTCGGCTGCCAAAAGCACTGGTGATGACGCCGTCTTGGGCTCCACGGTGACCTCCGTCCTGCCGCTCTATTGGTCTTGGTCTCGTTGCACCGGAATGGTAACATTTGCCTGATGCCTTGGCCTGTGCTTGCTCCCTTTGCACCAAAGGGGTAACAAGGACATTGCGCAGGCCGGTGCCCCCCTGGCGCCTGCCTGGTCTCGATCTTCATGGCTTGCATCACAGGCTCCTCGCGTGGTACCCCTGCCTTGATCTCTCCGCCTCCTCGTGAGCCTGCCTGATGAGGCTGCCCCTGAGGAAGCTTCCGGTCGTCCACCTCGCGAGGCTTGGCCCCTCATGAGGGTCTTGAGCTTGAGCTGATGAAGATGGGCCGCGCTGGGCCCCCACTTGAGCCACGCCGCGGGCAGGCTAGCCACGAGCGACGATAGCTACGAGCCCCCGAGGTCACACCGTGCTCGGAGCAGGGTAGCTGCGTCCAGCCGCCGACGCCACTGATCTGGATGGGGTTGGCGCCGACGTTGGGCAGCCCACTGTTGATGATGGCGTCCCTTACGGAGGTGCGGACGATTAGCACTCCTTAGGATTAGTACTTTTGTTCCTTGCGAGGAATCGAAGCAACACCGCGTGGGGGTATGTAAGGCGCCTGCCATGTCTTTTGCAAACATTATGTCTTAATATGAATCAATGCGAGGTGCTTGTCCTGTCTCGGCTCAGCTCCCCCTTTCTATCCTCACGAGGACTTGGCGCTCTACGCTGACAGGTCCCAGTCCTCAGGCAGGCTTCAGCCGTCGCTGGTATGCCAGGTCGCGATGCCGTGGTCAAGGCCAGGAGGTGAGCGGCCCTGATACGTCTCCGTCGTATCTATAATGTTTGATTGTTCCATGCCAATATTATTCAACTTTCATATACTTTTGGCAACTTTTTATACTATTTTGGGACTAACATATTTATCCAGTGCCCAGTGCCAGTTCCTCTTTGTTGCATGTTTTTTGTTTCGCAGAATATCCATATCAAACGGAGTCCAAACGGAATAAAAACTGACGGAGATTTTTTTGGAATATATATGAATTTTGGGAAGAAGAATCCACGCGAGACGATGCTCGAGGGGCCCACGAGGTAGGGGGAAATGCCCCAGGGTGTCAGGCGCGCCCCTGACCCTCATGGCCACCCCGTAAAGCGGTTGTTGCCCTTCTTTTGCCGCAAGAAAGCTAATTTCCGGATAGAGATCATGTCAAAATTTCAGCCCAATCAGAGTTACGGATCTCCGGGAATATAAGAAATGGTGAAAGGGAAGAATCTGAGAACGCAGAAATAGAGAGAGACAAAGAGACAGATCCAATCTCGGAGGGGCTCTCGCCCCTCCCTTGCCATGGAGGCCATGGACCAGAGGGGAAACCCTTCTCCCATCTAGGGAGGAGGTCAAGGAATAAGAAGAAGGAGGGGGCTCTCTCCCCCTCGCTTCCGGTGGCACCTGAGTGCCACCGGGGGCCATCATCATCACCGCGATCTACACCAACACCTCCCCCATCTTCACCAACATCTCCATCACCTTCCCCCCTCTATCTACAGCTGTCCACTCTCACGCAACCTGCTGTACCCTCTACTTGAACATGGTGCTTTATGCTTCATATTATTATCCAATGATGTGTTGCCATCCTATGATGTCTGAGTAGATTTTTGTTGTCCTATCGGTGGTTGATGAATTGCTATGATTGATTTAATTTGCTTGTGGTTATGTTGCTGTCCTTTGGTGCCCATCATATGATTGCGCGCGTGGATCACACCCTAGGGTTTGTTGTATGTTGATAGGACTATGTATTGGAGGGCAAGAGTGATAGAAGCTTCAACCTAGCATAGAAATTGATGCACACGGGATTGAAGGGGGACCAATATATCTTAATGCTATGGTTGGGTTTTACCTTAATGAACATTAGTAGTTGCGGATGCTTGCTTATAGTTCCAATCATAAGTGCATAGAATTCCAAGTCAGGGATGACATGCTAGGAGTGGCCTCTCCCACATAATACTTGCTATCGGTCTAGTAAAGTAGTCAATTGCTTAGGGGCAATTTCGCAACTCCTACCAGCACTTTTCCACACTCGCTATATTTACTTTATTGTTTCTTAAGCTAAACAGCCCCTACCTTTTATTTACTTGCTCTTTATTATCTTGCAAACCTATCCAACAACACCTACAAAGTACTTCTAGTTTCATACTTGTTCTACGTAAAGCGAACGTCAAGCGTGTGTAGAGTTGTATCGGTGGTCGATAGAACTTGAGGGAATATTTGTTCTACCTTTAGCCCCTCGTTGGGTTCGACACTCTTACTTATCAAAAACTGTTGCGATCCCCTATACTTGTGGGTTATCAAGACCTTTTTCTGGCGCCATTGCGGGGGAGCAATAGCGTGGGGTGAATATTCTCGTGTGTGCTTGTTTGCTTTATCACTAAGTAATTTATATTATGTTCTTAGTTGTTCTTTATCTTTATTTATGGATACAGAACACGAAATACCAAAAAAATTAGGTGTACTTGCTACTCATGGAGATGGGGAACCTCCTAAAACCCTCGATGCTGGTTATGTGAAAGATATTATGTACTACTTTAATAATCCTGAGAAAACCCCATTCAATTATGTAATGGGAGTAACGTTGGATCAACGTGAATACTTTAGGGATTATCGCTTGACACAAAAAGGGAAACTATTATTGGATCAAATTTATATATTGAAGTGGTATGCTAGACAACTATGCTCAGAATATGATTATACTTGTTGCTCTAGGATGAATTCTCCACACCTCCCCTTTTCATGCAAATTTAATGATAATGAAACCTTGGCTTCTTATGCTAGAGGTATATATGATTACTATGATTTGGAACAAATAGCAGAATTTGTTGCTTTTATGGGTGCTTATGAAATTGAATCTATGTTTAAAGAGTTTGATGATATTGATGATGCTTGTTATAGATCTGAAAATTTAGCTATCCTCAAATATTGCTATGAGAATTATGAATACAATTATGAAATTAATGCACTTATTAAGAAAGTCTCCGCTGTCCAAGAAGAGATTAATATTTTGCAGGAATCTATGGAAGAAGAAGTTGATGACACTGTGAGCTCGATGAAAAAAATGAGGAGGAGAGCGAAGAACAAAAGGAGGAAGAGCGGATTGATCACCCGTGCCCACCTTCTAATGAGAGTAACTCTTCAACTCATACATTGTTTAATTCCCCTTCGTGCTTACCGAAGGATGATTCCTATGATGACTGTTATGATCCCTATGATTCTTTTGAAATATCCCTTTTTGATGATGCTTGCTATGCTTATGGCCAAGATGCCAATATGAATTATGTTTATGGAGATGAACTTGCTATAGTTCCTTATGTTAAACATGAAATTGTTGCTATTGCACCCACGCATGATAGTCCTATTATCTTTTTGAATTCTCCTGATTATACTATATCGGAGAAGTTTGCACTTATTAAGGATTATATTGATGGGTTGCCTTTTACCGTTGCACATGATGATTTCGATAAATATAATATGCATGTGCTTGCTGCTCCTACTTGCAATTATTATGAGAGAGGAACTATATCTCCACCTCTCTATGTTTCCAATATGATAAAATTGCAAGAAACTATTTATACTACGCATTGGCCTTTACTTTGTGTGCATGAATTGTTCTTTTATGACATACCGATGCATAGGAAGAGAGTTAGACTTCGTCATTACATGATATATGTTACCTTGTGCTCACCACTAAATTACAAATCTTTGTTAATTAAAATTGGCTTTGATATACCTTGGGATCCGGGTGGATTCACTACTTGAGCACTATATGCCTAGCTTAATGGCTTTAAAGAAAGCGCTGCCAGGGAGACAACCTGGAAGTTTTAGAGAGTCGTTTATTTATGTTGAGTGCTTTCACATAGTTTAAAAACAACAAAAATAAAGAGGGGAACCCAAAACTTTTTCTAAAAGGAAAGCGAAAGTGAGAAAGACAAGCATTGTTGAAGTGGGAGCTAGCCTTGAACTTTGTTCATGCTCACGGAAACTTTGTGAATCTTGATTACAGAAACTTTTCAATAAAAATAATTATCCCCTTGTACAATTCCATTGTATTATAAAAATAATGTGCCAAGGTTTGCCTTTAGGATGTTTACATTTTCTTGATGGTTTGTACGGTGCAGGACAGAAACTTTGGCTGTAGTGCGTGATTTTACATTTTTTGCTGGAATGTCAAATGGTTCTGATTCTTTTTGCACTGTCTTCCTATACAAATTTTCTATTTTTCCTAATTTTTGTAGAATATTTAAAGTATCAGAAGTATGGTGAATGTTCAAATTATTGTAGACTGTTCTGTTTTAGACAGATTCTGTTTTTGATGCATAGTTTGCTTGTTTTGATGAAACTATCAATTTATATCAGTGGATTAAGCCATGAAAAAGTTATACTACACTAGACACAATGCGAAAACAAAATATGAATTGGTTTGCAACAGTACCTAGAGTAGTGATTTGCTTTATTATACTAACGGATCTTACCGAGTTTTCTGTTGAAGTTTTGTGTGGATGAAGTGTTCGATGATTGAGAATGTTTCGATGTGAGAAGAAGGAAGAGAGGCAAGAGCTCAAGCTTGGGGATGCCCGAGGCTGCCCAAGTAAATATTCAAGGAGACTCAAGCGTCTAATCTTGGGGATGCTGGGAAGGCATCCCCTCTTTCTTCAACAAATATCGGTATGTTTTCGGATTCGTTTCGTTCATGCGATATGTGCATGTCTTGGAGCGTCTTTTGCATTTAGGTTTTTATTTTTCTTTTTATGCACCATGCTGGTATGAGATAGTCCTTGGTTGATTTATAGAATGCTCTTTGCACTTCACTTATATTCTTTGAGTATGGCTTTATAGAATGCTTCATGTGCTTCACTTATATCATTTGAAGTTTGGATTGCCTATTTCTCTTCACTTAGACAACCGCCATTTGTAGAATGCTCTTTTGCTTCATTTATACTTGTTAGAGCGTGGGCATATCTTTTGTAGAAAGAATTAAACTCTCTTGCTTCACTTATATCTATTTGGAGAGAGGACAGGAACTGGTCATTCACATGGTTAGTCATAAAATCCTACATAAAACTTGTAGATCACTGAATATGATATGTTTGATTCCTTGCAATAGTTTCGCGATATAAAGATGGTGATATTAGAGTCATGCTAGTGGGTAGTTGTGGATTAGTAGAAATACTTGTGTCGAGGTTTTTGATTCCCGTAGCATGCATGTATGGTGAACCATTATGTGATGAAGTCGGAGCATGAGGTATTTATTGATTGTCTTCCTTATGAGTGGCGGTCGGGGACGAGCGATGGTTTTTTCCTACCAATCTATCCCCCTAGGAGCATGCGCGTAGTACTTTGTTTCGAGAGCTAATAGACTTTTGAAATAAGTATGTGAGTTCTTTATGACTAATGTTGAGTCCATGGATTATACGCACTCTCACCCTTCCACCATTGCTAGCCTCTCTAGTACTACGCAACTTTCGTCGGTACCATAAACCCACCATATACCTTCCTCGAAACAGCCAGCATACCTCTATCATGGCATTTCCATAGCCATTCCGAGATATATTGCCATGCAACTTTCATGACCATCATATACATGACTTGAGCATTCATTGTCATATTGCTTTGCATGATCGTAAGATAGCTAGCATGATGTTTTCATGGCTTGTCCATTTTTTGATGTCATTGCTACGCTAGATCATTGCACATCCCGGTACACCGCCGGAGGCATTCATATAGAGTCATATATTTGTTCTACATATCGAGTTGTAATATTGAGTTGTAAGTAAATAAAAGTGTGATGATCATCATTATTAGAGCATTGCCCTAGTGAGGAAAGGATGATGGAGACTATGATTCCCCCACAAGTCGGGATGAGACTCCGGACAAAAAAAAAGAGAAAGGCCAAAAAAAGAGAAGGCCCAAAAAAAGAGAAAAAAACAAAAAAATGAGAGAAAAAGAGAGAAGGGGCAATGTTACTATCCTTTTACCACACTTGTGCTTCAAAGTAGCACCATGTTCTTCATATAGAGAGTCTCTTGAGTTATCACTTCCATATACTAGTGGGAATTTTCATTATAGAACTTGGCTTGTATATTCCAACGATGGGCTTCCTCAAATGCCCTAGGTCTTCATGAGCAAGCAAGTTGGATGCACACCCACTTAGTTTCAGTTTGAGCTTTCATATACTTATAGCTCTAGTGCATCCGTTGCATGGCAATCCCTACTCACTCACATTGATATCTATTAATGGGCATCTACATAGCCCGTTGATACGCCTAGTTGATGTGAGACTTTCTCCTTTTTTGTCTTCTCCACATAACCCCCACCATCATATTCTATTCCACCTATAGTGCTATGTCCATAGCTCACGCTCATGTATTGCGTGAAAGTTGAAAAGGTTTGAGAACGTCAAAAGTATGAAACAATTGCTTGGCTTGTCATCGGGGTTGTGCATGATGTGAGTATTTTGTGTGGTGAAGATGGAGCATAGCCAGACTATATGATTTTGTAGAGATAACTTTCTTTGGCCTTGTTATTTTGAAAGACATGATTGCTTTATTAGTGGGCTTGAAGTATTATTGTTTTTATGTCAAATGATAGACAATTGCTATGAATCACTCGTGTCTTAATATTCATGCCATGATTAGATACATGATCAAGATTATGCTAGGTAGCATTCCACATCAAAAATTATCTTTTTTATCATTTACCTACTCGAGGATGAGCAGGAATTAAGCTTGGGGATGCTGATACGTCTCCATCGTATCTACAATTTTTGATTGTTCCATGCCAATATTATTCAACTTTCATATACTTTTGGCAACTTTTTATACTATTTTTGGGACTAACATATTGATCCAGTGCCCAGTGCCAGTTCCTATTTGTTCCATGTTTTTTGTTTCGCAGAATATCCATATCAAACGGAGTCCAAACGGAATAAAAACTGACGGAGATTTTTTTGGAATATATATGATTTTTGGGAAGAAGAATCCACGCGAAACGATGCTCGAGGGGCCCACGAGGTAGGGGGGCGCCCCCCAGGGTGTCAGGCGCGCCCCTGACCCTCGTGGCCACCCCGTAAGGCGGTTGGTGCCCTTCTTTCGCCACAAGAAAGCTAATTTCCGGATAGAGATCGTGTCAAAATTTCAGCCCAATCGGAGTTACGGATCTCCGGGAATATAAGAAACGGTGAAAGGGAAGAATCTGAGAACGTAGAAATAGAGAGAGACAGAGAGACATATCCAATCTCGGTGGGGCTCTCGCCCCTCCCTTGCCATGAAGGCCATGGACCAGAGGGGAAACCCTTCTCCCATCTAGGGAGGAGGTCAAGGAAGAAGAAGGAGGGGGGCTATCTCCCCCTCGCTTCCGGTGGCACCGGAGTGCCACCGGGGGCCATCATCATCACCGCGATCTACACCAACACCTCCGCCATCTTCACCAACATATCCATCACCTTCCCCCTCTATCTACAACGTTCCACTCTCCCGCAACCCGCTGTACCCTCTACTTGAACATGGTGCTTTATGCTTCATATTATTATCCAATGATGTGTTGCCATCCTATGATGTCTGAGTAGATTTTCGTTGTCCTATCGGTGGTTGATGAATTGCTATGATTGATTTAATTTGCTTGTGGTTATGTTGCTGTCCTTTGGTGCCCATCATAATATTGCGCGCGTGGATCACACCCTAGGGTTAGTTGTATGTTGATAGGACTATGTATTGGAGGGCAAGAGTGACAGAAGCTTCAACCTAGCATAGAAATTGATGCATACGGGATTGAAGGGGGACCAATATATCTTAATGCTATGGTTGGGTTTTACATTAATGAACATTAGTAGTCGCGGATGCTTGCTAATAGTTCCAATCATAAGTGCGTAGAATTACAAGTCAGGGATGACATGCTAGCAGTGGCCTCTCCCACATAATACTTGCTATCGGTCTAGTAAATTAGTCAATTGCTTAGGGGCAATTTCACAACTCCTACCACCACTTTTCCACACTCGCTATATTAACTTTATTGTTTCTTAACCTAAACAGCCCCTACCTTTTATTTACTTGCTCTTTATTATCTTGCAAACCTATCCAACAACACCTATAAAGTACTTATAGTTTCATACTTATTCTAGGTAAAGCGAACGTCAAGCGTGCGTAGAGTTGTATTGGTGGTCGATAGAACTTGAGGGAATATTTCTTCTACCTTTAGCTCCTCGTTGGGTTCGACACTCTTACTTATCGAAAACTGTTGCGATCCCCTATACTTGTGGGTTATCAGGCCCGAGGTCCGGTAAGAGCCCCCGAGTCGCGATGCTCGGGAGGTCCCCTTTAGCGCTCAAGCAGCCCTCACTGGGAGAGAAAGGAAGGAAATGTCGCCGTGACAGAGCCACACTGGGCGAGGGTTTTGTGCTGCATTGGTCCAACTCCTGTAAGGGCGTGACTTATCTCCTGAGTCTGGTGTAGTTCCTCGATGAAGCGCCTGGCCCGAGTGGTGGCAGCTGAGGCGCTGCTGGGTTAGGTCCTTGCGCGCTTCTTCCCACTCCCCCGCACTTTCCTTAATGCTCTACGTCCTCAGGTCCCGGCCCTCGAGCGAGCTTAGCCGCCGCTGGTATGACAGGCCGCTATGCCGTGGGTCAAGGCCAGGGGGTGAGGGATGGAGAGCCAGTAGGAGCCCATGAGTCACGATGCTAAGGCGCCCCCCTTTTAACGTGCAAGTGGTCCGTGCCGGAGAGAGGGAGAGGCAGCTCGCGACGTCCCCAGCGTTGCTCCTGGAGTAGGTCCTGCACACCAATCATGAAGAGAAACAAGACCTGTTGTTACGGTTGCCAACCAACCGTTGGTCGCTCCAGGGAAGTGATTGGGGCACTGAGGGCCTGGTGAGGTGGCGCCTTGCGGGGCTACCGCGGCAAGAGCTCGACCACTTAGATTTATCGGTGTTGCAGGGACGGACCCGTGCGCAAATGCCGTGCCAGAGCGAGCGGCTCCATAGGTAGGCATCAATCGAGCAGGTGATTAGGTCAGGTACGTTAAGCACGCGGGAGGAAATTCATTTTAAGTAGATGCGGGAAAAGCAAACGCCGCTGGGCCAGGCCCGAGCAGCTCGGGGTTGATGCAGCCCGAAGGGCGCCCCCAACAAGGTAAGTAAAGAGCATAAGCAAAATGGATACATGCCGCAGAGACGGACCCACGCGACCTGGGAATGATGCGGCGCTGTGGGTGCTCCCAGCTAAAAACGGAACTTAGAAAGATGTCACCTGGTGCCGTTGAAGATGAAGTGATGTTGAAGAAGTGGGCGATGCATGATGATGACGTCGACCTCACGAGCCCCCAGGCCCAGGAGCCTCGAGAGGCTCCGGAGGCGCAGGTGGGTATCCGAGGGCCATCTCCATCTCCGCCAGGACCGCACAATGCCTGACCTCCTGGGCCTCCAGAATGCTCCTCAGCAGGCGCTGATGAGCGGCGACCACGTTTGGCAGGCCGAAAGGCATGCGAACGTAGCTGTGAGGTGGACCCTCACAACGCCCCATGCCCGAAGGCTAGAGGCACTCCTAAGACGTGGCTCGGTTGAGCCCTGGCACGTTAACGTAGACGCGCAGCCCACCATCCTCGCCTGGATGTGGGGCTACGGTGGGCAAGCGGCGGCTTCCGCGCATGACTCTCGACTCTTGTAGCTCCTGGGTGTTTCTTGCGATGAACTCCTGAGTGTTTGGTCTTCCTTGCCTTGTACCTTCCTGAGGTAAACGTGCCTGGAAGCACCCCTCCAAGTGGTGCCCGAGTGCCTCCCTCGCGACCTTGGCAAAGTCGGTGGCTCTCCAAGAAAGAGCCCCCGAGCCCTGCCTGAAGAAGGTGCCGGGCGCGCCTTCCTATGCGAGAGGGGGTGGCGCTCCCTGATTGGGCGCAGATCCTGACGCAACACCTCCCGAGGCGCCTGCCTCCTTACGGCTTGGGCCAGGCGAAACCTTCTTCTTCTTAAGGGCCGCCTCGGGAAGTCTTCCGTTCCTGTGGTCCGGGTCTTCGATTGCTGCAGCTTGGAACACGCGCTCAAGTGAACACACTGCGTCCCTTTCTTCACAGGATACGGTGATCACTCCACCGCTTCCTGGCATATTGAGGACATTGTATCCATGATGAGTCACTGCCATGAACTTGGCCAGGGCTGGGTGCCCGAGGATGGCGTTGTATGGCAGACGGATGTGGGCAACGTCGAAGTCGATGAGCTCGATGCGGTAGTTGTTGCGCTGCCCAAAGGTGACCGGAAGGTGAACCTGCCCTATTGGAACAGTGGAACCATCAGTGACTCCTGAGAAGGGCTTGGTTGACTGAAGCTGATCGTATGGCACTTGGAGATTGTCGAATGTCTCGACGGACAGGACGTTGAGTCCTGCTCCACCGTCAATGAGGGTCCTGGTGACCTGCACGTTGCTGCTGACCGGGGAGAAAAGCATCAGGAGGGCTCCGGCCGTTGCCGCGCACTTGAGATGATCCGCTGAGCTGAACGTGATAGCGCATGCAAACCACCTGAGTGGGCGCATGGCCTCAAGCTTGGGAAGGACTGCATTCACCTCGCGAGATAACTGCTTGAAGATGTGCTGTGAGGCTGGGGCCTGCGCGCCACCCAAGATGCAAGCGATTGCGCGTGGCTCCTGGAAGCCCCCAGCTCCCTCGTCTTGATGTTGGCCTTCGTTCCTCCTTGGCGGTGGCGGCAGAGGAGGCAGGCCTGCGTTGTCGTGCGGGCGATCCTCACGAGGATGATCTCCCCAGCCTCCCTTGCGAGGCTGATCCTGCCAGCGATCCTCGCGAGGTCGGTCACGGCACCCTTGGCGATGGCCACGGTCTTCCCATCGTCCGCCACCTCTTCCTCCTCCTCGGCCATAGCCCCTGTTGTTGCGCTCGGGGTGTCGGCCGACACGCCCATCTCTCACGGCCCTGAACTCTTGACATTCATTGGTGTTGTGGGTGTGGAGGTCGTGGTACATGCATTACCGGCTGCCCTTGGATGACTCAGGCTGATCCCTGCCTCGCTTGGTGTCTGGCTCCGCTGCAAGCACGGCAGCCCCCTTGCGCTTCACGTCCTTGGCCTTGGGCTTCTTCTCTTCTGGGTCGGCAGCCGGGAGTTCGAGGAGGGAAAGGCGCCCTTCCTCAGCCCTGGCGCACTTGGTCGCCAAGTTGAACATCTCCAGGGATGTGCACAAGTCTTCATGGATTGCTAGCTCCTCCTTCATCTTGATGTCGCGTACGCCATCGGAGAAGGCCGAGATGATGGCTTCTTCAGTCACCTTGGGGATCTTGAGGCAGGCATTGTTGAAGCGCTGGATGTATTTCTGCAGGGTTTCCCCTTGCTGTTGCTTGATGCGGCGCAGATCGCTCACGTCCAGGGGCCGGTCGTGAGTGCCCTGGAAGTTGGCGATGAAGCGAGTGCGCATCTCGTCCCAGGAGGAGATTGTGCCAGGAGCCAGGTTCAGGAGCCAGGTGCGGGCCCCGTCCTTGAGCTCCATGGGGAACCAGTTCGCCATGACCCTTTCGTCTCCGTTGGCGGCTTTGATGCATAGCTCGTAGAGCTGTAGGAACTCCGCGGGGGCAGGTCAGGCTTGAACTTGCCTGGCCATGCGACACCGTGTAGCTCGGGGGTGAGGGTGCGACAGCCTGCTGTGGCCACCGGTGCCTTTTGCTGGTACTTGGCTTGCTCTTGGGGATTACCGCGCGCCGCCGCTTGGAGCAGCGCGGGGTCTTGGCGTGGAGGTGCAGGGACGTGATCTTGGCGCGCCGACGCTGGGAGCGCACGAGCACCTTGTTGGGGACGAGGGATCTCTTGGCAGATCCTTTCTTGCTACGCAGGTGCCGAACGCGGAGGGTCTCGCCCTGTTGTTGCACGCCTTGGAGCCAGGGCGCCTTCTTGGGGAGGAGGTGGTGGAGGCACCTCCTGATCCTCGCATCCTGCGCGGAATGGAGGGCGATGCAGCGAGAAGGACGGCAAGGGGGAGCCTCCTGCGGCACTGACGAGCTCGGTGATGCGGGCGAGCCAGTCCTCGTAGAGGTCGTCGACGGGGCGGTAGTGCAGGAGCTCTCTTGCCAGGAGCAGCACGGCGTGCGTGTCCGTGGGGGCGCGACAGGTGTGGGACGACGAGCGGCTGGAGTCAGCGACGGTGTGGCGGTGCGGCCCTCCCGCCGTATCGAAGGATGCTGGGACGAGGCCTGCTGCTCGTTCCCCGCCGGTCAGGTGGCGGCGTTGGCGGCAGGCGACGGGGAACGACGAGGGTATCTGCCAACGGGCGCCGTCTGGGCGACGCGGGTGGCGAGAGCAGCCCGGCACTCGGCGCGAGCCCGACGAGCGTCAGCCATGGACACGACGGAAGATCACACGCGAACAGCGGAAGAAAGATTCCGGCGCACCCCTACCTGGCGCGCCAAATGTCGGATTTCGGGTTCTAGCAGACCCTTGAGGTTCGAACACTGGGGTGCGCGCGGAGATCTCTCCCCTACCGATCTACGTCCAATCTCCTCGCGTGATCTAAGCTGGAAACAACGAACAACACAAGGAACACGAGGTTTATACTGGTTCGGGCCACCGTTGTGGTGTAATACCCTGCTCTAGTGTGTGGCGTGGTGGATTGCCTCATGGGCTGATGTTGAACAGTACAAGGGAAGAACAGCCTCGTGATAGGTGTTCTTGAGCTAGTGCGATGAACTGCTTGGGTGAGTTCAGTCGCCTCTCTCTCTCTGCTGGGGTTCTACCAGATCTCTAGATGTTTCTCGATCTGTGCCTTCTGTCCGATCTCTAGATCGATCTCTCATGTCCGATCTCTAGATCGATCTCCCTCTACTCTGTGGTGGCTAGCTCTATTTATAGAGGCCCCGGGCCTCTCCCCAAATAATGAGCGGGAAGGGCGCCAACAATTGGCCATTTTGAAGGGGAACATCTAGTACAAGTTATCCTGACCAAAGGTGGTCTTCGGCTGCCAAAAGCACTGGTGATGACACCGTCTTGGGCTCCACGGTGACCTCCGTCCTGCCGCTCTGTTGGTCTTGGTCTCGGTGCACCGGAATGGTAACCTTTGCCCGATGCCTTGGCCTGTGCTTGCTCCCTTTGCACCAAAGGGGAAACAAGGACACTGCGCAGGCCGGCACCCGCCTGGTCTCGATCGTCATGGCTTGCGTCATGGGCTCCTCGCGAGGTACCCCTGCCTTGATCTCTCCGCCTCCTCGTGAGCCTGCCTGATGAGTCTACCTCTGAGGAAGCTTCCGGTCGTTCGCCCCACGAGGTTTGGCCCCTCGTGAGGGTCTTGAGCTTGAGCTGATGAAGATGGGCCGCGCTGGGCCCCCACTTGAGCCACGCTGCAGGAAGGCAAGTCTGGGGACCCCCGTTCCCAGAACGCCGACAGGACGGGCCCAGAGTGCTTCTTTTGAATGGCTTTTTCCGCTGACTGGGTTTAGAGCCTCTGAATCCGGCATTGACTATCGTATCCTCGGTCTTATCGTTGTTAATCGGCGCTTGTATTTGTTGCGACATGACCTGCCATTGCCATCCTTGGTATCCGAAGTACCATGGTTCTTTGATATGTTATTGCTGCGAGCCAGCCAGCAATCTTCTCCTGCGCAAAAGCGGGTCATGAGTGTCGTGAGGGCTGCCATAGATTTTGGCTTTTCCTGGCCAAGGTGCCGGGCGAGCCACTCGTCGCGAATGTTGTGCATAAAAGCTACTAGGGCCTCTGCATCCAGACAGTCGACGATTTGATTTTTCTTTGTTAGGAACCATGTCTAGAATTGCCTGGCCGATTCCTCTGGTTGCTGAATTATGTGGCTCAAGTCATCGGCATCTGGTGGTCGCACATAGGTGCCCTGGAAGTTGTCAAGGAATGCGGCTTCCAGATCCTCCCAACAGCCAATGGATTCTGCTGGCAGGCTGTTGAGCCAATGCCGAGCTGGTCCTTTGAGTTTAAGTGGGAGGTATTTGATGGCGTGTAGATCGTCACCGCGGGCCATGTAGATGTGCAGGAGGAAGTCCTCGATCCATACCGCAGGATCTGTTTTTGTCGTCGTATGATTCTATATTTACGGGTTTGAAACCCTCTGGGATTTGATGATCCATTACTTCATCTTTGAAGCATAGGGGGTGTGCGGCGCCTCTGTACTGGGCTATATCGCGACGCAGCTCAAATTAGTCTTGTCCGCTGTGTTCGGCTCGGCCGGACTAACCTTTACTATATTCGGTGTGACGGTTATCGTCTCGCAAAGTGGCGTGCGCTCGCGATTCGTAGATCGATCTTGCGCGTTTTGCTTTGTCCTCCAATACGTCTCGCAGGTTTGGCGTATTTCCCCATGTCTTGACATTTTTATTTGAGTGGCGCCGGGGTGCAGGCTGAACTTTTGGCTCGAATGCCTCTTTGTCACGGCCATGAGGTGGCCGATCAGCCGCGTCATGCGCTGGAGATGTAGGTTTTATTGCTTCCTCCTCCAGTCGGGGTAGCAACCTACGCTTTGGGTAACTCTTGGAGGGGCGTTCGAGTTTATATTCCTCGGCCGCCAGGACTTCAGTCCATCTGTCAGCTAGCAAATCTTGGTCAGCTTGAAGTTGATGTTGCTTTTTCTTAAGGCTATTTGCCATGGCTATAAGCCGACGCTTGAAGCGCTCTTGTTCGACGGGATCCTCAGGAATGACGAATTCGTCATCGTCGAGGCTTGCCTCGTCTTCGGAGGGAGGCATGTAATTATCATCTTCCGCCTCTCCATCTACCGCTCTCTCGGGAGGGTTGGCTTCTCCATCCTCCTGGCCTAAATCTTGCTGGAGGGGATTGTTGTAGTCTTCGGCACTGTCCGGAGTGTTATTATCTCATGTGCCGGTGTCACCGCTTTTGCTTTGTCGAGACTTAGAGCGGCGCCGCTGACGTTGGCGCTTGGGTTGCTTCTTGGAGGGGTCATCCTCCGCTGTCCCGTCGCCATTGCCTTCTTTGGGTGTGTCCACCATATATATGCCATATGACGAGGTGGCTGTCCAGTGCCCTGTGGGCAGTGGTTCCTCTTCGTCTCCCGCATCGTCGTCCATACCGCCGATGTCTTCGGAGTCGATGTCGAGCATGTCGGTTAAGTCGTCGACAGTGGCTACTAAGTGGGTGGTGGGTGGACGGCAAATTTCTTCGTCATCCGGATCCCAGTCCTGCTGGACATAGTTCGGCCAGGACTCTCCTGACAAGGAGAGAGACCTTAGTGAGTTCAGTATGTCACCGAAAGGCGAGTGCTGAAAAATATCCGCGGAGGTAAACTCCATGATCGGCGCCCAGTCGGATTCGATAGGCACGGGTGCATGCGGTTCGGAGTCCGTGGCCGGGGAAGAATCGGGTAGTTCGGCGTCACGACTCCCGTGAAGGGTAAGGTCGATACTCGGCTCGATCGCCGATGAGAGTGCGGCCTTCGTGGCGGGGTCTATCCACCTGTCCATGGATGGCGCAACTGGCTCCGAATTGAGGGTCGGAGCAGTTGCCGGCGCGATCTCCTGAACATGGTCCGATGGCAGAACTAAATCATGCTCATCGCGACCGTGTGGCGCACTAGGCAGGGGCTCGAATCCGTCGAAGATCAAGTCTCCGTGGATATCGGCCGTGTAGTTTAAGCTTCCAAACCTGACCTGGTGGCCAGGGGCGTAACTCTCGATCTGCTCCAGATGGCCAAGCAAGTTGGCCCACAGTGCGAAGCCGCCGAATATAAAGATCTGTCCGGGGAGAAAAGTCTCACCCTGGACCGCATCGCTATCGATGATCAAAGGAGCCATCAAGCCTAACGGCGACGACACAGAGGAACTCTCAATGAAAGGACCAATGTCGGTGTCAAAACCGGCGGATCTCGGGTAGGGGGTCCCGAACTGTGCGTCTAAGGCGGATGGTAACAGGAGGCAGGGGACACGATGTTTTACCCAGGTTCGGGCCCTCTTGATGGAGGTAAAACCCTACGTCCTGCTTGATTTATTCTTGATAATATGAGTAGTACAGGAGTTGATCTACCACGAGATCGGAGAGGCTAAACCCTAGAAGCTAGCCTATGGTATGATTGTATGTTGTCCTACGGACCTAAACCCTCCGGTTTATGTAGACACCGGAGGGTGCTAGGGTTACACAAGGTCGGTTACAAAGGAGGAGATATACATATCCGTGTTGCCTAGCTTGCCTTCCACACCAAGTAGAGTCCCATCCGGACACGGGACGAAGTCTTCAATCTTGTATCTTCATGGTCCAACAGTCCGGCCAAAGGATATAGTCCGGCTGTCCGGAGACCCCCTAATCCAGGACTCCCTCAGGACCCATGTGGTCCATGGCCGCACACAAGCAAGTACCTTCTTATTACGCCAAAAAGAATGAATACTCCTGCTCATAGCTCGGACCCACCAGCTATATCTTCGCACGCAAGGAAGTGCCTCCTTATTACGCACAAAAATGAAAACTCCCCCTGCTAGCTAGGACACACCATAGTGGGAGGCTGACTTGTGGGCCTACTAAGTTGACGCGGACAGAGGCTTTGTCAACTTAGTCAACAAACGATTCTATCACAAGTGACCGTTGGATTGTTAACATCCAACGGTCGTCCTGGTTATTCAACCTCTGATTTTCTTGCTCCAGTCGTCCAAACCACCGCATGCTCTTGCCTCCCTGGCCAGCTGTGCTGCCGCGGAGGCCTCACCGCCCCCTACTACTCCCATTGCTGGCCAGGCCCTGCGGCGACGGCAGCCTCACACCGCAGCCTAACCAGTGAACCCTCATACTCCTCTCTACGTGGGCATCTGCTGCTGCGTCTTCCTCGGCTCCGCGTCGTTCCCTTCCTAGGCCTCGCCGTCGTCCACCACCTTGGTGCTCTCGGCGCAGCGTGGTCAATGTGGTCAACAAACGACTTCCATCAGAAGAGTACTGTACGTTGAGAGGCTGACAGCTGGGTCCACGGCCGCAGTAAGGAAGTGCCTCCTTATTACACGCAAAATAATTATTCCTCCACATGACAGCAGGGACCCACCGGACGGGCCACCGTTTTTTGCGAAAAAAAAAGTTTGCCCCCTGACTGCTCGGACCCACCAGCTATATCTTCGCACGCAAGGAATTGCGTCCATATTACGGGCAGAAAAAATATTCGCCCCCTGGCTGCTGGGACCCACTAGCTACATCTTTGCATGGAAGGAAGTGCCTGACAGTCGGGACCCACCTGGTCGAAGCGTACGTAGCGTTGTCATTCCGGTCGCGAACGTGTATGTACATATGATCAGTCTGTCTGCAGGCTGCAGAGATGAACCGTGGCCATGTAAGGAAGGGCACGTGTCGTAGTAGAGGCGCGCACGTAGCATGTACACGTACATACAGCGGCCAGGGTGCAAGAAATAAAATACGGCCATGTACGTACATACGGGCGGGGTCTCGAACGCCTACTCGTGCATACGTACGGCCAGGGCTCGCGTACATGGCTGGGTCGGAATGGAGAAGCTGCGCCATCGTCGTGTTCATGGGGAGGCAATCGACTTGGTCGAAACGGAATGCGTCATCATGTTCATCGGGAGCCAACTGGCTTGGACGGAACAAGCGATGGAAACGAGGCCTGGCGTACCGTAGAACGGAGGAAACGTCCTTGTGTTCGAATGGCCACGGTGGAAACGGGATCCTGTTCATCGGGAGGGGTCTGGCATACCGCAAAACGGAGGAAATGGACTTCTGTTGGACCTCCTACAGTCGAAACAGGGTCATGTTGATCGGGAGGGGTGTGGCGTACCGCAAAACAGAGGAAACAGACTTGTGTTGGAGAGCTACGGTCGAAATGGGGGTCATGTTCATCGGGAGGGGTGTGGCATACCGCAAAACGGGACTCCACGGGATACTGTTCATCTCCACCGTCGACCTCCTCCAACCTCCACGGGCTACTGTTCATCCACCGTCGACCTCCTCCAGCCTCCACCTGCGACTGTTCATCCACGGGCTCCTGTTCATCCATACTCCACTGGCTACTGTTCAACCAGCCCTCTCCACGGGGTCTTGTTCAACCACCCCTCCACGGGCTACTGTTCATCCAGCCCTCCACCGACTACTGTTCAACCTTCCCACCACCGGCTACTGTTCAACTAGCCCTCCACGGGGTCCTGTTCATCCACCGGCTCAATCGATCGGGGTACTGTTCATCCAGCGGCAACGGCCTCTACTACCACGTGGTCCTGTTCATCCAACCCCCCACCGGGAACTATTCATCCAAACCCCGCCAACAACGCTCACTGTTCATCCAGAGGCAGCATCTATCGGCTTCAGTTAGCAGCAGTAGCGAAGGAATCGCTCGATCGGGTTCAGTTAATAGCCATCGATCGATCGCTCGGGTTCAGTAACGCGTAGCCTATAGTGCGATCGCTCGGGTTCAGTTAGAGCCCAATGCCTCGGTCGGGTTCAGTTAGAACCCAACACCTCGCACACGCGTGTACGTACGAGAGAAACGAGCATTGCTCGGGCCCCGACCAGCCACCGTAACCAGGAACTCCCCGATATTTTCCTCGCCGTCGCTTCTACCACGGTTTTTTCTGTCATGTACGACCCAAAGAATGTCATGCACCTGTGTCTCTGGCCCGCCCAGGACAAAAAGCCCATTTTCTGTCATGATTTTTGTCATAGAAGTAGGACCCCACCACATCTATGATGATATCGGGTTTTGTCACAATTATCGTCATAGAAGTGTCATAAGTATGACAGGAAAAAAATTCGTTGGGCCCAAAATGTCACGTATGGGTCCTTTTTGTAGTGTCTACATCTACTTTCGGGATTAGTATTAGACCTAAATAATTGTTATTTGGCGCGAGCGTTAAGCATGAACATTATATCTGGATCTTGTTTGATGCGAGACGGTTATTCATTTAAATCAGAGAATAATGGTTGTTCTATGTATATGAGTAATATCTTTCATGGTCATGCACCCTTGATGAGTGGTCTATTTTTATTGAATCTCGATAATAGTGATACACATATTCATAGTATTGAAGCCAAAATATATAAGTTTAATAATGATAGTGCAACTTATTTTTGGCATTGTCGTTTAGGTCATATTGGTGTAAAGCGCATGAAGAAACTCCATGCCGATGGGCTTTTGGAATCACTTGATGTTTGCAAACCATGCCTCATGGGCAAGATGACTAAGACTCCGTTCTCCGAAACAATGGAACGAGAAACAGACTTATTGGAAATAATACATACTGATGTATGCGGTTCGATGAGTGTTGATGCTCGTGGCGGGTATCGTTATTTTCTGACCTTCATAGATGATTTGAGCAGATATGGGTATATCTACTTGATGAAACATAAGTCTGAAACATTTGAAAAGTCCAAAGAATTTCAGACTGAAGTGGAAAATCATCGTAATAAGAAAATTAAGTTTATACGATCTGATCTGATCTGATCATGGAAGTGAATATTTGAGTTATGAGTTTGGCCTTCATTTGAAATAATGCGGAATAGTTTTGCAACTCATGACACCTAGAACACCACAGCATAACGGTGTGTCCGAACGTCGTAACCGCACTTTATTAAATAGGGCACCATCGAAATCCATTGAGACGACACCATATGAATTGTGGTTTCGCACTGTTGGACTCTACGGTAGGGTGCGTCGACTGCAAATTAAAATTTTCCTACGCGCAGAACAACCAAGAACATGCTATGGGAGATGGATCACAGTTCGTTACCACTAGACGTGCAGTGGCGTGCAGCGGAAGAAGAGTTGGGGCAGCGCGTCCGCATGGATCGTCTCCTCCTCGTTCGATCTCCCTCGTATAGCTGGTAGTCAGTTCCCACGTACAGGTTCGCCCGAGCGGCGCAAGTGCACCGCCTCTAACGGTATCCGCGCGTGCAGGAGGAACGTCGTGCGGCGAACTGCTAGGTCCGATCACACAACTGGCGGCGAGTGCAGGTGTCTATTCGCAACACATGCAAACCCTAGTGACAACACCGAAGCGATCAACCCCATGAGTGTGCAGCACCTCCACTTTATATAGGCGTCCGTCGCAGGCTCAACACTTGGGCCTCGCACGGACCCTAAAGCCCATAGGTCTACTCGGCCACAATCCGAATACAGCTCCGATCACATCCGACTAGTGTCCTCGGATCCAACCTCGTAGGTTCCTTCCCTTAAGCGCGCGACCCCTTAGGTTCAAGCCGGCTTGGTCGTAGTTTGGATCACCTCCGAACTGCACAGTTGGTAGCGGCCTCTAGCAAGGCATGCCAAACACCAAACAGACTATGAAGCTGGTTAGGCGAACCTATACATTATACGTCCATTCCTTTTGCCACACGATATATGTTATCGGGCTCAAGGCGGGTCTGTCATCCTTGTGCTAGCCCGACCACTTTCTCGTTCCGGTGATGTCGACCACAAACCGGATTATCTTATAATCCTTGTTGCATGGCCATGCTTATCCTGGTTGGATCACATGAGGGGCCCAGAGTATATCTCTCCTAATCGGAGGGGCAAATCCCATCTTGCTCGACCACGTCTCGCACATGGTTCTAGACAAACCCGAAAGCTACCTTTATAACTACCCAGTTATGGAGTAGCGTTTGGTCGGATCAAAGCAAGTATGTCACCATCCCGAGTACATGCGTCAGCTTAGGTCTTAGGACATAGAACATATGTTGTACTAGAGACTCACAATTGACATATCGCTGCGTCTCATAGTAGGGTCTGTCCGACTCGGACCTTATCTCGACTCGGATCCGACTACGTCGAATCCGACAGATCCTTCCAAGTCCATTTTATCTGGTTAGCATCCAATGCTCCATGGCTAGTGAGACCAAGCCATCGAGCGTGTCATATGCTAGTCTAGTTGGATGCACATCCACATAGCCCTTTGGACTAGGGACCTTTTAGGACAGTCGTCATACAATGCATAGTCCCACAAACAAGTCACGTACTTGCTTATACACATCATTGATAATGTCCAAGGACTATCTTTATTCATAAACACATAGGAAATATCATCATACATGATTGCCTCTAGGGCATATCTCCAACACGCAAGAAACCCAACTTGTGGTTTCCTAAAGTTTGGGGCTGCGATGCTTATGTGAAAAAGCTTCAACCTGATAAGCTCGAACCCAAATCGGAGAAATGTGTCTTCATAGGATACCCAAAGGAGACTGTTGGGTACACCTTCTATAACAGATCCGAAGGCAAGATATTCATTGCTAAGAATCGATCCTTTCTAGAGAAGGAGTTTCTCTCAAAAGAAGTGAGTGGGAGGAAAATAGAACTTGATGAGGTAACTATACCTTCTCCCTTATTGGAAAGTAGTTCATCACAAAAATCAGTTCCAGTGATTCCTTACTGAGGAAGCTAATCATGATGATCACGAAACTTCTGATGAAGTTACTACCGAACCTCGTAGGTCAACCAGAATAAGATCCACACCAGAGTGGTGCGGTAATCCTGTTCTGGAGGTCATGTTACTTGACCATGATGAACCTACGAACTATGAGGAAGCGATGATGATCTCAAATCCCGCAAAATGGCTTGAGGCCATGAAATCTGAGATGGGATCCTTGTATGAGACAAAGTGTGGGCTTTGGTTGACTTGCTCGATGATTGGCAAGCCATAGAGAATAAATGGCTCTTAAAGAAGAAGACTGACGCTGACGATAATGTTATTGTCTACAAAGCTCGACTTGTTGTGAAAGGTTTTCGACAAGTTCAAGGAGTTGACTATGATGAGACCTTCTCACCCGTAGCGATGCTTAAGTCCGTCCGAATGGATGTGAAAACTGCATTCCTTAATGGATATCTTAAAGAAGAGTTGTATATGATGCAACCGGAAGGTTTTGTCAATCCAAAAGGTGCTAACAAAGTGTGCAAGCTCCAGCGATCCATTTATGGACTGGTGCAAGCATCTCGGAGTTGGAATATGCGCTTTGATAGTGTGATCAAAGCATATGGTTTTATACAGACTTTTGGAGAAACCTGTACTGACAAGAAAGTGAGTGGGAGCGCTGTAGCATTTCTGATATTATATGTAGATGACATATTGTTCACCGGAAATGATACTGAATTTCTGAATAGCATAAAAGGATACTTGAATAAGAATTTTTCAATGAAAGACCTCGGTGAAGCTGCTTATATATTGGGCATCAAGATCTATAGAGATAGATCAAGACGCTTAATTGGACTTTCACAAAGAACATACCTTGATAAAGTTTTGAAGAAGTTCAAAATGGAACAAGCAAAGAAAGGGTTCTTGCCTATGTTACAAGGTGTGAAGTTGAGTCAGACTCAATGCCCGACCACTTCAGAAGATAGAGAGAAAATGAAAGTCATTCCCTATGCCTCAGCCATAGGTTCTATCATGTATGACTTGCTGTGTACCAGACCTGATGTGTGCCTTGATATTAGTTTAGCAAGGAGGTACCAAAGTAATCCAGGAGTGGATCACTGGACAGCGGTCAAGAACATCCTGAAATACCTAAAAAGGACTAAGGATATGCTTCCTGTTTATGGAGGTGACAAATAGCTTGTCGTAAACGGTTACGTCGATGCAAGCTTTGACACTGATCCGGATGACTCTAAGTCACAAACCGGATACGTATTTTTATTGAATGGTGGAGTTGTCAGTTGGTGTAGTTCTAAGCTGAGCGTCGTGGCGGTATCTACGTGTCAAGCGGAATACATAGCTCCTTTGGAAGCAGCAAATGAAGGAGTCTGGATGAAGGAGTTCATATCCGATCTAGGTGTAATACCTAGTGCATCGGGTCCAATGAAAATCTATTGTGACAATACTGGTGCAATTGCCTTGGCAAAGGAATCCAGATTTCACAAGAGAACCAAGCGCATCAAAAGACGGTTCAATTCCATCCGCGATCAAGTCAAGGAGGGAGACATAGAGATTTGCAGGATACATACCGATCTGAATCTTACAGACTCATTGACTAAACCTCTCTTACGAGAAAAACATGATCAGCACCAAGACTCCATGGGTGTTAGAATCATTACCGTGTAATCTACATTATTGACTCTAGTGCAAGTGGGAGACTGAAGGAAATATGCCCTAGAGGCAATAATAAGGTTGTTATTTATATTTCCTTATATCATGATAAATGTTTATTATTCATGCTAGAATTGTATTAACCGGAAACTTAGTACATGTGTGAATACATAGACAAACAGAGTGTCCCTAGTATGCCTCTAATTGACTAGCTCGCTAATCAAAGATGGTTAAGTTTCCTAGCCATGGACATGTGTTGTCATTTGATGAACAGGATCACATCATTAGAGAATGATGTGATGGACTAGACCCATCCATTAGCTTAGCACTATGATCGTTTAGTTTATTGCTATTCCTTTCTTCGTGACTTATACATGTTCTTATGACCATGAGATTATGCAACTCCCGAATACCGGAGGAACACTTAGTGTGCTATCAAACGTCACAACGTAACTGGATGATTATAAAGATGGTCTACATGTGTCTCCGATGGTGTTTGTTGAGTTGGCATAGATCGAGATTAGGATTTGTCACTCCAATTGTCGGAGAGGTATCTCTGGGCCCTCTCGGTAATGCACATCACTATAAGCCTTACAAGCAATGTGACTAATGAGTTAGTTGCGGGATGATGCATTACGGAATGAGTAAAGAGACTCGCCAATGACAAGATTGAACTAGATATGGTGATACCGACGATCGAATCTCGGGCAAGTAACATACCGATGACAAAGGGAACAACGTATGTTGTTGTGCGGTTTGATCGATAAAGATCTTCGTAGAATATGTAGGAACCAATATGAGCATCCAGGTTCTACTATTGATTATTGACCGGAGATGTGTCTCGATCATGTCTACATAGTTCTCGAACCCGTAGGGTCTGCACGCTTAGCGTTCGATGACGATATGTATTATGAGTTATGTGATCTGATGTATCGAAGGTTGTTCGGAGTCCTGAATGAGATCACGAACATGACAAGGACTCTAGAAATGGTCAAGACATAAAGATTCATATATTTGAAGGCTACATTCGGACACCGGAATGGTTCGGGTCGTCTCGGATAATTTTCGGATACCGGGGGTTACCGGACCCCCCGGAAGTTATTGGGCCTCATGGGCCTAATGGTGGAAGAGAGGAGGCAGCCCAAGGTATGCCCCCCTATCCCAAACCGAATTGGACTAGGGCTAGGGGGGTCGGCCCCCTTTCCTCTCTTCTTCCTCTCCTTCCTTCTTCTCCTGCTAGGACTTGGAAAGGGGGAAACCTACTCCTACTAGGAGTAGGATTCCCCCCTTTGGGCGCGCCCCTTGTGGCCGGCCCTCCTCCTCCCCTCCTTTATATACGGGGAGGGGGCACCCCATAGACACACAAGTTGATCTATAGCCGTGTGCGGTGCCCCCCTCCACAGTTTTACACCTCGGTCATATTGTCGTAGTGCTTAGGTGAAGCCCTGCGTCGGTAACTTCATCATCACCGTCAACACGTCGTCGTGCTGACGGAACTCACCACCCTCGGCATCAGCTAGATCAAGAGTACGAGGGACGTCACTGAGCGGAACGTGTGCAGATCGCGGAGGTGTCATGCGTTTGGTACTTGATTGGTTGGATCGCGAAGACGTTCGACTACATCTAGCGCGTTACTAAACGCTTCCGCTTTTGGTCTACGAGGGTACGTAGACACACTATCCCCTCTAGTTGTTATGCATCTCCTAGATAGATCTTGCGTGATCATAAGAATTTTTTTGAAATACTGCGTTCCCCAACAAAAATCAATATCAGACAGAGTCCAAATGCCACAAAACATTACAGAGCTTTTTTATAGACTAGAAGGAACATGTTGGGCCCTGGTTGCACCTGGGGGGAGTACCGAGGAGAGGACAACCTACTAGTGCATGCCAGGAGGCCCAGGCACGCCCTGGTGGGTTGTGCCCACCTCGGGTGCCCCCCAGACCGCCTCTTTGCTCTATAAATACCCCAAAAATCCCAGAACCCTAGGGGAGTCGACGAAATATCCATCCAGCCGCCGCAGAGTCCAGAACCACCAGATCCAATCTAGACACCATCTCGGATGGGGTTCACCACCTCCATTTGGTGCCTCTCCAATGATGCGTGAGTAGCTCCTTGTAGACCTTCGAGTTCGTAGTTAGTAGCTAGATGGATTGATCTCTCTCTCTTGATTCTCAATACAATGGTTTCTTGGAGATCCATATGATCTAACTCTGTTTGCAGTGTGTTTGTTGGGATCTGATGAACTTTGAGTTTATGATCAGTCATATATTTTTATATCCATGAAAGTTATTTGAGTTTCTTTGATCTCTTATATGCATGATCTCTTATAGCCTCGTATTTCTTCTCCGATATTTTGGTTTTGTTTGGCCAACTTGATCTATTTATCTTGCAACGGGAAGAGGTGCCCGGTAGTGGGTTCGATCTTATGGTGCTTGATCCCAGTGAAAGAAAGGGAACCGACACGTATGTATCGTTGCTACTAAGGATAAAAAGATGGGATCTATATCTACGCAATAGATAAACGGATCTTGTCTACATCATGTCATCGTTCTTATTGCATTACTCCGTTTTCCATGAACTTAGTACACTAGATGCATGCTGGATAGCGGTCGATGTGTGGACTAATAGTAGTAGATGCAGGCAGGAGTCGGTCTACTAATCTTGGACGTGATGCTTATATAATGATCATTGCCTCGATATCGTCATAATTATTTCAGGTTCTATCAATTGCCCAACAGTAATTTTTTTACCCACCATTTGATATCTTTCTCGAGAGAAGCCACTAGTGAAACCTACGGCCCCCGGGTCTTCTTCCTCATATATTTGCTTGCGATCTACTTTTCCTTTGCATTTTTATTCATATCTATTAAACCAAAAATACAAAAATACTTTGCTGCAATTTATTTTATTTGCGATCTATTATTTCAATCGACTACAATTTTCTGGCATCGTTACCTGAAAGGGATTGACAACCCCTTTAACACGTCGGGTTGTGAGGTGTTGTTATTTGTGTGCAAGTGTTGTTTACGTTGTGTTGCTTGGTTCCACTACTGGTTCGATAACCTTGTTTTCTTCACTCAGGGAAATACCTACCGTCGCTGTGTTGCATCATCCCTTCCTCTTTGGGGAAATACCGATGCAGTCCTAGCAGATCGGAGCTTTTCTGGCGCTATAGTCAGAGAGCAATCAAAAGGAACTTATGGCGCCGTTGTCGGGGAGCACCTTGTTCACAACCAGGTTCCTAATCACAAATCTCATCTCCTCGCAATTTACATTATTTGCCATTTGCCTCTCGTTTTCCTCTCCCCCACTTCACAAAAATTTGCCGTTTTATTCACCTCTCTTTCTCGTTCGCCGTTTTTGAGTGCAATCTTGTTGTGTGGTCATCATGACTCAAGAGAACACCAAGTTATGTGATTTCTCAAATACCAACAACAATGATTTTATTGGCACTCCGCTTGCTCCTCCCGCCACTAGTGCGGAGACCAATTTTCTGGTACTCCTAATGAGGATGTCGCGTCCCATCTTAATACCTTCGTGGAATTATGCGACATGAAAAAGAAAAAAAGATGTGGACAATGGTGTGGTCAAGATGAAATTATTTCCGTTTTCCTTGCGTGATTCTGCAAAAATTTGGTTCTCTTCTTTGCCGCG
The DNA here is from genome assembly GCF_056163025.1 of Triticum urartu. Taxonomy (NCBI): domain Eukaryota; kingdom Viridiplantae; phylum Streptophyta; class Magnoliopsida; order Poales; family Poaceae; genus Triticum; species Triticum urartu. Next base: position 64,703,774 of record NC_141874.1, read on the forward strand.
CAATAGTATCGATTCTTGGAATAAGTGCAAAGATGCTTTTATCACTAAGTATTTTCCGCCCGCAAAAATTATTTCCCTTGAACCCAAATCATGAATTTCAAGCAACCTGAACATGAGCATGTTGCACAATCTTGGGAAAGGATGAAAATGATGCTAAGGAATTGCCCAACTCATGGGTTAAATCTTTGGATGATCATACAAATTTTTTATGCGGGGTTAAATTTTGTTTCTTATAATCTTTTAGATTCCACCGCGGGTGGTACTTTTATGGAAATTACTTTGGGTGAAGCCACCAAATTGCTTGACAATATCATGGCAAATTATTCGTAATGGCATACCGAAAGGGCTCCTACTAGGAAAAAAGTTAATTTGGTTGAAGAAATTTCTTCTTTGAGTGAAAAAGTTGATGCTCTTGTGAAATTGGTTGCTAGTAGAAGTTATCCTATTGATTTTAATGATATGCCTTTGTCTACCTTGATTGAGAAAAATAGTGATGCCATAGATGCGAATTTTATCTCTTGAAATAATTTCAACAACAATGCTTATAGAGGTAATTTTAATCCTAGGCCTTTTCTAGTAATTCCTCTAATAATTATGGTAATTCCTATGGACATCAATCTTATAATAATAATAGGAATACCTCTGATCTTGAGAATAATAGTAAAGAATTTATCAATACACAAAATGTTTTCAACACTTCCATAGAAGAAAAGTTGAGTAAGATTGATGATTTGTCTAGAAGTGTTGATAGAATTGCTTATGATGTGGAAAATCTCAAGATGAAAATTTTTGTGCCTAAGGTTGATGAAACAATTAAAGCTCTTTATGTTTCTATGGATGAAAGTAAGAAAAGAACCGCTATGCTTAGAGATAAAAGAGAATTTTTAGAAAAAGCGCTATCTAGTGATTTCTTACGCAAAAGTGATGAAGATCTTAAAATGATTGGTGTTTCTTCTATTGATTCCATGTTTAGTAAAGTTAAGATTGATGAAACAGGGACTGGAGAAGAGTCAACTTTAGATATAAGGAGTCCTAATATTTCGGAGGGTGAAAATCTTGTTGAGAAAATTGATGAAAGTGGGTTTGGAGAGGTCATAACTTTAACTAGTGATGTGCCCACTCTTTTGGATTACAAAGACTTTAATTATGATAGTTCCTCTTTGATTGATTGTATTTCTTTGTTGCAATCCATGATAAATTCATCCCATGCTTATGAACAAAATAAAGCTTTTACTAAACAAATTGTTGATGCTATGATGAAAGCTCCTGAAGAAAAATTGGAATTAGAAGTTTCAATTCCTAGAAAATTACATGATGAATGGGAACCTACTATCGAAGTCAAGATTAAAAATTATGAGTATTTTGCTTTATGTGACTTGGGTGCTACTGTTTCTACAATTCCGGAATCTTTATGTGATGTGCTTGGTCTTACCGATCTTGAATCATGCTCTTTGAATTTGCACTTGGCAGATTCTACTATTAAAAAGCTATGGGTAGAATTAATGATGTTCTTGAAAATAGGAATTATGTGCCCATAGATTTTATTATTCTTGATATTGATTGGAATCCGTCTTGTCCAATTATTCTTGGTAGACCGTTTTTACACACTGTCGGTGTCGTGATTGATATGAAATAAGGCATAAGGCAATATTAAGTTCCAATTTCCTTTGAGGAAGGGTATGGAACACTTCCTCGAACTAGAATTAAGCCACCTTATGAATCAATCATGAGGGAATCTTATGGAATCATATCGTTTTTCCAATCTGAAGGGGTATGCTAAGGTTTTGCTTCGTCATTTTTACATAGGATTAGCTTTGCATCATAGACAACTTTTGGTTTTGCCGCTAAAGGAATTTTTACCGAACTTGATGGAAACGCTGCCTATGAAATTTTGGAAGGGATTTTGGGAATTCCTCCTCAAAAGAAGGGGTATTCTTTTACCCCTGAGGGGGTTCAAATGTTGGATAAACTTAGTGATTTGCATAAACATATGGTTGCAATATAGAAATATAACAAACCCCTCAAACACCTCAAAGGTAGTATCAATCGCATGAATACCCTGATTACTCTTTGCAACAAGCGATTGGATATTTTTGATCTTAAGATGGTTTCTTTCCCAGAGAATTTAGGGAAGCGAAAAGAGCCTCCCGGGTTTGAGAAAACCCTTACAAAAGTTGCCAAAACATTGGATGACAAAACTTAGATCCATGATTTATGCCTAGCTAAGGGCGTAAAACTATAGCGCTTGTTGGCTTCTTGTTCTTGTGTGCTAGAACAATTATGATACTGTTATGATTGTATTTTTTATGTTTTAATTAGTATTTGTGCCAAGTGAAGCCTTTAGGATCTTCTTGGGTAATAGTTGTTTGATCTTGCTGAAAAACAGAAACTTTTACACTCATGAAATTAATTGTCATTTTTACCACGAGCGATAAAATACCCATTCCACTTGCAGTGGATCAATTTACAAATTTCTTAGGTCGTCCTAACGGATCTCACGAAGGTTTAATGTTGTGTGCTTATTTTGATGGCTCTATGGTTTTCTTTGATTAGTTTGAATATAGTAGATATAACACAAAAACAAAATATGAATTGGTTTGATACAACACTTATAGTAGTGGTTTATTATTCTTATACTAACGGATCTCACGAAGGTTTTGTTGAGTTTTGTGTGATTGAAGTTTTCAAGTTTTGGGTTATCTTACGATGGATGAAGGAAGGTTGGAAGAGCCTAAGCTTGGGGATGGCCCGGAATCCCAAGCTATTATCCAAAAATGAGCAACCAACTAAGCTTGGGGATGCCCCCGAGTGGCATCCCCGCTTTATTCCAACAACTATCAGTATTTTACTCGAGACTATATTTTTATTCGTCACATGATATGTGTTTTGCTTGGAGCGTCTCGTATGATATGAGTCTGTGCTTGTTTTATTTTGTGTTTTAAGTCATCAATCCTTGCTGGACACACCTATTCCAAAATTATGTCATGACTTGTTAGAATTGCACTCTATGCTTCTTTTATGAGCTAGGAGTTGCTCTAGTGCTTCACTTATATCTTTTTGAGCACGGTGTGCTTAGTATTTTTGAAGAAATTCTCTATTGCTTCACTTAGATTTATTTGAGAGTTACTAAAATTTTGAAGAAATTCTATCTTGCTTCAATTAAATTATTTTGAGAGAAAGAAATATTGTGCTCATGATATTCACTTATATTTATTTGTTCTTATGAAGAGAAACACATGAAAATTAGTCCCAAAGTGATAGATATCCAAGAAGGATAAAGAAAATAAAAATGTCATGAAGATCATTGGACAAAATAAACTTGATTCTTAGTAATAGTTTTGAGATATGATGATGTGATATGTGAGTTATGTTGATGAGTAATTATGCTCTAGTAGGAATATTGGTGTTAAGGTTTGTGATTCCCGAAGCATGCACATATAGTCTCTCGTTATGCTATGATGTTGGAGCATGATTTATTTTTGATTGTCTTCCTTTTAGTGGCGGTCGGGGACAAGCGATGGTATTTTCCTACCAATCTATCCCCCTAGGGGCATGTGTAGTAGTACTTTATCCCTCGCATTACATTATTTGCCATTTGCCTCTCGTTTTCCTCTCCCCCACTTCACCCTTGCTGTTCTGTTCGCCCTCTTTTCCATTCTCCCTCTTCCGTTCGTCCTTCTGTTTACTCGTGTTACCATGTGCCTTCTATTAGCTTGCATCTTCGCTTGTTAAATATCTTTTGATATGGATCCACTTAAAGTGTTCTACTTGGATCATCTTCGATCCTTATGCGCTCGTGCTAAAACCCCAACTAGCCTAGTTGATGGGAAATCTTTAGATGAGCATGCTCATTTTGTGCGTCACCGTTTGTCTGAAAAAGGGAAACTTTTATGGGATCAAATAAACAGATTGATGTGTTATGCTTGGAATCTTTGTGAATTTATGATTTTACTTATTGCTCTAAGAACCCTAAAAACACCTCCCCTACCTATGTGAGTTTACTGATAATGAAATCTTATCTTCTTATGCAAAGGGTGTTTATAGTTACTACGATATCGAACAAATTGAATAATTTGTTGCTTTTAAGGGTGCTTATGAAGTTGCTTCTTTGATTGAAAAGTATGATGTTACTCTCTATGAATCTGAAAATTTTGACATACTTAAATATTGCTATGAAAACTATGCTCATAATATCTATGTCAACGAATTTATTGAAAGAATGACCGTTGCTTCTGAAGAAAATAATGATATGCATGAATCTATAGATAATTATGATTCCGATGATTTGATTGAAATATCCCTTGATGAACATGATGATTGCCATTCTTGTGGCCATGATGCCAATATTCATGAAGATGAATTTGCTATAGTTCCTTATGTTAAACATGAGATCGTTGCTATTGCACCCATACTTGATAGTTCCTTAGATGAAAAGCATGATTGCAATGATGTTATTATAAATTCAATTAACATCAATTGTGCCAATAATATGCAAAACCCTAAGCTTGGGGATGCTAGTTTTGCTATAACTACTATTTGTCGCAATAATCATGATTGGGGTGATTCTTCTTTTGATCTTGAAAATTTGTTTAAGACCCATGATGAATATGAGATTGATAATAGTGTTTGCAATATTACTGAAAGTGGGTGTGGAAGAGTGTCAACTTTAGATCCCACATATTTGGAGAATGTTCAATCTTATGAAATTTTTGACAAAAGTGGGTTTGGAGAGGTCATGATTTTAGTTAATGTTAATCCCACTATTTTGGAAGAGCATCAACTTTGCATACATGTGGATCGCGTTAATAATATGTTTTATTATGATCCTACATGTAATTATTATGAGAGAGGAAAATATGGTTGTATAAATTTTCATGTTACTAAATTACCTCTCGTTATGTTGAGATTGCTATTGTTTCTTTCCGCTTCCTTGCATATGCTAGTTTTTGCTTGCCTTGATAATTTATTTGCCTATAAGATGCATATGCATAGGAAGTATGTTAGACTTAGATTTGTTTGTAAAGTGTTTTATGATGCTCTCTTTGTTCTTCAATTCTTGTCTTTCATGTGAGCATCATCGAAATTGCCAATGCCTAGCTAGGGGCGTTAAACGATAGCGCTTGTTGGGAGGCAACCCAATTTTATTTTTGTTTCTTGATTTTTGACTCTGTTTAGTAATAAATAATTCAGCTAGCCTCTGTTTACATGTGGGTTTATGATTTCAATTAGTGTTTGTGCCAAGTAGAACCTTTGGGAAGACTTGGGGGAAGTTTTTGCGATCTTGCTATAAAAAACAGAAACTTTAGCGCTCACGAGATTTGCTGCCATTTTTTACTGGAGAGTGCGATTAGGTTGATTATTTTTTCAGATTATTTAAGAATTCATTTAAAGTGGGTTACAGAAGTATTCGAAACCTACAGATTACGAATTCTCACGCCCACGAATTTATTTAAGAATTTTATGGGTTACAGAAGTATTCGAAACCTACAGATTACGAAAGACTATTTTGTTTTTGACAGATTCTGTTTTTCGTGTGTTGTTTGCTTATTTTGATGAATCTATGGCTAGTATCAGAGGTTATGAACCATAGAGAAGTTGTAATAAAGTAGGTTTGACACCAAAATAAATAAATAACGATTTCATTACAGTACCTTAAGTGGTGGTTTGTTTTCTTATACAAACGGAGCTCATGAGATTTTCTGTTTAAGTTTTGTGTTGTGAAGTTTTCAAGTTTTGGGTAAAGATTTGATGGATTATGGAACAAGGAGTGGAAAGAGCCTAGGCTTGGGGATTCCCAAGGCACCCCAAGGTAAAATTCAGGACAACCAAAAGCCTAAGCTTGGGGAATCCCCGGAAGGCATCCCCTCTTTCGCCTTCTTCTATCGGTAACTTTACTTGATGCTATATTTTTATTCACCACATGATATGTGTTTTGCTTGGAGCGTCTTGTATGATTTGAGTCTTTGCTTTTTAGTTTACCACAATCATCCTTTCTGTACACACCTTTTGGGATATACGTGCATGAATTGAAATTTATTAGAATACTCTATGTGCTTCACTTATATCTTTTGAGCTAGATAATTTTGCTCTAGTGCTTCACTTATATCTTTTCGAGCACGGTGGTGGTTTTATTTTATAGAAGTTATTGACCTCTCATGCTTCACTTATATTATTTTGAGAGTCTTTTAGAACAGCATGGTAATTTTCTTTGGTTATAAAATTAGTCCAAATATGATAGGCATCCAGGATGGGTATAATAAAAACTATCGTAGAAAGTGCATTGAATACTATGAGAAGTTTGATACTTGATAATTGTTTTGAGATATAAAGATGGTGATATTAGAGTGTGATAGTTGAGTAGTTGTGAATTTTACAAATACTTGTGTTGAAGATTGCAAATCTCGTAGCATGCACGTATGGTAACCGTTGTGTAACAAATTTGAAGCATGAGGTGTTCTTTGATTGTCTTCCTTATGAGTGGCGGTCGGGGACAAGCGATGGTTTTTTCCTACCAATCTATCCCCCTAGGACATGCCCGTAATGCTTGGTTTTTGATGAATTGTAGATTTTTGCAATAAGTATGTGAGTTCTTTATGACTAATGTTGAGTCCATGGATTATACGCATTCTCACCCTTCCATCATTGCTAGCCTCTTCGGTACCATGCATTGCCCTTTCTCACCTTGAGAGTTGGTGCAAACTTCGCCGGTGCATCCAAACCCCGTGATATGATACGCTCTATCACACATAAACCTCCTTATATCTTCCTCAAAACAGCCATCATACCTACCTATTATGGCATTTCCATAGCCATTCCGAGATATATTGCCATGCAACTTTCCACCGTTTCATTTATGACATGCTTCATCATTGTCATATTGCTTTGCATGATCGTGTAGTTGACATCGTATTTGTGGCAAGGCCACCATGCATAATTTATGATACATGTCACTCTTGATTCATTGCCTTTCCTGGTACACCGCCGGAGGCATTCATATAGAGTCATACTTTGTTCTAGTATCGACTTGTAATCATTGAGTTGTAAATAAATAGAAGTGTGATGATCATCATTAATAGAGCATTGTACCAAATAAAAAAAAGATAAAGGCCAAATAAAAAAGGCCCAACAAAGAAAAAGAAAAGTGTCGGTGTCAAAACCGGCGGATCTCGGGTAGGGGGTCCCGAACTGTGCGTCTAAGGCGGATGGTAACAGGAGGCAGGGTACACGATGTTTACCCAGGTTCGGGCCCTCTTGATGGAGGTAATACCCTACGTCCTGCTTGATTATTCTTGATGATATGAGTATTACAAGAGTTGATCTACCACGAGATCAAAGAGGCTAAACCCTAGAAGCTAGCCTATGATATGATTGTCTATTGTCGTATGGACTAAAACCCTCCGCTTTATATAGACAGCAGAGGAGGCTAGGGTTACACAAGGTCGGTTACAAAGGAGGAGATATACATATCTGTATTGCCTAGCTTGCCTTCCACGCCAAGTAGAGTCCCATCCGGACACGGGACGAAGTCTTCAAACTTGTATCTTCATAGTCCAACAGTCCGGCCAAAGGATATAGTCCAGCTGTCCGGAGACCCCCTAGTTCAGGACTCCCTCAGTAGCCCCTGAACCAGGCTTCAATGACGATGAGTCCGGCACGCAATGTTGTCTTCGGCATTGCAAGGCGGGTTCCTCCTCCGAATACACCATTGAAGATTTTGAATACAAGGATAGTGTGTGGCCCTGCAAAATAAGTTCCACATACCACCGTAGAGAGAATAATATTTCCACGAATCTAATCTGTTGACACGTTTTGACAGCATGACATCATGCCATGACCCGGTTTTTATTTGAACCGCTTTTCTTAACCAGCTCCGCACATATCGCGAGGCGGTTTTCTTGACACGTCTTGTCAAAGCAGAGATCGTGTTCCCCTTATCACGGGATTCTCATCAATACGGACATGGGTAATCCAACCGTGCCATCAATTACGACGCCTGGGGAATAAGCGGTTTTGCTAGGCAAGTGGGGAGGCACATCGCCTCTTCCGCCCTTATAAAAGGGACAAAGATTTACTTTTTTCACCCACGCCTTCTTCCTCCTCGCTTACCCATTCCCGCACACTCGAGCTCTAGCGCCCAAGCTCACGTTCTTCTTCTCAAACCACTCCAAGCATTTCCGGAGCAGGAGGCAAGTGGATGGTCTCCTCCGTCACGGAGGAGAACATCAAAAAGTTACGGGAAGCTGGATACCTGGCTGCGGATATCGTGCACCGGCTGCCGAATGTGGGGCAGATCGTCCCAACGCCTGTACCCCATGAGAGGGTAGTTTTTCTTACCCATTTCGTCCGTGGACTGGGATTCCCTCTCCACCCGTTTGTCCGTGGGCTCATGTTCTACTACGGGCTGGATTTTCATGATCTGGCCCCCAATTTCATCCTCAACATCTCGGCGTTTATCGTCGTGTGCGAGGCCTTCCTCCACATCAGCGTCAAACCGAAGGTGGTGGGAGGCCAGCAAGCAGAGTGCGGAGGCGCCATGGTGGGCAAGATGCCTAATGTCACCTGGCTCGAGGGCACCTATGTGGATACCATAATGGGGTGGCAATCGGGGTGGTTCTACATCACCGAGCCGCGCGACTCTAACTGGGTGGTGGCCCCCAAATTTTGATCTGGAATCCCCACGCGGCTCACCTCCTGGAAAAATAAGGGCCTATCCTGGGGTTCTTCGGTAGAGCTGACCGGACTCCAGACCTGAATCCAGAACATGATGAGCAGAAAACTCAAGCTTGTCAATGTGGTCCAGGTTATGCTCTTCTGATGGATCCTTCCGTGCCAAAGACGGGCATTCAATTCGTGGGAGTTCGACTCGGCCAAGCACCAGATGCTGCGAGAGCTCTATGACACGACGCACAAGGACGTCTGGAGGGTGCTGTTCAAGAGCGCCGAGATGCCTCCCTCCCTGGCCGAGGACCGCGGACTCAGCGCAAAGAACCGCGCATTTCCGGTAGGCTTTTATATCTCTCAGGGTATTTATTTGACCTGATTTGGTTGTGTGCAGGATCTGAACTTCCATGTCATTAACAGGACTGGATAGAGACGGCAGAGCAGCTTGATAGCCCAGCTCCGCTGCCCAAAGATCCTGCAGACGCTCTTCTAACGAAGATGCTGACTCTGGCACCCTACGAGGTGCCGGAAAAGAAGACCAAGAAGAAGGCCGCGGGGACCCGAAAGGGTCTCCGGCGCAAGGTTGTATCGGAGTCACCGGACGATGACTCCGACGCGCACTCCTCCCATGAAAATGAGGAGGAGGAGAAAAGTTCTCCCCCCTAGCCAGGGAGACAAGAAAAGGAAGGCCAGCCCATCCGGGGAGGCCGAAGGGTCCAAGAAGGGAAGGACCCTCTCTTCGGACTGTGCCACGACGGCCGCCGATAGCGGCGATGAGTGGCTCCCCAGGGACAAGCCCCTGGCGAAGTCGTAAGTGTCCGGACACCATAGTACTTCATGGTATGTTTTATTGTACTACCTTTACTCATGCCGAACATGATTATGCAGTCTGTCCCGAGCTCGTCTCGACATACCCTCGTCGAGCGGCTCTTTGGGCTCGCCGGATGTGAATAGCGGTCCTCCTCCGACAGCTTCCACCCCTCGCCCAGCGGACAATGCCGAGGTGTTGTCTCAAAAGGCATCGAGCCAAGGGGAGGTGATCCTGGGGGCGCCTCACGGTGACCTCCCGGAACCTGGGTACCAAGGGAGCGAGGCTCCTACGGGCTTTGAGTTCGGGCCCCAGCCGGACACTACGCCAGAACCTTTGATGGTTCTGGACTCCAGCAGGTGGGCCCCCATTAAGGGGGGCCAACCATCCGTGTCGGTGTCCTCTGTCCAACTAGAGGCACCGGACAACTTGCTGGAAGCGCTTCACAGTGCTTCCATCGATGAAGAGCACCACACTATTATGAGTGCAGCGGTCGAGAAGGTTCAGTCCGCCAAAAACGGATTGACCGAAGCTTGCGCCAGCCTCCTAACAGGCTTTGAGGTAAGCAATCAAAATATAAGAAAAATATTACTGCATAGATAGTAGCCCCTGATGCTCTGTTCGGCGTTCGCGAAGAAAAGCCGAATAGAGGATCAAATGATAACTTAGGAGTCTAATTAGAGTATGTCTATGTGTATGTGCAGGCTTCACTGCTGGCCGCTGCCGCATGTACTACGTAGGTCTCTGCGCTGAAGCAGGCGCTGAAGCGGTCTGAGGACGAGCTCGGCCTTACCAAGAGGCAGCTCAAAGAGAGCAAAGGTAAGATATACCACTGTCTATATAGTTAAAAAGAAGTTCGGATGTAAAGTAATAGGATCATCATGAATTTGTCAGGGGCCACGACCGAGGTCGAGACCCTGAGGAAGGCGTTGTCCGAGGCCGAAGACAAAGCGGCCAAAGAACGCACTAAACGGGAGAAACAAGAGGCCCAAGTGGGCGAGGTGCAGCAAGAGCTCGAGGCTCTCGCCAAAAAGCACGAGTCCTTGGATCTTGACTCCAAGACGCGAGAGTCCGAGCTCGCGCAGGCGCTTGAAAGCATCCGGAGCGCCAAGGCCGAAGCCCACAAGGCCCTCCAGGAGATTGACGCGGCGAAGAAGATAGCAGCGGGTAAGGCATTCAATATGCAAAGCAAGCATGTGAAGGAGACTTTCCTTTTTCTTACCCGAGTTCGAAGCTCTCCAGGAGCGTTTACAGATCTTCCCCGCAGTGTGCTAGATGCCGTGGAGTTTTACTGGGCTGAGGATGGAATCTCAACAGAGAAGTTGTTCTGGTATCAATATACTAGGATCGAACACCCCGTGCCCTTGAGCAACCAGCTGAAGCAGTTGGTCGAGCTTCACAAGGCGGCCGAACAGGCCATGAGGGTCCTTATAGTCCAGTTGTGGCCTGGCGAGCCCCTGTCCGGCAGCTACTTCGGTCTGGTGAGGCGGCTTGTGGAAGCTTGCCCACGGCTTGAAGTCATCAAGCGGTCCGTCTGCATTGAGGGTGCACGCAGGGCTTTTGCCCGGGAAAAGATACACTGGGCGAAGCTGGACGCCGTGAAGCTGGTGAAGGAGGGGCCGCCGAAGGGCAAGGAGCATCGCTGCCCCGAGAATTATTATGAAAGTGTCCTGAAGGGTTCCCGCTTAGTGGCAGATGAGTGTGCCAAGGATGTAATTTTTGAATGAACATGCCCATGTGATCCTGTAATACGAAACGAGTTCTTTTGCGCCATGCGACGCTTTCTTAATTTAAAATATTACCTTCTGTGCAGCTGTTTATAAAATCTGAGAGTTGGCCAGTCGTCGGCTTATACCCCCATGTAACTAGTACTGGGGTGTTCGGGGTAAATCTGAACACTCTTTACCCCAATCTTGGGTCTTTCAAGGGAGGTGTTCAGCGCAACGAACCAGGCAATCGGACTATAATGCTTTATCACTCTCACTTAGCCATAGAAGTCTATGATTTTAATTTTTTGGCGAAGCCCCTAGTATTCGGAGGGCCGAATTTGGGGTGCTATACACGCCTAAGCCGGACAAGCCCGACTCCTCGCCCGAAGCGGAAAAAGTCTTTAAGGACTTGAGACCTCTTGAACAGCGACCAGTCTCTCACCTTATCATGACAGTCAGTTTTTGGCTTTCTCTACTGAGGTGCTCGTCCGGAAAAACCGGGACACAATCGCAGTAGTTCTCCCACCGCTACCTTAGCCGACATAGCGGAACGTAAGGTACCAAAGCATGGGAGCCGGGCGACCCAACATTTGACCAAAGACATGATTCGGAGCTGATGCATATAATGCTATAAGCTCGGGGTGCCGCTCGGTCGAAAGTGTTCAGACTTCTTGCGTCGTATTGTGGGTAAACGAGAGCCCCTGGCGTACTGACCGTACCCGAACGTGCGGGTGCGGATTGTCGTAAATGGACATATAAGAGAAAGAGAAAGACTTGAAAAATGCAATGACAGATTAATGATATGCATTGTTATTTGAATAATACGTCGAAGCGTACTAGTAAAAGTAGTGCAATAAGCATAAAGTAGGACAATTTGAAATGTCCTATCCCAGGGCAAGCTACGCAGAAATAGTGAAAAGCGAATATATCAAGTATTACTAGAGACCACCTGGCGGTTCCCGTGTTCATCTTAGCTTCTTGCCGCCTTGGTTGTTGCTTCCGGAATGTGTCCGACAATCGTACTGCCGGAAAGGGCTTCCAAAGAGTTAGGCCCTAAAAGAGAAAAGGAATGTCAATGGTATACAGCCCCTAGTGTGGTTAAGCCACAATGCGGGGCGTGTCCTGATTGTGCCCCCGCCTATGTCCATGGTATTTTCAATGCATAGTTATGTACGCGCGGCACGGATTTCGTCGCTTCACTGGGACTGGGACGGGAGCCAGATTGCTAGGCGAGCTCTGATCGTGCCAGGCGATCCTGTTGCAGCTTGCTCCGGACTCGGTTGAAGGTGTCCGGGGGTCGTGACGCCGAATGAGTGGTTTGCCTGAACAGGCTGCTTTGTGCCTCTGCTGCAAGGGCCGTAGTGTGCTCTTCCGTACGGAGCGAGCGTTCTGTGTTTCCATTTACTGTTATGACCCCGCGAGGTCCTGGCATCTTGAGCTTGAGGTATGCGTAATGCAGCACTGCATTGAATTTTGCAAATGCTGTCCGTCCGAGCAGTGCATGATAGCCACTGCGAAAAGGGACGATGTCGAAGATTAACTCTTCGCTTTGGAAGTTATCCGATGATCCGAAGACCACTTCCAGTGTGATTGAGCCTGTGCAATGGGCCTCTACACCTGGGATGACGCCTTTAAAGGTGGTTTTGCTGGGTTTGATCCTCGAGGGATCGATACCCATTTTTCGCACTGTATCCTGATAAAGCAGGTTCAGGCTGCTGCCGCCATCCATAAGGACTCGAGTGAGGTGAAATCCGCCAATGATGGGGTCCAGGACCAGTGCGGTGGATCCTCCATGACGGATGCTAGTGGGGTGATACCTGCGATCGAAGGTGATCGGGCAAGCAGACCATGGGTTGAACTTTAGGGCGACGGGCTCCATCGCATAGACGTCCCTTAGTGCACGCTTCCGCTCCCTCTTGGGGATGTGGGTTGCGTATATCATGTTCACCATCTTCACTTGTGGGGGAAACCTCTTTTGTCCTCCTGTGTTCGGTGGCCGGGGCTCCTCCCTGTCATCGCTATGCAGCCCCTTGTCCTTGTTTTTGGCATTTAACTTGCCGGCCTGCTTGAACACCCAGCATTCTCTGTTGGTGTAATTGGCTGGCTTGTCAGGGGTGCCGTGGATTTGACACGAGCGATCCAGTATGCGATCTAGACTAGACGGAGCCGGAGTATTTCTTTTGAATGGCTTTTTCCGCTGACCGGATCTAGAGCCTCTGAATCTGGCGTTGACTGTCATATCTTTGGTGTTATCGCCGTTATTGCGGCGCTTTGGTCTATTACGACGCTGCCTACCGTTAACATCTTTGGTATCCGAGGTATCCGGATTCTTTGATGTGTTGTTGCTGCGAGCCAGCCAGCTGTCCTCGCCCGCGCAAAAGCGGGTCATGAGTTTTGTGAGGGCTGCCATAGATTTCGGCTTCTCCTGGCCGAGGTGGCGGGCGAGCCATTCATCTCGGATGTTATGCTTGAATGCCGCTAGGGCATCTGCATCCGGACAGTCTACAATTTGATTTTTCTTAGTCAGGAACCGTGTCCAGAATTGTCTGGCCGATTCCCCTGGCTGTTGGGTTATGTGGCTCAAGTCATCAGCATCCGGTGGCCACACAGAAGTGCCTTGGAAGTTGTCAAGAAATGCGTCTTCCAGATCCTCCCAACTGCCGAGGAATCTGCTGGCAAGCTATTTAGCCAATGTCGAGCTGGTCCTTTGAGTTTTAGTGGGAGGTACTTGATGGCATGTAGATCATCACCGCGAGCCATGTGGATATGAAGGAGGAAATCCTCAATCCATACAGCGGGATCTGTTGTGCCATCGTATGATTCGATATTTACGGGTTTGAAAACCTCCGGGAATTCATGATTCATAACTTCATCAGTGAAGCATAAGGGGTGTGCGGCACCTCTGTGCCAGGCTATATCCCGACATAGTTCGTAGGAGTCTTGTCTGCTGTATTCAGCCCGGCCGGATTTACACTTGGTGTATCTGACGCGACGATCGTCGTCTCGTGTGGGCGCACGTGCCCATGTCCCGTATATTGACCTTGCGATTTTTGCCTTATTGTCCAAGATGTCGCACAGGTCCTCTGTGTTTCCCCGGGCCTTAATATTTTTGACTGAGTGGCGACGGGGTGTGGTATGAACTTTAGGCTGAAACGCCTCTCTGGTTCTGCTGCATAGTGGCCGGTCAACCGCATCGTACGCTGGTGAATGAGGTTTCAATGCTTCCTCCTCGAGGTGAGGTAGCAACATGTGTTTTGGGTAACTCTTGGACGGGCGCTCGAGTTCATGCTCCTCGGCCGCAAGGACTTCGGTCCACCTGTCTGCTAGCAGGTCTTGATCAGCTTGAAGTTGTTGCTGTTTTTTCTTAAGGCTACTTGTCGTGGCCATAAGATGGCACTTGAAGCGCTCTTGCTCGACGAGTTCCTCAGGCACGATAAACTCGTCATCGCCGAGGCTCGCCTCGTCTTCGGAGGGAGGCATGTAATTGTCCTACTCCGATTCTCCATCTGATGTCTGCTCTGGAGGGCTAGCTTGTTCATCCTCTAGCTCTACACCGTGCTGGAGGGGATTGTTGTTGTCTTTGGCGCTATCAGGAGTGTTATCATCTCCTGTGCCGGTATCACTGCTCTTGCTGTGGCGGGACTTAGAGCGGCGCCGCTGACGTCGGCGCTTGGGTTGCTTCTTGGAGGGGCATCCTCCGCTGTCTCGTCATCATTGCCTTCTTTGGGGGTGTCCACCATGTATATATCATATGATGAACTGGCGATCCAGCGCCCTGGGGGCGGTGGTTCCTGTTCGTCTCCGGCTTCGTCGTCCATACCGTCGAAGTCTTCAGAGTCGAAGTCGAGCATGTCGGTTAAGTCGTCGACAGTGGCAACTAAGTGGGTGGTGGGTGGGCAGCGAATTTATTCGTCGTCTGCATCCCATTCTAGCCGGACATAGTTCGGCCAAGGTTCTCCTGACAGGGAGAGAGACCTTAATGAATTTAGCACATCTCCGAAAGGTGAGTGCTGAAAGATATCCGCGGAGGTGAACTCCATAATCGGCGCCCAGTCAGATTCGACGGGCACGGATGTGAGCGGCTCGGGGTCCATGGCCGGAGGTGAATCCAGTGGTTCGGTGACACGGTTCTCGTAAGGGGTGAAGTTAGTATTTGGCTCCATCGCCTCTGAGAGTGCGGCCTCCATGGCGGGGTCTATCCCTCCACTCTCGGATGGCGCGATTTGCTCCGGGCTAACTGCAGGGGTAGTTGCGGATGCAATCTCCCGAAAACTGTCTGACGGTAGAGTTATGTCGTGCTTGTTGCGACTGTGTGGCGCGTCCAACATGGGCTCGAATCCGTCGAAGATCAAGTCTCCACGGATGTCGGCCGTGTACTTCAAGTTTCCAAATCTGACCTGATGGCCAGGGGCGTAGCTCTCGATCTGCTCCAGATAGCCAAGCGAATTGGCCCGCAGTGCGAAGCCGCCGAATACGAAGATCTGTCCGGGGAGGAAAGCCTCACCCTGGACCGCATCGCTAGCGATGATCGAAGGAGCCATCAAGCCTTACGGTGACGACACAGTGGAACTCTCAATGAAAGCACCACTGTCGGTGTCAAAACCGGCTGATCTCGGGTAGGGGCTCCCGAACTGTGCGTCTAAGGCGGATGGTAACAGGAGGCAGGGGACGCGATGTTTACCCAGGTTCGGGCCCTCTTGATGGAGGTAATACCCTACATCCTGCTTGATTGTTCTTGATGATATGAGTATTACAAGAGTTGATCTACCACGAGATCAAAGAGGCTAAACCCTAGAAGCAAGCCTATGATATGATTGTCTGTTGTGCTACGGACTAAAACCCTCCAGTTTATATAGACACCTGAGGAGGCTAGGATTACACAAGGTCGGTTACAAAGGAGGAGATATACATATCTGTATTGCCTAGCTTTCCTTCCACGCCAAGTAGAGTCCCATCCGGACACGGGACGAAGTCTTCAAACTTGTATCTTCATAGTCCAACAGTCTGGCCAAAGGATATAGTCCGGCTGTCCGGAGACCCCCTAGTCCAGGACTCCCTCAAAACTTAAATGAAATAAAAATGGGCAATGCTACTATCCTTTTTTCCACACTTGTTCTTCAAAGTAGCACCATGATCTTCATGATAGAGAGTCTCTTGTTTTGTCACTTTCATATACTAGTGGGAATTTTTCATTATAGAACTTGGCTTGTATATTCCAACAATGGGCTTCCTCAAATGCCCTAGGTCTTTGTGACAAAGCAAGTTGGATGCACACCCACTCAGTTTCTTTTGTTGAGCTTTCATACATTTATAGCTCTAGTGCATCTGTTGCATGGCAATCCCTACTCCTTGCATTGACATCAATTGATGGACATCTCCCTAGCCCGTTGATTAGCCTCGTCGATGTGAGACTTTATCTTTTTTGTCTTCTCCACATAACCCCCTATCATTATTCTATTCCACCCATAGTTCTATATCCATGGCTCACGCTCATGTATTGCGTGAAAGTTGAAAAAAGTTTGATATTACTAAAGTATGAAACAATTGCTTGGCTTGTCATCGGGGTTGTGCAAGATGAGAGCATTCTCGTGTGACGAAAATGGAGCATGACCAAACTATATGATTTTCTAGGGATGAACTTTCTTTTGCCATGTTATTTTGAGAAGACCTGATTGCTTAGTTAGTATGCTTGAAGTATTATTATTATTAGGTCAATATTAAACTTTTGTCTTGAATCTCTCAGATCTGAACGTTTATGCCACAATAAAGAAAATTACATTGAGAATTATGCTAGGTAGCATTCCACATCAAAAAATTTGTTTTTATCATTTACCTACTCGAGGACGAGCAGGAATTAAGCTTGGGGATGCTTGATACGTCTCCAACGTATCTATAATTTTTGATTGTTCCGTGCTATTATATTATCTATTTTGGATGTTAATGGGCTTATTTATACAATTTTATATTATTTTTGGGACTAACCTACTAACCCAAGGCCCAGTGCAAATTGTTGTTTTTTTTGCCTATTTCAGTGTTTTGCGGAAAAGGAATATCAAACGGAATCCAAACGGAATAAAACCTTCGGGAGAGTTATTTTTGGAACAAACGTGATCCAGGGGACTTGGAGTGGACGTCAAGCAACCAATGAGGAGACCACGAGGCAGGGGGCGCGCCTACCCCCCTGGGCGCGCCCTCCACCCTCATGGCTCCATCGACCTACTTCTTCCTCCTATATATATTCATATACCCCGAAAACATCCAGGAGCACCACGAAACCCTATTTCCACCGCCGCAACCTTCTGTACCCAAGAGATCCCATCATGGGGCCTTTTCTGGAGCTCCACCGGAGGGGGAATTGATCACAGAGGGCCTCTACATCAACTCCATGGCCCCTCCGATGATGTGTGAGTAGTTTACTTCAGACCTTTGGGTCCATAGTTATTAGCTAGATGGCTTCTTCTCTCTCTTTGGATCTCAATACAATGTTCTCCTTGATCTTCTTGGAGATCTATTTAATGTAACTCTTTTTGCGCTGTGTTTGTCGAGATCCGATGAATTGTGGGCTTACGATCAAGTTTATCTATGAACAATATTTGATTCTTCTCTGAAATCTTTTATGTATGATTGGTTATCTTTGCAAGTCTCTTCGAATTATTAGTTTGGTTTGGCCTACTAGATTGATCTTTCTTGCAATGGGAGAAGTGCTTAGCTTTGGGTTCAATCTTGCGGTGTCCTTTCCCTGTGGCGGCACGGGCAGCAAGGCACGTATTGTATTATTGCCATCGAGGATAAAAATATGGGGTTTATACCATATTGGTTGAGTTTATCCCTTTACGTCATGTCATCTTGTCTAATGCGTTACTCTGTTCTTATGAACTTAATACTCTAGATGCATGCCGGATAGCGGTCGATGTGTGGAGTAATAGTAGTAGATGCAGAATCGTTTCGGTCTACTTGTCACGGATGTGGTGCCTATATACATGATCATGCCTAGATATTCTCATTATTATGCACTTTTCTATCAATTGCTCACAGTAATTTGTTCGCCCACCGTAATACTTATGCTATCTTGAGAGAAGCCACTAGTGAAACCTATGGCCCCCGGGTCTATCTTTTATCATATAAGTTTCCAATCTATTTTATTTCGCAATATTTACTTTCAATCTATATCATAAAAATACCAAAAATATTTATCTTATTATTATTATCTCTATCAGATCTCACTCTCGTAAGTGACCATGAAGGGATTGACAACCCGTTTATCGCGTTGGTTGCGAGGTTTTTATTTGTTTGTGTAGGTACGAGGGACTTGCGTGTAGTCTCCTACTGGATTGATACCTTGGTTCCCAAAAACTAAGGGAAATACTTACGCTACTTTGCTGCATCACCCTTTCCTCTTCAAGGGAAAACCAACACAACGCTCAAGAGGTATCAATGCACACCCACTTAATTTTCATATTGATATTTCATACACTTATAGCTCTATTCCACCCATAGTTCTATATCCATGGCTTGCGCTCATGTATTGCGTAAGAGTTGAAAAAGCTAAAGCGCAGTATAAAGTATGAACCAATTGCTCGCCTTGTAATCAGGGTTGTGCATGATAAATACTTTGTGTTAAGAAGACAGAGAATGACAAGACTATATGATTTTGTAGGGATAACTTATTTTAGCATTGATATTTTGAAAGACATGGTTGCTTGTTGATATGCTTGAGTATCTAAATTATTGTGTCAACACTAGACTATTGCTTTGAATCACATAAAAAGTCCAAATGTCCATGCTATACAGAAAAGAATATGATATGACATGTTAAATAGCACTCCACATCAAAAATTCTGTTTTTACCACTTACCTACTCGAGGGCGAGTAGGAGTTAAGCTTGGGGATGCTGATACGTCTCCAACAAATCTATAATTTTTTATTGTTCCATGCTGTTATATTATCAATATTGGATGTTTATAATCATTTTATAGTCATTTTATATCATTTTTGGGTACTAACCTATTGACATAGTGCCAAGTGCCAGTTCCTGTTTTTTCCGTGTTTTTTACATACCGGAAAATCAATATCAGATGGATTCCAAATGCCACGAAACTTTACAGAGATTTTTTATGGACCAGAAGGAACATGTTGGGCCCTGGTTGCACCTGGGGGGAGTCCCGAGGAGGGGACAACCCACCAGGGCGCACCAGGAGGCCCAGGCGTGCCCTGGTGGGTTGTGCCCACCTCGGGTGCCCCCCGGACCTCCTCTTTGCTCTATAAATACCCCAAAAATCCCAGAACCCTAGGGGAGTCAACGAAATGTTCATCCAGCCACCACAGAGTCTAGAACCACGAGATCCAATCTAGACACCATCTCGAATGGGGTTCACCACCTCCATTGGTGCCTCTCCGATGATGTGTGAGTAGTTCTTTGTAGACCTTCGCGTCCGTAGTTAGTAGCTAGATGGCTTCACCTCTCTCTCTCTTGATTCTCAATACAATGGTCTCTTGGAGATCCATATGATGTAACTCTATTTGCGGTGTGGTTGTTGGGATCTGATGAACTTTGAGTTTATGATCAGTCATATCTTTTTATATCCATGAAAGTTATTTGAGTTTCTTTGATCTCTTATATGCATGATCTCTTATAGCCTCATATTTCTTCTCCTATATTTGGGTTTTGTTTGGCCAACTTGATCTATTTATCTTGCAATGGGAAGAGGTGCCCGGTAGTGGGTTCGATCTTACGGTGCTTGATCCCAGTGACAGAAAGGGAATTGACACGTATGTATCGTTGCTACTAAGGATAAAAAATGGGATCTATATCTACACAATAGATAAACGGATCTTGTCTACATCATATCATCGTTCTTATTGCATTACTCTATTTTTCCATGAACTTAAACACTAGATGCATGTTGCATAGCGATCGATGTGTGGAGTAATAGTAGTAGATGCAGGCAGGAGTCGGTCTACTAATCTTGGACGTGATGCCTATGTAATGATCATTGCCTGGATATCGTCATAATTATTTGAGGTTCTATCAATTGCCCAACAGTAATTTGTTTACCCATCGTTTGCTATCTTTCCCGAGAGAAGCCACTAGTGAAACCTACGGCCCTCGGGTCTTCTTCCTCATATATTTGCTTGCGATCTACTTTTCCTTTGCATTTTTATTAAGATCTATTAAACCAGAAATACAAAAATACTTTGCTTCACTTTATTTTATTTGCGATCTATTGTTTCAATCTACTACAATTTGCTGGCATCGTTACCCGAAAGGGATTGACAACCCCTTTAACACGTCAGGTTGCGAGGTGTTGTTATTTGTGTGCAGGTGTTGTTTACATTGTGTTGCTTGGTTCTCCTACTGATTCGATAACCTTGGTTTCTTCACTGAGGGAAATACCTACCATCGCTGTGCTGCATCATCCCTTCCTCTTTGGGGAAATACCGACGTTGTCCTAGCAGACAGGAGTCTTTCTGGCGCTATAGTCAGACAGCAATCAGCTGCTAATACTCGAGAATATTCTTTGGCTCCCCTTGTGTCGAATCAATAAATTTGGGTTGAATACTCTACCCTCGAAAACTGTTGTGATCCCCTATACTTGTGGGTTACTAGTCATGTTCATCCACCCCAACCATCTACTCGGCTCTGGCGGCCTCCTCCGGGGTCCTGTTCATCCAGCAGCAACAACTTACTACTACTACCACGGGGTCCTATTCATCCACCCCCCACGGGGAACTGTTCATCCAACCCCAACCACGTATGTCTCAACCCGTTCAACCAACCCCCATGTTCACTGTTCAACAAGAGGCAGCAGGTTCGATTGGCTTCAGTTAGCAGCAATAGCGGAGGAATCCCTCGATCGAGTTCAGTTAACGGCCAGGGATCGATCGATCGCTCGGGTTGAGTAGCGTAGCTAGTGCAATCGCTCGGGTTCAGTAAGCGAACGCCTCGCTCGGGTTCAGTTAGAGCCCAATGCCTCGCACACACGCGCATACGTGTACGAGAGAAACATGCAATCCCTCTGTGCATCACTCAGCCCCGACCACCCACCGTAACCGGGAACTCCCCAAAATTATCCTCGCCCTCACTTCTACCACGATTTTTTCCTTCATGGACGGCCCAAAGAATGTCATGCAGGTGTGTCTCCTTCCCGCCCAGGACTAGATGCATCAGCATTAATTCTGTGAGAATCTTACTCAACTCTCTTAGGAAGGCCTTCAGGGTACAAAGGTTCCTGAGTCATGTTACCACCTCTAGTCATAACTCTAACATCATGATCATTGTTCTTACTATTCATTTCATTAAGCAAATCATTCTACGCTTTGAGAAATTTTTCTACTTGAGTTTTTAACATGGAAGCATGTCTACTAATAATCTAGAGATCGTTGACAGTTCTATACATGTAGTCACCCAAGCAATCAAGCATATAAGCTTTACGTTTCAATTGTCTACTAACATAAGCATTGAAATTTTCTTGCTTAACAATAAAATTATCAAACTCAACCAAGCATTGGCTAGCAGACTTATTATGAGGAATATCACCTTCATCAAAATATAGAGAGAATTTACCTCTACTACCTATGTCGGGTTATTAAGACCATGTATTGATTCAATAGGCGGTAAATTCTTAACATATCCAGCTTTAATACCTTTTTCTTTCATAGATTTCTTTGCCTCTTGCATATCTTCAGGACTAAAAAATGGAATAATTCTTTTCTTTGGAGTTGGCTTAGGAGGTGGTTCGGGAAGATTCCAATCATTATCATTACTCAATATATTATTCAAGAGCATTTCAGCTTGTTCAACAGTTCGTTCCCTGAAAACACAACTATCTAGGTGGTCCCTAGAAGCATCGGTTAATCCATTATAAAAGATATCAATTATTTCATTTTTATTGAGAGGATGATCATGTGAAGCATTAAGTAATTGGAGAAGCCTCCCCCAAGCTTGTGGGAGACTCTCTTCTTCAATTTGCATGAAGTTAAATATTTCCTGTAAAGCAGTTTCTTTCTTATGAGTAGGAAAATATTTCTCAGAGAAGTAGTAAACCATATCCTGGGGACTACGCACACAACCACGAGGGGAATTAAACCATGTATTAGCATCACACTTTAATGAGAAAGGAAACAACTTAAGAATATACTAATAGCGATTTTTTTCTCATGACCAAATAGGGTGGCTGTATCATTCAATTTAGTATGATGTGCCACAACAATTTCAGATTCATAACCATGAAAAGGATCATATTCAACCAAAGTAATTAACTCAGGATCGACAGAGATTTCATAATCTTTATCAGTAACAAAGATAGGTGAAGTAGCAAACTTCAAGGAAATATGCCCTAGAGGCAATAATAAAGTTGTTATTTATATTTCCTTATATCATGATAAATTTTTATTATTCATGCTAGAATTATATTAACCAGAAAATTAGTACATGTGTGAATTCATAGACAACACAGAGTGTCCCTAGTATGCCTCTACTAGAATAGCTTGTTAATCAAAGATGGTTAAGTTTCCTGACCATAGACATGTGTTGTCATTTGATAAATGGGGTCACATCATTAGAGAATGATGTGATGGACAAGACCCATCCGTTAGCTTAGCATAATGATCGTTTAGTTTTATTGCTATTGCTTTCATCATGGCTTATACATGTTCCTCTGACTATGAGATTATGCAACTCCCGAATATCGAAGGAACACCTTGTGTGCTATCAAACACCACGACGTAACTGGGTGATTAAAAAGATGCTCTACAGGTGTCTCCGATGGTGTTTGTTGATCGAGATTAGGATTTGTCACTCCATGTATCGGAGAGGTATCTCTGGGCCCTCTCGGTAATGCACATCACTATGAGCCTTGCAAGAAATGTGTTTAATGAGTTAGTCACGGGATGATGCATTACGGAACGAGTAAAGAAACTTGCCGGTAACGAGATTGAACTAGGTATGATGATACTGACGATCGAATCTCGGGCAAGTAACATACCGATGACAAAGGGAACAACATATGTTGTTATGCGGTTTGACCGATAAAGATCTTTGTAGAGTATGTAGGAGCCAATATGAGCATCCAGGTTCAGCCATTGCTTATTGACCAGAGATGTGTCTCGGTCATGTCTACATAGTTCTCGAACCCGTAGGGTCGGCACGCTTAACGTTCAATGATGATTTGTATTATGAGTTATGTGATTTGATGACCGAAGTTTGTTCGAAGTCCTCGATGAGATCACAGACATGAAGAGGAGTCTCGAAATGGTCGAGACATAAATATTGATATATTGGATGATGTTATTTGGACACTGGCTGAGTTAGAAAGGTACCGGATAATTATCGGAGTGCCGGAGGGTTATCGGAACCCCCAGGGGAACTAATGGGCCTTCATGGGCCTTAGTGGGGAGAGAGAAGGGCCACAAGGGGCAGGCCACCCCCCCTTGGGTCCGAATTAGACTAGGGGAAGGGGGTGACGCCCCCCTTTCCTTCCCTCCCCCTCTCCCTTGCTTCTTCCCCCTTCCTCCAGGTGGAATCCTACTAGGACTTGGAGTCCTATTTGGACTCCCCTCTCCTGACACGCCCTACAGGATTCCACCTGGAGGAAGGGGCTGGCCGGCCTCCCCCTCCCATCCTTTATATACGGGGGCAGGGGGCTCCCTAGAACACACAAGTTTCTCTTAACCGTGTGCGGTGCCCCCCTCCAAAGTTACACACCTCGGTCATATCGTCGTAGTGCTTAGGCAAAGCCCTACGTGGTAACTTCATCATCACCATCGCCACGCCTTCGTGCTGACGGAACTCTCCCTCGTCCTCAACTGGATCAAGAGATCAAGGGACGTCATTGAGCTAAACGTGTGCTGAACGCGGAGGTGCCGTACGTTCGGTGCTTGGATCGGTTGGATCGCGGAGATGTTCGACTACATCCACTGCGTTACTAAACGCTTCCGCTTTCGGTCTACGAGGGTACGTGGACACACTCTCCCCGCTCGTTGCTCTGCATCTCCTAGATAGATCTTGCGTGATCATAGGTAAAATCTTGGAAATACTACGTTCCCCAACAAAATTTAGGATTGTATTGCATTCCATCATTCAAAGATTTTTCTTTCCACTTGCATAATAATTTCTTAAGATCATCCCTATCTTTACAAGCAAGAAAGTCCCTAGCTACCTCTCCATCCATAACATAACCCTCAGGTATAACAGGAAGTTCATATCTAGGAGAGCTAGTCTTATCAGGTGTTTCAAACTTTTCAGTTTCAATAATTTCATCAGTTTCAGAAATATCATCACTTTAAACATTCTCAATATCACTAACTCTAGAAATTTGTTCATCAAGAAATTCACCCAGTGGCACAGTATTGTCAAACAAAGTAGTGGTATTATCATAAGCATCATGTATTGGAGAAGCAGCATCATCAATAACATGCGATATATCAGAGTCAATAGCAGGTGTAGGTGTCGCAAGTTTACTCAAAACAGAAGGTGAATCAAGTGCAGAGCTAGATGGCAGTTCCTTACCTCCCCTCGTAGTAGAAGAAAAAACTTGGTTCTAGTATCTTTCAAATTCCTCATAGTGATCAACAGATATAAATCCCAAGTGATTGAGAGAATAGAGCTATGCTCCCCGACAACGGAACCAGAAAAAGGTCTTGATAACCCACAAGTATAGGGGATCACAACAGTTTTCAAGGGTAGAGTATTCAACCTGAATTTATTGATTCGACACAAGGGGAGCCAAAGAATATTCTCAAGTATTGGCAGCTGAGTTGTCAATTCAACCACTCCTGAAAGACTTAATATATGTAGTAAAGTATTTAGTAGCAAAGTAGTATGGAAGTAACGGTAGTAGTTTTGTAGCAATTGTAACAGTGGTAACGGCAAAATAACTTAGCAAAGATCAATATGTGAAAAGCTCATAGGCAATGGATTAGTGATGGATAATTGTGTCAGATGGCATTCATCATGCAATAGTTATAACCTAGGGTGACACAGAACTAGCTCCAATTCATCAATATAATGTAGGCATGTATTTCGTATATAGTCATAAATGCTTATGGAAAAGAACTTGCATGACATCTTTTGCCCTACCCTCCCATGGCAGCGGGGTCCTAATGGAAACTAAGGGATATTAAGGCCTCCTTTTCATAGAGAACCGGAACAAAGCATTAGCACTTAGTGAATACATGAACTCCTCAAACTACGATAATCACTGAAAAGAATCCCAATTATTGTCACCTTGGGGTATGCGGATCATAACTCGTAATATGCGTCTACTGATACGTCCATTTTGCATCATGTTTACCTACTGTTATTTATATTATTTTCATCCATAATAATGTTTTTGGAGTAATTCTAATGCCTTTTCTCTCATAATATGCAAGGTACACACAAAGAGGGAGAATTTCGGCAGCTGGAAATCTGGACGTGAACAAGCTACGTGAGGCTACCTATTCTACACAACTCCAAATGAGCTGAAACTTTACGGAGATTTTTTATGGAATATATAAGAAATATTGGAGTCAACAAGTACCAGAGGGGCCCACCAAGTGGGCACAACCCACCTGGGCGCGCCAGGGAGCCCAGGCACGCCCTGGTGGGTTGTTCCCTCCTCGGCCCACCTCTGGTGCCCCTCCTCTGGTATATGTCATTTTGACCTAGAAAAAATAAGGAGACGACTTACGAGACGAAGCGCCACCGTCTCGAGGCGGAACTTGGGCAGGAGCACTTTTGCCCTCCGGCGGAGCGATTCCAGCGGGGGAACTTCCCTCCTGGAGGGGGAAATCATCGTCATCATCATCACCAACAACTCTCCCATCTTGGAGAGGGCAATCTCCATCAACATCTTCAACAACACCATCTCCTCTCAAACAGTAGTTCATCTCTTGTGTTCAATCTTTGTACCGGAACTATGGATTGGTACTTGTGGGTGACTAGTGGTACATCTTGTAGTTGATTACTATATGGTTTATTTGGTGGAAGATTATATGTTCAGATCCTATATGCTATTTAATACCCTTCTGATCTTGAGCATGATTATCATTTGTGAGTAGTTACTTTTGTTCCTAAGGTCACAGGAGAAATCTTGTTGCAAGTAATCATGTGAACTTGATATGTGTTTGATATTTTGATGGTATGTATGTTGTTATTCCCTTAGTGGTGTCATGTGAATGTCGACTACATGACACTTAACCATGTTTGGGCCTAAGGGAATGCATTGGGGAGTAGTTATTAGATGATGGGTTGCGGGAGTGACAGAATCTTAAGCCCTAGTTTATGTGCTATTCCGTAAGGGACTGATTTGGATCCAAAAGTTTAATGCTTTGGTTAGAATTTATTCTTAATACTTTTCTCATAGTTGCGGATGCTCGCGAGGGGGTTAATCATAAGTAGGAGCTTTGTTCAAGTAAGAACAGCACCTAAGCACCGGTCACCCACATATCAAATTATCAAAGTAGCGATAACAAATCAAACTAACATGGTGAAAGTGACAAGATGAAATTCCCGTGTACCCTCAAAAACACTTTGCTTATCATAAGAGACCGTTTTGTCCCGTCCTTTACCTCAAAAGGATTAGGCTACCTTGCTTCACCTTTGTTACTACTATCGTTACTTGCTCATGAAAAATTATCTTGCTATCTGTCGGTGTCAAAACCGGCGGATCTCGGGTAGGGGGTCCCGAACTGTACGTCTAAGGTGGATGGTAACAGGAGGCAGGGGACGCGATTATTAACCAGGTTCGGGCCCTCTTGATGGAGGTAATACCCTACGTCCTGCTTGATTGTTCTTGATGATATGAGTATTACAAGAGTTGATCTACCACGAGATCGTAGAGGCTAAACCCTAGAAGCTAGCCTATGGTATGATTGTATGTTGTCCAACGGACTAAACCCTACGGTTTATATAGACACCGGAGGGGGCTAGGGTTACACAAGGTTGGTTACAAGGGAGGAGATCTACATATCCGTATTGCCTAGCTTGCCTTCCACGCCAAGGAGAGTCCCATCCGGACACGGGACAAAGTCTTCAATCTTGTATCGTCATAGTCCAACACTCCGGCCAAAGGATATAGTCCGGTTGTCCAGAGACCCCGTAATCCAGGACTACCTCGGTAGCTCCCGAACCAGGCTTCAATGACGATGAGTCCGGCGCACAGATTGTTTTCCGCATTGCAAGGCGGGTTCTTCTCCAAATTCTGAATATCTGCTAAGTAGTGTCCGGCTCTCCATAAATGTTGCACTTCTTGGCTTCTGCGTCCAATAAGGGCTATCTTCCACGTGTTGAGCGAATGCGAGGAGCCAGGGCATTTTTACATTCGCCACCCTAGCCATGTAAATTAACTGTCTATTAGAGGGACGGGGATTCTTTAGATCCAAACCACACCATCCTCCCGCGGCGAGTTTCCATCGGAACACGCTCGGAAAAATCCATTCCAACATCGCAACATGCTCCCGTACCCCTAAGCCTAGTGATTGGGAGAAGTGTTCCGTCCCGCACAGCCAATTAGTAGAATTGCAGACCCAGGGATTTCTCCCTCGAGCGTATATGGTCCCCGTTCTAGCCGGGCTCGCCACCTATAATGGCGGGGAGCAAGCGGAGAGCTTCCCCAATCCCTCCAAGGGGGAGCGGGTATGCCTTGTCCCTTACTTACGAAGGGGACTTGGATTTCCAATCCACCCGTTCCTCCGCAGGCTCCTGGAGTTTTACGGCCTCCAGTTGCATAATTTCACCCCCGCTTCCATATTACACATCGCTGGTTATGTTGCCCTTTGTGAGCTGTTTTTGGGCTGTGAGGCTCATTTAGAGCTGTGGAAGAGGCTATTCTGCCTTGTGCCCCGTACACAGGAGGGGTCACTTTATCAAGTGGGAGGAGCCGAAATATGGTGCATCGTCGGGACCGGATACCTGTCCGGTACCCCGAAGAAGACGTCTGAATACTGGCCTTCGTAGTGGTTTTACATGGAGGACGTCCCCCTTCCAGACCCTGTTCGGAGGGGTCTTCCCGAGTTCAACAATGCTCCTCTGAAGAAACGCCGAAGTTGTCACCCATGGAGCCCCCAGGAGGAAGACAACGGAGAAGTCCTTTACCTGATGGACCAAATTAAAGTGGTGGCTCAATCAGGATTGACAATAATAGAGGTTATGTCAATATGCATAATGCGGGGGGTGCAGCTGCTTCAATATCGAGGGCACCCCCTGTGGTGTTTTAACGGGGAAGATGATGCCACCCGCTGCGGGCGTAAGGGACCGGACTCCACTGCTGCTCTAGCAAAAATTCTGTCCGAGTTGTTCAAGGGAGAGGAAGAGGAGTTCATCCATATTAAGCCACGGGATGGATTCTCCATGTACAACCCTCCAAGCTGGGTGAGCTATCACTCTTTACTCCCAACCTTCCCGCATTCTTCGTCATAAATACTCACCTTGCTGTTTCATGGCAGGAACTGCGAAAAGCTGTAACGGAAGTCAACATCCCACCTCCACAACCAGAGGAGCCTGACCGGGCCCTTGATCCTGGACTCGAAGAGGATCCGGACATATTTGTGGAGCTGATAGACAGGAAATTCTATCAATTGAGCTGCGATGACGCCATGGTGGCCATCACGGTCGACTATCCTGGACTACTCCCTGCATCGCATGTAAGAAAAATCCGGAGCCCCAACTTCCAAGAAGGATCCCCATTTATGCACTTCACCTACCGTACACATATGGTGTTTTACAGGGAAGGCCTTCGGGACGCCAAGCCGAACCCGCAGCAACTCGCCAACAAGGGGCACCTAAGCCGGGTAGGCCAAAAAGGAAGGCGGTCAGAACGGAGATGCCGGCACAGAGGTATGACACAAAACATCGCTCCGTGGTTGTCGTCTTTCTTAAAATATAATGACGTCCATGTTTCCTAGTAGATAAAATGCTCGCCGGACTATATCCGGAGAGGCTGCCGATCATGCCTCCACCAGTCGGGCTCCAGGGCCGGACATAGAGGCGGAAGCTAACACGGGATGGACGTCGGATGCTCTTCCTATAGAGGATGCGGACAGACTATCCGCTACAAATTCCAAAGTGGAGAGCGCCATGAATCACAGGCGTCGCCGGGCCGTACTCCGTGACACTTGCTTCTCCCAAGAGGCATTTGATGCCTTCAACTCAGGAGACGCGTACATCCGTGCTGCTCAAAATGGTCTTGCCAAAGCCACGAACCAGTATGTAAAGGATATACGGGTAGGAAAATCTGACGATTATATATATCAGTAGCCCCTGAGACTTGAAACAGTTAACACAACTAATTTAAGGATCATTATTTGTGCAGGTTCTTACAGAGAAGAATACCCAATTGTCTCAAGAGCTGGAAGAGTGCAAAGCCCGGCTACAGGCCGCGGTGGCCGCGTTGCAGGAGTCCGAGAAGGCCCCCTCTGGTAACACCTGCTTTTATTGCAAATAATTACATGTACCAGATAGTATGCGGCATGCATGCAAATATAACAGTAGATGTTGCAGATGACCACGGAGTGAATCCGGAGGCCGTGCCGGAGGATGCGCAACGTGCTAATCGACAGCTAAATGCTGGCGAGCGCATGCTTAGATGGGTCAGGCGGGAGAAAAATAATCTCCAGGACGCCAATATATGGCTGGACGTGGAACTGAAAGACGTCCGAGCCCAGCTTGCGGACTCCGTGAAGGAGAACAAGCGGCTTCGACGCGGCATTTTTAGTAAGTGCTTGAACAGACTTTTAAAAGAGTTCAGCGAAGAAGCCGGCTAACAGAGTTATGTCTATAGGTATGATGACGGGTCGTCCCGCGGAGGAGATGCCCAGGTCTTCGGGTGATCTTCTACCATAGCTCTCACAACTGCACGAGCAAGTTCGGCAGGTGATGCAGGGTATTGCCCAAGCCTTGTGGCCATCCGCGTCCCCGCCAGGAGGCGTGGGGGAGCTTATAGAGAAGCTCAAGGGAGCGTGGCGGCGCTTCCGATTATGGAAGATATCAGCTTGCCGACAAGGTGCAAGGGAAGCCTGGGCTATGATGAAGACGCGATATACCAAAGCTGACCCAAACCACATGGCCGAGGTCGGACCTGTGGGGCCCGATGGGAAAGAGATCCCTGTCAGTTTAGTGTATGACCAAGTAGAATTAGCCGCAAAGTATTCCGAACAAGATTTTAGGCTAGACAGCCTGTTGGATGGTATAGAAGAAGAATTTAATCAGTCTTAGTGACTGTGTACTTCAAGTGACATATATAATGTCCCTAGCCGGATTGTAAATCATTTGTCATGGCAGACCTTTTCGCTTCGACCTCTGGACCCGATAGTCCGGAGTGTATCCAAATACCCGCTCGGTTATGTAAAAACCGGGGTATGCATGGAAACGAGGCGTAGGGGTCATAAGTGCTTGAACAGACAAGTACCCAACTAGCTATGTTATATTAAATGGGTAGTAAGAAACATCTTCTAGGGAGAATAGTTCCGTTAAGGGTTCCTTTCCCTGGGTACGCATGCCCTAATGTGCATGTCCGAACTGCGAAAAGAGACGCAGGCTATAAACATCTGGGGGCATGTGTCAAATCAAATAAAAGTCATCTTTTATTCACCGACCGAATATTGTCTTAAGAACGCTAGCTTTCGGCTTCACCCAGTCTGAGGTACACATCCGGCTGACCCGGCAGTAACAATCACAGAGGTGCTCCCCTTATGCCCTAGCCGAATTAACGGGAACGTAGGGCATAAATACAAGAGCCAGGCAACCCAACTTGGCCAAAACTTAAGTCATATCAATTCATATAATGGCAAAAAAAGGTACATGTGGAAGAATAACACATGTGTGGGACATAAAGCCCAGAAAAATATTTAGATTAAGCTTCTGTATAAGAAGCCCCCAGGTATAATGAGCGCGGTTAGTGCATCAAGATTGTGTAACCAAGACACAAGTTTAGCCTTTTAGGGCCTTGAGGAGAATAAAAAGAGAGAAAGAGAGAAAAGACAGATATGCAAAAAATTAATGGAGGTAAGGAGACGAACATAGAGTGCGGCACTAGGCGTAGAATCTTCGGAGTCCGGCTGCGTTCCATGGGTTTGGCTTGAGTCGATTGTCCGATGCATCCCGCAGACGGTACGCTCCACCGGTCAGAACCTGGTCAATAATGAAGGGACCTTCCCATTTGGGCTTGAGCTTGTTTTTTTCTTCTCCGGCAGGCGTAGAACTAGTTCGCCAACGCTATAGGTTTTGGCCCGTACTTCTCTGCTTTGAGACCTTCGAGCCTGTTGCTGATAGAATGCGGAACGGGCTTTTGCCATGTTGCACTCCTCCTCCCGGGCATCCAAACTGTCCTGTTGATCGAGCTCGGCCTCTTTTTCTTCATACATGCGCACTCATGGTGAGTCATGAGTTATGTCGCAAGGTAGAACTGCCTCTGCGCCGTACACCATAAAAAACGGTGTGTATCCGGTAGTGCGATTCGGCGTGGTTCGCAGCCCCCATAGTACGGAGTCGAGCTCCTCTACCCAGTGCGTGTTTTGATTCCTTTAAGGACCGCACTAATCTGGGTTTAATGCCGCTCATGATAAGACCATTTGCTCGCTCGAATTGACCATTAGTTTGTGGGTGATAGACAGAAGCATAATCGAGCTTGATGCCCATGTTGCTGCACCAAAGTTTCACCTCGTTGGCTGTAAAGTTCGTGCCGTTGTCAGTGATGATGCTGTGGGTGATGCCATAACGGTGTACAACCCCGGATATGAAGTCTATCACCGGTCCGGATTCAGCCGTTTTGACAGGTTTGGCTTCTATCCATTTGTTGAATTTATCCACCATGAATAGTAAGTATTTTTTTCTTATGGGTTCCCCCTTTAAGGGGTCCGACCATATCCGGCCCCCAGACCGCAAAGGGCCAAGTAATTGGGATTGTTTGGAGAGCGGTAGGCGGCATATGGCTTTGGTTTGCAAAAAGCTGGCAACCGACGCAATGTTGGACCAGATGTTGTGCATCTGCTCGAGCCGTCGGCCAATAGAAACCTGTACGGAAGGCCTTGCTTACAAGGGCCTGGGCTGCGGCGTGATGGCCGCTGAGTCCAGCATGGATTTCTGCCAAAAGCTTCCGCCCTTCCTCTTCGGAGATGCACCTTTGAAGGACTCCGGTAGTGCTTTTCTTATAAAGCTCTCCCTCATGGACCTTGTAGGCTTTAGATCGCCGCACTATGCAGCGTCCCTTATTTTGGTCCTCGGGTAGTTCCTGCCTGGTTAGGTAGGCCAGGAATGGTTCTGTCCACGGGGCGATGACGGCCATTATCACGTGGGTTGAATGTAAGAGATATACGCACACGGTCTAACCCCTATTCCTCGATCCTTTTCCGTGGTTCCGCTCACAATGATCAATTGAGGCTAGGGGTTAGGGACCTTTATATAGTGCTATTCCAGTTAATTTCAAACTGTATAAACTGCAGATAAATGTCCAGATAAAATCTGTTTAAACGAAGACTCCAGGTTAACTTAACCAACCACGATCATTAGTAACCATCAAGGAGTTTCATCTGCAAACTGTCCCATAAGCACGTACGTGTGAGTCGCACGCTGAATTTGAATTACAATTTGAATTCACAGGCTTTACCAATTCATGGAGCCAATCCCATGAACAACCTGACATTCCATAATATGCTATGCCCGGGCTAATATACATTTAGTACAATAAATATTCCAGCATTAATAAATACTGTTTCCAGCATATATGTACCGGCTTCAATGAACTATATTCCATTCATGTATTCCATGCAATATTCAAGTGCATCGGTAAATTCCATATCGAGGTAAACATATTCCAGGAACTATGTAGTAAAAATGTTGCAAGACACACATAAGTATTTCCTACATTGAAGGTGTTATTTCGACGGTAGAGCCTCCGATTGTGTTAGAGTGTTCGGTATCTGATGTTGTGGCCGGGTCCGGATTATTGTTACCGGTGTCCCCCTCCCATACCACGGATGGCTTAAATAGTTTTTCTAGGAAGATGTTGGGTGGGACAGGGTCGCGTTTAGCGCTGATACGGGCGAGGATATCTGCCGCCTGATTGTTTTCCCGAGCCACATGGTGGAATTCAAGCCCCTCGAACCGAAATGACATTTTGTGGACGGCGTTGCAATATGCCACCATTTTCGGATCCTTGGCATCGAAGTCTCCATTTATTTGAGATATTGCGAGGTTTGAGTCCCCATGTACCTCTAGGCGTTGAATGCCCATTGAAACTGCCATCCGGAGACCATGTAATAGGGCCTCATATTCGGCTGCGTTATTGGAGTCTGTGTATAGTATTTGGAGTTCGCATTGCACTGTATCTCCGGTGGGGGACGTCAGGATGACGCCAGCCCCCAGACCAGCCAGCATTTTAGATTTGTCGAAGTGCATGATCCAATTGGAGTACGCGCCATACTCTTTAGGGAGTTCGGCTTCTGTCCATTCGGCGACGAAATCGGCCAGTACTTGCGACTTAATGGCTCGCCGTG
Organism: Triticum urartu; assembly: GCF_056163025.1. Classification (NCBI taxonomy): domain Eukaryota; kingdom Viridiplantae; phylum Streptophyta; class Magnoliopsida; order Poales; family Poaceae; genus Triticum; species Triticum urartu. The sequence continues at coordinate 64,737,422 of NC_141874.1, forward strand.
GTCTATAAGTTATGTCGAACGGGAGGAGCTCGATAGCCCATTTGGCAATCCGGCCCGTGGCATCATGGTTGTTTATTATGTCGGTGAGTGGTACTTCGGAGGCCACCGTAATTGAACACTCTTGAAAGTAGTGTCGTAATTTCCGGGATGCCATGAATACCGCGTATGCTATCTTTTGATAATGTGGGTACCGTGATTTGCATGGAGTGAGGACAGTGGATACAGAATATACCGGCTTTTGAAGTGGGAATTTTTGTCCGTCCGTCTCTCGTTCGACAACGAGCACTGCGCTTACAACTTGGTGAGTTGTCGCTATATATAACAGCATTGGTTCATCGACATTTGGCGCGGCCAAGATTGGGTTGGTGGCCAGGATGGCTTTTATTTCTTCCAATCCGACCGTGGCTGCGTCCGTCCACTCGAAGTGTTCAGTGCGCCGAAGAAGGCGATAAAGGGGGGTGCCTTTTCTGCTAATCGGGAGATAAAGCGGCTTAAGGCCGCCACACATCTAGTTAACTTCTGGATTTGCTTGAGGTCAGTTGGGATAGCCAACTGCGACAGAGCCCGGATCTTAGCCGGATTTTCTTCAATTCCTCTGCTGGAGACGATAAAGCTCAGGAGCTTTCTGGCGGGTATGCCGAAAACGCATTTTTCCGGATTGAGCTTAATGTCGTATGTTCGGAGATTGTCGACATGAGCCTCAAGTCATCTATTAAGGAGTCGACGTGTCTGGTTTTAACGACCACATCGTCGACGTATGCCTCCACTGTTTTGCCGATATGCTTTTCCAGACATGTCTGAATCATGTGCGGATACATTGCGCCAGTGTTTTTGAGCCCGAAGGGCATTGTGTTAAAACAGAAGGGGCCGTATGGAGTGATAAATGCCGTTGCGGCTTGATCGGACTCCGCCATCTTAATTTGGTGGTAACCGGAGTATGCGTCGAGGAAGCACAATGAGTCGTGTCCTGCTGTAGCGTCGATAATTTGATTGATGCGAGGGAGGGGGAAGGGATCCTTTGGGCAAGCCTTATTAAGGTCCTTGAAGTCGACGCATAGGCGCCAGGATTTGTCCTTCTTTGGTACCATCACCAGGTTTGCTAGCCAGTCCGGATGCTTTATTTCTCTAATGAACCCGGCCTCCAGTAACTTGGCTAGCTCCTCTCCCATGGCTTGTCGCTTAGGTACGGAGAAACGCCGAAGAGTCTGCTTGACCGGCTTGAATCCTTTTAGAATGTTAAGGCTATGCTCGGCCAGCCTGTGCGGGATTCCTGGCATGTCTGAAGGATGCCAAACGAATATGTCCCAATTCTCACGCAGGAACTCCCATAGTGCGACGTCTACGGCGGGGTTTAACTGTGCCCCGATGGATGCTCTTTTTGTGGGGTCCATTGGATGGACTTGGAATTTGACTATTTCATCCACTGGTTTAAAAGAGGTGGACTTGGATCTTTTGTCTATTATCACGTTGTCCCTGTCCACTATGGAGCGCAGCGCGGTTAACTCCTCCGCCACAAAGGCTTCGGATAATGCCTCGAGGGCCAGTGCGACTGTTTTGTTCTTGGCGCGGAGTGCTATGTCCGGATCACTAGCTAGAGTGATGATTCCATTGGGCCCGGGCATTTTGAGCTTCATGTACCCGTAATGGGGTATGGCTTGGAAGATCGTGAATGCCTCCCTCCCTAGAAGGGCATGGTATCCGCTACTGAACGGGGCCACTTGGAATGTGATTTCTTCAGACCTGTAATTCTCTGGAGTGCCGAATACCACATCTAGTGTGATTTTCCCAGAGCAACATGCCTCCCGACTAGGGATGATTCCTCAGAAGGTCGTGCTGCTTTGCTCAATACGGTTTCTGTCTATTTCCATTTTTTGAAGAGTCTCCTCATAAATGAGGTTTAATATGCTGCTGCCGTCCATGAGCACTTTAGTTAGCCGAAAGCCGTCCACAATTGGACTCAGGACCAAGGCGGCTGGTGCCTGGGCTGTTTGGAATTTAGGTTCCTCACTGGCATTGAAGGTGATAGCCGTGTCGCTCCATGGATTTATTGCTGCCACGTGGCATACTTCGGCAAGACTGCGGAGTGCTCGCTTACGCCTATTATTTGAGGCGAAGGTCTCGAAGACTGTCAATACCGTATTATTGTCCACAGGATGGTGCGCTGAGGTGTTTTGGGCGAGGAGATCCTCGCCGCTTTTGGCCACCTGCTGGAGTACCCCAACATGCTCTAAGGCTGTGTGTTGGTATGGTATTCGCTGTACTATGAATTTTGCAGGGCCCGTTAAGCCATCCCTCCAATACAGTTCCACACCCTGTAGTGGGATTTTGCTTCTTTGTAATTGATTCGGGCGACTTGTGAGAGTGCACCCTTTTAGTTCGGACTGTGGGTTTTCTTAGAGCCGGATTATCCCAAAATTTTGTTTGGGTTTTCCAGGCGGTTTCCATCGCACAGTACTTCCGTACTACAACTGCCAAGTCAGCGAAGTGTGCTATGTCACAGCGACTTATGGCGTTGAGGATTCCCTTGTCCATGCAATTTTTGCAAAAGAATGAAATTGCGTCTTCCTCGCGACAGCCCTTGACCTCATTCATTACAAGTAGGAATCTGGCCCAATAGTGATGTACTGTCTCTTGGGGCTCTTGCCTAATGTGGAAAAGATCGTTTGTATCTGGGTGGGTGGGTGGATTTAAGTCCAAACCTTGACCCAATCTGAGACCCCGGGGCGGGGGAGTTTCCGATCTTGGAAGTTCAGGCTCCGGGAGTTGCCCCGCAGGTTGGACATGCAGCCTGATTCTAGGTTCAGTGTTAGGGCGATGTCCTCCCGTGGGTGAGTATCCGGCTTGGAGAGATCGAGAATCCGGAAATAGTTCGTCCTTGGGATAGAGGGAGAATTTCCGCATTGCTCTTCCACCACCGCTATCTGATGGGTGATCGGCGGAGAGTTAATCTCCCTTTGGTTGGGTTTAAGCCCAATCCGATCGTAGTCCGTAGCGACTCCCAGAGGGGCGATGCGATCCAAGAGCTCGTTCAAAGAGGAGACCTCCATTGGATCCATCTGCTCGGTGAATTTCGAGCCGATGTGGAGGCTATTTTCGATGACCCGAAAGTCATCATCGACGCAGCGGCCGAGCGGGCGGTCATGCTGAACCCACCTAGTCGGAGAGTTTGGCCTACAGCCAGGGTTCCCCCAGAGGTGATGTTGTCCTTGACAACGAGATGAGCCATCCCTCCTTATGATGACGACACAGTGGAACTCTCAATGAAAGCACCAATGTCGGTGTCAAAACCGGAGGATCTCGGGTAGGGGGTCCTGAACTTTGCGTCTAACGTGGATGGTAACAGGAGGCAAGGGACACGATGTTTACCCAGGTTCAGGCCCTCTTGATGGAGGTAATACCCTACGTCCTGCTTGATTGTTCCTGATGATATGAGTATTACAAGAGTTGATCTACCACGAGATCGTAGAGGCTAAACCCTAGAAGCTAGCCTATGATATGATTGTATGTTGTCCTATGGACTAAACCCTCCGGTTTATATAGACACCAGGGGGGCTAGGGTTACACAAGGTCGATTACAAGGGAGGAGATCTACATATCCGTATTGCCTAGCTTGCCTTCCACGCCAAGGAGAGTCCCATCCGGACACGGGACGAAGTCTTCAATCTTGTATCTTCATAGTCCAACAGTCCGGCCAAAGGATATAGTCCGGCTGTCCGGAGACCCCCTAATCCAGGACTCCCTCACTATCAAACTACTCGTTACTTATAATTTCAGTGCTTGCAGAGAATACCTTGCTGAAAACCACTTGTCATTTCCTTCTGCTCCTCGTTGGGTTCGACACTCTTACTTATCGAAAGGACTACGATTTATCCCTATATTTTTGGGTCATCAAGGCTCTTTTCTGGCGCCGTTGCCGGGGAGTGAAGCGCTCTTGGTAAGTGGAAATCAGTAAGGAAAATTTATTACTACGTGCTGAAATTTACTGTCACTTGTTACTATGGAAAACAATCCTTTGAGGGGTTTGTTCAGGGTATCTTCACCTCGACCGGAACCACAATTAGTCACCCCTCAATCTACTACACCTACTGAAAATATTGGCTATGAAATTCCTTCGGGTATGATAGAACAACTACTAGCTAATCCTTATGCAGGAGATGGAACCGAACATCCTGATATGAACTTGATATATGTGAAAGAAATATGTGGATTATTTAAGCTTGCGGGTTTACCCGGAGATGAAGCTAAGAAGAAGGTTTTCCCTTTACATTTGAGGGGAAAAGCATTGGCATGTTATAGGCTATGCGATCATATTGGATCTTGGAATTGGAATCGATTGAAATTGGAGTTTCACCAAAAAAGATATCATATGCATCTAGTTCATCGTGATCGGAATTACATATATAATCTTTGGCCTTGTGAAGGAGAACATATTGCTCTAGCTTGGGGAGGCTTAAATCAATGTTATATTCATGCCCCAATCATGAGCTCTCAAGAGAAATTATCATTCAGAATTTTTATGCCCGGCTTTCTCATGATGATCGATCCATGCTTGATTCTTCTTGTACTGGTTCCTTTATGAAGAAGTCCATTGAATTCCGGTGGGATCTTTTAGAAAGAATTAAACGCAACTATGAAGATTTGGAAGTCGACGAAGGTAAAGAGTGAGGTATTAAGCTTAAGTATGATTGTGTTAAATCTTTTATGAATACCGATGCTTTTCAAAACTTTAGCACTAAATATGGACTTGACTCTGAGATAGTAGCCTCCTTTTGTGAATCTTTTGCTACTCATGTTGATCTCCCTAATGATAAGTGGTTCAAATATCACCCACCTATTAAGAAGAAATTAAAGAATCGGTAATAGCTAAAGATGAAACTATTATTTATAATGTTGATCCAGTTGTTCCTACTACTTATATTGAAAAACCACCTTTCCCTATTAATGAACATGCTAAAGTTTCGACTATGGTCAATAAAAGTTATATTAGAACACCTAAACCAGCTGAACAAATTAAGGTAGAACCTAGTTTTGCTATGGTTAAGGATCTCCTGGTTGAAAATATAGATGGGCATGTTATTTACTTCTGTAATGAAGCTGCTAGAATTGCCAAACCCGATGAAAAAGATAAACATAGGCCTATTGTTGGCATGCCTGTTGTCTCGGTTAAAATAGGATATCAATGTTATCATGGTTTATGTGACATAGGTGCTAGTGTGAGTGCTATTCCATTTACGTTTATATCAAGAGATTATGAATGACATAGCACGTGCTGAAATCAAAGACATAGATGTTACTATTAAACTTGCTAATAGAGACACCATCACACCACTTGGGATTGTTAGAGATGTTGAAGTTTTGTGTGGGAAAATAAAATACCCTACTGATTTTCTTGTTCTTGGTTCCCCACAAGATGACTTTTGTCCCATTATCTTTGGTAGACCTTTCTTGAACACCGTTAATGCTAAAATAGATTGTGAGGAAAAAAACTGTCGGTGTTATTTTTGGTGATGAGTCTCATGAATTTAATTTTTCTAAGTTTAGCAGAAAGCATCATAAGAAAGAATTGCCTGGTAAGGATGAAATTATTGGTCTTGCTTCTATTGTTGTACCTCCTACTGATCCACTAGAACAATATTTGCTAGACCATGAGAATGATATACATATGCATGAAAGAAATGAAAATAGATAAGATTTTCTTTGAACAGCGTCATCTGCTTAAACACAATTTGCCTATTAAAACTCTAGGAGGTCCTCCTCCACCTAAAGGTGATCCTGTGTTTGAATTAAAACAATTTCCAGACACTTTGAAATATGCTCTTCTTGATGAGAAAAAGATATATCCTGTTATTATTAGTGCTAACCTTTCAGAACATGAAGAAGAAATATTATTAAAGGTTCTAAAGAAGCACCGAGCTGCTATTGGGTATACTCTTGATGATTTAAAGGGCATTATTCCCACTCTCTGTCAGCACAAAATTAATATGGAACCTCATGCTAAACCCGTTGTTGTCTTGTTGATCACCAACGACGTTTGAATCCTAAAATGAAAGAAGTGGTAAGAACTGAAATACTGAAGCTTCTGGAAGCAGGTATAATCTATCCTATAGCTGATAGTAGATGGGTAAGTCATGTTCATTGTGTCCCTAAGAAGGGAGGTGTTACTGTTGTTCCTAATGATAAGAATGAACTTATTCCGCAAAGAATTGTTACTGGCTACAGAATGGTAATTGATTTTAGAAAATTAAATAAAGCAACTAGAAAAGATCATTACCCTCTGCCTTTTATCTATCAAATGCTAGAAAGATTATCAAAGCACACAAACTTTTCTTCCTTGATGGATATTCTGGTTTTTTCCCAAATACCTGTTTCACAGCCTGATCAAGAGAAAACCACATTTACTAGTCCTTTTGGAACTTATGCTTATAGACGTATGCCTTTTGGTTTATATAATGCACCTGCTACTTTCCAAAGATGTATGACTGATATATTCTCTGATTTTTGTGAAAAGATTGTAGAGGTTTTCATGGATGATTTCTCCATTTACGGAACTTCTTTTGATGATTGCTTAAGCAACCTTGATCGAGTTTTGCAGAGATGCGAGCAAACTAATCTTGTCTTGAATCGGGAGAAGTGCCACTTTATGGTTAAGGAAGGTATTGTCTTGGGACATAAAATTTCTGAACGAGGTATTGAGGTCGATAAAGCTAAATTTGATGCAATTGAGAAAATGCCATGTCCTAAAGATAGCAAAGGTATTCATAGTTTCCTCGATCATGCTGGTTTCTAAGGGAGGTTTATTAAAGACTTCTCTAAAATTTCTAGGCCTCTTACAAATCTTTTACAAAAGGAAGTTACATTTGTTTTTGATGATGATTGTGTAGAAGCCTTTGAAACACTTAAGAAAGCCTTGATTTCCGCACCTATCGTTCAACCACCTGATTGGAACTTACCTTTTGAAATTATGTTTGATGATAGTGATTATGATGTTGGTGTTGTTCTAGGAAAAAGAGTTGATAAGAAATTAAATGTTATTCATTATGCTAGCAAAACTCTAGACAATGCTCAACGAAATTATGCTACTACTGAAAAGGAATTCTTAGCAGTGTTGTTTGCGTGTGATAAATTCAGATCTTACATTGTTGATTCTAAAGTAATTGTTCACACCGATCATGCTGCTATTAAATATCTTATGGAAAAGAAAGATGCCAAACCTAGACTCATTAGGTGGGTTCGTTTGCTACAAGAAGACTTACATATCACTGATAGAAAAGGAACTGAGAACCTCATGGCTGATAACTTGTCTAGGCTTGAAAATATTCTTGATGACCCACAACCTATTAATGATAGTTTTCCTGATGAACAATTAGCTGTAATAAATGTATCTCATAACACTCCTTGGTATGTTGACTATGCTAATTATATTGTTGCTAAATACATACCACCTAGCTTCACTTACCAACAAAAGAAAAAATTCTTCTATGATTTAAGACTTTACTTTTGGGATGACCCACTCCTTTATAAAGAAGGAGCAGATGGTACTATTAGAGTTGTGTACCTGAGCATGAACAGGGACAAATCCTATGGAAATGTCACTCCGAAGCTTAATAGGGCATCATGCGGGAGACGGAACTGCTCACAAGGTATTGCAATCCGGGTTTTATTGGCCAACTCTCTTCAAGGAGGCCCGTAAGTTTGGTTTATCTTGTGATGAATGTCAGAGAATTGTAAATATTGGTAAGCGTAAGGAAATGCCTATGAATTATTCTCTTGTTGTTGAAACATTTGATGTTTCGGGTTTTGATTATATGGGACCTTTTCCTTCCTCTAATGGGTATACACATATTTTGGTTGTTGTTGATTATGTTCCTAAATGGGTAGAAGCTATTCCAACCAGTAGTGCTGATCACAACACCTCTATAAAAATGCTTAAGGAAGTTATTTTCCCAAGATTTGGAGTCCCTAGATATTTAATGATTGATGGTGGTTCACACTTTATTCATGGTGCTTTCCGTAAAATGCTTGCTAAGTATGATGTTAACCATAGAATTGCATCACCTTATCATCCTTAGTCTTGTGGTCAAGTTGAACTAAGAAATAGGGAAATAAAATTAATTTTACAAAAGACTGTCAATAGGTCCAGGAAGAATTGGTCTAAGAAATTAGATGATGCACTTTGGGCTTATAGAACAGCATATAAAAATCCCATGGGTATGTCTCCTTATAAAATGGTTTATGGAAAAGCTTGTCATTTTCCTCTTGAGTTAGAACATAAAGCATACTGAGCAATTAAAGAACTCAACTATGATTTCAAAATTGCTGGTGAAAAGAGTTTATTTGATATTAGCTCATTAGATGAATGGAGAACCCAAGCTTATGAAAATTCCAAGTTATTTAAAGAAAAGGTCAAAAGATGGCATGATAAAAGAATCCAAAAGCGTGAGTTCAAAGTTGGAGAATATGTTTGATACGTCTCCAACGTGTCTGTAATTTTTGATTGTTCCATGTTGTTATATTATCATTCTTGGATGTTTTGTAATCATTTTATATCATTTTTGGTACTAACCTATTGACATAGTGCCATGTGCGAGTTGCTGTTTTTTGCATGTTTTTTACATCACAGCTAATCAATATCAAACAGAGTCCAAACGCAGCGAAACTTTTTTGTGGATTTTTTTGGACCAGAAGACATCCAATGGGCCAGAGAAGCGCCTGGGGGTGCTCCGAGGGGAGCACAACCAACTAGGGCACGCCTGGAGGCCCAGGCGCACCCTGGTGGGTTATACCCACCTCGGGTGCCCCCCAGAATGCCTCTTTACTCTATAATTACCCCAATATTCCAGAAACCCTAGGGGAGTCGACGAAAATCAATTCCAGCCGCCGCAAGTTCCAGAAACACCAGATCCAATCTAGACACCATCACAGAGGGGTTCATCATGTCCATTGGTGCCTCTCTGATGATGCGTGAGTAGTTCTTTGTAGACCTTCAGGTCCGTAGTTAGTATCTAGATGGCTTCCTCTCTCTCGTTTCATTCTCAATACAATGGTCTCTTGGAGATCCATATGATGTAATACTTTCGCAGTGTGTTTGTTGGGATTCGATGAACTTTGAGTTTATGATCAGATCTATCTCTTTTATCCATGGAAGTTATTTGAGTCTTCTTGATCTCTTATATGCACGATTGATTATAGCCTCATATTTGTTCTCTGATATTTGGGTTTTGTTTGGCCAACTTGATCTATTTATCTTGCAATGGGAAGAGGTGCTTTGTGATGGGTTCGATCTTACGGTGCTTGATCCCACTGACAGAAGGGGAACCGACACGTATGTATCTGATACGTCTCCAATGTATCTACTTTTCCAAACTCTTTTGACCTTGTTTCGGACTCTAACTTGCATGATTTGAATGGCACTAACCCGGACTGACGTTGTTTTCAGCAGAATTGCCATGGTGTTATTTTTGTGCAGAATAAAAAGCTCTCGAAATGACCTGAAAATCAATGGAGATTATTTTTGGAATTAATAAAAAATATTGGCGAAAGAATCAACACCAGGGGGTCCACACCCTAGCCTAAAGGGTGGGGGCACCCACCCCCTTAGGGTGGGCCCTCCGACCTTGTGGGGCCCTTGGACCTCGACCGACCTCAACTCCAACTCCATGTATTCACTTTTAGGGAGAAAAACAGAAAGAAGGATTCATCGCGTTTTACAATACGGAGCCGCCGCCAAGCCCTGTTCTTCCTCGGGAGGGTAGATCTAGAGTCCGTTCGGGGCTCCGGAGAGGGGAATTTGTCGCCATCGTCATCATCAACCATCCTCCATCACCAATTCCATGATGCTCACCGTAGTTCGTGAGTAATTCCATCGTAGGCTTGCTGGGCCGTGATGGGTTGGTTGAGATTTACCATGTAATTGAGTTTGTTTCGTTAGGGTTTGATCCCTAGTATCCACTATGTTCTAAGATCGATGTTGCTATGACTTTGCTGTGCCTAATGCTTGTCAGTAGGGCTCGAGTGCCATGATTTCAGATCTGAACCTCTTATGTTTTCATGAATATATTTGTGTTCTTGACCCAATATTGCAAGTTATAGTCACCTACTACGTGTTATGATCTGGCACCCCCGGAGTGACAATAGTCGGGACCACTCCCGGTGATGACCGTAGTTTGAGGAGTTCATGTGTACACTAAGTGTTAATGCTTTGGTCCGGTACTCTATTAAAATGAGGCCTTAATATCCCTTAGTTTACAATAGGACCCCGCTGCCATGGGAGGGTAGGACAAAAGATATCATGCAAGTTCTTTTCCATAAGCACGTATGACTATATTCGGAATACATGCCTACATTATATTGATGAACTGGAGCTAGTTCTGTGTCACCCTATGTTATAACCTTTGCATGATGAATGCCATCCGACATAATTATCCATCATGGATCCATTGCCTATGAGCTTTTCACATATTGATCTTTTCTTCATTACTTTTCCGTTGCCACTGTTACGATTGCTACAAAACTGCTACTGTTACTTTTTCCACTGTTACCGCTACTTCCATACTACTTTGCAACTAAATACTTTGTTGCAGATATTATGTCTTTCAGGTGTGGTTGAATTGACAACTCAGCTACTAATACTCAAGAATATTCTTTGGCTCCCCTTGTGTCGAATCAATAAATTTAGGTTGAATACTCTACCCTCGAAAACTATTGCGATCCCCTATACTTGTGGGTTATTGATAATCCCCAAGTGCAGGGAATCATCATAGCAATTTCCAAAGGTGGAAGTGATAAATATGGAGTGTCAAACCCACAAGGAGCTAAAGGTAAGATCAATATTCTCTCAAGCCCTATCTGCCACTGATATGACTCTACGTACACCGAACGTTTGCTTCCAACTAGCAAAAAGAAATAAAACTATGTTGTGGGTATGAAGTGGATAACTTTGCATGAAATCGGAGAGCTAAAATATGAAAGTAGGTGTTGTTCTCATAAAGTTAGAGTATATTACTAAATATTATAAATAGCGAGTGTGGAATAATGGTGGATCGGTGTGCTGAATTGTCCTAGGCAATTGTTAACAAGACCGGTAATCACTATTGCAGTTTCATATGAGGGAGAGGCATAAGCTAACATACTTTCTCTACTTGGGTCATATGCACTTATGATTGAAACTCTAGCACCAAAGTAAAACATACAACTCATACCAATCTAGATAATAAATCAACCCAAAGACAAAGGATATCTACTCAAAACATCATAGGATGGCAACACATCATAGGATCATAATATGTGGCATAAAGCACCATGTTCAAGTAGGGATTACAGCGGGGTGCGGGAGAGTGGACCGCGTAAAAGAGATGAGGATGGTGATGATGGTGATGGTGATGTTGATGAAGACGATCACCGCAGCGATGATTCCCCTCTCGATGGCACTCCGGTGCCACCAAGAGAGAGGAGGATAGGTCCTCCCCCTTGTGCTTCCTCCTCCATGGCCTCCCCCTGGATGGGGAGAGGTTCTCCCTCTGGTCCTTGGCCTTCATGACGATAATGGCCCCTCTGGGATCCTCCTCCATGCCCTCCGGTGATGATGGCACCCTCCGGCAGGGTGCCGGAGAGAGCCTAGATTGGTTTTTGGTGGCTACGGAGGCTTCTGGCGGCGGAACTCCTGATCTAGGTTTCTTTCTAGAAGTTTTGGGTTATATAAGAGGTGTTGGAGTCGGGAACAAGGCAGGGGGGTCTCTGGGCTGTCCACGAGGCAGGGGGGCGCGCCCCCCACCCTCATGGGCAGCCCGAGACTCTTCTGGCCCAGTTATTTTACTTCCTGGCCTTCTTCTGGTCCAAAAATAAGCTCTGTCAAGTTTCAGGTCAATTCGACTCCGTTTGGTTTTCCTTTTCTGCGATACTCAAAAACAACGAAAAACAGAAACTGGCACTGGGCTCTAGGTTAATAGGTTAGTCCCAAAAATCATATAAAATAGCATATAAATGCATATAAAACATCCTAGATGGATAATATAATAGCATGAATACTTCATAAATTATAGATACGTTGGAGACGTATCAATTATCAAGAACTTTTTCTACCGCCATTGTCGGGGAGCATAGCTCTATTCTTTGAGTCACTTGGGATTAATATCTGTTGATCACAATGAGGAACTTGAAAGATCAAAGAACTAACAATTTTGCCTCAACTATGAGGGGAGGTAAGGAACTGTCATCTAGCTCTGCACTTGATTCTCCTTCTGTTTTGAGTAAACTTGCGACACTGTAACATCCCAAATTTTCAATTTGGAATGTTATACAAATAGATCATTATTGCATATCATATTTTATTTGCATTTTGGTTGATCCTAGAAATTCTACGCAACTCAAGGACCCTCGGAGAGAGTCGGGGATTTCGTTATTTTCATATTTGAGTTTTCTCAAATTTTGGAAATAGGATCATTTGATTTTATTTATTTTATCTTCAATTATTTCTATTATCAAAATATGAGAGAGGGAATAAAATGACTTTCCCAAAAATAAAGAAATATTGAGGATTTAATGAATAAATCAAATAAGATTTTATTTTGGTTTTATTTGCTATTTTATTTGAATTTAGGAAAAATGTGCGTTTTTTAAAATTTGCATTTAGGCCCCAAATAAATGTTCATCCTGTGCGGCTTGATTTTAGAAGCCGGGGAAAATTTATTTCGGGATTTTTGGAGTCCGTTTAGTATTTCTTTTTTTTCGAGCGTAATTATTTTAAAAAAAGTCTGAACCGACTCTGGGCTGTAACCGGCCAGGACTCCGCCTAGCCGGGCCTTTATATTGCCGCCGCCCGAGGCCTGGCAGCCCAGCTGCGCCCCGCCCCCAAACCCTAACCCTAGAGCCGCCGTCGCCGCTGCCGCCCCGCCGCCCGCCTCGCGGCGGCGCCGCCGCCCCTCCGCCCGCCGCGCCGCCTCGCCGCGCCGGAGGTAGTTTTTTTTTTCTCCGCCGGTTTTTTTAGAAAACCGATCGGTTTTTCCGTCGGTTTTGTTCGATTTTTTTTAGTTTCGTTTTTTTAAAAGATCGGTTTTCCGGTTTATTTAATTAGCGAGTGTTCGCCCGTTTGTTCGTTTTAATGAACGTTCGTCGTTTTTCTTTTTCTCGGATTAAATCCGCGATTTTTCTGATCGCGATCTCTGATCTGATGTTCGTTTTAGTATAACTTTTCGCTTGTTTATCGGAATCAGGCGATTCAAGCGCCTGGAGTTTCGTCTCGAAACCCTCTTTCCGTTTAACCAACTCAAACAAGTTTTTGCCACTGTAAAAATTGCCCTAGATCCAGAATAGTAAATGAAGCTTGTTTCTTTTGCCGTTTGTCTTTCGTTGCTTCGTTCGATTTGATTCTTTTTGCCAACCGAAGTTCTTAAGTTGAACTTTCTGGTTAGATCTCTTATTTGAGTTTTACTTGTTCATTAGTTGAGTACTTATTGTATGCTTGTTTGTTTGCGATAGAGTACCCGGAGTGCGCCGCTTGCTACTTCGAATCGCTAGGTTTTGCGGATCATCAACAAGGCAAGTAACACTTTGATCATACTTCCAATTACCCAGTTTTATTGCATTAGATCAACCCTCACACATTGCATGATTAGGATCTAATTAAATTGTGGGTTTGGGAAGTAGTTGAGGTAGTACCTATTACCTATTATTATCAAACCCTTGGGAGTTACTTCTACGTTTGCTTTATGCCATGCTATGCTAGTAGACGTGGATTGGGTGAGTGAAATCCATGACAGATGTGAGATTGTTAAATTAAAAGGATTATCTAAGGTGGCAACTTAAATACACATCTGCGTGGATTGAGGCACCTGGGTATTCCAGTGATTGCCTGTTTTTCTTTTGGACCGCCACCCAGGCTCAAAGTGATCATGAGATTATTCATGCTAGAAACTTCCGTGTGCATCCACAAGCTACTATGGGCTCTAGCATAGTTGAGTAGGTTGTGCGAACTCTTACAGTGGTAGACTAGCAGATGTAGGGAAAAGTAGGTGTAATGGTCTACCCGATCGTAAGGTGCTAGCGCTTCTGAAAGACTATGTCTCGGTCATCCGTTTCTCAAACACCGTGCAGTGCAAGAAATCAAACGGAGGCGATCGAGTCTTGTGGGGAAAAGTATGCAAACCTCTGCAGAGTGTATAAACTAATCATGGTTAGCCATGTCCCCGGTTATGGACATCTTGAGTATCTAGTACCTGGATTATCATGTGAATCTCATCATGTTACTCTAAAATTAATTTTGTTGGGTTTTGTTTAATGTTGATGATTAATTGGGATTGAGAATGATGTCAACCATTCTCAATGTTTAACAACTACCTTGATAGTTAAATAAAATTTATTCCTTTGCAGTAGGGAAAAATTGGCTTTACGCAAAACTGTAATCATAGAGCTTTCCACCAGCCAAATATGCATATAGTATAACTTTATTCTTTCATTACTCTCTATGTGTTACATTGCCAGCATATTCCATGTGCTGACCCGTTTCGGGATGCAACGTTAATGTTGCAGACTTTTTAGACGACGATTAAGGTTCTTTTAGGTCGTGGTTCTATACTCAGTGATGCCGTTGGAGTTGATGGACTCACTTATCTTCCAAGTCTTCCGCTGTTATCGTTATTAGATGGCCTTAAGCCATATTTATTGTAATAAGTTCTCTTTTGAGACTCTCGATGTAATAGGTGTGTGATTGATACTCTGTTATAAATCCTTCAAGTACTGTGTGGTGTCAGCATTACTGATCCAGGGATGACACCTGAGCATAGAGATATTAAAGGCCCAGTGGGTTATTTGGCACAATCAGGGCCCAATCTCACTTTCGGTCTGTTAAAGGCCCATGTATTTTATGGGCTCGAGATATTTACACCTGTAAACGGCCTATTTTTACTGAGGGCCAAAATTATGTTTAGGCCTGTTAAAGGCCCACTATGGGCACAGGCCTACCAGAAAAATATGAAAGCTTATGCTGATTTAGGCCCAGATATTTTTAGTGGGCTATGACGGTGTCCTAGACTAGGGAGTACTCACCACGTCGTCTCCCGATATGTTAGATTGGGCCGAGGACCCCCATGGCCATATACTCATGGGCCAGTTCGGACAGCTGCCGCTTACATGGAAGATTCCACAAGACTTGGTGATAAGACAAGGACTCCTCCCCACCGGCGTATTCGGCTAGGACTCTTGTTATCCTAGGCCTCTGGTGCATTATATAAACCAAGGCCAGGCTAGTCGATAGATCATATACAAAAAATCATACCATAGGCTAGCTCCTACGGTTTAGCCTCTGCGATCTCGTGGTAGATCAACTCTTGTAATACACATATCATTAATATCAATCAAGCAGGACGTAGGGTATTACCTCCATCAAGAGGGCCCGAACCTGGGTAAACATCGTGTCCCCTGCCTCCTGTTACCATCAATCCTAGACGCATAGTTCGGGACCCCTTACTCGAGATCCGCCGGTTTTGACACCGACATTTGTGCTTTCATTGAGAGCTCCACTGTGTGATCGGCAAAAGGATCAATGGCTCGCCCGTAGGTGAACTGCGACGCCGGCTTCTTCGTCACCGGCTCGTCCGGTCACCTTGGCTTGACTGAGGACTGTGCCCTGCCTCCGATCGTCATGTTCGGACGAGGGCCTTCATCAACACCAACTCCGATCTCTATCAAGATCATAGAGGAATTGTCCATGAAGCTCGGGGGCTCAACGTCAACATTGCCCTCGGGCGACCGTGCTGTTTTTCTGGACAACGAACTTGTATCCGCCGTCACCGCCCCCTCAAGTGTCCTTTTAACGATTCCTTCGGTGCAATTGTGCGGGAATTGAGTCTACAACAACCCTGGAAAAATTCGTCCAGTTCCGATGGAGGAATCTCTGGCAATCCACGATATACCGGAGCCATGTCAAATCTGGACGGGAATCTGGACAAGTTTAGGGCGTGGTGTCCAGCTTCTAGCTCGGACGTCCTTTGGAAGATCCAACCGTTGAACGGCTGTGGAATTCCCATATCTACTACCCCTCAACATTTCAGCTCGATCCGACCGTCCAAACTTCGGGAACCTTCCGATTACTGCATCACTTTTCGGATCTGTTTTCTGTGCGAAAACGAATCCGACCCGACTTCGTCTTTTCTGTGAACGGGATTTCGGACATCCTTTTTGAAGGAAGTTTTGTATGGGGTATTGTGTTTTGTTCCCGAACACATCCCATTAACTTTAAAATATTTTGAACATGATCTTCACCATCATGCTGGTATCAAACCAGTCCGGCAATATTTCTCCACGGCTGCCGACCTGCGCTAGACAGGTCGTCACTTTGTTGAGCCGAGCTCAACTTCTTCGGATCATCATCTCGGCAAGCCGAACAGGAGTCCAGCATCGCGAAGGATAAATCATCACCAACATTGCCGCCCCACGGATTACACGGAGCGGGCACACCGGCATCACCGCACGGTCACTTCATCAAGCCGGCATTGACCACGTCATGACCTGCATCGGCAGGGCCGCATTGTTGCTTCTTCAAACCGGTGTCCATCACGCCTACCTACTTTGACTCATCGGCTGACATTGAGGCTTCGACATCTCGGCTAGACCAGGGGCTTCGCCATCTCTTCATCAACCTACTCCGGAGACTTTGGCGTCACTAGCCGACCAGCTCCGTCACGTTAGCTGGACCGAGGGATTTGCCTCGGCGAGCCAACCTTTGCCAGCATTGCCATGCCGTCGCTGTATCGCCTATCAGGCAATGGGTGTGCGGATCGAGTCCCAATTTTGGGAATCACCTTTCTTTGGATTGCTACAACAAATAAACCATGTGCTATTAATCCTAGTATTTTTTGCTTGTTTGGGCTCATTTTTTCCAAGGAATTATTACTCTAGTTTGTCCATCATATGTACACAGGTCTATCAAATGGTGGCCGCATTAACAACTGTCGCATGGTGGTTCGGTCAGTTTTTGTACATGGTCCGGCGAACGCTGCATCCGAAACTCGGACCGACCTATGAATTCAGGCTTTACCACGCCTTTACCGCATCACGCCGACGCCCTGCGTCGACATTGACTTCGGTGCCTGGCCGTATTTCTTATATTACTCACTTTGCATAAATTATTTATTATGCAACGATTTTTTTAATTATTATTATTACTACTATCTCCGGTTTGCACTATTTTTTGTGCACAGGAAAATAATCCGGGTTGGGCAGTATCGTTAACTCGGTGTACTGACATACCACGTCACCTCGGCTGGACGGAGGGCTTCGTCAACACTTCATTACCCCATGCCGGGGACTTCGGGATCACTCTGCCGGCCTGCATTGACCGTGTTATGTCACCACTTCGGAGTGCCGAGCTCTTTGCTCCGCCACCTCGGGACCGGCTTGGGGATGGAACCTTGTCCCGCGTCAAGCTCGGACCGCGTCATCAATGCCGAACACATTAACCAGCTAAGTTGCCTTCATGCTCAAAGTTTTAACTTTTAAACTTTTGTTCGGTTCGACCAAGCATTATACTTTTTGGCAAAAAGTTGTTTGTGACAAAATTCTTTGTCAAAGCCTTGTTTGTTGCAAGCAAATTCAAATACCTCGTTTACTTGGGGGCTTCCTTCATGGAGCTTTTCCTCTTGCATATGATTATACTTGTACGGCTTCGTTCCTTGTTCGTGTATTACGCCACAATATGCACCATATCGAATTAAGCGATTTGCAAGCTGGGTTGCCTGGCTCCTGTGCTTACCCCTACGTTCCCGATTGTTCGGGAAGGGAGTAAAGGGAGCACCTCTGCGATTGTCACGACTGGGTCATCCAAGCTCTGACCTCAGACTGGGTGAAGCCGAAAGCTAGCACTCTTACTGTTTTCAATAATGGTCGGCACACAACGGAACTCATGAGTACAAAAAATCTATTGCACAAGTCTCATAATAATAATAAGCACCGAAGAAAGGTATCGGTGGGGGTACTATTTTCTTTGAAGATGCTTCTTACACTTCATCAGTAATATAGGATAAGTTCCCTGAGCGCGATTTGTCTGTTATAGCCTTATGGCCTGATTGCCTGGTCATCGGAAACACCGTCGATACTCTCGACAGGTGGAGTACTTGACACTTTTCGTCCCCTGGCCGAAGAGGGAGAAGCCGACGGTCGGTTAAGACGCGTTTAAAGTTCGGGTGAACACATATATGATATAAGTACTTCGGTACATACAATCATTATACATAAAATTCTTTTACCCAAGTCACTTGGGGGCTCTTAAAATTTATATGAGCTGTTTTATAGTAAATGTGTTTTCTTCTTGGTCGTTGCAATGTCTTTTTCTACCACTCCTTTTTTGACTCGAGTTTATGGTCAATAGCCGGATAGCCTATCTTCTCTCTGAAAGCTGCTTGAGTTTAGTTTGCTAAACTGGCCTCGGAGAAGTACTCTGCCTTTGGGATGAGGAGCTTGAAGCCGTAGGCTGACCCGCGTGAAGTCTTGAGATCGGGTGTGTCATGTTAAAGCACGACAGAAGCACAATTTTTTCCAATTTTCGGATTGGCACCGGACACTTGATCTTGTTCGGACGTCAAGTTTTTACTGACGTTTTTTTGTTTTCCAAGATTATGGCACTTTCAAACTATTTGTGTGTTTTCAGCACAAGTCTCATAGTGCAACGCCGGACACCTTTAGAGATTCGGCAAAAACATTCTCGGATATTGCTATGTATGCATCGGTTTCGAATTGTGTCTTCGGTCAATAGTTGGGTTGCCCGGCTCATGTGTGTGCCTCCTACGTTCCGCTTTGTTCGGCTAGGTGTGCAAAGGGAGAACCACCGCGATTGTGCTTCCAGCTCACATGGTTAAGCACCTCAGTGGAGAAAGCCGAAAACTAACTATCACAATAAGCATAAACTGGTCAGTGATCCGATGACTGTGTTAAATGACGGGCCATTCATAACATTGGCCGAAGTGTTTACGACTTGACCTCGACTGTCGCCGAACACTACCGGGGGCTAGTAACTGGCCTCCCAAACTAAATCCTCAATATTTCGCTTTTACATTAGGGCTGAGGTTTCATGATCATGCTCAGCATGACAACCCAAAGAAAGGAACCGATAGCGGGACTATTTTCTTTGGAAGACATTTCTTATGTTAAACAGTAATATAACATATCTCTCTGCGTATCTTTGTTTATAAAACCGTATGGCCAGATTGCCTTGTTTGTCATAAATATTTGCCCTCATATAGGCTCTATAAAGTAGTACAAACACTCCTCGGCTACTGGCCGAGGAGGTGGAAGCCGATGGTCGGTCACCAAAATTTGGACAATGCGGATCTGAGCATTAATGACGTAAAGTACTTGGATACATAGAGTCATTACACATAATTTGTGATTTTACTATGGATATCGATCCTTAATTCGGCCACCCGTGCCCGCATTAAGGCTCGGGGGCTACTGGGCTTTGGTCTTATTATTTACAAATATTAAAGGGGCACATTGATCCCCTGATCTGGTGTTGCCACCCGACCAGTGTCTCGGGGGCTACTGCATTGCCTATCCAATGCAGAAAATTTTAAGTGCAATATAGTTTCCGAGGAGATTATGAGCCTCAGGCTGGTCGGCCGCACCCAACCTGAGTCTCGAGGACTGAGCATGCCGCTTTTTGTATCCCGAAGTAGTCTGCCGAGCTAGGACTTGATCCTCAGGCTGATTTTGCAAATCAACCTGAGTCTCAGCGGCTACTGGGATCAGTGGGCTTACATCATCCTTCAAGTGCATCTCGGGTTTTAAACCGATACACACGTTGAGGGTTACTGGCTATATATCTCAGCAGAGAATAAATTGCACCAATCAAAAATATTGACAAAAAATTGGCCCACAGTCGGGGTGGTGCACCACCTCGGAAGCAGTCCGGCATAAAGCTCGGGCACTAGTGGCTGGCTCCATAGAGGGCATTTCCAGCATTAAGCTCGGCTAAAATCCTTCAACTTTTTTGGACCAAGATGATCTATGACATCTTGGATATAGTCCGGCGTTGGAGCTTGGACACAGTCCGGTGTTGGAGCTCGGATACATTTCGGCGTTAGAGCTCGGAAGCAGTCCGGCATTGGTGCTCGGCTGCAAAAGATACCTCGAATGCAGTCCGGCGTGAGAGCTCGGACGCAAGAGAACACTGCCTCCCGGGAACAAGTTCAAACCCGAGGTTTGGCATAAAAATAACAAGGCATTGATAAAGGCCGGAAACTTAAATGGGCTCCTCGGATACCCGACGTGTAAACTCGTTGAATGCATTTCGGCGATCCTCAAGATTGAAGATGAGAAGATTTGTTGAACCAGTTTTCAAGACCGACAACCAAAGATGAAGAACAGTTCGGAAGAATCGAGGAGCGTCCCTAACTTGAAGACCGGTTCAGGGGGCTTCTGACGGTGTCCTGGACTAGGGGGTACTCACCACGTCGTCTCCCGATCTGTTAGATTGGGCCGAGGACCCCCATGGCCGTATACTCATGGGCCAGTTCGGACAGTTGCCGCTTACATGGAAGATTCCACAAGACTTGGTGATCAAGACAAGGACTCCTCCCCACCGGCGTATTTGGCTAGGACTCTTGTTATCCTAGGCCTCTGGTGCATTATCTAAACCGAGGCCAGGCTAGTCGATAGATCATATACAAACAATCATACCATAGGCTAGCTCCTAGGGTTTAGCCTCTGCGATCTCATGGTAGATCAACTCTTGTAATGCACATATCATCAATATCAATCAAGCAGGACGTAGGGTATTACCTCCATCAAGAGGGCCCGAACCTGGGTAAACATCATGTCCCCTGCCTCCTGTTACCATCGATCCTAGACGCACAATTCGGGACCCCCTACCCTAGATCCGCCGGTTTTGACACCGACAGGCTACATGCCAATTTCGGCCCATAATCGTTTTTAGCTCAATTGGAATGGGCCCAACGAATGTTGGCATGTTGGTCTCCTACGAAGCTTTAGGCCGAATACATTACTAAGATAAACGTACACTATACAAAAATAGCGTCGTAATTACTGCAGCCTGAGGCAGCATCATAAATGTTGTATCACAACAAAATAAATTCCAACCATACAACAAAAGGCCTGTTGGCATAAAGTTTACAGTCCTTCCAGATAAAAGCACCATCAGATGTATAGAAGCACAGATCATTTGACCTGAGTGCTAATGTTTCAGGCTATAGAATCTGATGGAGCAGCACGGTCTCCACCTTTTTCCGCCATTGCTCTTGAACAACAAAGCGAATGTCTGATAGTCTGGTTTCAAAACCATTCATATCTCCACCTTTTTCCGCCATTGCTCTTGAACAACAAAGCGAATGTCTGATAGTCTGATCATTCTCAACCACTATTCTTGTTTCCGAAACAACATCCACTAGGGATTGGACTTGTGTCTCGAGCACAGATATATCACTCTGTCTAGCATTTGGTTCAGGTTCTTTTTGATCCGCAAAGAGATTTCCTCTGTATTTGGAACAAGTCAATATAGATACGATAATATGGCACAAAAAAAAGAAAGAAGTAGCAGCTATTTACAAGAGCCTCGCAGTGTGCAATATAGCTACGAGATCCTGTGGTCTGTTGGAATTTCACTTTAGAACGGTTGGTTTTGTTCTTCAAACAGTTAGCGGAGAAGAAGATACAATTGTAAGGCACATACATAAATACAAGTTCAATATGTGGTCTAATTAAATACATATAGCCTACCTGATACTTTGGATCAGACCAGTGTTTAACAAGGGCTGTCCAGTCTTCATCTGTAATATATTCCACTGGAGATGTTTGGGCGATTTCATTGTTAGCCTTGCCTTCAAAGTGAGATTTTCTAAGGTGGTACTGATACTGTCGCAGAGCAG
This sequence comes from Triticum urartu, assembly GCF_056163025.1. Classification (NCBI taxonomy): domain Eukaryota; kingdom Viridiplantae; phylum Streptophyta; class Magnoliopsida; order Poales; family Poaceae; genus Triticum; species Triticum urartu. The sequence goes on from NC_141874.1 coordinate 64,759,291, forward strand.
ACTAAAAAACATGAGTGCATGCTTGTCTAGTTGCATCATCTTTTGGATCCAACTTGAACCTCATCTGTTGAAAAAAGAATGTAAGTCTTATTAGGAGGAAGCTGGAAAGTATGGGACAGAGCAAGACAATATTACTAATTGCGATGAATGACATTACTTACGGATAAATGGTCAAGGAAGGTGTTAAACTGGGTATTGTCTTTCTCATTCCTGTACTGGATCCATGTTGGGAGGATACGTGCATGACACCTAACGGCAACGGCTGCCTCTGATACTAACTTGGCTGACTTTGTAGCATGACGTGGCCTTTTTAAACCTGCCTCAAAATGGATCTCCATTCTTCCTCCTTTTGATTTGTTAATCTATCAAGCATTATCCATGATGTCTGTTTTCGCTTGCGCCGTGGTGCTAGTTCAACAACGAATATGGAAAGTGTTAGTGTACATCAAACTGTGAGAGTACATATAAAGGAGCATGCAACTGCAACTTGACTCGGTCAGGTACCTGAAGGAAATATGCCCTAGAGGCAATAATAAAGTTATTATTTATTGCCTTATATCATGATAAATGTTTATTATTCATGCTAGAATTGTATTAACCGGAAACATAATACATGTGTGAATACATAGACAAACAGAGTGTCAATAGTATGCCTCTACTTGACTAGCTCGTTGATCAAAGATGGTTATGTCTCCTAACCATAGACATGAGTTGTCATTTGATTAACGGGATCACATCATTAGGAGAATGATGCGATTGACTTGACCCATTCCGTTAGCATAGCACTTGATCGTTTAGTTTGTTGCTGTTGCTTTCTTCATGACTTATACATGTTCCTATGACTATGAGATTGTGCAACTCCCGTTTACCAGAGGAACACTTTGTGTGCTACCAAACGTCACAACGTAACTGGGTGATTATAAAGGTGCTCTACAGGTGTATCCGAAGGTACTTGTTGGGTTGGCGTATTTTGAGATTAGGATTTGTCACTCCAATTGTCGGAGAGGTATCTCTGGGCCCTCTCGGTAATGCACATCACTTAAGCCTTGCAAGCATTGCAACTAATGAGTTAGTTGCGGGATGACGTATTACGAAATGAGTAAAGAGACATGCCGGTAATGAGATTGAACTAGGTATTGAGATACCGACGATCGAATCTCGGGCAAGTAACATACCGATGACAAAGGGAACAACATATGTCGTTATGCGGTCGGACCGATAAAGATCTTCGTAGAATATGTGGGAGCCAATATGAGCATCTAGGTTCCGCTATTGGTTATTGACCAGAGACATGTCTCGGTCATGTCTACATAGTTCTCGAACCCGTAGGGTCCGCACGCTTAAAGTTTCAGTAATGATTGTATTATGAGTTTATGTGATTTGATGTACCGAAGGTAGTTCGGAGTCCCGGATGAGATCGGGGACATGACGAGGAGTCTCGAAATGGTCGAGACGTAAAGATCGATATGTTGGACGACTATATTCGGACATCGAAAAGGTTCCGAGTGATTCGGGTATTTTCGGGGGTACCGGAGAGTTACGGGAATACGAGGAAGAAGTAATGGGCCTCATGGGCCAAGTGGTGGAAGAGAGGAGGCAGGGCGCGCGGCCCCCCTAGCCCAAACCGTATTGGACTAGGGTACCGGCCCCCCTTTCCTCCTTTTCCTCCTTCTCCTTCCTTCTCCTTCTCCTCCTTCCTTTGCTCCTCCGAGTAGGAGTTGGAAAGGGGAGTCCTACTCCTACTAGGAGGAGGACTCCTCCTCCTGGCGCACACATAGAGGGCCGGCCGGCCTCCCCCCTTGCTCCTTTATATACAGGGGTAGGGGGCAGCTCTATACACACAAGTTGATCAGTTGATCTCTCCCAGCCGTGTGCGGTGCCCCCCTCCACCATATTCCACCTCGGTCATATCGTAGCGGTGCTTAGGCGAAGCCCTACATCGGTAGCAACATCATCACTATCACCACGCCGTCGTGCTGACGGAACTCTCCCGTGAAGCTCTGCTAGATCGGAGTTCACGGGACGTCATCGAGTTGAACGTGTGCTGAACTCGGAGGTGCCATGCGTTCGGTACTTGGATCGGTCGGATCATGAAGATGTTCGACTACATCAACTGCGTTGTTCTAATGCTTCCTCTTTCGGTCTACGAGGGTACGTGGACACACTCTCCCCTCTCGTTGCTATGCATCACCATGATCTTGCGTGTGCGTAGGAATTTTTTTGAAATTACTACGTTCCCCAACAGTGGCATCCGAGCCTAGGTTTTATGCGTTGATGTTGTGCACAAGTAGAACACAAGTGAGTTGTGGGCGATATAACTCATACTGCTTACCAGCATGTCATACTTTGGTTCGGCGGTATTGTTGGATGAAGCGGCCCGGACCGACATTACCGTACGCTTACGCGAGACTAGTTCTACTGACGTGCTTTGCACACAGGTGGCTGGCAGGTGTCAGTTTCTCCAACTTTAGTTAAACCAAGTGTGGCTACGCCTGGTCCTTGCAAAGGTTAAAACAGCACCAACTTGACAAACTATCGTTGTGGTTTTGATGCGTAGGTAAGAACGGTTCTTGCTAAGCCCGGAGCAGCCACGTAAAACTTGCAACAACAAAGTAGAGGACGTCTAACTTGTTTTTGCAGGGCATGTTGTGATGTGATATGGTCAAGACATGATGCTAAATTTTATTGTATGAGATGATCATGTTTTGTAACTGAGTTATCGGCAACTGGCAGGAGCCATATGGTTGTCGCTTTATTGTATGCAATGCAATTGCGCTGTAATGCTTAACTTTATCACTAAGCGGTAGCGATAGTCGTGGAAGCATAAGATTGGCGAGACGACAGCGATGTTACGATGGTGATCAAGGTGTCGCGCCGGTGACGATGGTGATCATGACGGTGCTTCAGAGATGGAGATCACAAGCACAAGATGTGGCGACCCGACCCGAATGGATCAAGTCTACTGTGCTCCGGTGTCATCCCTGGATCAGTAATGCTGACACCACACAGTACATCGAAGGATTTATAGCAGAGTGGCAATCACACACTTATTACATCGTTGTCTCAGAGAAAACTTATTACAATAAATATGGCTTAAGGCCATCTAGTGTCAAAAACAGCGGAAGGCTTGGAAGATAAATGGGTCCATTAACTCCAACGGCATCACTGAGTATAGAACCACGACCTAAAAGCACCTTACTCATCGTCTGAAAAGTCTGCAACATGAGAAGTTGCAGCCCGAAAATGGGTCAGCACATGGAATATGCTGGCAATGTAACACATAGAGAGTAATGGAATGAAACAACTATACTATATGCATATATGGCTGGTGGAAAGCTCTATGGTTACAGTTTTGCGTAAATCCAGTTTTTCCCTACTGCAAAGGAATAAATTTATTTAACTATCATGGTGGTTGTTAAACATCGAGAATGGTTGACAGCATTCCGATCCCAATTAAGTGAACAATTAAAACCCAACAACATTAATTAGAGTAACATGTTGAGATTCACATGATATTCAAGTACTAGATACTCAAGTTGTCCATAACCGGGGACACGGCTAATCATGATTAGTTTGTACACTCTGCAGAGGTTTGCGCACTTTTCCCCACATGACTCGATCGCCTCCGTTTGTTTTCTCGCACTACATGGTGTTTGAGAAACGGATGACCGAGACATAGTCTTTTAGAAGCGCTAGCACCTTACATGTGGGGTAGACCGTACCACCTACAACCCCTACATCTGCTAGTCCACCCCGTAAGAGTTCGCACAACTTAGTCAACTACGCCAGAGCCCATAGTAGCATGTGGCTGCACACAGAAGTTTCTAGCATGAATTACCTTATGATCCCTTTGAGCCTGGGTGGCGGTCCGAAAAAAAACAGGCAAGTCCTGATAGACATCAGGTGCCTCAATCCACCCAGATGTGTGTTTAAGTTGCCACCTTAGCTAAACCATTAAAATTATCAATCTCACATCTGTCATGGATATCACTCACCCAATCCATGTCTACTAGCATAGCATGGCATAATAAGCAAACGTAGAAGTAACTCCCAAAGGTTTCATAATAATACAGGTAATAGGTACTACCTCATCTACTTCCCATCCCACAATTTAATTAGATCCTAATCATGCAATGTGAGAGGATTGATCTAATGCAATAAAACATGGGTTGTAGAAAAGGTATGATCAAAGTGTTACTTGCCTTGCTGATGATCCGCGAGACCTAGGGTTTTGAAGTAACAGGCGGCGCAATCCGGGTGATCTATCGCAGACAAACAACAAGCATACAATAAGTACTCATCTAATGCACAGGTAAAACTTGAACAAGAGAACGAACCAGAAAGTTCAACTTAAGAACTCCGGTTGCAAAGAAAGAACGAACCGAACAAAGAAACGGAAGACAAACGGTGGAAGAAAACAACTCGGTTCTAGCAAGTTGAAACTAGGTCAAATTTTACCGGGCAAAACTTGTTTAAGTTGATTAGACGGAATGGCGGTTTCGAAACGGAACTCCAGGCGCATGAATCACCTGATTCTGACTAACGAGCGGGGAGAAAGACTAGAACGAAGATCGGATCTGAGATCACGATCGTGGAATAAATCCGACGAAAAGAAAGAGACGAACGGTTAAACGAACGGGCGTCGTTAACTGGAAAAAAAATCGGTGATCACGTTCGTTGAGACGAACGGTCCGAAAGAAGAATGAAAACCAATCTAGGGTTTTCGGAAAAGAAACCGAAAAAGAAACGGAAAACCGATCTAGGGTTTCAGGAGAAAACCGAAACAAAAACCGGAAGAAAAAGAAAAGAATCGGAGAGAAAATGGAACGGTTCTTTTAGGAAAAACCGGACCGGGGAAGAAAAAGAGAGGCGCGGCTACCTCGGGAGGCGGGCTCCGGGCGGCGGCGGCTAAGGGCGGCGGCGGCGGCTTAGGCGCGGGGCGGCGTGGCTATGGCGGCGGCGGCGCGGCTAAGGCGGCGGCTTGGGGCTGCGCGCTGCTGCTTGCTGCGGCTTAGGAGGAGAGGGGGCTTGGGGTTTTGATGTGAGGAGAGGGGGGGTGCTTGGGTATTTATACTAGGAGGGGGGTTTCTTGGGGGAGGGGGCAAGCAAAAAAGGGGGGCCGTCCTAGAGTCCTACTAGGACTCGGCCTAGGGGGCGGCGGCGGCCTGGCGCCTGGCGCCTGGCGCGCGCGCGGCTGGGGCTGGGGCCTGGCCGGCCGGCCTGCTGGCTGGGCCTTGGCCCAAGGCGCTGCGAAGACTTTTTTTTAACGGTTCCGCGCAGAAAAACAAACAGAAAACTAACTAAACGAAGTCCGAAAAACCTAAAGTAAATTTTCCCCGACTCCTGACAACGAGTCGAACAAAATGAACTTTACTCCGGGCCTAAAATGCAATTTTCGAAAACGCACATTTTTCCCTATCCAAAGAAAACAAACAAACTCCGGCAAACAAAATTTGATTTATTCATTAGATCTTCATTTTTCCTAAATTTGGGAAAGTCATATTATTCCCTCTCTCATATTTGATATAGGAAAAATAATTGAAGATGAAATAAATAAATCAAATGATCCTCTTTTCAAGATTTGACAAAACTCTCAAATATGAAATTAACGAAATCTCCAACTCTCTCCGCGGGTCCTTGAGTTGCGTGAAATTTCTAGGATCAACCAAAATGCATGAAAATATGCTATGCAAGATGATCTAGTGTATAACATTCCAAATTGCAAATTTGGGATGTTACAAACCTACCCCCCTTAAGATGAATCTCGCCCTCGAGATTCGGGTTGGCTAGAAAATAGGTGAGGGTGGTCCTTGAGCAAATCTTCTTCTCTTTCCCAGGTGGCTTCATCCTCTGAGTGGTGGTTCCACTGAACTTTGCAAAACTTGATAACCTTGCTGCGGGTAAGTCTGCTGGCATAATCGAGAATCTTAAATAGCTTTTCCTCATACGTCAAGTCGTCCTTCAACTGAATCGCTTCGAGTGGCACGGTATCTCTTAGCGGTACCTCCGCCATCTCGGCATGACATTTCTTCAGCTGAGAAACATGGAATACATCATGAACTCCTGACAGTCCCTCTGGTAATTCCAACTTATAAGCGACTTCTCCCATATGTTGCAAGATCTTATACGGTCCAACGAAACGCGGTGCTAATTTTCCCTTAACTCCAAAGCGCTTAACTCCGCGAAGTGGGGATACTCGAAGATAAACTCTGTCTCCGGTTTCGTAGATTGTCTCCTTGCGTTTGGAATCTGCGTAGCTCTTCTGCCTGGACTGGGCTACCTTGAGCCTATCGCGAATCAACTTAACTTTCCGTTCAGACTCCTTAATCAAATCTGGTCCAAAGAATTGACAGTCTCCAACTTCGTGCCATGACAACGGTGTCCTGCACCTCCTTCCGTATAAAGCTTCAAAAGGTGCCATCTTCAAACTGGTTTGGTAACTGTTGTTATAAGAAAACTCCGCATACGGCAAGTTATCGTCCCAACTAGATCCATAATCTAGTGCACAAGCTCTCAGCATATCTTCCAAAATCTGATTGACTCTCTCGGTCTGTCCATCTGTCTGCGGATGAAAAGCTGTGCTGAACTCTAGTCTGGTTCCTAAAGTTTCATGCAACTGATTCCAAAACTTTGAGGTAAATTGGGTTCCTCTATCTGATACGATACTCCTCGGAACTCCATGCAAACAAATGATCCTAGTCATGTATATCTTTGCCAACTTAGCACTGGTGTAAGTGGTCTTAACTGGAATGAAATGTGATACCTTCGTCAAACGATCAACTACTACCCATATCGAGTCATAGCCTGCTTTCGTCCTGGGTAGTCCCGTGATAAAATCCATGCCTATCTTATCCCACTTCCATTCGGGTATCGGCAATGGTTGTAAAAATCCTGCTGGCTTCTGATGCTCTGCCTTTACTCTCTGACATACGTCACAAACTGCTACATATGCTGCAATATCCTTCTTCATTCCGGTCCACCAGAATGTTTCCTTCAAATCCAAATACATCTTGGTATTCCCTGGGTGAATCGAATATGGTGAATCATGTGCCTCTTGCAAAATCAACTTCCTGATCTCCGGGTCATTTGGCACATAAACACGGTCCTCAAACCATAGGTATCGTGCTCATCCTCATGAAATCCCTTTGCTTTTCCTTCGCTCAATTTCTCTTTTATAGCAGCAATCCCCTTGTCAGATTTCTGAGCTTCTCTGATTTTATCCATCAATGTTGACTGAATCTCCAATGCTGCTACATAGCCTCTCGGAACTATTTCCAAACATAGCTCACGAAGGTTTTCTGCTAACTCCTTGGGTACTTCTCCCGTCATTAGAGTATTGACATGGCTCTTACGGCTCAATGCGTCGGCTACTACATTAGCTTTTCCGGGATGGTAATGCAATCTCATGTCATAATCCTTGATGAGCTCCAACCATCTCCTTTGTCTGAGGTTCAACTCCTTCTGAGTGAAAATGTACTTCAAACTTTTGTGATCCGTGTACACCTCACAATGATTTCCAATGAGGAAATGTCTCCATGTTTTCAATGCATGCACTACGGCTGCTAACTCCAAATCATGCGTGGCATAATTCAACTCATGAGGCTTCAGTTGCTGTGAAGCATACGAAACAACTCTCCCTTCCTGCATAAGCACTGCTCCAAGTCCTCGACGTGAAGCGTCACAATACACCTCATAATCCTTGGTCTGATCTGGCAAAATCAATACTGGTGAGGTAACCAAGCGTTTCTTCAATTCCTGGAAACTAGCCTCACACTCCTCAGTCCATTTGAACTTAGTATCCTTCTTCAACAATTCAGTCATAGGCTTTGCAATCTTTGAAAATTTCTCAATGAACCTCTGGTAGTATCCTGCGAGTCCAAGAAAACTCCGGATCTCTCCAACTGTCGTTGGTGATTCCCATTCGGTTACGGTCTCAACCTTAGTGGGGTCAACTGCTATACCTTCTCCGGATATAACGTGTCTGAGGAATCCAACTTCCTTCAACCAAAACTCACATTTGCTGAATTTGGTGTATAACTGATGTTCCCTTAGTTTCTCCAAAACCAAACGCAAATGTTCCTTATGCTCCTCTTCATTCTTTGAATAAACCAGGATGTCATCAATGAACACTACGACGAACTTATCCAAAAACTCCATAAACACTTTGTTCATCAGGTTCATAAAATAGGCAGGTGCATTAGTCAATCCAAATGACATAACGGTATATTCATACAGTCCATATCTTGTGGTGAATGCTGTCTTAGGTATGTCCTGCTCTCGAATCTTCAATTGATGGTACCCTGATCGCAAATCGATCTTGGAAAACACTTTAGCTCCTTGAAACCGATCAAACAGATCGTTGATCATTGGCAGTGGGTACTTGTTCTTGATGGTTACTTCATTCAATCCCCGATAATCTACAACCATCCTTAATGATCCATCCTTCTTTTCCACTAGAAGTACGGGTGATCCCCAAGGCGAAGAACTTGGACGAATGTAACCTTTATCCAATAACTCCTTAATCTGATTCTTAATTTCCACCAAATCCTTTGCTGGCATCCGGTACGGTCGCTTCGATATTGGGCCTGTACCTGGCAATAACTCAATCAAAAACTCAATGTCTCTATCCGGTGGCATGCCTGGTAATTCCTCAGGAAATACATCAGGAAAATCCTTTACCACTGGTACTTCTTCCTGCACGACTCCTGTTAGGCAATTTACTTGTGTCCTGTTTGGCACATGCCGGGATACATACTTGATCCTTCTTCCTTCTGGTGTGGTAAGCAAAATTGACTTACTAGCGCAATCGATGTTTCCTCCATACATTGACAACCAATCCATGCCTAATATCACATCCAATCCTTGAGATTCCAATACTATTAGGTCTGAGGGAAACACATAGTTACCAATCCTCAATGGTAACCGATCACACCATCGTCTAGCCATAAACTCCGCTCCTGGTGAGCTTACTAACATGGGTGACCTAAGGGCTTGGGTTGGCAGGTTATATTTATCCACAAATCCCCTTGATATGTGTGAATGTGATGCACCAGTATCGAAAAGAACGAGTGCGGTAAATGACTTAACCAAAAACTTACCGATTACTGCATCAGGCTGATCTTCAACCTCCTCCACATTAATGTGGTTCACCTGTCCCCTATTAAAAGGGTTCGGCTTCTTCCCAGAGCTTCCATTGCCATTTCCATTCTGGCCTTCAGGACATTCATTGGCATAATGTCCGGTCTTGGAACACTTGAAACAAGTGACTTGACTCAGGTCTCTCTTGGTTGGGGTCGATGGGGTGGTCCGGTTCTGGCCGTTGCTTCCTCCATTCCCATTACCATTCTTGTGGCCATTATGGTTGTGCGAGCTACCTCCTCCATGGGTATGCTGAAACTGAAATCCTGGTTTAGGGGCAAAACGGGGCTTCTGCTGGGCTCCAGAGTTATACTTCCCCTGTCCATACTTCCTCTTACGGTTCTCAATCTGCTGTTGCTTCCCTTCAATCATGATGGCACGATCTACCAACTCCTGGTAGTTGTTCAAACTCGCTACCATCAACTTCATGCTTAGTTCATCATTCAGTCCTTCCAAAAAATTCTCCTGCTTAGCTGCATCCGTAGCAACGTCATCTGGGGCATAACGTGCTAACTTGCTGAAATCGTCAACGTACTGGCCAACTGTCCTTCTTCCTTGGCGTAAGTTGTGAAACTCACGCTTCTTCATGGCCATAGCTCCTGCTGAAACATGGGCAGTGCGGAAAGCTTGCTGAAACTGATCCCATGTGACAATGTCAACTGGGTAAGTGGCTATGAAATTCTCCCACCATGCTGCCGCGGGTCCGTCAAGCTGGTGAGCGGCAAACTTCACTTTCTCACCATCCGTGCATCCTGCAGTGGTCAACTCCCTTCCTATCTTGCAGAGCCAATCGTCTGCTACTATTGGCTCGGTGCTACTAGAAAACACCGGCGGATTCAGCCTAAGGAAACGGGCTAAGTGGTCAACAGGTGGTGGTGGTGGTGGGTTGTTGTTGTTGTTCTGCTGGTTCTGGACTAACATCTGCATCAATTGATTCTGCTGCTGGATCAACTGAGTGAGCTCCGGCGGGAATCCATTGTCACGTCTCGGAGGCATCTGAGGGTTTAGAAGAGACGAGAATTAAGAATAGAGTGAGGTCTAAAGGGAAAACACTACCCCAATGCACATGAGCAAATGCACACAAAAGCACTTCATTCAATCAACAAGGGCTTACAATCGGTCTAAAACTATCGCAAAAGTGCTCGAACTATAATGTTTACATGGGGGAATACTACTACTATTTGGTGGTCATCTAGAAATTTGAACCGGTGGAAGACTCCATGATATCTGCTCCAGCTTCGTCTTCAAAGTCGGGTTCACTTGGATCCGAATCGGTGTCGTCGATGATGATGTAGTTGTCCGGACATGCGACGTACTCGTCTTCCTTCCTGGATGCTAACTTCCTCTTGAGCTCTTCAATCTCCTGCTTAAGATCGCCATTGTGTCTTGCTAGAGCTACGATCTCGTCCATGTAGTCCTTGCGTGTAGACTTCAGTTCTCCTTCTAGCTCGATGATCCTTGCCTTCGCATTCTTCAACTCTATCATATCATTGCACATCTGGTTCTCGTGGCGTCGAATGTGCTGGTTTAACGCCTGGATGAAAGATGCAATGGATCTATCCTTCTTGGTGCTGACTAACTCCCATTGTTCATCTCGGCATCTGCAAATCTGGTAGATAGTGTCCTTAAGGTCTTCTTGATAAACTTCTCCAATGCGTCCTATGGTGATATGAGCTGCCATGCTCCTTCCCAGACTCCAGGTTGGTGCATTGAAAACACTATCTATGGGCTTCGTGACTGGCGCGAATGTCCTTCCCGGAACGTGAGCTTGAATCTTCCAGCGCTCCTCTTCAGGCAGAGTGGCGTTGAAGGTTCCCGTGAAGCTTGGTAATCCAATGTTCGGGTACTTGGTGACTTCCTTCAGGTGAAATCCAAATGGTGTGCCTTCATCCGGTTGAGCATACTTAATCTTCGCGTTCATCATCCTAAAAGAGTAGAAAGGATGAGGAGTTAGAAAATGAGAAGAGAATGGTGATCTATGGCTTTAACTTAGTGGTCGTGTCCTACAGTCAGCGTGTGCTCTGATACCATCTCTGTGGTGACCCGACCCGAATGGATCAAGTCTACTGTGCTCCGGTGTCATCCCTGGATCAGTAATGCTGACACCACACAGTACATCGAAGGATTTATAGCAGAGTGGCAATCACACACTTATTACATCGTTGTCTCAGAGAGAACTTATTACAATAAATATGGCTTAAGGCCATCTAGTGTCGAAAACAGCGGAAGGCTTGGAAGATAAATGGGTCCATTAACTCCAACGGCATCACTGAGTATAGAACCACGACCTAAAAGCACCTTACTCGTCATCTGAAAAGTCTACAACATGAGAAGTTGCAGCCCGAAAACGGGTCAGCACATGGAATATGCTGGCAATGTAACACATAGAGAGTAATGGAATGAAACAACTATACTATATGCATATATGGCTGGTGGAAAGCTCTATGGTTACAGTTTTGCGTAAAGCCAGTTTTTCCCTACTGCAAAGGAATAAATTTATTTAACTATCATGGTGGTTGTTAAACATCGAGAATGGTTGACAGCATTCCGATCCCAATTAAGTGAACAATTAAAACCCAACAACATTAATTAGAGTAACATGTTGAGATTCACATGATATTCAAGTACTAGATACTCAAGTTGTCCATAACCGGGGACACGGCTAATCATGATTAGTTTGTACACTCTGCAGAGGTTTGCGCACTTTTCCCCACATGACTCGATCGCCTCCGTTTGTTTTCTCGCACTACATGGTGTTTGAGAAACGGATGACCGAGACATAGTCTTTCAGAAGCGCTAGCACCTTACATGTGGGGTAGACCGTACCACCTACAACCCCTACATCTGCTAGTCCACCCCGTAAGAGTTCGCACAACTTAGTCAATTACGCCAGAGCCCATAGTAGCATGTGGCTGCACACGAAAGTTTCTAGCATGAATTACCTTATGATCCCTTTGAGCCTGGGTGGCGGTCCAAAAAAAAATAGGCAAGTCCTGATAGACATCAGGTGCCTCAATCCACCCAGATGTGTGTTTAAGTTGCCACCTTAGATAAACCATTAAAATTATCAATCTCACATCTGTCATGGATATCACTCACCCAATCCACGTCTACTAGCATAGCATGGCATAATAAGCAAACGTAGAAGTAACTCCCAAAGGTTTCATAATAATACAGGTAATAGGTACTACCTCATCTACTTCCCATCCCACAATTTAATTAGATCCTAATCATGCAATGTGAGAGGATTGATCTAATGCAATAAAACATGGGTTGTAGAAAAGGTATGATCAAAGTGTTACTTGCCTTGCTGATGATCCGCGAGACCTAGGGTTTCGAAGTAACAGGCGGCGCAATTCGGGTGATCTATCGCAGACAAACAACAAGCATACAATAAGTACTCATCTAATGCACAGGTAAAACTCGAACAAGAGAACGAACCAGAAAGTTCAACTTAAGAACTCCGGTTGCAAAGAAAGAACGAACCGAACAAAGAAACGGAAGACAAACGGTGGAAGAAAAGAACTCGGTTCTAGCAAGTTGAAACTAGGTCAAATTTTACCGGGCAAAACTTGTTTAAGTTGATTAGACGGAACGGCGGTTTCGAAACGAAACTCCAGGCGCTTGAATCACCCGATTCCGATAAACGAGCGGGGAGAAAGACTAGAACGAAGATCGGATCTGAGATCATGATCGCGGAATAAATCCGACGAAAAGAAAGAGAGGAACGGTTAAACGAACCGGCGTCGTTAACCGGAAAAAAATCGGTGATCACGTTCGTTGAGACGAACGGTCCGAAAGAAGAACGAAAACCAATCTAGGGTTTTCGGAAAAGAAACCGAAAAAGAAACGGAAAACCGATCTAGGGTTTCGGGAGAAAACCGAAACAAAAACCGGAAGAAAAAGAAAAGAATCGGAGAGAAAACGGAACGGTTCTTTTAGGAAAAACCGGACCGGGGAAGAAAAAGAGAGGCGCGGCTACCTCGGGAGGCGGGCTCCGGGCGGCGGCGGCTAAGGGCGGCGGCGGCTTAGGCGCGGGGCGAAGCGGCTATGGCGGCGGCGGCGCGGCTAAGGCGGCGGCTTGGGGCTGCGTGCTGCTGCTTGCTGCGGCTTAGGAGGAGAGGGGGCTTGGGGTTTTGATGTGAGGAGAGGGGTGGTGCTTGGGTATTTATACTAGGAGGGGGGTTTCTTGGGGGAGGGGGCAAGCAAAAAAGGGGGCCGGCCTAGAGTCCTACTAGGACTCGGCCTAGGGGGCGGCGGCGGCCTGGCGCCTGGCGCCTGGCGCGCGCGCGGCTGGTGCTGGGGCCTGGCCGGCCGGCCAGCCTGCTGGCTGGGCCTTGGCCCAAGGCGCTGCGAAGACTTTTTTTTAACGGTTCCGCGCAGAAAAACAAAAAGAAAACTAACTAAACGAACTCCAAAAAACCTAAAGTAAATTTTCCCCGACTCCTGACAACGAGTCGAACAAAATGAACTTTACTCCGGGCCTAAAATGCAATTTTCGAAAACGCGCATTTTTCCCTATCCAAAGAAAACAAACAAACTCCGGCAAACAAAATTTGATTTATTCATTAGATCTTCATTTTTCCTAAATTTGGGAAAGTCATGTTATTCCCTCTCTCATATTTGATATAGGAAAAATAATTGAAGATGAAATAAATAAATCAAATGATCCTCTTTTCAAGATTTGACAAAACTCTCAAATATGAAAATAACGAAATCTCCAACTCTCTCCGCGGGTCCTTGAGTTGCGTGAAATTTCTAGGATCAACCAAAATGCATGAAAATATGCTATGCAAGATGATCTAGTGTATAATATTCCAAATTGCAAATTTGGGATGTTACACAAGATGAAGATGGCCATATCATATCACTTATATTGATTGCATGTGATGTTTATCTTTTATGCATCTTATCTTGCTTTGATTGATGGTAGCATTATAAGATGATCTCTCACTAAATTTCAAGATAAAAGTGTTCTTCCTGAGTATGCACCATTGCCAAAGTTCGTTGTGCCCAGACACCACATGATGATCGGGTGTGATAAGCTCTACATCCATCTACAACGGGTGCAAGCCAGTTTTGCACACGCAGAATACTCAGGTTAAACTTGACGAGCCTAGCATATGCAGATATGGCCTCGCAACACTGAGACCGAAAGGTCGAGCGTGAATCATATAGTAGATATGATCAACATATTGATGTTCACCATTGAAAAGTACTCCATTTCACGTGATGATCGGTTATGGTTTAGTTGATTTGGATCACGTGATCACTTAGAAGATTAGATGGATGTCTTTCTAAGTGGGAGTTCTTAAGTAATATGATTAATTGAACTTAAATTTATCATGAACTTAGTCCTGGTAGTATTAGCATATCTATGTTGTAGATCAATAGCTCGCGTTTAGCTCCCCTGTTTTATTTTGATATGTTCCTAGAGAAAACTAAGTTGAAAGAAGTTAGTAGCAATGATGCGGATTGGATCCGTGATCTGAGGTTTATCCTCATTCTGCACAGAAGAATTATGTCCTTAATGCACCGCTAGGTGACAGACCTATTGCAGGAGCAGATGCAGACGTCATGAATGTTTGGCTAGCTCAATATGATGACTACTTGATAGTTTAGTGCAGCATTCTTAACAGCTTAGAATCGGGACTTCAAAGACGTTTTGAACGTCATGGATCATATGGATGTTCCAGGAGTTGAAGTTAATATTTCAAGTAAATACCCGAGTTGAGAGATATGAAGTCTCCAACAAGTTCTATAGCTAAAAGATGGAGGATAATAGCTCAAGCGGTGAGCATGTGCTCAAATTGTCTGGCTACTACAATCGCTTGAATCAAGTGGGAGTTAATCTTCCTGATAAAATAGTGATTGACAGAATTCTCTAGTCACCATCACCAAGTTAGTAGAACTTCGTGATGAACTATAATATGCAAGGAATAACGGAAACGATTCCCAAGCTCTTCGTGATGCTGAAATCGACGAAGGTAGAAATCAAGAAAAGCATCAAGTGTTGATGGTAAACAAAATCACTAGTTTCAAGTAAAGGGACAAAGGGAAGAAAGGGGAACTTCAAGAAGAACAGCAAGCAAGTTGTTGCTCAAGTGAAAAAACCCAAGTCTGGACCTAAGCCTGAAACTGAGTGCTTCTACTGCAAAGGGACTGGTCACTGGAAGCGGAACTACCCCAAGTAATTGGCGGATAAGAAGGATGGCAAAGTGAACAAAGGTATATTTGATATAGAGATTATTGATGTGTATATTACTAGTGTTCGTAGCAACCCCTCGGTATTTGATACTAGTTCAGTTGCTAAGAGTAGTAACTCGAAACGGGAGTTGCAGAATGAAAAGAGACTAGTTAAGGGTGAAGTGACGATGTGTGTTGGAAGTAGTTCCATGATTGATATGATCATCATCGCACACTCCCAATACTTTCGGGATTAGTGTTGAACCTAAATAAGTGTTATTTGGTGTTTGCGTTGAGCATGAATATGATTTGATCATGTTTATTGCAATACGGTTATTCATGTAAGTTAGAGAATAGTTGTTGTTCTGTTTACATGAATAAAACCTTCTATGGTCATACACCCAATGAAAATGGTTTTTTGGATCTCGATCGTGGTGATACACATTTTTATAATATTGAAGCCAAAAGATGCAAAGTTAATAATGATAGTGCAACTTATTTGTGGCACTGCCGGTTAGGTTATATTGGTGTAAAGCGCATGAAGAAAATCCATGTTGATGGGCTTTTGGAATCACTTGATTATGAATCAGTTGATGCTTGCGAACCATGCCTCATGGGCAAGATGACTAAGACTCCATTCTCCGGAACAATGGAGCGAGCAACAGATTTGTTGGAACTCATACATACTGATGTATGTGGTCCGATGAATATTGAGGCTCGCGGCAGGTATCATTATTTTCTGATCTTCACAGATGATTGAGCAGATATGAGTATATCTACTTGATGAAACACAAATCTGAAACATTTAAAAAGTTCAAAGAATTTCAGAGTGAAGTGGAGAATCATCGTAACAAAAATAAAAGTATCTATGATATGATCGCAGAAGTAAAATATTTGAGTTACGAGTTTGGCCTTCAGTTAAAACAATGTGAAATAGTTTCACTACTCACGCCACCTGGAACACCATTACAGTGTAATGGTATGTCCGAACATCGTAACCGTACTTTATTAGATATGGTGCGATCTATGATGTCTCTTACCGATTTACCACTATCGTTTTGGGGTTATGCATTAGAGACAGCTACATTCACATTAAATAGGGCACCATCTAAATCCGTTGAGACGACACCATATGAACTATGGTTTGGCAAGAAACCTAAACTGTCGTTTCTTAAAGTTTGATGTTGCAATGCTTATGTGAAAGAGTTTCAACCTGGTAAGCTCAAACCCAAATCGGAGTAGTGCATCTTCATAGGATACCCAATAGAAAATGTTGGGTACACCTTCTATCACATATCCGAAGGCAAGTTATTCATTGCTGAGAATGGATCCTTTCTAGAGAAGGAGTTTCTCTTGAAAGAAGTGAGTGGGAGGAAAGTAGAACTTGATGAGTTAACTGTACCTGCTCCCTTATTGGAAAGTAGTTCATCACAGAAATATGTTCCTGTGACTACTACACCAATTAGTGAGGAAGCTAATGATGATGATCATGTAACTTTAGATCAAGTTACTACCAAACCTCGTAGGTAAACCAGAATGAGATCCGCACCAGAGTGGTACGGTAATCCTGTTCTGGAGGTCATGTTACTTGACCATGACGAACCTACGAACTATGAGGAAGCAATGATGAGCCCAGATTCCGCGAAATGGCTTGAGGCCACGAAATTTGAGATGAGATCCATGTATAAGAACAAAGTATGGACTTTGATTGAGTTGCCCAAAGATCGGCGAGCCATTGAGATTAAATGGATCTTCAAGAGGAAGACGGGCGCTGATAGTAGTGTTACTATCTACAAAGCTAGAATTGTCGCAAAAAGGTTTTCGACAAGTTCAAGGTGTTGACCACGATGAGAATTTCTCACTTGTATCTATGCTTAAGTCTGTCCGAATTATGTTAGCTATTGCCGTATTTTATGAAATCTGGCAAATGGATAAACAAAACTGCATTCCTTAATAGGATTTATTAAAGAAGAGTTGTATATGATGCAACCAGAAGGTTTTGCCGATCCTAAAGGTACTAACAAAATATGCAAGCTCCAGCGATCCATCTATGGACTGGTGCAAGCATCTCGGAGTTGGAATATACGCTTTGATAAGTTCATCAAAGCATATAGTTTTAAACAGACTTGCGGTGAAGCCTGTATTTACAAGAAAGTGAGTGGGAGCACTACAGCATTTCTGATAAGTATATGTATGACATATTGTTGATCGGAGATGATGTAGAATTATTCTGCAAAGCATAAAGGAATGTTTGAAAGGAGTTTTTTTCAAAGAAAGACCTCGGTGAAGCTGCTTACATATTGAGCATCAAGATCTATAGAGATAGATCAAGACGCTTGATAAGTTTTTCAATGAGTACATACCTTGACAAGATTTTGAAGTAGTTCAAAATGGAACAGTCAAAGAAGGAGTTCTTGCCTATGTTACAAGGTGTGAAGTTGAGTAAGACTCAAAACCCGACCATGGCAGAAGATAGAGAGAGAATGAAAGTCATTCCCTATGCCTCAGCCATAGGTTCTATAAAGTATGCCATGCTGTGTACGAGACCTATTGTATACCCTGCCCTGAGTTTGGCAAAGGAGTACAATAGTGATCTAGGAGTAGATCACTAGACATTGGTCAAAATTATCCTTAGTGGAATAAGGATATGTTTCTTGATTATGGAAGTGACAAAAGGTTCGTCGTAAAGGGTTACGTCGATGCAAATTTTGACACTGATCCAGATGACTCTAAATCTCAATCTGGATACATATTGAAAGTGAGAGCAATTAGCTAGAGTAGCTCTGTGCAGAGCATTGTTGACATGGAAATTTGCAAAATACTTACGGATCTGAATGTGGCAGACCCGTTGATCACATGATCACACCTCAGTACTCTTTGGGTGTTAATCACATAGCGATGTGAACTAGATTATTGACTCTAGCAAACCCTTTGGGTGTTGTTCACATGTCGATGTGAACTATGGGTATTAATCACATGGTGATGTGAACTATTGGTATTAAATCACATGGCGATGTGAACTAGATTACTGACTCTAGTGCAAGTGGGAGACTGAAGGAAATATACCCTAGAGGCAATAATAAAGTTATTATTTATTTCCTTATATCATGATAAATGTTTATTATTCATTCTAGAATTGTATTAACCGGAAACATAATACATGTGTGAATACATAGACAAACAGAGTGTCACTAGTATGCCTCTACTTGACTAGCTCGTTGATCAAAGATGGTTATGTTTCCTAACCATAGACATGAGTTGTCATTTGATTAATGGGATCACATCATTAGGAGAATGATGTGATTAACTTGACCCATTCCGTTAGCATAGCACTTGATCGTTTAGTTTGTTGCTATTGCTTTCTTCATGACTTATACATGTTCCTATGACTATGAGATTATGCAACTCCCGTTTACCAGAGGAACACTTTGTGTGCTACCAAACGTCACAACGTAACTGGGTGATTACAAAGGTGCTCTACAGGTGTCTCCAAAGGTACTTGTTGGGTTGGCGTATTTCGAGATTAGGATTTGTCACTCCGATTGTTGGAGAGGTATCTCTGGGCCCTCTCGGTAATGCACATCACTTAAGACTTGCAAGCATTGCAACTAATGAGTTAGTTGCGGGATGATGTGTTACAAAACGAGTAAAGAGACTTGCCGGTAACGAGATTGAACTAGGTATTGAGATACCGACGATCGAATCACGGGCAAGTAACATACCGATGACAAAGGGAACAACGTATGTTGTTATGCGGTCGGACCGATAAAGATCTTCGTAGAATATGTGGGAGCCAATATGAGCATCCAGGTTCCGCTATTGGTTATTGACCAGAGACATGTCTCGGTCATGCCTACATAGTTCGCGAACCCGTAGGGTCCGCACACTTAAAGTTTCGGTAACGATTGTATTATGAGTTTATGGGATTTGATGTACCGAAGGTAGTTCGGAGTCCCGGATGAGATCGGGGACATGACGAGGAGTCTCGAAATGGTCGAGACGTAAAGATCGATATGTTGGACGACTATATTCGGACATCGGAAAGGTTCCGAGTGATTCGGGTATTTTCGGGGGTACCGGAGAGTTACGGGAATACGAGGAAGAAGTAATGGGCCTCATGGGCCAAGTGGTGGAAGAGAGGAGGCAGGGCGCGCGGCCCCCCTAGCCCAAACCGTATTGGACTAGGGTACCGGCCCCCCTTTCCTCCTTTTCCTCCTTCTCCTTCCTTCTCCTTCTCCTCCTTCCTTTGCTCCTCCTAGTAGGAGTTGGAAAGGGGAGTCCTACTCCTACTAGGAGGAGGACTCCTCCTCCTGGCGCACCCATAGAGGGCCGGCCGGCCTCCCCCCTTGCTCCTTTATATACAGGGGTAGGGGGCACCTCTAGACACACAAGTTGATCAGTTGATCTCTCCCAGCCGTGTGCGGTGCCCCCCTCCACCATATTCCACCTCGGTCATATCATAGCGGTGCTTAGGCGAAGCCCTGCGTCGGTAGCAACATCATCACTATCACCATGCCGTCGTGCTGACGGAACTCTCCCGTGAAGCTCTGCTGGATCGGAGTTCACGGGACGTCATCAAGCTGAACGTGTGTTGAACTCAGAGGTGCCGTGCGTTCGGTACTTGGATTGGTCGGATCGTGAAGGCGTTCGACTACATCAACCGCGTTGTGCTAACGCTTCCGCTTTCAGTCTACGAGGGTACGTGGACACACTCTCCCCTCTCGTTGCTATGCATCACCATGATCTTGCGTGTGCGTAGGAATTTTTTTGAAATTACTACGTTCCCCAACAGTACCGTCTTGGTGTTGATGCTCATGAGGTTCATCCGATCTTGCCAAGTCCTGTTGTGTCAGCAGTGCTTCGGAAGTAGTGTTAGGTGTGAAGGCAGCTTGGGAACTGGCCAGTTCCGGAGAAAACGAACGAGTAACTGGTTGAGATGCTGGTACAGTTGAAGCGGATGCTGCAGCTGGTGGAGCGGGTGATACTGTGTTTGTAGATTTAGCCGGTGGACTTGGACCTTCTAGTGCACTATAAGTACCAATAGAATCTCGACAGCAGAACCTTTTCTGTTTCACCCGACGAGTAACAACACTCCCTACTATATTATTTTCCTTGCTCTTTTTTGACTGCCATGTCAAGCTGTACCCACAACACAAAAGAATAAAATCACTCTTCACAACTCATTGATGCATGATACAGACAAGCAATACTTTGATGTAAGACAACCATATGAGGATGGAATATGTAAGAAAAACAGGACGGCAAGACATATTCACAGGTACGACGTGCAAACTAAGCAGAAGGATTTTCAAGAAAATAGAAGTAATGCAAGCTAGACACCATATGAAAGATGCAACCAATATTACTCTGTCAAGTTAAAAGTGTCTTGTCATAAGTGGAAATTCGAAAAATTAGAAGCAGTACAACGTAGCAATCAATGCAAGATGCAACCACTATCAAACTGCCATGTTAGAAGCGTCCAATCATGAGTGACTGATGCAGGATACACAACAGCAGTACTTTGATGTAAGAACATGGTATGATAGATAGATGCAGTGTATTCTAGACACAGAAAGCCATGTCATATGCACATGTATAACGTATAAACTCAGCAGGTGCAATTTAATCAAAATAGAAGAAATACAGGCTAGACAACATATGCAACATGAAACCAATTATCACACTGTCAACTTAGAGAAAGCACCTGCGATAGTGGAGTACGGGAGATGAACTCATCATGTAGACTTGGGACTTCAACTTCATTAGCAGTAGCAGTGGCAAATCTAGAGAGTCTCTGTTTGCGTCGGTGGGGAGGACCACCAACATCCCCTAACTTACTCTTTTCCTTCCTTTTTTCTGATATTTCCTTATGAAGTCAAAACCACAAGAAGATGAATAAAATTATCTCTGCATAACTGGTTGATGCATGATATAGACGAACACTACTTTGATGTAAGGCAAGCGCAGGATAGGAGGATGGAATATATACAAAAAAGACAGTGTTTCATATTCACACGTACGATAGGAGGATGGAATATGTATGAAAAAACAGTAAGCGGAAGGCATTTCAACAAAATTAGAAGAAATGAAAGCTAGGCACCATATGAACATGCAACCAATATCACTCTATCAGGTAAGAAGTGTCTCGTCGTAAGAGCCATTTCAAGAAATTAGAAGCAGTACAAGCTAGAAGACAATGCAAGATGCAACCTACATCACAGTCCCTAGTTAAATGTGTCTTATGGGTAAGTGATCGTTGCAGGTATAAGTTGTAAGCTACGCAGATGCAATTCAACATAATCAGAAGCAATACAAACTAGACATCATACGAAAAATGCAACCACGTATAACAGTTCCAAGTAAGAGCAAGCACCTGTGATGGTGGAGTAGGGGAGATGTGCTCATCATGTACACGTATGTTCTAGAAACAGGAACACGTATCATATTCACAGGCATTATGTGTAAAGTAAGCAAATGCAATTCAAGTTAGAAGCAATACAAGCTAGACATCATACGCAACATGCAACCACATATAATAGTGTCAAGTTAGAGCAAGCACCTGTGATGGTGGAGTAGGGGAGATGTGCTCATCATCTACACAGCTACGTTGACTGTCCCGCCTTGTGTTGTCTTGCGAATCTTGTTGGGAGGATGGCGGAGTAGAATCTGTAGAGACCCCCTGTTTGAGTTGCTCCGAAGGACCACCATCATCCACTGTGGGACTAATTTCCTTCAGCTGTAATGATTTTGCTCTTCAGAACTCATTCATGCATGATACCGACGAACACTACTCGGATGAAAGGCAAACACATGATGCAAGGATGGAATATGTATGAAAAACAGGATGGTGTGACATATTCACACCTATGATGTGGTAACTAAGCAGAAGGCATTTCAACAAATTAGAAGCACTACAAGCTAGACACCATATGAAAGATGCAACCAATATCACTCTGCCAAGTTCAAACTGTATGGCGTTTCAACAAATTAGAAGCAGTACATGCTAGAAATCATATGCAAGACACAACCAATATCACAGTGGCAACTTAAAGGTGCCTTATCATAAGTGACTAATGCGGGATATGCAAGAATAGTAGTCTGATGTAGAAACAGGAACACATGTCATATTCACAGGCATTATGTCTAAAGTAAGCAGATGCAATTCAACAAAGTTAGAAGCAATACAAGCTAGACATCATATGCAACATGCAACCACATATAATAGTGCCAAGTTAGAGCAAGCACATGTGATGGTGGAGTAGGGGAGATGTGCTCATCATCTACACAGCTACGTTGACTGTCTAGCCTTGCGTTGTCTTGCAAATCTTGTTGGGAGGATGGCGGAGTAGAATCTGTAGAGAACCTCCGTTTCAGTTGCTCGGAAGGACCACCATCATCCAATTCCTTGCCAATTTCCTCCAGCTTTATTGCTTTTGCATTGTGAGGTCATACTGACAAGAAAAAGGAATATCATTCGCTCTTCAGAACTCATTCATGCATGATACTGACGAACACTACTCTGATGAAAGGCAAAGTCATGATACGAGAATGGAATATGTACGAAAAAATGGACGGCTTGACATATTCACACCTATGATGTGGTAACTAAGCAGAAGGCACTTCAACAAATTAGAAACACTGCAAGACACCATATGGAAGGTGCAGTCAATATCACTCTGCCAAGTTAAAACTGTCTCGTCATAGGTGGCGTTCATCAAACTAGAAGCAATACATGCTAGAAATCATATTCAAGACGCAAACCAATATCACACTGCCAACTTAAAGGTGTCCCATCATAAGTGACTGATGTAGGATACACAAGAAGAGTAGTTTCATGTAAGAACATGGTGTGATAGACAGATATAGTATGTACCAAAAACAGGAAAGCGTGTCATATTCACATGTATCATGTGTAACCTAAGCAGCTGCAGTTTACACTAATTAGGAGCAATATGAGCTAGACACCATATGCAACATGCAACCAGATATCACACTGCCAAGTTAGAGCAAGCACCTTGGATGGTGGAGTAGGGGAGCGGAGACTTGGACCTTGTAATGCACTATCAGTACAAGGAGAATCGGTACAGATGCTCCGTTTACGTTGCTGGAGAGGACCACCGTCATCGCCTTCCTTACTCTTTTCCTTCCTCTTTCTTGATTTTGCCTTGTCAAGTCAAACCCACAAGAAAAAAGAATAAAATTTGCTCTTCATAACTCATTGATGCATGATACTGACGAACACTACTTTCATGTAAGGCAGCCGCATGATAGGAGGATGGAATATATATGAAAAACAGGACGGCGTGACATATTGACATGTATGATGTATAAAGTGTAAACTAAGCACAAGGTGCTTGAACTTGTTAGAATCGATGCAAGCTAGAAACCATATGAAAGATGAAACCAATATCACTCTGCCAAATTAAAAGGGTGCCCTAACAAATGTATTTGACCAAATTAGAAGCAATACATGGCAACAGGCTAGAAATAATATGCAATATGCAACGAATAAAGGTGACTCATCGTAAGTGATTGATGCAGGATACAGAAGAGAGGTAGTTTCATGTAAGAACAAGGTTAATACATAGATGTAGTGTGTACCAAAAATAGGTAGGCATGTCATATTCACAGGTATAGTGTGTAAACTAAGCAGGTGCAATTTACCCTAATTAGAAGCATTACAAGCTAGACACCGTATGCAACATGCAACCACATATCACACTGCGAAGTTAGACCAAGCACCTATGAAAGTGCAACTATCCCTAGGTGGTTTTGGTAATTCATAACAACATATAGCTCATTGAGCTAATGCTATTCCAAGATAATTATTTCAGGAAAGCTCAATGATTGGCATGGCATGGATGTGGAAGTGGAACCCTCAAAATGCTAAGGACAAAGGATTGGCTCAAGCTTAAAAGCTCAAGACTCTTCATTTTATATTTTAGTGATCCAAGATCACATTGAGTCTTTAGGAAAAGCCAATACTATCAAGGAGGGATGAGGTGTTGCTTAATGAGCCTCTTGCTTCATGTGCTTAGTGATATGCTCCAAAAACCCTCAACTACTTTCCCATATCCACATATGACCTAAAACCTAAGCCAAACTCGGTCCTACCGATTCTTCCTATCCGGCGCCACCGAGTTTTCATTTGTCATAAGCCACTGCCAAACCCTAGCAATTCGGTCCTACCGATAGGGATCTCGGTCTCACCGAGATGGGGTTGCAAACTCTCTGTTTCCCTTTCGTAACTTTTCGGTCTCACCGAAAGAGCGAATCGGTCCCACCGAGGTTGCAATGTAAATTCAGTGTTTCCCCTTTGTAACTTTTCGGTCTCACCGAAAGAGCAAATCGGTCCCACCGAGTTTGCCTGACCAACTCTCTTGTTAGCTAATTACCAAATTCGGTCTCACCGAGTTTGTGTAATCGGTCTCACCGAGATTACGTTATGCCCAAACCCTAACCATATCAGTCCTACCGAGTTGCATGTCAGTCCCACCGAAAATCTCTAACGGTCACTAGGTTTACATTTTCGGTCCGACCGAGTTTGTTGATTCGGTCCCACCGAGATTGGAAAACCGTGTTTAACGGTTGGATTTTGTGTGGAGGCTATATATACCCCTCCACCTCCTCTTCATTCATGGAGAGAGCCATCAGAACACATACACCATTCCAACTCATATGTTCTGAGAGAGAACCACCTACTCATGTGTTGAGACCAAGACATTCCATTCCTACCATATGAATCTTGATCTCTAGCCTTCCCAAGTTGCTTTCCACTCAAATCTTCTTTCCACCAAATCCAAATCCTATGAGAGAGAGTTGAGTGTTGGGGAGACTATCATTTGAAGCACAAGAGCAAGGATTTCATTACCTACACACCATTTGTTACTTCTTGGAGAGTGGTGTCTCCTAGATTGGCTAGGTGTCACTTGGGAGCCTCCGACAAGATTGTGGAGTTGAACCAAGGAGTTTGTAAGGGCAAGGAGATCGCCTACTTCGTGAAGATCTACCGCTAGTGAGGCAAGTCCTGTGTGGGCGATGGCCATGGTGGGATAGACAAGGTTGCTTCTTCGTGGACCCTTTGTGGGTGGTTGCTTCTTCATGGACCCTTCGTGGGTGGAGCCCTGTGTGGACTCGCGCAACCGTTACCCTTGGGTGGAGCCCTGTGTGGACTCGCGCAACCGTTACCCTTCGTGGGTTGAAGTCTCCATCAACGTGGATGTAGGATAGCACCACCTATCCGAACCACGGGAAAAACATCCGTGTCTCCAATTGCGTTTGAATTCTGCAAACCCTTCCCTTTACATTCTTGCAAGTTGCATGCTTTACTTTCCGCTGCCTATATACTCTTTGCATGCTTGCTTGAATTATGTGATGATTGCTTGACTTGTCCTAAATTAGCTAAAATCTGCCAAAAACTAAAATTGGGAAAACGTTAAGTTTTTATTTGGTCAACTAGTCTAATCACCCCCCTCTAGACATACTTTCGATCCTACAAGTGGTATCAGAGCTTTGGTCTCCATTTGCTTTGATCTCCATAGCTTTGGTGGTCATAGCCTTGGTTTCACAACCTAGGAGAGTATGGTGTCTAGCAAGGGAAATTATCACCGTAGAGGTCCTTACTTTGATGGTACTAATTTTGCTAGTTGGAAGCATAAAATGAAAATGCATATTCTTGGACATAACCCCACCGTTTGGGCTATTGTGTGTGTTGGCTTGCAAGGTGACTTCTTTGATGGGAGAGAACCAAACCGTGAAGCTACCGCGGATGAGTTGAAGATGTTGCAATACAATGCTCAAGCTTGTGATATTCTCTTCAACGGATTGTGCCCCGAAGAATTCAACAAAATCAGCCGTCTTGAGAATGCAAAGGAAATTTGGGACACTTCGATTGATATGCACGAAGGTACCGACTCCGTTGGATGTGCTTCAAAGCCAACTTGACAAGTTCAAGATGAAGGATGGTGAAGGTGTCGCTGAAATGTACTCTAGGCTTGCTCTCATCACAAATGAGATTGCCGGCTTAGGAAGTGAAGAGATGACCGATAGATTCATCATCAAGAAGATTCTAAGAGCCTTGGATGGAAAATATGATACCGTGTGCACATTGGTCCAAATGATGCCAAATTACAAAGATCTCAAGCCAACGGAGGTGATTGGAAGAATTGTTGCTCATGAGATGTCACTTAAGGATAAAGAGGAACTTCACAACAAATCAAGTGGTGCCTATAAAGCCTCATGTGAATCCCCTACATCATCAAGTGAGAAACAAGACTTCAATGAAGAATTGAGCTTAATGGTGAAGAACTTCAACAAGTTCTACAAGAGTAGAAGCAAAGATAGAAGCTTCAAGTCAAGGTCCTACAATGACAAAAGATCTTCTAGTCGAGAGTGAAACTGCTACAATTGTGGAAGACCCGGACACTATTCCAATGAGTGTACGGCTCCCTACAAGAGAAGAGAAGATTCTCCAAGAAGAAGAAGCAAAGAATCACCACCAAGAGAGAGAAGGAGTAGAGATGATCCTTATGAACGAAGATACTCACGGAGAAGCAAGGATTCGAAAAGGAAGGAAAAATCATCAAGGAGCTACACAAGACGAAGACATCAAGCTCATGTTGGTGAATGGGTCTCCGGCTCCGACTCCGACAGCCACTCCGAGAGAAGTTATCACTCCGACTCCGAAGATACTCAAGATGAAGGTGTTGCCGGTCTAGCACTTGTGTCAACCAACTCCTACGACATATGTGACTCACCAAATGAAGGAATTGGAAGATGCTTCATGGCCAAAGGCCCTAAGGTAACACACCCCGAGTATGTTGATTTCAATAGTGATGAAGATGACTTGTTAGGTGATGATTTGCTTGTTGACAACTCTAGTGATGAATACTATGATGAAACGTCAATTAAACATGCTAATCGAGATAAAACGAATGACAATGATAAGGAGAAGATTGAGGCTCTAACTAAAGAACTAAACACTCTTAAGTTAGCTCATGAAACTATCTTCGAAGATCATCGAGAACTTTTAAGAGCTCATGAGAAATTACGCTTTGAAAAGCTCAATCTTGAGCAAGAGCATGAGTTCTTAAAAGCAATCAATGATAATCTCCGCAAGAAAAGCTCTTCTTACATTGCCAAGCGTTTACTCTTATCCACTTACATGCCTCAAGTCAAGTCTGGTAACAAGAACAAGAAAGATTCTTCCTCTAGCAGTAACAATGATCGTGCTAAATCCAATATTGTTGCTTCTAGTAGTTCTCTTGATTCCACTAATGATTCTCTTAGCCAAGTTACACTTGAGCAAGAAAATAGTTTATTGAAGGGAATTATAGAGAAAGGAGTGTACAAAAGCCTTGCCGGGAGTAAGCAATTCGAGGAAATTGTGCGGAAGCAAGGAATGCACCGGAAGAATCAAGGTGTTGGTTTTGAATGAAAGTTCAATGCCAATGGAGTTGAGTGGGAAGAAGATCAATAACCCAAGACAAAGTTTGTTTCTCAACAAGAGAAGTATGATACTTCTTTCAAGGGGACACAAGCTCAAGATGATCTTCCACCACAAGACTACAAGCAAAAAGGCAAGGACAAGCTTCAAGAAGAAATTGACGCATTTGAAGAAGCTCCTAAGACCTTAGTCAAGTGGATTCCCAAGACTACTTAAAGTTCCACTTCATCAAGTACGACTACAACTCCAAGGATTCCCATCAAGATGATGTGGATCCAAAAGAAGAAGAACTAGAGAGTTCTTGAGGGTGACTCCGCCAACATACTTCACTCTTATCATTTTGGCAAGAACAAGTGCAATCAACTTCCACATCTTGCACTAGTTAAAGGAGTCACAAACCCTCTTGTTGGTAAGACAAGGGACAAGGTAACCTAAAAGTTTTCATGGACATCATCTTTGTGTGCATCACTCTATGTCTATGGATATCCTTGTTTGTTCCTTGTGGGACTAACCCATGTAGGTATTAAAAGTGCAATTCACTCAAATGGATAGCTCCAAGTTATCTACATCAACCTTGAGCATCCACATCTTCAACATCTACATGAAGTCATCATCGACAAAACCCAAGGTTAGTTCATC
The DNA here is from genome assembly GCF_056163025.1 of Triticum urartu. Taxonomy (NCBI): domain Eukaryota; kingdom Viridiplantae; phylum Streptophyta; class Magnoliopsida; order Poales; family Poaceae; genus Triticum; species Triticum urartu. The sequence goes on from NC_141874.1 coordinate 64,787,699, forward strand.
CCTCTTAGGGGGGATATCACATCTAGGGGAGCTTTACTCTAAGACTTGAGCTAAAGCAACTCTAAAGATGTGAACACAACAATGCTTTATGTAAAAGTGGTAACCCCACTTGAGCTTAAACGATGAGTATGACCTATGATCAAGTGCTCTCACTTGACTCCTAAGTCAATATACTCATATATAGATGACCTTGTCATCGCAAATTGCTTGATAGAGGCTAGAATTGGTTGTGCATGCCTTGCCACATATTTCATTTGCCATCTTATTGTGTGAGCATGCTGGTTGCATATTTTACTCATTCGAGGACATCCACTTGTTGTTTTGATTGTTTGGTTTACTTTCTTTTGCCAAGTGGATGGACAAGAATGCCTAAGTACCTCCTCTAGCTATCTATGCTTTTCTCGTCTCAAACTCTATTCATGCTGCATCACAAAATTTGATCAAGTCAGGTTCGAACCACTCTGTGTGAGGAGCGCTCGGAGTCCCTGATTCGTCATAGACTTAAACTTCCAAAACCTCTTTATGATTCTCGGTCTGACCGATACCCCACTTTCGGTCCTACCGAGATCATTAAGTTGATCTAGGTTTTCGATCTCGGTGCAACCGATTTGAACATTTCGGTCACACCGAGTTTCAGTAACTGCACGCAGTTATGAATCTCGGTGCCACTGAGTTGTTCCACTCGGTCACACCGACAGGGTCGGGCTATATATAGTCACGGGCAAAATTTTGGAAATTTCTCCGAATCCCTTCGCCCGCGCGATAGGCTGCTCTGCCAACGTGGTCTCCGGATCGTCTCCTCGCCGCCAGCCGCCTCCAGCCGCTGGTCTCCGTCGCTGTCAACAGGAATTCTGCCCCGCCGTTGCCGCCGTAGCGAGTCTCCGCCAAACTAGGGTATGGACTTGATCACAGTGCTATTCCCTGTCCGATTCCTAGCACATTTTGTTCTTCATAATTCTTGCCATGATTGAAACACTCCTATCCAGTCAATACGCTCATAGATTAGGTTTGATTCGAAAATTCTAGGTTTAGGTTTCCGCCGAAACCATCTCGGACCCACTGAGTTGAAAAACTCGGTCCCACCGATTTGGCTTATGCCATTGCACAAGTGAGACTCGGTCTGACCGAGAATTACTTATCGGTGTGACCGATTTTGGAACTCTGTGAAACCCTAGCAGTCTCGGTGCCACCGAACTATGACTCGGTCCAACCGAGTTCACTAGTTTAGGTTCCAAAACTGCTTCGGTATCACCGAGTTTGAAAATCGGTAGATCCGAGATGATTTCAGTGGGAAACTAAAACTAAGTTTTTGGATCATTCTTTTGCAAAAATCTCTGCATTTTGTGATGCTCATCCACTCTATCTCATCTATAACCTATTCACAGGGTCAGCAGTCAGAGTTTGCAGCATGTCTGATCAAAGTGATAGCCAGAATCTGTCAGAACAGCAAGTGGTGATGAGTGAGGGCACTAGTCCCTCAAGTTCTTCAGATGAGGGCAGCAGGAGCACCCCTAGCAACTTGCCAAAAGCTGCCACGAGACAGAGGAAGAAGAGAACTTCAGACTCCGAAGATGAAGACTATGTGGCAGAGGAAGAGGCCACTTCCAAGAGAGTTGAGTCAGCTCAAGGCACAAAGCCAGGCCTAAAGATCAAAAGGCCAGCAGGCAGGCAGCCCATGTCAAAGGCAACAGCCTCAACTGAGAAGCCCACTCCCCAAGAGCCAGTTGCTGCAGAAGGCAAGAAGAGGAAGGAAAGGGTCAAGAAGACCGTAGCCAGAGTGCTAGGAAAGGCTTCCATCATGGAAGAGGAAGAGGAAGAAGAGGTAGCTGCACCAGCACCCAAGGCACCCAAGCTGATGGATGATGCCATAAGATCAGGGGCTAGTGCATCTAAGCCCAAAGCTGCCTCCAAGCCCAAGTCTGCACCCAAGAGGAATACAAGGAGCATTCCTGCAGCTGAGAAGAACAAGGCCCCAGTGCCTGAGACTGTTGCTGAAGAAGAGGAAGAGAATGTTCTAAGAAAGCTCAAGCCCAAGATCCCAGACCACAACGATGCTCATCCTGTGGCTGAGGACATGAAGCTCAGGAGAGATTCAGGGCTGAGGAAGTGGAGGGAAGCAGATCTGTATGCTTCAAGGAGAAGAACTGTCGTGGATTACAGATTTCACACCAAGGAACAGCAGGACTTCTATGAGACGGTGCTGCTAGATAAGAAGCCCATTGTCTGTGACATGAGATGGGTCGACTGGACCTACATGAGGGAGAAGGAGGAACACTACCCGGGAGTATATGACAGCTTTAGTGCTTGTGGAGTTGCTGACTTTGTTGGGCAGAAGCTCACAAAGTGGAACGAGGAACTGATCATGCAATTCTACTCCATGGCACACTTTTACCCAGATGGAAAGATCACATGGATGTCTGAGGGTACAAGGTACCAATCTACAGTGGCTGAGTGGGCACAGCTCATTAATGCCCCAGAGGAGCATGATGATGACTTGGACATATATGCCAAGAAGAAAATGGACCACAATTCCATGTCCAATATGTATAAGGAAATTCCAAATGAGGCACTTGACACATTCAAATTTGGCTCAGTGCACTATCTTCTGTCAGGACTGCCAACTATCAATTGGATATTAAGGCATACCTTATTGCCCAAGTCTGGAGATCACAAGATGATCAGAGGCCATGCTATCAACTTGCTACATGTATTTGATGTGCCTCAGAAGTTCAAGGTGATGATCCTCATAGTGGAAACTATCAAAAGGACTGTAGCAGATCAGAAGAGGAGTTGCGGATATGCCCCTCAGATCCAGGAGCTCATTAACTCCAAGATGGGCACGGGCATATATTTATTGGACAAGGAACACCTGCCCATCCGTCCAGATTTTGAGGACAATCAAGTTGTCATGACTGAGAACGAGCCATCATCTGCCCAAGCATACGCAAAGAAGGAGAAGGCAAGGAAGGAGAAAGCTGCCAAGATGCCAACCCAAGAGGAGGCATCTGAGTATTTCTTGAAGACCAAAAAAGAGCAGCTTGGTTACCTGATTGCATTCACCGTGCGGATTGAGCAAGGACTAGCCACCCTAACTCAAAACCAGGCAAGCCTAGAGAGAATCATGGAACAAAAGTTCTATGACTTGGATGTCAAGGTAACGGAGATTCAGACTGCAGTGGAGCAGCTCCAAGATGACATGCAGGAGAGGAGAGGCAGGACTACCACTCATGCCTTTGCCAGAGTGCCAAGAGGTCCGAGGTCGTCTGCAGTGCCAGTTACTGACACCAGAGCCACCACTTCAGCACCATCTACAGCCTCAGTTCCACCAGCTCCAGCATCTACTTCAGCTCCAACTCCAGCGTCTACTTCAGCGTCTACCGAAGCCTTCGTCCTTGGAGTGATCCGGACTCCACCACCACTAGAAGATCAAGCCTGAGCGTCGATCTAGCACTATGCATTTTCTAGGAACTTTTTGGTAACTTGTTGCCAAAGGGGGAGAAGATGTATAGATCATAGGCTTCGAGAGAGAGTGTGTTGCTTTCTCTCTTGCTTTATTTGGTGGTTTTTCGAACTTGTTTGCTTTTGAGTGCTTGAGATACTACGTCATTATTTGTGAGACATTGATGATCATGTGTTTGATCATAAGCTACACTTAATGCTTGCTTAATGCTATTATCCTATCTATCTTATGTGATCATTCACTATTCTTGGTGATGAGTGCATGTATTTCATTCTTATCATTTTAAGCGCTCCACCAAGATGTGTGTGACATGGAAGAGTAACCCATGACTCTAACTCCTTGTGCATTTGCAGTCCAAAGCAAATTTTAAATATGCACAAATTTAGGGGGAGCTCTTACTTATCACATACTTCTCAAAGCGACGATATATTTCATGCTTATTATCATTTGTCGAAGCTTTGATCTATATGTTGTCATCAATTACCAAAAAGGGGGAGATTGAAAGTGCAACTATCCCTAGGTGGTTTTGGTAATTCATAACAACATATAGCTCATTGAGCTAATGCTATTCCAAGATAATTATTTCAGGAAAGCTCAATGATTGGCATGGCATGGATGTGGAAGTGGAACCCTCAAAATGCTAAGGACAAAGGATTGGCTCAAGCTCAAAAGCTCAAGACTCTTCATTTTATATTTTAGTGATCCAAGATCACATTGAGTCTTTAGGAAAAGCCAATACTATCAAGGAGGGATGAGGTGTTGCTTAATGAGCCTCTTGCTTCATGTGCTTAGTGATATGCTCCAAAAACCCTCAACTACTTTCCCATATCCACATATGACCTAAACCCTAAGCCAAACTCGGTCCTACCGATTCTTCCTATCCGGCACCACCGAGTTTTCATTTGTCATAAGCCACTGCCAAACCCTAGCAATTCGGTCCTACCGATAGGGATCTCGGTCTCACCGAGATGGGGTTGCAAACTCTCTGTTTCCCTTTCATAACTTTTCGGTCTCACCGAAAGAGCGAATCGGTCCCACCGAGATTGCAATGTCAATTCAGTGTTTCCCCTTTGTAACTTTTCGGTCTCACCAAAAGAGCAAATTGGTCCCACCGAGTTTGCCTGACAAACTCTCTGGTTAGCTAATTACCAAATTTGGTCTCACCGAGTTTGTGTAATCGGTCTCACCGAGATTACGTTATGCCCAAACCCTAACCATATCGGTCCTACCGAGTTGCATGTCAGTCCCACCGAAAATCTCTAACGGTCACTAGGTTTACATTTTCGGTCCGACCGAGTTTGTTGATTCGGTCCCACCGAGATTGGAAAACCGTGTGTAACGGTTGGATTTTGTGTGGAGGCTATATATACCCCTCCACCTCCTCTTCATTCATGGAGAGAGCCATCAGAACACATACACCATTCCAACTCATATGTTCTGAGAGAGAACCACCTACTCATGTGTTGAGACCAAGACATTCCATTCCTACCATATGAATCTTGATCTCTAGCCTTCCCAAGTTGCTTTCCACTCAAATCTTCTTTCCACCAAATCCAAATCCTATGAGAGAGAGTTGAGTGTTGGGGAGACTATCATTTGAAGCACAAGAGCAAGGATTTCATTACCTACACACCATTTGTTACTTCTTGGAGAGTGGTGTCTCCTAGATTGGCTAGGTGTCACTTGGGAGCCTCCGACAAGATTGTGGAGTTGAACCAAGGAGTTTGTAAGGGCAAGGAGATCGCCTACTTCGTGAAGATCTACCGCTAGTGAGGCAAGTCCTGTGTAGGCGATGGCCATGGTGGGATAGACAAGGTTGCTTCTTCGTGGACCCTTTGTGGGTGGTTGCTTCTTCGTGGACCCTTCGTGGGTGGAGCCCTGTGTGTACTCGCGCAACCGTTACCCTTGGGTGGAGCCCTGTGTGGACTCGCGCAACTGTTACCCTTCGTGGGTTGAAGTCTCCATCAACGTGGATGTAGGATAGCACCACCTATCTGAACCACGGGAAAAACATCCGTGTCTCCAATTGCATTTGAATTCTGCAAACCCTTCCCTTTACATTCTTGCAAGTTGCATGCTTTACTTTCCGTTGCCTATATACTCTTTGCATGCTTGCTTGAATTATGTGATGATTGCTTGACTTGTCCTAAATTAGCTAAAATCTGCCAAGAACTAAAATTGGGAAAAGGTTAAGTTTTTATTTGGTCAAGTAGTCTAATCACCCCCCTCTAGACATACTTTCGATCCTACAACCTGTGATGGTGGTGTAGGGGAAGTGCGGTCTTCAGGTACAGAGCTACGTTCAATATCTTCATTTAGGCTTGCTGTTTCGTGAGAATCATGTGGAGAGGATGAAATTGCATTCTTTATAAGAGTATTGCGTCTCATATTAACCTACGCGCGTGACTGTCTCATCATAAGCGATAGACGCAGGATACACAAGAACAGTAGTTTGATGTAAGAACATGGTGTGATAGGCAGATGTAGTATGTACCAAAAAAAGGAAGGCGTGTCATATTCACATGTATAATGTGTAAGCTAAGGAGATGCAATTTAACAAATTAGGAGCATTGATGAGGGATACACAAGAAAAGTGCCTTATCATAAGATATAGTATGTACCAAAAACAGGAAAGCGTGTCATATTCACATGTATCATGTGTAAGCTAAGAAGATGCAGTTTACACTAATTAGGAGCAATACGAGCTAGACACCATATGCAACATGCAACCAGATATCACACTGCCAAGTTAGAGCAAGCACCTTGGATGGTGGAGTAGGGGAGCAGAGACTTGGACCTTGTAATGCACTATCAGTACAAGGAGAATCGGTACGGATGCTCCGTTTACATTGCTGCAGAGGACCACCATCATCGCCTTCCTTACTCTTTTCCTTTCTCTTTCTTGATTTTGCCTTGTCAAGTCAAACCCACAAGAAAAAGGAATAAAATTTGCTCTTCAGAACTCATTGATGCATGATACTGACGAACACTACTTTCATGTAAGACGAACACTACATATCACACTGCCAAGTAAGAGCAAGCACCTGCGATGGTGGTGTGGGGGAATTGCGGTGATCAACTAGAGAGCTACGTTGACTATCTTCATTTAGCCTTGCTGTTTCTTGAGAATCATGTGGGGAGGATGACACTGCACTCTTTATACGAGTATGGCGTCTCACAGAAACCCACCCGGGTGACTGTCTCATCATAAGTGATTGACGAGGGATACAAACGAGCATTAGTTTGATGTACGAACATGGTTAATAGACATATGTAGTATGTATGAAAAACAGGAAGGCATGTCATTATCAAAGGTATAATGTGTAAAGTAAGCAGATGCAATTTAACCAAATTGGAAGCAATACAAGCTAGACACCATATGCAACATGCAACCACATTTGACAGCGCGAAGTTAAAGCAAGCACCTGGGATGGTTGTGTGTGGCAATTGACATCATCAACTGCGGAGCTAATTTTACTGTCTCCAACTGCTGACACTGCACCCGTTAGAGCGCTGGAACGCTTAGTGCTTATCTTTGAATTACACTGGAGCGACTTCTGTCTTTTCTTTCCTGCATTCATCAACACTGCGTCAGAGTCTGAAATACCCATGCATAAAAAAATAGTATGAGTATGGGTGAAGTGTGTGCACAATTAGTACAGTGTAAAGGTAGCAGATAGCAGTCGGTGAGAAATAAATGACGGGAGACATATGATAGCTCTACAACATGCATGGCACACTAAATTACTACAGGATTCTATGAAATAATAGTCGACTGAAAGCAAATAGGTCAGTCCATTTTTTCTGCACCGTCCAATGTACAAAGAACGGGCAGGTCGCCTTCATCTACCTCCAGCGAGTCAGTGTTGACGATCTTCCTCGAAACGCCAGCGACCACCAGCCCAGTATTCCTCCCCTTCCTGCGCCCTCCCCTCGACCTCACCGCACCGCCGTGCTTGGCACCGCCCCCCGGCCATCCATTCAAGCCCCGCCGACCTCTAGATCGGGCGCAAGCAGCTCCTGCGCCCCACACCCCTATGATAGACACCGATGTGCCGCTTCCCCGGGGAACAGGCGGACTAGGTGCTCCGCGCGCCTAAGCGGGTGCTGCTTCTTTTAATTGCGGTTCGACTGACCCTGAATTGAAATCCAGGCGGGCTACTGACCTCTAGCAAAGGTGAAATAGTAAAAGGGAGGAAACCTTGTGCATTTAGTATCACGAAGAAGATGCAGTAAGAAGCGCTCAACTAGTTTCTTTCATGGGATGAATACGGTGTGAGCGGAGACGTAAGATTTGCACGAATAAGGGAAGAGGAGTACCTCTTTCTGCTGGCAGTGTTGTGTCATCCTTCTGTTTTTCCGACGATCTTCTTGTTGTTCGCCGGAAACCAGAAGTTGTGGAGGATGGTGCAGCCTTGGACGAACCCATGGCCAAGTTGTTGAGTGTGGTGTGGTGCCCATCTGTCGGTGGCGGGGAAGCAGATCCGAGGCGGCGAACGACGGTGTAGCCGGAACAGCTCCAGTGCGGTGGACGGTTGCGACAGTGGAGCCGCAGCAGTGAGGCGCATGATGGCGTGGTCGGAGTGGTTCTGGTACGGCGCACGTCGGCGTCGGCGTCGTGGAGGCAGCTCTGCCTCGGCTTCAGCTGCTAAGTCCTTGAGGGTGTTGCGGTTGCGTTGGACGACGACGTCGGGGTACCGGCTCCGGCGTCATGGAGGAGGGCGACGGTGGATTGGCCGCTATGGGGTGGAGGACGGAGGAGGCTGGGGTTTCGCGACTGGTGGAGAGGGTGTTTTCGCGCCCACGGAGTATGAATGGGGAAATGGAGGGAGGCGGGGAACTAAGGGGGAACAATGTTTCGGTTTGAGACGCGCTTGTTTGAAATTTGGGGAAAGTTATAAACTTTCCCCCCATCTAAAATTTCGGACATATTGCGGGTTGGGGGTAGGACAGTCATGTCAGGTGTCCCAAATGTGGGCGGGATAGATTTCGGCCGAGCGCATGGGTAGGTGCCCATGGCGTATGAATGCTTCTCTGGCGTCTTCATGAAGTTACAAACCTACCCCGGTTTAGACCTTTGGACATCGGGCCGATAGGCTACACGGGCCAGAGTTAGGACAGTAATTCCTACCACCAAAACATTAGTCCCGCGCAGTTTCGGGTGACCAGAGGCCTATTTGGCGCTTCGTTCAGGGCCTCTTTGATTCACAGGATTGTCAAAATGAAGGAATAGGAAAAATGTAGGAATAGGGTGACATGTCCCATAGTATCCTACAGGACTTGAAAGAATGTTTGATAGCATAGGAAAAACAAAGGAATTCTACAAAGAGGTTTGAGTGGATGGAAATTTTCCTCCAAAATGTAGTACAAATGGATCATATGGAAAAATTCCTAAGGATGCCAATCCTACGAATCAAACGAGCATCACAGGAAAAATTCCTAAGGGTCCAAATCCTCCAAAAATCCTATGCAATTCCTTTGAATCAAAGGAGCATTTAACGTTTTCGGTTCTCTTGAATTGAACTTTCAGGATTTGTCAAACTTCACAAATCTTTACTCTTGAAAATCCTAAAGCTATGATTATTTTGGAATGGAGGAGGTACATTTGAATATACATTGTACACGAGTATATAGTAAAAAATATGCAACTTACCTCAGTTCATGCATGGTTCCAGATATAATCTCCTTGGTTGCAAAAAAAGTTAGATATGTGTATGAATATATATATATAGCATGTTCAAACTCACAACAAAGATTGATGCCCCCTTTTACATCTGATTTACAAATGCCATTATCTCGGGTTCAAATAGATGAATGCACTTCCTATGAATTGAATCTTCGAAACCCCCTTTATGTTGAATTCGACATGTATTCTATTTCGTAGCTAGCAATTTGGAATGTATCCATGCAAGTGACAAATGTATAAAGTGCTTCACACTAACAACATGGAGTGCACTAATTAATGTTTATATATGAATTGCAAAAGCATCCATTGCCTGTATTTCAAACCGCTCTCACTCTATGGATCGATAATATGAAATAAACACATCCACATGCTAGAATTCAATTGCAGTTGAAGAAAGAGGTACTGTATATTAGTGATAGGGGTGTGTACAAAGTACACGTGAATACCAGGCATTGTGCATGTGTGTATACTATCGACGAACTAGCCCCCAAGCTTGTATAACATACTAAGGGCCTAGGGTTACAAATCATATATAGTCGGCTTATCGCCAGTGGGGATAGAGTCCTCGGCGACTCTGGTAGCTTCGTGTTGTACGCCGAGTCCTCCACATGGGTCTTCGTATAACACGTCTCGGTCCAACCTATATGTGGCGCGGGATGGAACCGACCCATGAGTCTTCATGTTGACCCACCACAACTAGAAATGATGTGCCCACCACACCACACACGCAATCGGCCAATAAGAAAATAAGCATATACAATAGTACAACGGTATCTAGCTCACGATACATCTCCATATTTTGTTGATGACACTGACGGACTTTGCATTTGATGCGTGCTCCGTATTTTGTTGACGACACTTACGGTCATTGTATTTGAAGCGAAAGCACAATATGGTCACTGGACTTCAGAATAAGCTCATCACGGTCACCACATACATTTTGTCGTGCTAACCAACATGTGGTTGGATGGTTAGAGGACAGTGGTTTCTCGAGCCCACCAAGGTTAAAGTCCCGGTGCTCGCATTTATCTTGTGTTAATTTCAGTATTTTCCGGCGACGTACGTTCAGTGGGAGGAGATGTTCCACTCGACTACGAGGCACCTATGGTGACTTCGTAAAATCTCAAGATCATATATGCTGGCCCACTCTCTCGAAGGTGCTCATAGGGGTAGGGTTCGCGTGTGTGCGCTTATAGTGGTGAGTGCTTGCGCGTATATATGAGCCCTTGCGTCTGTACCGTGTTAAACAAATACATATCATGATTATACGGTCACTGGCTCACCCGTACAACTCCGTATTTTGTTGATGACACAATCAATTAACTAGTCAAACGTTCCACGCGGCGCAACTAGTGTTGCACCATCGGGGTGCATAACCATGGGGCCCACCTGTCAGCCCATATATGAAAGAAAGAAATGGTAGTTTGAGTCTGTACTGTGTTAATAAAATAGGAGTACATTTTAGGGTGATCATACGGTCACTGGCTCACCATACAGCTCCGTAATGTGTTGATAACACGATCAATTGACCAGTCAAACGGTCCACATTCAGCAGCGCACATTACCATAGGGCCCACCCGTCAGCGTGTATATGAAGGATAAAAATGGTAATAAATGAGTGGTTTTGGGGAGGGCGGGCCGGCCGCGGGCGGCGGGGGCTGGCGGTTCGGCCGGTGGTGGCTGGCGGCTCAGGGGGGGTGGAGTTTGATGATAAACTGGAGGCCCTTGATTTCGTATCCAACGGCTAGAAAATCTAATGACTAGAGATGAAAAAGTCAGTCGACTGACGTGTAGCCTCACCCCGCACGTACACATGCACACACGCAAGACACGCACGCATGTAGGCGTGCAACACTGACACGTACACACGCACGCATGCTGGCATGCAATACTGACACGTACACATGCACTCACGAACACACACACGTACGCACCCATGCATGCAACACTGAAACGTACCCTTGCACGCACGCAAGACTCGCACGCCTGCATGCACACAGCACATGACGCAAGACACACGTTCAACCTATACGTGCATGCACCCTTTGTTAAGGACATGGATTGTTACGGGTATTAATCAATCTTATCTGTGATAAGCAGAACATTGATGTTTGCAGTGGTCTTTATGAATCACAACGTATCGAATGGGCTATCAACATAGTAGGCTTATCTACATTAAAAAGATGACGTCACACTCAATGAACAATCATCGATTTATGAAATGCCCACTTCTGACCGCTGTGGCCCACCAAAGGTTCCTCTGCCGTGTGCTGCCTGTGTTGGGTCACTGACATGCATGCCATGCACCCAAAGAGCCCACATGCCAGTGGAAGAATGGCGCGGTGTCCTAGGTCAGAGTCGAGGGTGCCACTCGCAGCACGCCCGGCTGAACACGCCTCCGTGCCGCATTCAAACGCCTCCATGAAACCCGCCCGTGTGGAAGCCGAGAAACCCACTCTGGACACACGTCCGTTCATGACCAGGCCGCTCCCCTATCTCCTCCACCATTTTGTCCACTCTTACAATGGCTTACGAAGAGTAGTTATTCTGCATCCAAGCCGGCTGGGTAGCCCGCCGGATATGAGCTATGCAGCTCGCTGATCCACCTCCCTCCCCTCGCCCGACGGAGCCAGTTGCCGCCCCAAGCCGTGGAATTTTGCCATCTGTTGTTTTCATGGACTAGCAAGATGCCCGTGCATTACACGGAACATCAAGATGCATTTTTTTACAAACTCCCGCATGCATGCAATGGATAATTAATGTCCTCCTTTGCTAGTACCACGAGGCAAACACCATTAATATTGCATCGATTAGTGTTAGTGGCCTTGTATATCTGCAAATTGTAATTTTGATAGTGGCCCTTGTATATAAAAATGGAGGGAGAAAGATGAGAGATAAGGTGAGGAGGAGTGGGGCGTGGTGGTGACTGGTGGTCGGACTGGGCGGAGGCACGGGGATGGATGGTGCATTATGTCTAGGTTTGTATCTCTCTCACACACACCCACGTAGGTGGGGGACGTGCACGAAGAGAAGAGGTGCACGCACGGCGCACGTACTCCCGCCTCTTTCCCAACCACACTCGTGCGGGTACACGGTGGAGCTCATTTCTGTATGAAAAAGGCAGCCCACGTGGTAATTTGGCCCGTGTACTGGTTGTCCACTTGGTGGAGGGAGGATCGTCTACCACGGGTGAACAAACAAATTGCGACTTGACGCGTTATGTTAAATTAAAAAAAGAGGCAAACCATGTGGAGCCTACCTTAGATGCAAGGCTCTATACACTGGAGTACTTTTGATGTGTCCCGTCAACTCGCAGAACGAGGAGAAGCTTTCTTAGTACACCGTCTCCCCAGCCCACGGGCGCGGTGGCTCGCAGGATGAGGTGAAGCTTGCTTACTAGTACGCCTTACACCCGCTCCCTCGCCCACGCGCGCGGTGGCTCGCAGCACGAGGAGAAAATTTTACTACTCCCTCCGTTTACTCCTCGTCCCTACTACGTACTTTGGTTAGTACTCCCTCCATTTACTTATACAAGGCCACTATAAAAAATACATTTTGCATCTATACAAGGCCACAAATAGTAATCGAGACAAAAGTTACTACTCCCTCCTTTCCAGTTTATGGCTCAATTTCAAAATCTCTCCAACCAAGGTAGACGGTGAGTGGTCGAATTAATTTCGTATTTTGCACAAGTAATTAGTATGCTCGTTTTTCTCAAGAAGTTATGTTTACTGAGGCATTAATTAGAACGAATGCATGAATGACCACTAAATTTCCATGAACTTGTACATGCATTGGTTAGTTTCCTCTTGACACTGCTTGCGTCGGGTGATCTAACGCACCTCGAAATCCAACATGTAATGGTACTACTACTTGTATAGTAGAATTGAGACTTATCAAACGGAAAAACGAATGTTTTTTAGATGAGCCCTATAAACCCTAGTGGGTACGTACTCCGTAAAACAGATTTTTCCAAAACTAAGTCGCTCGCTCTCATGAATTCTGTAGTATACTCCTCCGTCGACGCTCCCATTCATGAATTCTGTACTTCCTGTCGCCGACATGTGGGACATATAGCAACCGGGTCGGCGTGTCAAGCACCAAATAACAGTGCAGAACAGCAGGGGGGACGCACCCCACTCGTACCGGCCCAGTAGTAGTAATGAGCAATGAGACGTCAAATCACAATGCCGCACTTTCCCAGACGGACGAAGCAACCATTATTTCACACTTCGGTTCGCCATCATCTCAAACCACGTACTAGTATTGCTTCTGCCTCAAGAGGGACACGCGCATCGCCTTGGTACATCATGACACGTGGGACCGCATGGCAGGCCATGCTCCCCCGTCGATCGCTCGGTAAAATCACCTCATTTTTACTATACTTCCTCCGTATCGGTTTACTACATGGCATGCACGTCGTTCTAGATTGAGAATTTAACTGGCTATATATGTGATGAACAGTACTCTAGCCTTTTAAAAAATGAATACTTTTGTACAGCAGTACTATCGATGGATTGCGCCATGGAGCAAAAATTGAAATTAAAAAAAGGTGGTACATATAGAGAGCGCTCGTCGCCAAATTATGCATATAGTACTATTAAAAAGGCTAGTCACAATAATGGTGTCCAGCACAAACCACCCCTCAAATAAAACTAATAGGGTGCTTGGATACAGTTTAGTCCCATGACTAAAAGTAGTGGGACTAAAACATGCTAGCCTCACCCATGCTTGGATCCAAATACTAAAAAGGCTAAAATCAAGTTAATGAGCATTTATTATCCTCCAAACCCTCCAATCCAGAACTCGCCTGTGTTAAAGGAGAGGAGTTAAATGAGTAGAGAGAGGACTAATCCACATTTTAGTAGGGGTACCCCTGACTAAAAAAATTTCCCTCTATCAGGGGTGCTTGGAACTTTAGCCTCTTAAAGAGACTATTTTTAGTCAGACTAAAATAAGTCCCTTGGATCCAAGCACCCTCTAAGGCCTCCTTTGGTTTGGAGGAATTTCATAGGAATTCTAGAGGATAGGATTTCTTATAGGATTTTTTTACTTTAGAGCCCTTTGGTTCATAGGAATGGATTCTTATTCCTACATAGGATTGGTTCCTATCCTCCACATTTTATAGGAAAATAAAAATGAGCCTAGACTCAATGGAAAAATTCCTTTGGTGTCAACCGAATGACATCTCGTTTCCTATTCCTACTCATAGGATTTGAGATACATGTCATCTCATTTCCTACAAAATTCCTATTCCTACGATAATCCTATCCTATGAACCAAAAGAGGCCTAAGAATCCAGGAATTCTTTGACAAAACTAAGCACCCTGAAATTCTATGACAACTAAACTGCTGGCTATATGATGTTGGCCATATATATTGTACGTATATGTTGTGAAGAAACGAGTGGTAGTACTATACCAACTAAAAGATGAAATGTAAAAAATACTAGTATGTACGTACTGAAGAGATAAAGTAACGAGAAGAAACATAACATAGTTCTGCTGGGGGCTCAGCACAACACACCCCTCAAATTAAATTAAGCACACCTGAAATTAAACTTTGCAACTATTCCGGTAGACACTGCATTAGAACCACCATGAGCAACGACACTGCCACCTTACTCGGAGTCCTCGTCCACGTCCTCGACTTCGTCCTTGTCCCTCTTCCTCTTGGCCGATACTTCTTTGCTTGAACCGCACACTTGGCTGTTGCTCTTCATCCAACCCTTGTAGATATTGAAGCAAAGGTAGCCATCCATTGAAGCGTAGTGGACCTAGTCTATATCTAGTACATTCCGCCGCCATGCATGACTATGAAACGTGTATGGAGGTTTATCTAGTTTACTGTACGAAGGATGAACCATGGCTCCTGCCAGGGTCAGCATTGAAGGCTGACGAGCAGACACCAGCCGATTCTTCTGGAGGTCGAAGGTGTTGCCTACAACGAGGCCTATCCGATGCAGGACGTCTTTGCCGTTACCAAAGTCTACAGTAACGAATTTGACTAGGTTGCTCTCGAGGAAGTCCTTAAAATCCTGGCACTCAACGTTGGCATGGCATATGTGGTAGACCAAGCATAAGTCATGCACGCAAACCTGGATCACGGCAGGCTTCTTCCTCTCTTCATCCTTTAGATCCTTCTCTCGTCCCAGGACTGTGGTGTACTCAACATCTAGCCCAGCAACCCACTCATCATCTGAGTCTTCGAACATGCGTCTGAAGCGAGAAAGGCATCCTTTCATCGTCGCGGAAGAATGGGTGTAGATGACGTCGAACTCATCGCCAGTGATGGTTCTAACCTTGTACTCACCGCCGATCATGGAGATTTGGGACGCCATGGATTTGGGAGGAGGGTTAGGATTAGTGGAACTGCCGTAATGTGAATGGACGGGACGACTAGGAGCAAACCGCCGTAGCATTGAAGGACGTGCGGGGATGAGTAGGAGCGAACTGCCAGCGTGCGAACGGCAGGGTAGTGGCTTTCCATTCTCCCATGATACGGGCTTCCGAGAGCCCTTGGATCTGAGATCGAACGGTTGCATGGCGTGATTCTAGACCTATGGGTGAATATCCTATCCTAGAGGGTTATTCTGCAAATTTTCAGCAACTTAGCATGCGACCGTTTGATCTCAGATCCAAGGGCTGCTAGCAACCCGTATCATGGTCGCGCCTACCACGACCGTCGCATCGCTCACGCGGTCGCGCCCTTAGAGATTTAACACGGTGCGTTAGGTTATCTGATGTTGGCATGTCATACATAGTCATCACTTAGTCACTCATACTACAACAAGGTTGGCTATAAGTGCATTTTTTTACTCCTCTCTATCTCTTTCTTCGTACTCAAGGAAGAAACGGTGCTAAGCGCGTGTATTTATTGCATTTGCCAAGGAGTGACCTCTTCCAATGAAATGGTGTTGCTAAGTTTGCTTCATTTAATTAGCTATAGACTCAAAATTGTCTTTTCACCTAGGTACACGCGCTTAGCACCGTTTCTTCCTTGGGTCACCAAACTAGTCTCTCTCTTCTTGATTAACTTGCCACATCAGACTTTATGCTTATGTGGCAAGCTTAAGCACCTGTAGGAGCAAGTAAAAGTAAGTACAATAGTGCATTTTACATGGCATTTTTGCATGTGTGGAGGAAAGAGAGGCAAGGAAAAAGTGGAGAAGTGGGCTCTCATGCAAGAGCCAGCCTCTACTACATGGTGGAGCATTGGGAGAGGCACCTGTATGGAGGTGGTCAGGAATCTGGGAGACTCACGCCGGTCGTAGCGCCGCAGTTAAAATGACAATGGCAAGTCAAATCATGGGGCCCCACCTGTCCAGCAGTAACTCACTGTCAAATCACACAGCCCTACGTTTGCAGCAGCCTACTCCCTCGTCTTCTCGCGTCTCTGTCGAACCAACTAGGCGGAACTGCCCCGCCGCCTACCGCGCAGGAAAAGCCCCGCCCTCGACTTTTAAATACAACTACATCCGCTTAAGAATCCAATGATATACTTTTTGTGACATAGTAACTCATATTTAGTTAGTTAAATGGATGACCTAGAACTACGTGCAGGCCCTATAAACCGAGACGCCTAAAAATAAAAAAAACTGAGACGGAGAGGGTAGTTCAGCATGTATCTTTTTAGATCAATATAGTCGGGATTCACCAAGGAGCAAAACCAAGTGGTAGGCTGCTCCTGTCGTGTTGGCGTAGCAGCTCAAGCAGGGTAAGTCCGCACACGAAATGGCGACAAACTTAACAGGACCCCTTTGGCCGACATGTGGCTCATCCACCGTCTTGTTCCACGTGCGATGCACCAAATTACAGTTCGGAGCAGCGGTTGGAATTGGAGGCACCCCGGTCATAGCGCCGCAGTAGTAGAAAATGAGCGACGAGGGGTCAAATCACAAAGCCCCACCTTTCCCGCATTAAGCTAGACGGATGAAGCAACCATCATTTCACTCTAGGGCGCAAGAGCATAAAGAAAAGAGAAAACAATGATGCGTGCGGCAGCTACCTAGGGCACCCTAGGGTAGGGGTCTCCACTACAGATCCTTTTTTTTGAAAGCGCCTCCACTACAAATCGGCTTCTCCCTCATCCTCTTGAAGAAAACCGATGATGAGTGCGGCGGTACGGTTTGTAGGAGTACTACGGCATGCGGGGACACATCGTAGTAAACGGGTTTGAGCCGATGCCTTAAATATGTGTGGGCCGCTTGGTTTTACGGGAACGAGGCAGCATTTTGGGTTCGGGGACCAGTGGAGATATAATACGTACAAAAAATTGTGGATGTAGGTTCGACCGAAAGGCAATGATGCATGGGCCCTGCATTTTGATATACTCGGGGCCGCGTGAAATTTGCTACTCTACTCAAAACTAGTAAGGTACACATGTATTGAACGCATGAGATTTCGAAACCAAATTATGAATAAATACACACTATAGGATGTAAAGATTTGAGTCATATATGCATGATGTAGATGTTCGCTTAGTTCTTATAGTTCATCTCATTCAAAATCAATAAGTTTTATAAAAATGTTGAGATTCATGGGGTTGTGCATTGTACTCCCTCCGTTCCAAAATAGATGACCCAACTTTGCACTAACTTTGTACAAAGTTAGTGCAAAGTTAGGTCATCTATTTTGGAACGGAGGGAGTAAATCATAAAGTAAAAAACAAATAATGGCACATAATAATCAATTATGATACAGAAGATTCTAGAACAAAGGAGAAGTGCTTGTCTTTTGAGGTTTGTGCATTATGCTTAAGTTCAACCATGGAGTCTTCTAAATTGTACATGTGGCAGATCTGGTGGAATGTTGATGATATCCAATGGCCAGTAGTGCTCGAATTTTCCTATCTCTGCACTGTCGGGTTAGCTTCATCCAGCGACCATCTTTCAAAGTTATTGGCACACTATATAGTTCTTGTGCCATAATTGCATGTTTTGGAAAAAAGCTACTAGTGGGTTGTACTATCTATTTAGGAATAGAAGATGTATACATGGAAGTTGTAGGGAAAGAGATGACATGGAGCATCTCCATTCCTATGAGTAGGGATTGGAAAAGAGATGTCATTTGGTTCACATCATAGGGACTTTTCTATTGAATATAGAGATGACATGTTTCTCAATTCCTATGAGGAGGGATTAGAAAAGAGATGTAATTTGGTTCATATCGTAGGAACTTTTCTATTGAATATACGCTAATGTTTATTTTCCTTTGAAATTAAGGGAGTATAGGAATCCATTCATATGAACCAAGTGGCTCTAAAGCTATAGAAATGATATCATGTTTATTTCCTTTGAAATGTGGAGTATATGAATCTATTCCTATGAACCAATTGGCTCTAAAGGAAAAAATCCTATAAAAATCATATCATATAGAGTTCCTATGATATTCCTCGACACTAAAGGATGCTTGAAATTGCTGCGGGTGATACAATGGTCTTTCTTTGTAGACTCCTCACCCAACTTTATAGTTACCTCTCGAAGATGAATGAAATGATATATACATGGTATTCTACATGTGCAATTTGGTACACGAAAACTCAGTAAAAGTTTGCGAGGTTCGAATTTTCAATAAAGTATACGATGGTTCGAATTTTCAATAAAGCTACAGGGAGCAAACGGCAGTTGCTAACACTCATGTGGAAGATTTGTGTGCAGGAGGAGTGGCTGTTCTGTTGAATGACATGGCAAAACTGACACTGTCGGATGCCGATCTAACAGTCCTTACGATGTTTGTCGGGAAAAGGCTTGTGGCGAACGTTTGTCAGATAATGATTTACGGACACATGCATTGCATTGATACGTGCCCCCCTCTCTCTCACGCACACGCACCCTCACGAGTCACGACTCTCCCGAGTCCTCTCACAGACTCACATGTCGCACCCACCGTCTATCTGCAGGTAGACGTCACGCACATATGTGCTCTTCACACCCTACCCTCAGAACTTCTAAAAAACAAAAGACGGCGCGCACATTTTATTTTAGCTCACACGTCACACACTTGTACTATTACTCTTGCGGCGAACGTTCTTTGGGCATAGTATATTGTACTCTCACGAAGAAAAGCGGTGCACGCACGCACTAGTTCTCTCACACCCACTCGCGGGTACACGTAGGAGCGCATTTTTTTGAAGTTGGTACAACAAAATCACTCCGCTATATATAAAAGCAAGAGCCTTAGCGCTTGCTTTACTAGGGTTCCTCTCGTTCACTCTCTCATGCTCTCTAGATCTAAGCAACACATAGGTGGCCACACTCTCTCTCAGCTCACGGCTGGTCACAAATCCGGCCGGACAACCTCGACTGAGGCAGGGGTGTAGGTGCATCGTTCACGCTGTCGTCGGCGGCGAGGGAGTAGACCAACGGCTGCCCGCGCGTCCCGATAGGCGGCCATGTCGTTCTCTCCGAGAGAGCGCCGGCTCGGGAGGGCCTCCGACCCCTTCTTCCTCCTTGCGGTATTGTAGCCAAGATGCGGCCTCCCAACGCCATATTTGCGACATGCCGACGACCCTCAGGTATATATTCCTTCGAAACCTGCCTTGCTCTACTGCCCCAGCTCCCTCCGTGTGGATCCTTTTCTACTTCCGTCCGTTGTTCCAAAGCCACCTAGACTTCTACTAAGGCACGTGCTTTGCACGTATGTTCTGTATGATAGATAATCATATACCTTCTTTTTAGAGAGAGAAATCGGTACTCGTATCTTGAGTAGATATCATAGTGTGTTTGTTTGCATGATCTAAGGACTATTCTGAAATAAGAAGAAAATCACTTGCACAAATCAAACTAAGTTCCAAGTAAGAATTTGATTACAAGATAAAAGTTTTAGTTTTATTATATGTTGTTTCCTGGGTTCCACTGATGTATAGTTCCAGAGTTGTTTGACGGTTTACATGCATGTTTATGGACTATTTTATGCAACTAAATAAGTCATTTAGGTCTGACAGACACTCATGTCCTGTATTAGCTTGAGGTATAGCTTATGTATGACTGAAATAAAATATTGCACTTTTTCTGTGAATAATAAAAATATTACATTTCTCGATGAAGCAGAATAAAACTTTAGCTAGCATCAGCCATGCAATGTTATGTTATGTGAACAGTGTAAACTTTGCAGTATAGCGGCATCTAAAAAATCCATTTTTACAGTAATCTAAAAAATTAGTTAGTAGTAGAGTGTTTATTTCCCAGGTGACAATGGGGAACCAAAATGTGCTAGCTATTTGCCAACTTGTCGTACTTGCATGTGAGGAGGTGGCAGCAATTTCTAGACATTTCCCAAGTTCAGTAGATGCAATCCAGATTCAACGGGGACTTCTTTATTTGTTTACTTGGAGAGCAGAGTCGGCCATGTGCACAAGGAGCGGGAGCGAATCCGGCAGCTCTTAGCCGTCAGATCATGTCATCCTTTGTTTGATGGACGACAGTGATATGCATGAGAGGGGAAATGAACGATGGATTTTGAGCCAATGCTTGTTTGGGCGGGAGAACCGAAGATGGAGTGGTAAATCCAATTTCAAAACTGCCGCATTATAGTAGTAGTAGATTAGAAGTAAAGCTATTTCATACAGTCGACTCAAAGCGTTGGTTCAAACAGGGAAGAAAGTGGGAAAGCTGTAGCATGAATCTAGGACTTGGTTCTAAGAGGAAACGGGGGAAAGTAGTAATATCTGTCACTGTTTAAATAACCGTATATCTTATTTGCGCAAACAGGGATGTCTGTCTCCATATCGTTTCGGGATGTCTGTCTCCGTATCGTTTCTATCCACGCAATCAAAAGCACACACCTCAGTTTTAGTACAACTGCGCAAAATGAGATGGCTATCCCTCGCTGTCGTCGTCTAACCTCCCGTCTTCAAGGTATCCCTACAGTGGCAGTAACTAAGGTAGAATGACCAACGCAATCTAAAAGAAGCTGATTCGTACATTTTACTTCCTGATTGCAGTGCAGGGATGAGCGAAAACAACTGCATCCTAGTCCGGAATGCACTTTCTACCAGTTTTTTGGACAGGTGCGCAGACAAGAGGCATTGTGGTCTACTTATTTCTGCAAATAGCGGTGCTTAAATTTAGTGGAATGCACAAGCATTTCAGCTGGTCAGTACACTGCATGGTTCAGTTCAACATTCCAGCTGATACCACAATTATAATTGGTTATTCTGGAATGAGAGAACCTAACCCTGAATGGTGGCAATAAGAAAAAACCAGAGTGAACTCCAGGAAATTTAAGCCTGCCGGGAGGCCCTTTGCTCAGAGAGAAGCCTTGCTTGTTTTTTCCTGATTTGTAAACCTTCTCATAACTTTGTCTTTTGCTGTGAACTAGTATATGTTTGTTATGTTCTATGAATCATTGAGATGTATAAAATTGCTTAACTTATTCTTTTCAAGTTTTTTATGAAGACGAGTTTAATGTGAGTGTTCCACATGAGCGCTGGACTAGTGTGTGAACGTTTGGAATTTATTACATTGTGGCCTCAATTAACTGTATGAACCACTATAACAAGATACATAGTTGCTTATATGTCAGACAGCAGATTGTTGATTGTTAGCTGGTCGATAGCCTAGTGTTGAAGCGAGCTGAGCCAATGTGCCGTGTTTTGCACAACTGCTTACAAGTGGGGTAGCACCAATAGTGTTTACAAGTACTTATGTATACGTCGGCGCATGGTTCTCGAATGAGTGCTCTATTTCGTCAAAACACACACTGCTCATATGATAAACCGTGACAACTTATGTCTTACCATGCCATATTCATGAAAAACTAGTGAGGACGCATCTGTTTCGGCAACAATTACGATGGTTCTCACATGATTCACGGGCACACAAAAGTAGCAGCAGTTCCCATAGACGGATTCAAACAGAGTACTAGCCCCAGAGGGGTCGATAACAGGCAAGGTTCGGATAATTAGACACAACCCAAACTACTATTAAACACTAGCTAGGGCAACTATTTCATGCTTCGATCTAATTTGGGCTGGACACAAGACGGACCTTGCCATGAACATCATCGAGGACGTCCCGCATCAGCTCTATCCTGTGAACCTTCATGAAGACAACCTTGTGGCCTTGCCACTGATAAACTTGTTTGTGGAGGCATGCCACGTCATCTTCCTGCGTAAGCTTGACAAGAACAGTATTCCTCACAAACGAAGGAGTAGCTTTGAACTTCTTGTGCTTTAGTACACCCTGGACAACACGCCTGACAACAGTGAGGCTGGAATACAACTCTTCATTGGTATAACCGCAAATGGCTTCCAGGATCCAACAGCCTAAGAACTATGTTTTCCCAGTGCGTATATTCAGGTCGTCCGCCTCATAGCGAGTGACATGTACAACCACACAATCCTTGTCTGCATCAGGGCTCTAATTGAAACAGAAACAAATTCTGAATTACTTTTCAGTATAAGAAACACAAGTTATTTAAACCACTACGTATACCATGGCATCGAAGCTAATAAAATTGTGCATTATTAATCACCACATACTTCCTTTTCTAAAAAAATCACCACATACTTAGATGAAAAACCATAATCGAGATCGGCAAAGAAGGAAATCACCTTGGGCAGCTCAGCGGGGGGGGGGGGGGTGGACACATCCTCGAAGGGGGAAAACTGCTCCTACAGTGCCACGGGGGTTGTAACCTCAAACGGGGCGTTGACCATCTCAGTATCTGGGGTCGCCTCGGTGGTTGCCTCCATCTTCTTGGAGCTCTCTGTCTCGTGGGGATCAGCCTCCCGCGTCTGCTCCAATATCTGCAGATCTTTGCCTGGTTCTCCTTGGTCCATCATGAAACTAACGAATACTAGGATTCCACTGAAAGGAAAACACAATCGCAATGACAATGAAACAAAAAAAGAGAGTGAGGATCGGTTACTACTTTGCAAAAGTTCTTTTTTCCCTCTAAACGAAGATATACCAACATCACAGATCCGCTTACCTTCCCTTCATTCGGAGAGAAGAACAGTGGCAGATGCAAGTGTTGCCTTTCTTGAAGACAGTGAGGGAGAAGGGGATTCAGCGAAGAGTGAAATGATGGTTGCTTCGTCCGTCAAACTTAGACTGCGGGGAGGTGGGGTTTTGTGATACGACGGCTCGTTACTGCCGCGCTACGACCGGGGTGACTCTTCGCCTGCATACTGCCTTCTAATTTGGTGGATGGCATTTGGGCCCGCATGCTACATGGCCCGCATGTCGGTGAACAAAAGTATAACAGCATTCAGTAGAGGGAGACGTTTCAATTACCTAGGAGGAGCCAGAAGCGTTAGAGTGTCTCCACTGTACTAGTAGTAATTGTTTTTCTGGGTAGCTGTAGAGTGTCTCCACTGTACTAGTAGTAATTGTTTCTCGGGTCCCAAGACAAAACAGCCCATCCACACTAGTAAATAGTAAAATCAATTCAACAACCTGGGTGCTCTTGTTCCTCCTTGCTCCTACCCACCTCACGTCAGCTCGCTCCACTCGTACCCCCAAATTGTTGGAAATATGCCCTAGAGGCAATAATAAAAGCTTTATTATTATATTTCCTTGTTCATGATAATTGTCTTTATTCATGCTATAATTGTATTATCCGGAAATCGTAATACATGTGTGAATAACAGACACCAACATGTCCCTAGTAAGCCTCTAGTTGACTAGCTCGTTGATCAACAGATAGTCATGGTTTCCTGACTATGGACATTGGATGTCATTGATAACGAGATCACATCATTAGGAGAATGATGTGATGGACGAGACCCAATCCTAAACATAGCACAAGATCGTATAGTTCGTTTGCTAGAGTTTTCCAATGTCAAGTATCCTTTCCTTAGACCATGAGATCGTGTAACTCCCGGATACCGTAGGAGTGCTTTGGGTATACCAAACGTCACAACGTAACTGGGTGACTATAAAGGTAGACTACGGGTATCTCCGAAAGTGTCTGTTGGGTTGACATGGATCAAGACTGGGATTTGTCACTCCATATGACGGAGAGGTATCGCTGGGCCCACTCGGTAATGCATCATCATAATGAGCTCAAAGTGACCAAGTGTCTGGTCACGGGATCATGCATTACGGTACGAGTAAAGTGACTTGCCGGTAACGAGATTGAACGAGGTATTGGGATACCGACGATCGAATCTCGGGCAAGTAACATATCGATTGACAAAGGGAATTGCATACTGGGTTGATTGAATCCTCGACATCGTGGTTCATCCGATGAGATCATCGTGGAGCATGTGGGAGCCAACACGGGTATCCAGATCCCGCTGTTGGTTATTGACCGGAGAGTCGTCTCGGTCATGTCTGCTTGTCTCCCGAACCCGTAGGGTCTACACACTTAAGGTTCGGTGACGCTAGGGTTGTGAAGATATGTATATCCAGTAACCAGAATGTTGTTCGGAGTCCCGGATGAGATCCCGGACGTCACAAGGAGTTCCGGAATGGTCCGGAGGTAAAGAATTATATATAGGAAGTGTTGTTTTGGCCATAGGGACAAGTTTCGGGGTTATCGGTATTGTACCGGGACCACCGGAGGGGTCCCGCGGGCCCACCGGGTGGGGCCACCTGTCCCGGGGGGCCACATGGGCTGTAGGGGGTGCACCTTGGCCTAGATGGGCCAAGGGCACCAGCCCCAAAGGCCCATGCGCCTAGGGTTCCACTTAAAGGAAGAGTCCAAGTGGTGGAAGGCACCTCTAGGTGCCTTGGGGGGGAGGGAAACCTCCCCATGGCAGCCGCACCTAGGAGATTGGATCTCCTAGGATGCGCACCACCCCCCCTTGGCCCTCCTATATATAGTGGGGGAGAGGAGGGACTTGATACACCAGCCCCTGGCGCCTCCCTCTCTCCCCGTTACGTCTCTCTCGCGTAGTATAGGCGAAGCCCTGCTACTGTGACGCCCTGCATCCACCACCACGCCGTCGTGCTGCTAGATCTTCATCAACCTCTCCTCCCCCCTTGCTGGATCAAGAAGGAGGAGACGTCTCCCGTCCCGTACGTGTGTTGAACGCGGAGGTGTCGTCCGTTCGGCGCTTGGTCATCGGTGATTTGGATCACGTCGAGTACGCCTTCCTCATCCCCGTTCTTTGAACGCTTCCGCGCGTGATCTACAAAGGTATGTAGATGCATCCGATGACTCGTTGCTAGATGAACTCCTAGATGGATCTTGGTGAAATGAGTAGGAAAATTTTTGTTTTCTGCAACGTTCCCCAACAGTGGCATCATGAGCTAGGTCCATGCCTAGTTCTTCTTGCGCGAGTAGAACACAATTTGTTGTGGGCGTAGATTTGTCAACTTTCTTGCCGCTACTAGTCTTTTCTTGCTTCAGCGGTATTGTGGGATGAAGCGGCCCGGACCAACCTTACACGTACGCTTACGTGAGACCGGTTCCACCGACTAACATGCACTAGTTGCATAAGGTGGCTGGCGGGTGTCTGTCTCTCCCACTTTAGTTGGAGCGGATTCAATGAACAGGGTCCTTATGAAGGGTAAACAGAAGTTGACAAATCACGTTGTGGCTTTAACGTAGGTAAGAAGACGTTCTTGCTAGAACCCTAATTCAGCCACGTAAAACTTGCAACAACAATTAGAGGACGTCTAACTTGTTTTTGCAGCAAGTGGTTTGTGATATGATATGGCCAAAGTTGTGATGAATGATGAATGATCTATATGTGATGTATGAGATGTTCATGCTATTGTAATAGGAATCACGACTTGCATGTCGATGAGTATGACAACCGGCAGGAGCCATAGGAGTTGTCTTTATTCTTTTATATGACCTGCGAGTCATTGAGAAACGCCATGTAAATTACTTTACTTTATTGCTAAACGCGTTAGCCATAGTAGTAGAAGTAATATTTGGCGAGCAACTTCATGGAGACACGATGATGGAGATCATGATGATGGAGATCATGGTGTCAAGCCGGTGATAAGATGATCATGGAGCCCCAAATGGAGATCAAAGGAGCTATGTGATATTGGCCATATCATGTCACGTTCATTATTTGATTGCATGTGATGTTTATCATGTTTTGCATCTTGTTTACTTAGAACGACGGTAGTAAATAAGATGATCCCTCATACTAATTTCAAAAGTGTTCCCCCTAACTGTGCACCATTGCGACAGTTCGCTGTTTCAAAACATCACGTGATGATCGGGTGTTTTATTCAGACGTTCACATACAACGGGTGTAAGACAGATTTACACATGCAAACACTTAGGTTGACTTGACGAGCCTAGCATGTACAGACATGGCCTCGGAACACAGAAGACCGAAAGGTTGAGCATGAGTCGTATAGAAGATACGATCAACATAAAGATGTTCACCGATGTTGACTAGTCCGTCTCACGTGATGATCGGACACGGCCTAGTCAACTCGGATCATGTAATACTTAGATGACTAGAGGGATGTCTAATCTAAGTGGGAGTTCATTAATAATTTGATTAGATGAACTTAATTATCATGAACTTAGTCTAAAATCTTTGCAATATGTCTTGTAGATCAAATGGCCAACGTAGTCCTCAACTTCAACGCGTTCCTAGAGAAAACCAAGCTAAAAGACGATGGCAACAACTATACGGACTGGGTCCGGAACCTGAGGATCATCCTCATAGCTGCCAAGAAAGATTATGTCCTACAAGCACCGCTAGGTGATCCACCCGTCCCACAGAACCAAGATGTTATGAACGCTTGGCAGACACGTGTTGACGACTACTCCCTCGTTCAGTGCGGCATGCTTTACAGCTTAGAGCCGGGGCTCCCAAAGCGTTTTGAGAGACATGGAGCATATGAGATGTTCGAAGAGCTGAAAATGGTTTTTCAAGCTCATGCCCGGATCGAGACATATGAAGTCTCCGATAAGTTCTTCAGCTGTAAGATGGAGGAAAATAGTTCTGTCAGTGAGCACATACTCACTATGTCTGGGTTACATAACCGCTTGTCTCAGCTGGGAGTTAATCTCCCGGATGATGCGGTCATTGACAGAATCCTCCAGTCGCTTCCACCAAGCTACAAGAGCTTTGTGATGAACTTCAACATGCAGGGGATGCAAAAGACCATTCCTGAGTTGTTCTCAATGCTGAAATCAGCGGAGGTAGAAGTCAAGAAGGAACATCAAGTGTTGATGGTCAATAAAACCACTAAGTTCAAGAAAGGCAAGGGTAAAAAGAACTTCAAGAAGGACGGCAAGGAGGTTGCCACGCCCGGCAAGCAAGCTGCCGGGAAGAAGCCAAAGAATGGACCCAAGCCCGAGACTGAGTGCTTTTATTGCAAGGGAAGCGGTCACTGGAAGCGGAACTGCCCTAAATACTTAGCGTACAAGAAGGCCGGCAAAACAAAAGGTATATGTGATATACAAGTAATTGATGTGTACCTTACTAGTGCCCGTAGTAGCTCCTGGGTATTTGATACCGGTGCAGTTGCTCACATTTGTAACTCAAAGCAGGGGCTGCGGAATAAGCGGAAACTAGCAAAGGACGAGGTGACGATGCGCGTCGGGAATGGTTCCAAGGTCAATGTGATCGCCGTTGGCACGCTACCTCTACATCTACCTTCGGGATTAGTTTTAAACCTTAATAATTGTTATTTAGTGCCAGCTTTGAGCATGAACATTGCATCGGGATCTCGTTTAATTCGAGATGGCTACTCATTTAAATCCGAGAATAATGGTTGTTCTATTTATATGAGAGATATGTTTTATGGTCATGCTCCTATGGTGAATGGTTTATTCTTTATGAATCTCAAACGTGATGCTACACATGTTCATAATGTGAGTACCAAAAGATGTAAGGTTGATAATGATAGTCCCACATACTTGTGGCACTGCCGCCTTGGTCACATAGGTGTCAAACGCATGAAGAAGCTCCATGCAGATGGACTTTTAGAGTCTCTTGATTATGAATCATTTGACACGTGCGAACCATGCCTCATGGGTAAGATGACCAAGACTCCGTTCTCAGGAACAATGGAGCGAGCAACCAACTTATTGGAAATCATACATACTGATGTGTGCGGTCCAATGAGTGTTGAGGCTCGCGGTGGCTATCGTTATGTTCTCACGCTCACTGATGATTTAAGTAGATATGGGTATATCTACTTAATGAAACACAAATCTGAAACCTTTGAAAAGTTCAAGGAATTTCAGAGTGAGGTTGAGAATCAACGTGACAGGAAAATCAAGTTTCTACGATCAGATCGTGGAGGAGAATACTTGAGTCACGAGTTTGGCACACACTTAAGAAAATGTGGAATAGTTTCACAACTCACGCCGCCTGGAACACCTCAGCGTAACGGTGTGTCCGAACGTCGTAATCGCACTCTATTAGATATGGTGCGGTCTATGATGTCTCTTACCGATTTACCGCTATCTTTTTGGGGCTATGCTTTAGAGACTGCCGCATTCACTTTAAATAGGGCTCCGTTGAGACGACACCATATGAATTATGGTTTGGGAAGAAACCTAAGCTGTCGTTTCGAAAAGTTTGGGGATGCGATGCTTATGTCAAGAAACTTCAACCTGAAAAGCTCGAACCCAAGTCGGAAAAATGCGTCTTCATAGGATACCCAAAAGAAACTATTGGGTATACCTTCTACCTCAGATCCGAAGGCAAGATCTTTGTTGCCAAGAATGGGTCCTTTCTAGAGAAAGAGTTTCTCTCGAAAGAAGTAAGTGGGAGGAAAGTAGAGCTTGATGAAGTATTACCTCTTGAACCAGCAAATGGCGCAACTCAAGAAAATGTTCCTGAGGTGCCTGCACCAACTAGAGAGGAAGTTAATGATAATGATCAAGGTACTTCTGATCAAGCTCCTACTAAAATTCGAAGGTCCACAAGGACACGTTCCGCACCAGAGTGGTACGGCAACCCTGTCTTGGAAATCATGTTGTTAGACAACGGTGAACCCTCGAACTATGAAGAAGCGATGGCAGGCCCGGATTCCGAAAAATGGCTGGAAGCCATGAAATCCGAGATAGGATCCATGTATGAAAACGAAGTATGGACTTTGACTGACTTGCCCGTTGAACGGCGAGCCATAGAGAATAAATGGATCTTTAAGAGGAAGACAGACGCGGATGGTAATGTGACCATCTATAAAGCTCGACTTGTCGCCAAGGGTTATCGACAAGTTCAAGGGGTTGACTACGATGAGACTTTCTCACCGGTAGCGAAGCTAAAGTCCGTCCGAATCATGTTAGCAATTGCCGCATTCTACGATTATGGGATATGGCAAATGGACGTCAAAACGGCATTCCTTAATGGTTTCCTTAAGGAAGAATTGTATATGATGCAGCCGGAAGGTTTTGTCGATCCTAAGAATGCTGACAAGGTGTGCAAGCTCCAACGCTCGATTTATGGGCTGGTGCAAGCATCTCGGAGTTGGAACATTCGCTTTGATGAGATGATCAAAGCGTTTGGGTTTACGCAGACTTATGGAGAAGCCTGCGTTTACAAGAAAGTGAGTGGGAGCTCTGTAGCATTTCTCATATTATATGTAGATGACATACTGTTGATGGGAAATGATATAGAACTCTTGGACAGCATCAAGGCCTACTTGAATAAAAGTTTTTCAATGAAGGACCTTGGAGAAGCTGCTTATATATTAGGCATCAAGATCTATAGAGATAGATCGAGACGCCTCATAGGTCTTTCACAAAGCACATACCTTGATAAGATATTGAAGAAGTTCAATATGGATCAGTCTAAGAAGGGGTTCTTGCCTGTGTTACAAGGTATGAAATTGAGCTCAGCTCAATGTCCGACCACGGCAGAAGATATAGAAGAGATGAGCGTCATCCCCTATGCATCAGCCATAGGTTCTATTATGTATGCCATGCTGTGTACCAGACCTGATGTAAACCTTGCCGTAAGTTTGGTAGGAAGGTACCAAAGTAATCCCGGCAAGGAACACTGGACAGCGGTCAAGAATATCCTGAAGTACCTGAAAAGGACTAAGGAAATGTTTCTCGTTTATGGAGGTGACGAAGAGCTCGTCGTAAAGGGTTACGTCGACGCTAGCTTCAACACAGATCTGGATGACTCTAAGTCACAAACCGGATACGTGTATATTTTGAATGGTGGGGCAGTAAGCTGGTGCAGTTGCAAGCAAAGCGTCGTGGCGGGATCTACATGTGAAGCGGAGTACATGGCAGCCTCGGAGGCAGCACATGAAGCAATATGGGTGAAGGAGTTCATCATCGACCTAGGAGTCATACCCAATGCGTCGGGGCCGATCAAGCTCTTCTGTGACAACACTGGAGCTATTGCTCTTGCCAAGGAGCCCAGGTTTCACAAGAAGACAAGGCACATCAAGCGTCGCTTCAACTCCATTCGTGAAAATGTTCAAGATGGAGACATAGAGATTTGTAAAGTACATACGGACCTGAATGTAGCGGATCCGTTGACTAAACCTCTCCCTAGAGCAAAACATGATCAACACCAGAATTCCATGGGTGTTCGATTCATCACAATGTAACTAGATTATTGGCTCTAGTGCAAGTGGGAGACCGTTGGAAATATGCCCTAGAGGCAATAATAAAAGCTTTATTATTATATTTCCTTGTTCATGATAATTGTCTTTATTCATGCTATAATTGTATTATCCGGAAATCGTAATACATGTGTGAATAACAGACACCAACATGTCCCTAGTAAGCCTCTAGTTGACTAGCTCGTTGATCAACAGATAGTCATGGTTTCCTGACTATGGACATTGGATGTCATTGATAACGAGATCACATCATTAGGAGAATGATGTGATGGACGAGACCCAATCCTAAACATAGCACAAGATCGTATAGTTCGTTTGCTAGAGTTTTCCAATGTCAAGTATCCTTTCCTTAAACCATGAGATCGTGTAACTCCCGGATACCGTAGGAGTGCTTTGGGTATACCAAACGTCACAACGTAACTGGGTGACTATAAAGGTAGACTACGGGTATCTCCGAAAGTGTCTGTTGGGTTGACATGGATCAAGACTGGGATTTGTCACTCCGTATGACGGAGAGGTATCGCTGGGCCCACTCAGTAATGCATCATCATAATGAGCTCAAAGTGACCAAGTGTCTGGTCACGGGATCATGCATTACGGTACGAGTAAAGTGACTTGCCGGTAACGAGATTGAACGAGGTATTGGGATACCGACGATCGAATCTCGGGCAAGTAACATATCGATTGACAAAGGGAATTGCATACGGGGTTGATTGAATCCTCGACATCGTGGTTCATCCGATGAGATCATCGTGGAGCATGTGGGAGCCAACATGGGTATCCAGATCCCGCTGTTGGTTATTGACCGGAGAGTCGTCTCGGTCATGTCTGCTTGTCTCCCGAACCCGTAGGGTCTACACACTTAAGGTTCGGTGACGCTAGGGTTGTGAAGATATGTATATGCAGTAACCCGAATGTTGTTCGGAGTCCCGGATGAGATCCCGGACGTCACGAGGAGTTCTGGAATGGTCCGGAGGTAAAGAATTATATATAGGAAGTGTTGTTTTGGCCATCGGGACAAGTTTCGGGGTTATCGGTATTGTACCGGGACCACCGGAGGGGTCCAGCGGGCCCACCGGGTGGGGCCACCTGTCCCGGGGGGCCACATGGGCTGTAGGGGGTGCGCCTTGGCCTAGATGGGCCAAGGGAACCAGCCCCAAAGGCCCATGCGCCTAGGGTTCCACTTAAAGGAAGAGTCCAAGTGGTGGAAGGCACCTCTAGGTGCCTTGGGGGGGAGGGAAACCTCCCCATGGCAGCCGCACCTAGGAGATTGGATCTCCTAGGATGCGCACCACCCCCCCTTGGCCCTCCTATATATAGTGGGGGAGAGGAGGGACTTGATACACCAGCCCCTGGCGCCTCCCTCTCTCCCCGTTACGTCTCTCTCGCGTAGTATAGGCGAAGCCCTGCTACTGTGACGCCCTGCATCCACCACCACGCCGTCGTGCTGCTGGATCTTCATCAACCTCTCCTCCCCCCTTGCTGGATCAAGAAGGAGGAGACGTCTCCCGTCCCGTACGTGTGTTGAACGCGGAGGTGTCGTCCGTTCGGCGCTTGGTCATCGGTGATTTGGATCACGTCGAGTACGCCTTCCTCATCCCTGTCTTTGAACGCTTCCGCGCGTGATCTACAAAGGTATGTAGATGCATCCGATGACTCGTTGCTAGATGAACTCCTAGATGGATCTTGGTGAAACGAGTAGGAAATTTTTTTTTTCTGCAATGTTCCCCAACACAAATTCCTCACCTCACTCCTACAGAAAACCCCAGCTCCCCTTCTTCCTCACTCCTATAGAAAAACCCCTAGCTCCCCTTCTTCTTCGCTCGCACTACAACTAGGCTCGTCATTTGTTACTCTGCTCAAATCCGTGAGCGCGACGCGACGCCCTCGAGGAAAATGGAGTCGGCTGACCCCAGCGCCAAGAAGATGAGGCTCCCGCCAGCGGCGACGCCTGTTGTAGATCCCGCACCCGGTAGTGCGGGGAGAAGCGGCGACCCCGCCCCCACCGGATCCTAGGAACCCGTAGAATCTCGGGTGGACCGCATCAGCGATCTCCCGGACGCCATCCTTGGGGAGATCATCTCGCTTCTCCCCACCAAGGATTGCTGCCGCACCCAAGTCCTCTCAATTCGGTGGTGCCCTCTATGGCGCGCCGTTCCCCTTAATCTCGACTGTCGTCAGCTATCTCTCTTCAAGGATTTTGAAATCCCTAGAGCCATCATCTCCTCCCACCAGGGCTCTGTTCAAAGCCTCTGCATCCCGTCATGCTACCTGAGCAAGCATACCATGCCCTGCATGGTGGACGCCTGGCTGGAATCCCCTGAATTCATAGACTACAGCTGCTTGAGTTCTACTATTCCCCAGGAAATCACATACCACATACCGAACGCCATGAACTTGTTCCCTCAGCACCGATGTCCATCTCGGGGCTTTCGTCCTCTCTCCACACCGCCACCTTTACGCAGTGTTACCTACCAGACAATCTGGTACTAAACCTTCGACTCCCATTTCTCAAGAAACTTTCACTTGTGCGGGTTCATATATCGGAGGCCTCATTGCACATCATCATCCACTCCAATTGCCCTACGCTGGAGTGCTTGGTGCTTGTTTTCACATTTAGAATCAGTTGTCTCCAAATAAAGTCGCCTAACCTTGTAAGAATTGGAATTTCTTTTGATGGAAGGCAGCACATCATCCAAGATGCCCCTTCACTTCAAAGGTTGATCCTTGATTCTAGTTATTCACCGTTGCAAATAACCGTCCTCTCTGCGCCTAAACTGGAGACCTTGGGTGTAATACATGACCTCTGTGCTCATTTCAATATGGTGTTTGGCTCCATAGTTCTTCAGGTACTTTATATTATCATCTACACTTGTAACCATAAGCTGCATTTTAAATTCCTGTGCATAATTTATATATCATCTTGGAGTACACATTTTGTACTAATATTATGTTCTATGCTCAATGAAGAGTTTCTCCATGGATGGCCTATCAATGGTGCTGGATTCTGTTAAGATCTTATATATCCAAATGAATAGTTTTGGTCTGAACAAGATTATAGGCTTGCTGCAATGCTTTCCATGTCTAGAGAAGTTGTATATAAAGGTGATAATTTCACACACATTGGAAGCCCGCATATAGTGTACTAGAATTAACCGTTCAGCTGTTGCTCTTTCGATACTCTTCTTTTAGACCTTAACTGTTTTCAATCTTCATGTCTATTTAGGTAACAGGACGGGGTAAGAAAGTTATAACCAATCGGTGGATTCGTAAGCATCGGGATTTTCTCACTTCTCATGAGATTCGATTGAAGACAATAACGCTAGAACGATATGTAGCCAACCGTGCAAACACAAGATTTTTCACATTCTTCCTGCTGAATGCGAGGTTACTATTGTCCATCAGGCTTTAGTTTATCAGCAGCATGGTTTTGACGGATGGGTATGTCGAAGAGCAAAAAAAGGAGTTTCAGGTGGGCAAAAGAGCTTCTGAACGTGTCGGGCTTCTATTTACAACATATTATGGTCATAATCCAGTAAATTTTACGACCCAGGATGTTCATTCTATGGACCTAACCGATCCATTTGACTGTGACTGCCGAAAATAGTGCTGGAGTTAGATGTTGTTGCCCTTTTCAATCTTGTTTTTTTGTAAACCTGATGAACAATTAACCCTCGTGCTTTTGTACAGTTTGTAAGCTGGAGTTAGATGTTCCTGCCCTTTTCAACTCGGCTGTGACTGTCATATTTTCTTTGAAACAAGGCAAATGGCTTGCCATTCGTTTAATTTAGAGTGAAATATTGTAACAAATCCAAACCAAGGGAAATAACATAGCTCTCGCCGGCTGCTTGAGCTCACTGTGCATTACAGAAGCCAAGTGATTAGCCCCCACCAGCACCCACAAACTTGCGGCCTTGGTTCGCTCGCCGTGCGCGGTGCGCCGCCCTCTTGCGTTGTCAACGTCGTCAACAACCGAGAGGAACAAGGAGATGACTGTACATGGAGAGGATGATAGTAGGGACCCACCAACGTCATGGCAGTACGCAAGCAAGTGCCTCTATAGTACAAGCCCAAAAATATGGTTCCTCCTAATTGGTTGGACATCTGGGGCTCACACCGTTGTCAACGTAGTCAATAAACGAGAGAATTACACTACGAGCGGCTGACACCAGGGACCCAACAAGTCGCGTAGTTTTTTTTAGGAACAAGCAGTTGTTATTTATACTAGTTTTAGCGACGGATCAGGGTAACAACGGGGCTGTGCGGGGGCTGTGGCCCGTCTAGCCAGGGTTTTATTTATGTTTACCACATCATGAGCCCAGTTGTGTTTTTTTCTTCCTGAAAATGGCTAGCCCAGTTCTATTTTTTAAAGGAAATACCCAAACAAGGCCTACTTGCTTTATCGGCCATGCTGGGCTGCAAATCTTTCAAGGCGAGCAGAGTTTCAATCGGTTTGCCCGGAAATGGGCTGTACATTTTTAAAACACATCAAACCGGGAACTAGTTTCAATTTTTTTTCATTACAAGATCTTAAATTCCATTGATTTTTATGCATGGACAATTATTTGGATTTTATATTTATATAAATTATTTTTCAAAATAGTTTGAATGTGAATCAATATTTCTGGATTAAAAACAGTTGACCGCACGGAAATATGCAAAATTTCGTATACTTTTTAACCGTGGCCGCAATATGGGGTGTGATGCTAACAAAAAGAAGATGGGCTCCAAAAAAATTCTTACGAATTAGCAAATGGGTTGTACATTATTAGAAATAATGGCAGATGAGTTGTATGCTGTTTTCCACAGATTTGAGGCTGACTTATGCGCCTACTACAGGTTGACGCGTATGCTTTCATAAAAAAAAGGTTGACGCACACGCAACGCCCTGTCAACTTAGGCAACACACGAGAGAAGTGACTGTTGGATGTCCATGAAGGAAATATGCCCTAGAGGCAATAATAAAGTTATTATTTATTTCCTTATATCATGATAAATGTTTATTATTCATGCTAGAATTGTATTAACCGGAAACATAATACATGTGTGAATACATAGACAAATAGTATGTCACTAGTACGCCTCTACTTGACTAGCTCGTTGAATCAAAGATGGTTAAGTTTCCTAGCCATAGACATGAGTTGTCATTTGATTAACGGGATCACATCATTAGAGAATGATGTGATTGACTTGACCCATTCCGTTAGCATAGCACTTGATCGTTTAGTTTGTTGCTATTGCTTTCTTCATGACTTATACATGTTCCTATGACTATGAGATTATGCAACTCCCGTTTACTGGAGGAACACTTTGTGTGCTACCAAATGTCACAACGTAACTGGGTGATTATAAAGGTGCTCTACATGTGTCTCCAAAGGTACTTGTTGGGTTGGCGTATTTCGAGATTAGGATTTGTCACTCCGATTGTCGGAGAGGTATCTCTGGGCCCTCTCGGTAATGCACATCAATTAAAGCCTTGCAAGCATTGCAACTAATGAGTTAGTTGCGGGATGATGTATTATAGAACGAGTAAAGAGACTTGCCAGTAACGAGATTGAACTAGGTATTGAGATACCGATGATCGAATCTCGGGCAAGTAACATATCGATGACAAAGGGAACAACGTATGTTGTTATGCGGTTTGACCGATAAAGATCTTCGTAGAATATGTAGGAGCCAATATGAGCATCCAGGTTCCGCTATTGGTTATTGACCGGAGACGTGTCTCGGTCATGTCTACATAGTTCTCGAACCCGTAGGGTCCGCACGCTTAAAGTTCGATGACAGTTATATTATGAGTTTATGTATTTTGATGCACCGAAGGAGTTTGGAGTCCCGGATGAGATCGGGGACATGACGAGGAGTCTCGAAATGGTCGAGACGTAAATATCGATATATTGGACGACTATATTCGGACATCGGAAAGGTTCCGAGTGATTCGGGTATTTTCGGGAGTACCGGGGAGTTACGGGAATTCGTATTGGGCCTTAATGGGCCATACGGGAAAGGAGAGAAAGGCCTCAAAGGGTGGCCGCACCCCTCCCCATGGGCTGGTCCGAATTGGACTAGGGAGGGGGGCGCCCCCTTCCTTCCTTCTCCTTTTCCCTTCCCTTTCCTTCTCTCCTACTCCTACTACTTGGAAGGGATCCTAGTTCTACTAGGAAAGGGGGAATCCTACTCCCGGTGGGAGTAGGACTCCCCTAGGGCGCGCCATAGAGAGGGTCGGCCCTCCCCCTCCTCCATTCCTTTATATGCGGGGGCAGGGGGCACCCCAAAGAAACAACAATTGATCTCTTGATCTCTTAGCCGTGTGCGGTGCCCCCCTCCACCATAATCCACCTCAGTCATATCGTAGCGGTGCTTAGGTGAAGCCCTGCGTCGGTAGAACATCATCATCGTCACCACGCCGTCGTGCTGACAAAACTCTCCCTCAACACTCGGCTGGATCGGAGTTCGAGGGATGTCATCGAGTTGAACGTGTGCAGAACTCGGAGGTGTCGTGCGTTCGGTACTTGATCGGTCAGATCGTGAAGACGTACGACTACATCAACCGCGTTGTGCTAACGCTTCCACTTTCGGTCTACGAGGGTATGTGGACAACACTCTCCCCTCTCGTTGCTATGCATCACCATGATCTTGCGTGTGCGTAGGGAAAATTTTGAAATTACTACGTCACCCAACAGTGGCATTAGAGCCAGGTTTTATGCGTTGATGTAATATGCACGAGTAGAACACAAGTGAGTTGTGGGCGATATAAGTCATACTGCTTACCAGCATGTCACACTTTGGTTCGGAGGTATTGTTGGATGAAGCGGCCTGGACCGACATTACGCGTACGCTTACGCGAGACTGGTTCTACCGACGTGCTTTGCACACAGGTGGCTGGCGGGTGTCAGTTTCTCCAACTTTAGTTGAACCGAGTGTGGCTACGTCCGGTCCTTGCAAAGGTTAAAACAGCACCAACTTGACAAACTATCGTTGTGGTTTTGATGCGTAGGTAAGAACGGTTCTTGCTCAGCTCGTAGCAGCCACGTAAAACTTGCAACAACAAAGTAGAGGACGTCTAACTTGTTTTTGCAGGGCATGTTGTGATGTGATATGGTCAAGACATGATGAGATATAAGTTGTTGTATGAGATGATCATGTTTTGTTGAAGTTATCGGCAACTGGCAAAAGCCTTATGGTTATCTCTCTATTGCATAAGATGCAAGCGCCAAATAATTGCTTTACTATATCGCTATGTGATAGCAATAGTTGCAAGAGCAATTGTTGGCGAGACAACCATGTGACGACACATTGATATAGATCAAGATGATGGAGATCATGGTGTCATGCCGGTGACGATGGAGATCATGACGATGCTTTGGAGATGGAGATCAAAGGCACAAGATGATGATGGCCATATCATGTCACATATTTTGATTGCATGTGATGTTTATCTTTTATACATCTTATTTTGCTTAGTTCGACGGTAGCTTTATAAGATGATCTCTCACTAATTATCAAGGTACAAGTGTTCTCCCTGAGTATGCACCGTTGCGAAAGTTCTTCGTGCTGAGACACCACGTGATGATCGGGTGTGATAGGCTCTACGTTCAAATACAACGGGTGCAAAACAGTTGCACACGCGGAATACTCAGGTTAAATTTGACGAGTCTAGCATATAACAGATATGGCCTCGGAACACGGAGACCGAAAGGTCGAGCATGAATCATATAGTAGATATGATCAACATAGTGATGTTCACCATTGAAACTACTCCATCTCACGTGATGATCGGACCTGGTTTAGTTGATATGGATCACGTGATCACTTAGAAGATTAGAGGGATGTCTGTCTAAGTGGGAGTTCTTAAGTAATATGATTAATTGAACTTTAATTTATCATGAACTTAGTCCTGGTAGTATTAGCATATCTATGTTGTAGATCAATATCTCGCGTTTAGCTCCCCTGTTTTATTTTTGATATGTTCCTAGAGAAAATTAAGTTGAAAGATGTTAGTAGCAATGATGCGGATTGGATCCGTGATCTGAGGATTATCCTCGTTGCTGCACAGAAGAATTATGTCCTTGATGCACTGCTAGGTGACAGACCTATTGCAGGAGCAGATGCAGATGTTATGAACGTTTGGCTAGCACAATATGATGACTACTTGATAGTTTAGTGCACCATGCTTAAACGGCTTAGAATCAGGACTTCAAAGACGTTTTGAACATCATGGACCATATGAGATGTTCCAGGAGTTGAAGTTAATATTTCAAGCAAATACCCGAGTTGAGAGATATGAAGTCTCCAACAAGTTATATAGCTAAAAGATGGAGGAGAATAGCTCAAGCAGTGAGCATGTGCTCACATTGTCTGGGTACTACAATCGCTTGAATCAAGTGGGAGTTAATCTTCCATATAAGATAGTGATTGACAGAATTCTCTAGTCACCATCACCAAGTTAGTAGAACTTCGTGATGAACTATGATATGCAAGGGATAACGGAAACGATTCCCAAGCTCTTCGTAATGCTGAAATCAACGAAGGTAGAAATCAAGAAAAATATCAAGTGTTGATGGTAGAGAAGACCACTAGTTTCAAGAAAAGGGCAAAGGGAACAAGGGGAACTTCAAGAAGAATGGCAAGCAAGTTGCTGCTCAAGTGAAGAAGCCCAAGTCTGGTCCTAAGCCTGAGACTAAGTGCTTCTACTGCAAAGGGACTGGTCACCCGAAGCGGAACTGCCCCAAGTATTTGGCGGATAAGAAAGATGGCAAAGTGAACAAAGGTATATTTGATATACAGATTATTGATGTGTATTTTACTAGTGTTCGTAACAACCCCTCGGTATTTGATACTGGTTTAGTTGCTAAGAGTAGTAACTCGAAACGGGAGTTGCAGAATGAACAGAGACTAGTTAAGGGTGAAGTGACGATGTGTGTTGGAAGTAGTTCCAAGATTGATATGATCATCATCGCACACTCCCTATAATTTCGGGATTAGTGTTGAACCTAAATAAGTGGTATTTGGTGTTTGCATTGAGCAAGAATATGATTTCATCATGTTTATTGCAATATGGTTATTCATTTAAGTAAGAGAATAAATTGTTGTTCTGTTTACATATATGGTTACACACCCAATGAAAATGGTTCATTGGATCTCGATCGTAGTGATACACATATTCATAATATTGAAACCAAAAGATGCAAAGTTAATAATGATAGTGCAACTTATTTGTGGCACTGTCGTTTAGGTCATATTGGTGTAAAGCGCATGAAGAGACTCCATGCTGATGGACTATTGGAATCACTTGATTATGAATCAGTTGATGCTTCCGAACCATGCCTCATGGGCAACATGACTAAGACTCCGTTCTCCGGAACAATGCAGCAGGCAACAGATTTGTTGGAAATCATGCATACTGATGTATGTGGTCCAATGAATATTGAAGCTCGCGGCAGGTATCATTATTTTCTGATCTTCACAGATGATTTGAGCATATATGAGTATATCTACTTGATGAAACACAAGTCTGAAACATTTGAAAAGTTCAAAGAATTTTAGAGTGAAGTGGAGAATCATCGTAACAAAAATAAAAGTTTCTACGATATGATCGCAGAAGTAAAATATTTGAGTTACGAGTTTGGCCTTCAGTTAAAACAATGTGAAATAGTTTCACTACTCACGCCACCTGGAACACCACAGTGTAATGGTGTGTCCGAACGTCGTAACCGTACTTTATGGTGCGATCTATGATGTCTCTTACCGATTTACCACTATCATTTTGGGGTTATGCATTAGAGACAGCTACATTCACATTAAATAGGGCAACATCTAAATCCATTGAGACAACACCGTATGAACTATGGTTTGGCGAGAAACCTAAGCTGTCGTTTCTTAAAGTTTGATGTTGCAATGCTTATGTGAAAGAGTTTCAACATGGTAAGCTCAAACCCAAATCGGAGTAGTGCATCTTCATAGGATACCCAATAGAAAATGTTGGGTACACCTTCTATCACATATCCGAAGGCAAGTTATTCATTGCTGAGAATGGATCCTTTCTAGAGAAGGAGTTTCTCTCGAAAGAAGTGAGTGGGAGGAAAGTAGAACTTGATGAGGTAATTGTACCTGCTCCCTTATTGGAAAGTAGTTCATCACAGAAATCTGTTCCTGTGACTACTAGACCAATTAGTGAGGAAGCTAATGATGATGATCATGTAACTTCATATCAAGTTACTACCGAACCTCGTAGGTAAACCAGAGTGATATCCGCACCAGAGTGGTACGGTAATCCTGTTCTGGAGGTCATGTTACTTGACCATGACGAGCCTACGAACTATGAGGAAGCGATGATGAGCCCAGATTCCGCGAAATGGCTTGAGGCCATGAAATCTGAGATGAGATCCATGTATGAGAACAAATTATGGACTTTGATTGACTTGCCCATTGATCGGCGAGCCATTGAGATTAAATGGATCTTCAAGAGGAAGACGGACGCTGATAGTAGTGTTACTATCTACAAAGCTAGAATTGTCGCAAAAAGGTTTTCGACAAGTTCAAGGTGTTGACTACGATGAGAGTTTCTCACTCATATCTATGCTTAAGTCTGTCCAAATCATGTTAGCAATTGCTGCATTTTATGAAATCTGGCAAATGGATAAACAAAACTGCATTCCTTAATGGATTTATTAAAGAAGAGTTGTATATGATGCAACCAGAAGGTTTTGTCAATCCTAAAGGTACTAACGAAATATGCAAGCTCCAGCGATCCATCTATGGACTGGTGCAAGCATCTCGGAGTTGGAATATACGCTTTGATAAGTTGATTAAAGCATATAGTTTTATACAGACATGCGGTGAAGCCTGTATTTACAAGAAAGTGAGTGGGAGCACTACAACATTTCTGATAAGTATATGTGAATGACATATTGTTGATCGGAGATAATGTGGAATTATTCTGCAAAGCATAAAGGAATGTTTGAAAGGAGTTTTTCAAAGAAAGACCTCGGTGAAGCTGCTTACATATTGAGCATCAAGATCTATAGAGATAGATCAAGATGCTTGATAAGCTTTTCAATGAGTACATACCTTGACAAGATTTTGAAGTAGTTCAAAATGGAACAGTCAAAGAAGGAGTTCTTGCCTATGTTACAAGGTGTGAAGTTGAGTAAGACTCAAAACCCGACCACGGTAGAAGATAGAGAGAGAATGAAAGTCATTCCCTATGCCTTAGCCATAGGTTCTATAAAGTATGCCATGTTGTGTACCAGACCTATTGTATACCCTGCCCTAAGTTTGGCAAGGGAGTACAATAGTGATCTAGGAGTAGATCACTGGACATTGGTCAAAATTATCCTTAGTGGAATAAGGATATGTTTCTCGATTATGGAGGTGACAAAAGGTTCATCGTAAAGGGTTACATCGATGCAAGTTTTGACACTGATCCAGATGACTCAAAGTCTCAATCTGGATACATATTTAAAGTGGGAGCAATTAGCTGTAGCGATCAGACCTCAAACAGTCTGATCTCTGTGCTCCGGTGTCATCCCTGGATCAGTAATGCTGACACCACACAGTACTCGGAGGATTTATAGCAGAGTAGCAATCACACACTTATTACATCGAGTGTCTCAAAAGAGAACTTATTACAATAAATATGGCTTAAGGCCATCTAATTACGATAACAGCGGAAGGCTTGGAAGATAACACTAGTAGAAAACAGGGCTATGGTCCAGGTCGGCTCAGCCCATTAGTCCCGGTTCAGTGTAGAACCGGGACTAATGTGGGCATTGGTCCCGGTTCGTGAGCCCAGGGGGCCGGCCGGGCCACGTGGGCCATTGGTCCCGGTTCGTCTGGACCTTTTGGTCCCGGTTGGTGGGACGAACCGGGACCAATGGGCCTCGCTCCTGGCCCACCACCATTGGTCCCGGTTGGTGGCCTGAACCAGGACCAAAGGCTCCCCTTTAGTCCCGGTTCTTGCCACAAACCGGGACCAATGAGGTGCCTACATATACCCTCGCCCGCGAGCAGAGCACTACAGTGCTCTGTTTTTCTCTGGCCGGCGAGGGGAGGGGTTTGTGGTGCTCTAGCTCACCTCCTATGCACATGAGGTGTTCGATGGAATGCCCGAGCCACACTACTTAAACTTTCTCCTCTCGAAGCTCGACCTCCAAGCTCCATTTTCCTCGAGATTTGTCTAGATTTAGCGGTCCGTCACGCCCCGTCCCCGTCTTCACCGCCGTCGATCACCCGCGCTGATCTCATCACCGACACCACCGTGGTGAGCCTCTTGTTCTTATCTTCTTTCTGAAAGGAAAAATATTCTTACTTGTCTGTTTAGATAGATACTTGTATCATTTTCTTACATTTATTATTGCATCTTATATAGTGCGATGGTTTTGGTATCCGCCCCCGTCGGCCCTCGTCCTGTCTATGATTCGGATTTGGTATGTATATTATCTTCATAACTATTGGTTCATTTATTGTTTATGAAAATTATGCCGACCAACGTGACATAGATTTTATTTATCTAGGATGTATGTGAATCGGAAATGCCAACCGACCCTATTGTCGAGAGGTTAAATTTAGTTGAAGAAGAAAACAATTTGTTGAAGGAAAAAATAAAAAAATTGAGGAGGAGAAGATGATATTGGAGTTGCATGTTGCGGATGTCGTCGATGATCACAAGATCAAGATGGATGCAATGCGCTTGAAGATTAGAAAGATTAGAAAATATGCCATTCATACCGAGGCTTGGTATCATTATGCCGTTGGATCAATTGTTACCTTAGTTGCGATTATGATCGCATTTGTTTTCGCA
Organism: Triticum urartu; assembly: GCF_056163025.1. Taxonomy (NCBI): domain Eukaryota; kingdom Viridiplantae; phylum Streptophyta; class Magnoliopsida; order Poales; family Poaceae; genus Triticum; species Triticum urartu. The sequence continues at coordinate 64,831,107 of NC_141874.1, forward strand.
TTGAAATGTTTTACATAGTTTCAATGTATGGTTTAATTAATTAGATGCTCTGGAGAGCTATATGTTGTTAGATGAGAACTATGTATGCACTTTGGTTTTAATGTGATGATGAACTTCTATTAATTTGGACACTTAATTATATATAATGCACGCAGATGAACCGGCAATGGATGTACGGTGACAGACACACCCGCGAGTACATTACGGGCGTGCATGAGTTTCTCGATGCGGCTGAGGCAAACAAGCAGAATGGTTTTATGTGTTGTCCATGCACTGAATGTGGGAATACGAGGTCTTACTCTAACCGGAAAATCCTTCACTCCCACCCGCTTTACAAGGGTTTCATGCCACACTATAATGTTTGGACGAGGCAGGGAGAAATAGGGGTTATGATGGAAGACGGCGAAGAAGAAGAGTACGATGACAACTATGTGCCCCCTGAATACGGTGATGCTGCAACGGGGGGAGCTGGTGAAGATCAAGAGGAATGAGACGATGTGCCCAATGATGCTGCCACAGGTGAAGCTGCTGAAGATCAAGAGGAACCAGACGATGTGCCCGATGATGATGATCTCCGCCGGGTCATTGTAGATGCAAGGACGCAATGCATTAGTCAAAAGGAGAAGCTGAAGTTCGATCGCATGTTAGAGGATCACAAAAAAGTGTTATACCCCAATTGCGAAGATGGCAACACAAAGCTCGGTACCGTACTGGAATTGCTGCAGTGGAAGGCAGAGAATGCTGTGGCTGACAAAGGATTTGAGAAGCTACTGAAAATATTGAAGAAGAAGCTTCCAAACGATAACGAATTGCCCGACAGTACATACGGAGCAAAGAAGGTCGTATGCCCTCTAGGATTGGAGGTGGAGAAGATACATGCATGCCCTAATGACTGCATCCTCTACCGCGGTGCATACAAGGATCTGAACGCATGCCCGGTATGCGGTGCGTTGCGGTATAAGATCAGACGAGATGACCCTGGTGATGTTGACGGCGAGCCCCTCAGGAAGAGGGTTCCTGCGAAGGTGATGTGGTATGCTCCTATAATACCACGGTTGAAACATCTGTTCAGAAACGAAGAGCATGCCAAGTTGATGCGATGGCACAGTGAGAACCAAAAGAAAGATGGGAAGTTGAGAGCACCCGCTGACGGGTCGCAGTGGAGAAAAATCGAGAGAAAGTACTGGGATGAGTTTGCAAAGGACCCAAGGAATGTATGGTTTGCTTTAAGCGCGGATGGCATTAATCCTTTCGGGGAGCAGAGCAGCAATCACAGCACCTGGCCCGTGACTCTATGTATGTATAACCTTCCTCCTTGGATGTGCATGAAGCGGAAGTTCATTATGATGCCAGTTCTCATCCAAGGCCCTAAGCAACCCGGCAACGAAATTGATGTGTACCTAAGGCCATTAGTTGAAGAACTTTTACATCTGTGGAATGGAAACGGTGTACGTACGTGGGATGAGCACAGACAGGAGGAATTTAACCTTAAGGCGTTGCTGTTCGTGACCATCAATGATTGGCCCGCTCTCAGTAACCTTTCAGGACAGACAAACAAAGGATACCACGCATGCACGCACTGTTTAGATGACACTGAAAGTATATACCTGGACAAATGCAGGAAGAATGTGTACCTGGGCCATCGTCGATTTCTTCCGACCAACCATCAATGTTGAAAGAAAGGCAAGCATTTCAAAGGCGAGGCAGATCACCGGAAGAAGCCCGCCATGCGCACCGGTGTTCACGTGCTTGCTATGGTCAATGATTTACACTACGTAATCTTTGGAAAGGGTCCCGGTGGACTAGCTGTTCCGAATGACGCTGAGGGACACGCACCCATGTGGAAGAAGAAATCTATATTTTGGGACCTACCCTACTGGAAAGACCTAGAGGTCCGCTCCTCAATCGACGTGATGCACGTGACGAAGAACCTTTGCGTGAACCTGCTAGGCTTCTTGGGCGTGTATGGGAAGACAAAAGATACACCCGAGGCATGAGAGGACCTGCAACGTTTGCACAAAAAAGACGGCATGCCTCCGAAGCAGTATAAAGGTCCTGCCAGCTACGCTCTTACGAAAGAAGAGAAAGAAATCTTCTTTGAATGCCTGCTCAGTATGAAGGTCACGACTGGCTTCTCGTCGAATATAAAGGGAATAATAAATATGCCAGAGAAAAAGTTTCAGAACCTAAAGTCTCATGACTGCCACGTGATTATGACACAACTGCTTCCGGTTGCATTGAGGGGGCTTCTACCGGAAAACGTTCGATTAGCCATTGTGAAGCTATGTGCATTCCTCAATGCAATCTCTCAGAAGGTGATCGATCCAGAAATCATACCAAGGCTAAGGAGTGATGTGGCGCAATGTCTTGTCAGTTTCGAGCTGGTGTTCCCACCATCCTTCTTCAATATCATGACGCACGTCCTAGTTCATCTAGTCGACGAGATTGTCATCCTGGGCCCGTATTTCTACACAATATGTTCCCTTTTGAGAGGTTCATGGGAGTCCTAAAGAAATATGTCCGTAACCGCGCTAGGCCAGAAGGAAGCATCTCCATGGGCCATCAAACAGAGGATGTTATCGGGTTTTGTGTTGACTTCATTCCTGGCCTTAACAAGATAGGTCTCCCTAAATCGCGGTATGAGGGGAGACTGACTGGAAAAGGCACTCTGGGAAGAGACTCAATAATATGCAGGGACGGATATTCTTGGTCTCAAGCACACTACACAGTTCTACAGAACTCTACCTTGGTGACCCCGTATGTCGATGAACACAAGAACAGTCTGCGCTCCAAACACCCGGAGCAGTGCGACGACTGGATTACATGTGAACACATCAGGACTTTCAGCAGTTGGTTGGAAACACGTCTCAGAGGTGACAACACTGTTTGTGATGAGTTGTACTTGTTGTCCAGGGGACCATCTTTGACTGTATTGACATACAAAGGATACGAGATAAATGGGAATACATTTTACACGATCGCCCAAGATCAAAAGAGCACCAACCAAAACAGCGGTGTCCGCTTTGATGCAGCAACCGAGAGCGGAAAGGACACATATTATGGTTACATAGTGGACATATGGGAACTTGACTACGGACCTGATTTTAAGGTCCCTTTGTTTAAGTGCAAATGGGTCAATCTGTTAGGCGGCGGGGTACAGGTAGACCCACAGTACGGAATGACAACAATGGATCTGAAAAATCTTGGGTAAACTGACGAACCGTTCGTCCTAGCCAATGATGTGGCACAGGTTATCTATGTGAAGGACATGTCTACCAAACCGAGAAAAAGAAAAGATAAGGAAGCGAATACATCATACGATGAGCCAAAGCGCCACATAGTTCTTTCAGGAAAAAGGGACATCCTGGGAGTGGACGGCAAGACAGACATGTCTGAAGATTATGAAAAGTTTCATGAAATTCCTCCCTTCAATGTCAAGGCTGACCCAAGCATCCTGATAAACAATGAAGATTATCCATGGTTACGGCGCAATAAGAAAATGACACAAGCGAAGAAAAAGTGAAGACTTTCTCCCGCAATAAGCAAATGCTATGTGGGTGAAATTATGATACCATCCCAACTTTCAACTTTTTCAGAGTTCATTTGAAATGCTTTCATGTCTTATGGTTCGAAACTTTGATACTTCGAAAGTGATTGTCCATTTTGTACACGAAGTGCATCAAGTTTTTGTCGTAACCCTCTCTACTTTTTGGAACATGCTATGTGGGTGAAATGATGATACCATGCCAACTTTCAACCTTTTCAGAGTTCATTTTGAAATGCTTTCCAATTTCAGAGTCATTTAGCTCAAAAAATGAATTAATAGCAAACAGAATGAACTACAAAACTTTTATGAAAATAAAAACAATCAATTAAAATATTATGTTATGATCAACTAAAATAAAACTATAATATTCTTCAATGGCAAAAAGAATATAATTTATGTGACCTAAAATCAAACTATAGGTATTTAATTGTAAGTATAAATAAAAAATAAATAGCAAAGAAGAAAAAAATTCTAATTTTATAGTAAGTTATTCATAAACTAGTGATTCACACAAATTTTTAAAAATTCAAATTTAAACTATTTAAAATTTAAAACTAATGGCACTAACAGAAAGTTTATAATTTTTGTGACCTAAAAGCAAAAGGAAATCACTAAAAAACTGTAAGTATTTAGTTTTAAGTAGAAATAAAAAATAAATAGAAAAAAAATTCTAATTTTATAGTAAAGTTATTCATAAACTAGTGATTCACACAAATTTTTAGAAATTCAAATTTAAACTATTTAAAATTTAAAACTCATGGCACTAACAGAAAATTTATAATTTTTGTGACCTAAAAGCAAAAAGAAATCACTAAGAAACTGTAAGTATTTAGTTTTAAGTATAAATAAAAAAATAAAAAACCAAAAAAATATAGAAATAAAAAAGAAAAAACCAAAAAAAATGCCACCTACTGGGCCTCCACGGCCTGAATACGACTAGAAACCCTACATGGGCCAGGATTCAGGCCCGCAGAAGGCCCAATAGGCCAACAGGCAAAGCAGTGTCAAATTAGGCCCATAGGCCTGCTGTTCAGAGGAGTTCGAGAGGGAGGAGGCAGCAGAGCTTATAAACTGGTGTTGGGCGCTGTCAACTAGCGATGTGGGACTAAACTTATAGGCGCGGGGCAGCACAAGGGTATTGGTCCCGGTTGGTGGCCCTAACCGGGACTAAAGGTGGCATTGGTCCCGGTTGGTGGCACCAGCCGTGACCATTGCCCCCCTTTAGTCCCGGTTGGTGCCACCAACCGGGACCAATGGGCTTCGCTTCCCGCCCTTTGGGCTGCCGAAAAGAGGCCATTGGTCTCGGTTTGTGGCACCAACCGGGACTAATGCCCACCTTTAGTCCCGGTTGCTGCCACGAACCGAGACTAAAGCCTCTTCTATATAAGGCCACACTTTGGAATTTTTCATTCTCATCTTGCAGTTGTCGCCCCTGACGCCGCCAGGCTACCCCGACGCCGCCCCGCCCCCATCGTCGCCGTCGCCCGCGACGCGCGCCGCCACGGCCCGCCCCCGTCGCCGTCGCCCTCGTCCCTGCCCCGACGCGCACCGCCCCGTCCCGCCCTCGCCGTCACCCGCGCCGGCCCCTTGCCCGACGCCCGCCGCCCCGGCTACCGTCCCCGTCACCACGTCCCCGAGCCGGCCGTCCTCGCCGCCGGACTCCAGCCGTCGCCGCCCCCCTCAAAGTGAGCCCCCCTCTCGAGTGCCACTCTTGCGCCGCCCGAGCGCCCTTGCTCCGCCCCTGCTCCATGGTTGCCGCCGCCCGAGCGCCCCGGCTCCGCCCCTGCGCCCTTGCTCCGCCGGCCCCAAGCGCCCGAGGAGAAGTAGAGGAGAGGAGAAGTGGAGCAGCAGCAATGCGCTGTCCACTTTTCTGAATTTTTTGGAACAGGAGGAATTTTTTTGTCCATATAGAAGGTGTTTGATGAAATACTAGATGGCTTTGGGCATTTTTGGAATTTTTAAAAAAAATTGTGGTGAGGTACTGATGCAAGACAAAGGCGATGGCAAAATTTCAGAATTTTTGGAGAGGTTTAGAATAGGTTTTCAACAAGTTATTTGAATCCTATTCAAATTTCATTTGAATGAAATTTGAAAATTTTGAACTATGGATCAGAATATGCTAAATATGTCAAAAATGTTTTTTATATGATGTTTTTTTCATATATGTATTCATTTTTTTATTTAGGTTGTTAATTAGTAGATATCGATTTTAGGTTAGTGTAGAGGAAAAAGTAAAATAAGGAAAAGGAAGAAAAGAGGAAGAAGGAAGAAGAAGAAGAAGAAAAGGAAGGAGTTTGGAAAGGAAAATAAGAAGAGGAAGGCTTCTTTTTTTTTCTTCGATCTTCTCCTCTATTTTGTTCATGGATATATGCAAAAGAAAACGAGGGGGGTGATAGATGATGATGAGGGGTCAAGAGTGGGACGAGAGGTCGAGAGGTGTCGAGGGGAGAAAAAATATGTTATCAGGGACGAGGGTCATCGAGGGGTCGAGAGAACTAAATAAGAAGAAGAAGAAGAGGAGAGGAAGAAGAGGAGAAATAAATAAGAAGAAGAAAAAAGAAGGGGAAGAAGAGGGAGAAGAAGAGGAGAGGAAGAAGAGGAAGTCTTCTCCTCTATTCTTTCTTTTCTTCTTTTTTCTTCTTCTTCTTCCTCTTTATTTTATCAGGAACGAGGGTCGTCGAGAGGTCGAGGAGCGGTAGAGGAGAAACCCTAAATAGAAAGTATCGTCGGTGTGAGATACATGTACCGTCGGTGTCGGACACTACACCCACATCCCACAAGTGGCGCGGGCTTCGACGCCCACGTCACTTGTGGGACGTGGATGTAGTGTCCGACACCGAAGGCCACATGTATCTCACACCCACGAAACTTGCTAGCTATTTAGGGTTTCCTCTACCGAAAAGAAGAGGAGAAATAAATAAGAAGAAGAAAAAAGAAGAAAAAGAAGAGGAGAAGAAGAAAGGAATAGTGGATAAGAAGAGAAAATAGAATATATTCTATTTTCTCTTTTCTCCACTATTCCTTTCTTCTTCTCCTCTTTTTTTTCTTCTTTTCTTCTTCTTATTCTTCTTCTTATTCTTATTCTTATTAGCCGGAAGTAGAGAGAGTTTCCTAGTGTCAAAGTATTGAAGAAATCCATGCCTTCATCATTAGCCGGAAGTAACCAGGGCATGTTGGTACGAAGTTCTGCAAAGTTGTTTTGGAATGGAGTCCCGGATAGAATAATCCGCCTTTTGGTTCCAATTCAGCAAAGGCCTTCCAAATAGCGATATTCGGAAGGCTCTTGCTGAACTTTGTACCAAAAGGCGGATTATCCTATCTGGGAGTCTGTTCCAGAACAACTTTGAAGAGCTTCGTACCATCATGCACATGTTACTTTCGCCTAATGATGAAGACATGGTTTTGTTGAATCCTGAGACACTACGCAACCTCCCGACCCCTCGGCGATCCTATCGAACATGAGAGGAAGAAGAGGATAAAAAAAGAAGAGGAAGAAGAAAAAAAGAGGAGAAGAAAGAATAGAGGAGATCTTCTCCTCTATTCTTTCTTCTCCTCTTATTTTTCTTCTTCTTCCTCTTTTTTTTATCGGGAACGAGGGTCGTCGAGGGACATAGATGTAGTGTCGCCGTTGTCGATATATACCCCCTCCCGATAGCTTACTATGATTAGGTAGCTAGTTCTACGTTTGGCACTAATATATCCATCTATCATGTTTGAATAATAATTGCCATGTTGTAAATATTTGTAGAAACTATGGACACCGCCCTAGACGAAGCAACAAAAGAAGCGTTGTTGAGGGACATAATCGCAGAAGGAAGTGATGCCATCTCGTTGTTTCTCAACGAAACCGATGGTCTGGAAGGAGAGGGTGAACAAGCTGGCTACGGTGACCTAATGCCGGTGCAAGAAGAAGAACATGAGGATGGCTCCGGTGACCGAACCGAGTCCGGCCAGGTATATATATTAGTTAAGCCTATGCTGACTAGCTGATTAATGCATTCATTGTTTTGGTATGTACACATATTAATTAAGTCTTTGTTCTTTTTTCTAGCCCTCCGGATCGAGCACAACTTCGGTAAAGAGACGAGGCCCGAAGAAAAAGTTGAGCTCGGATGAAAAGTTTGAGATCATAGCAATCGCGCCCGACGGCCAACCTATTGAACCCCTCCGGACAAAGAGCGCATTTGTTGCTCAGTGCGGGGTTCTGGTTAGGGACAAGATCCCGATAAGCATCCAGCAATGGTTTAAGCCGGCTACAGAAGACCCTGAGGTCTCTTATGTCAATGATATGCAGAAAAATGATCTTTGGACTGAGCTGAAGTCAAATTTCACCCTACCGCCTGAGGATAATCCAGAGAACCCAGTTAAAGAGAAATTAATCAAGTCTTTTGCTCTGAAGAGGATGGCAGAACTATTCAGGAGGTGGAAGAAAGAGCTGAATAAGTTTGTCGAAAATAATGAGACACCAGAATTTAAGGGCAGATATGAGAATATCAGAGATCACTGGCCCGCATTTGTGGCCCACAAGACATCGGAAAAGAGTAAGAAGATGTCGGCGACAAACAAGCAAAATGCTGCGAAGAAGAAGCTTCACCATCGCACGGGGTCAGGTGGCTACCTCGTAGCCCGGCCTAAGTGGTCCAAGACTGAGAATGATCTGGTTCATAAAGGGATCGAACCAGAGACAATTAACTGGCCAGACCGTTGCCAGACTTGGTTCTTCGGGGCTGGCGGAACACTGGACCCTGTAACAGGGAAGTGCATTTGGACGAACGATCAAATGGACATACCAGTCAGTAAGCTTAAGCAGTATATCGAAGCAGCGCGGGAAGGGACGTTCTTTCCAGACAGAGAGAACGACGAGCTCACAATGGCCCTCGGGAATCCTGAGCACCCTGAACGGACACGAGGCACGCCAGGCTCCATTCCGTGGAAGGTTGGGTTTCCGGACGCAGGCGGTTACAAATCCCATGAGAGGAGGAAAAAAGTGCAGCAGACCCAAATGCAGGCGCTGCAAGCAAGGGTAGACGCGATAGAGGAACGAGAATCAAATCGCAGCAAACGTACTGCCGAAGCCTCCCCCGAAGCTACCCCGCCATCTCAGCGCAGAAGCAGCGTGGCTTCCACCGAGCTGCTTCAGCCGGAGCATGCCTTGACGGCTCCTGCCAGCTATCCCGTGGATGCTATAACAGAGTCTCAAAATTGCCACCTTATGACGCAATGGATGAATTTGAAGGTCAAGGCGGCTGTTGGCTCTGTTTTTCCTACTGAACCCGGCGCAACTTTTCACTGCCGGCCAATTCCAGAAGGATATGCTAGGGTGATGGTGGATGAGATAATGGAGGGATTTGAGGACCTCCAGCTTGACCACCCTACCGGTGAAGGGGAGACTCGGCTGGGGTCTGCTCTGAAGACTCCATGCCTATGGCGGAAGGAGCTCATCAACCTTCCGAACTGGACGCCACCGCCTCCTCCTCCTCCGGCGAGTCAGGGCACTCCGCCTCCACCGCCTCCTCCTCCGGCGAGTGACGATCAGGGCCCTCGGCCGGCTCCTTCTCCGGCGCGCGGCGGCACTCCACCTCCTTCTCCGCCTGCGCCGACGCGCCCGAGCAGCCAACCTCCTCCTTCTCCGCCTAGTCAGCAAGGGCGGAAGAGACCTGCCGCCGCTCCAGCTGCTCCGGCGCGTCGTAGTCCTTCTCCTCCGCCTCTTAAGCAAGTAAGGAAGACAACTGCTACGTCTGCTCGGTCGGCGTCTAGCAGTACAACCAGAGGCGGGAGGACATACAGATTCGGTCTTTCTCTGAAGACTCCAGAGAAGTTACCATACGAGAGGACCCAGGAGGAGAACGCCGAGATCGCGCGAGAAGAAGTGAAGAAATTCTTTGAAGGGGTGAAAGCAAAGAAACATCCACCTCCGGAGGAGAAGGTAGATCGGGTGAAAGTGAAGCGCACTCTGGCTGCCCTGACAAAACCACCGAAGTCTGATTCGCCGAAAGGAAACTATGACCGCATTATTGGAAAGGAATTTGCCGAAGCGGAGCGGTCGGGAAGTACTGTCAGTGATCAAAGGCTGAAAGAACGACGAGCTGGGAAACAAATTGCCCAGCTCGGCGAACAAGCGAAGCAATCGTGCCCCCCGCTCAAGGTGCCTAGCCACAACATCGATAATGATCCGAGGATGGTGCCCGGTTATAGCAATCTTGCAGATTACCTGCCCGACGAAGTACATTATGAACCCATGGACGTGCAGATACAAAGATACGAGTACGGGAAGCCTCTCGTCAAAGATGAAAGATCTCTATCAACGATGATGCGAAGATTGCATGATTGGTACTTGAAAATCTGCAGAGACTCTAGGGGGAGGAGTACTTTGTATGCGAGAGTTAAACCGGAGCATGACCTCGTTGGAATTGATCTGTTGCCTGTTCCATTTGAGGAGTTCTTTCAGTTTTTCAATCAATTGGCCCTCGATAAAGCAACGGTCACCTGCTACTGTCTGTAAGTAGTACTACTTCTGTCATTAAGTCTCTCTATATAGCTCAGCTCTTTCATTGCATGTATTTATAATTATCCTCACTATATTATGCAGATTGAAGATCGTCGAATTGAAGAAAAGACAAATCGGTGATATTGGGTTCATTAACACAAATATCATAGATGCAACTCAGGTTAAATTTCATGCCGCAGCTACCGAGGCCAACTTGCTACGATCGTTGGTAATAAATGAAAACAAAGATATAATACTCTTTCCTTACAACTTCAAGTGAGTGTTACTGTCTTGTGCATATTCGGTTTCCCTTATGTATTAGTCAAGGTTATAGTAATGTAATTGATGAGTTATGCATGCGTGTGCAGTTTCCACTATATTCTCCTAGAGATTAAGCTTGAGCAGGGACTAGTAACTGTCTTAGACTCAAGACGAAAAGATCCCCAGGACTATGCGGACATGACTCAAATGCTCGAGAAGTAAGTTAAATCGATCATTATCCAACATATCAGCAACTTTGTTCATTTCCTGATATATCAAGTAATTGTTTTCTTTGTCTGGCAGGGTTTGGAAAAAATTCACCAAAAAAGCTCCGGGACTCCCGAAGAAGCTGCAATTTAGACACCCGAAAGTAAGTACTATAGTAGCATGTTCCGCGCATCTCCTATTGATTCAAGCGCTAGTTTCATCAATACCATTTGGCATTCTTGCTTATCAGTTTGATTGACCTCTATTTCTTGTAAAGTGGTTGTGGCAGGAACAAGGGAATGATTTCTGTGGATACTACATTTGCGAGCCCATCCACCACACGACCTGTGAGCGGGGCTACTCTGACGAACAATATGAAGTGCGTAATAAACAACATTCACAATTTTATTTTATTACCATCATTTGTGTTGAGTTTCATTCATTCATATATATATATATGTGTGTGTGTGTGTATTGACCCCCTTCTTCAAATTAGATGTTTCGGAAGTGGGATGAACTCCTACCACCAACTCGCATGCAAGCAATTCAAGAGGAATTGGCGGCATTCTTTCTTGACCACGTGATCCCTGAAGACGGAGAATTCTATGTGGACCCTGAGTCCGTATGATTACATTTGTAAGAGATAATTATTGTATATATGTAGCCGGTAGTGTCAGATAGATATACGAGAACTTGTTGTTCGACCAATCTCTCGGAGAAGGAGAGGTGGTCGATATCACTTCTCTCTGTATATATGCATATATGTTCATGACGATCTTCTGTTTCCTTCGTTTGCTTACTAGCTAGCTAGCGTGTCTAGTCCTCTCTATATACGTATGTATAGTACGTAGCGTCGACCAAGCACGGACATAAGAGAGGACACTTCTATCTATTAATTATAACTAGCTAACACAATATATGAAACACCTAAATTAACCCCGCAAAACCCCCAACCCCCCCCCCTTTCAAAAAAAACAAAAACCCCAGCCACAGAAGTGCTGACGCGTGGATGCCTATTGGTCCCGGTTGGTGCCACCAACCGGGACCAAAGGGTCTCCTGACTGGGCTCTGCGCAATGCCCACGTGGAGGGCCTTTAGTCCCGGTTCTGGATTGAACCGGGACTAAAGGGGGGAGGTATTAGTACCGACACTTTAGTCCCGGTTCCGGAACCGGGACTAAAGGCCCTGACGAACCGGGACTATAGGCCCTTTTTCTACCAGTGTAAGTGAGTCCATCAACTCCAACGGCATCACTGAGTATAGAACCACGACCTAAAACTCCTTAATCATCGTCTGAAAAGTCTGCAACATTAACGTTGCAGCCCGAAAACGGGCCAGCACATGGAATATGCTGGCAAGGTAACACATAGAGAGTAATGGAATTCAACAGCTATACTATATGCATATTTGGCTGGTGGAAAGCTCTATGGTTACAGTTTTGCATAAAGCCAATTTTTTCCTACTTCAAAGGAATAAATTTAATTACTATCATGGTGGTTGTTAAACATTGAGAATGGTTAAAAGCATTCTCAATCCCAATTAAGCATCATCATTAACCCAACAACATTAATTTTAGAGTAACATGTTGAGATTCACATGATAATCCAGATACTAGATACTCAAGATGTCCATAACCGGGGACACGGCTAATCATGATTAGTTTGTTACACTCTGCAGAGGTTTGCGCACTTTTCCCCACAAGACTCGATCGCCTCCGTTGGATTTCTCGCACTACATGGTGTTTGAGAAACGGATGACCGAGACACAGTCTTTCAGAAGCGCTAGCACCTTACGATGGATAGACCGGTACACCTACTTTCCCCTACATCTGCTAGTATACCCTGTAAGAGTTCGCACGACTTAATCAACTATGCCAGAGCCCATAATGGCTTGTGGCTGCACACGGAAGTTTCTTGTTTGAAAAATCTCATGATCCCTTTGAGCCTGGGTGGCGGTCCAAAAGAAAACAGGCATGTCCTGGAATACCCAGGTGCCTCAATCCACCCAGATGTGTATTTAAGTTGCCACCTTAGATAAACCATTAATTATCAATCTCACATCTGTCATGGATTTCACTCACCCAATCCATGTCTACTAGCATAGCATGGCATAATAAGTAAACGTAGAAGTAACTCCCAATGGTTTGATAATAAACAGGTAATAGGTACTACCTCATCTACTTCCCATCCCACAGTTTAATTAGATCCTAATCATGCAATGTGTGAAGATTGATCTAATGCAAAAAAAACTGGGTTGTAGAAAAGGTATGATCAAAGTGTTACTTGCCTTGCTGATGATCCAGGAAACCTAACGATTCGAAGTAACAGGCGGCGCACTCCGGGTACTCTATCGCAGGCAAACAAACAAGCATACAATAAGTACTCATCTAATGCACAGGTAAAACTCAAATAAGAGATCTAACCAGAAGGTTCAACTTAAGAACTCCGGTTGGCAAAAAGAATCAAATCGAACGAAGCAAAGAGTGTCAAACGGTGAAAGAAAACAACTTCGTTCTAGTAATCTGAACCTAAGTCAAATTTTTACAGTAGCAAAAACTTGTTTAAGTTGATTATTCGGATAGAGGGTTTCGAGATGAAACTCCAGGCGCTTGAATCGCCTGATTCCGATAAACGAACGAAAAGTTAAACTAAAACGAAAATCGGATCAGAAATCGCGATCAGAAAATAACCGTGGAAAAATCCGACGAAAAAGAAAAACGACGAATGGAATTTTTTTTTAAACGGCACGGATTTCGTGGTGCGGCGAACCTCGGGCGACGCACAGCTCCGGCGGATCGGCGGCGGCGCAGCGCGGCGGCGGCGGCGGCGGGGCTGGGCTGGGCGCGGCTAGGGTTTCGGGGCGGCTGGGCCTTCGGGCTGGCTTGCCCCGGCTTATAAAGGACCCGGCCAGCCGGAGTCCTGGCCGAGTACGGCCCATAGTCGGTTGCGTTTTTTTTCGCTCGGAAGAAAAATAAAAAGAAATACTAAACGGACTCAAAAATCCCGAAATAAATTTTTCCGGGCTTCTAAAATCAAGCCCGACAAAGTGAACATTTATTTGGGCCCTAAATGCAATTTTGAAAAACGCGCATTTTTCCTAATTCAAATAAAAACAACAACAAAAACTTCGAAATAAAACTATTTGATTTTTTTATTAAATCCTCAATATTTCTATATTTTGGGAAAGTCATTTTATTCCCTCTCTCATATTTTTGTAATAGAAATAATTGATGATAAAATAAATAAAATCAAATGATCCTATTCTCAAAATTTGAGAAAAACTCAAATATGAAAATAACGAAATCCCCAACTCTCTCCGTGGGTCCTTGAGTTGCTTAGAATTTTCTAGGATCAAAACCCAAAGCAAATAAAATATGATATGCATGATGATCTAATGTATAACATTCCAAATTGAAAATTTGGGATGTTACAAACCTATCCCCCTTAAGATGAATCTCGCCCTCGAGATTCGGGTTGGCTAGAAAATAGGTGAGGGTGGTCTTTGAGCAAATCTTCCTCTCGTTCCCAGGTGGCTTCATCCTCCGTGTGGTGGCTCCACTGAACCTTGCAAAACTTGATAACTTTGCTGCGGGTAACTCGGCTGGCAAACTCGAGGATCTTAACTGGTTTCTCCTCGTAGGTCAAATCGTTATCCAACTGAATAGTTTCCAAAGGCACTGTGTCTCTCAATGGTATGTCAGCCATCTCCGCGTGACACTTCTTTAACTGAGAAACGTGGAACACATCATGAATTCCTGACAATCCTTTGGGCAATTTCAACTTGTAGGCCACTTCTCCCATACGCTCCAAAATTCGATATGGTCCTACAAATCGTGGCGCTAACTTCCCTTTAACTCCAAAACACTTTGTTCCCCGAAGTGGAGATACTCGAAGATAAGCTCTGTCTCCAACTTCGTAAACTGTCTCCTTGCGTTTAGAATCTGCATAACTCTTCTGTCTGGACTGGGCTACCTTGAACCTATCGCGAATCAACTTCACTTTCTGTTCAGACTCCTTAATCAAGTCAGGTCCAAACAACTGACGGTCTCCAACTTCGTCCCACGACAACGGTGTCCTGCACCTCCTTCCGTACAAAGCTTTGAAAGGGGCCATCTTCAAACTGGTTTGGTAACTGTTGTTGTAAGAGAACTCTGCATATGGCAAATTATCGTCCCAACTAGATCCATAATCTAGCGCACAAGCTCTCAGCATATCCTCCAAAATCTGATTGACTCTCTCGCTCTGTCCATCTGTCTGCGGATGAAAAGCTATACTGAATTCTAGCCTGGTTCCCAAAGTTTCGTGCAACGGCTTCCAGAACTTTGAGGTAAACTGGGTTCCTCTATCTGATACGATACTCCTCGGAACTCCATGCAGACATACTATTCTGGTCATGTATATTTTTGCCAACTTAGCACTGGTATAAGTGGTCTTTACTGGGATGAAATGAGCTACTTTCGTCAATCGATCGACTACAACCCAAATCGAGTCATAGCCTGAACGAGTCCTGGGCAATCCCGTGATAAAATCCATGCCTAACTTATCCCACTTCCATTCGGGTATCGGCAATGGTTGTAACAATCCTGCTGGCTTCTGATGCTCTGCCTTTACTCTCTGGCATACATCACAAACTGCTACATACTCTGCTATTTCTTTCTTCATTCCGGTCCACCAGAAAATATCCTTCAAATCCAGATACATCTTGGTATTCCCTGGGTAAATCGAATAGGGTGAATCATGGGCCTCTTGCAGAATTAACTTCCTGATCTCCGGGTCATTGGGCACATAGACACGGTCCTCAAACCATAGGGTATCGTGCTCATCCTCACGAAATCCTTTAGCTTTTCCTTCTTTCATTTTTTCCTTTATGGAATCAATCTCCTTGTCAGTCTTCTGAGCTTCCCTAATTCTGTCCATCAAAGTTGACTGAATCTCCAATGCTGCTACATAGCCTCTCGGAACTATTTCCAAACATAGTTCATGAAGATTTTCTGCTAACTCCTTGGGTATTTCTCCCGTCATTAACGTATTGACATGGCTCTTGCGTCTTAATGCATCAGCTACTACATTAGCCTTCCCGGGATGATAATGCAATCTCATATCATAATCCTTGATGAGCTCCAACCATCTCCTTTGTCTGAGGTTCAACTCCTTCTGTGTGAAAATGTACTTCAAACTCTTATGATCCGTGTACACCTCACAATGATTTCCGATGAGGAAATGTCTCCATGTCTTCAAGGCATGCACTACGGCTGCTAACTCCAAATCATGCGTAGCGTAATTCAACTCATGGGGCTTCAGTTGTCTTGAGGCATATGAAACAACTCTCCCTTCCTGCATAAGCACTGCTCCATGTCCTCGACGTGAAGCGTCGCAATACACCTCATAATCCTTGGTCTGATCTGGCAAAATCAACACTGGTGAGGTAACCAAGCATTTCTTCAACTCCTAGAAACTAGCCTCACACTGCTCAGTCCATTTGAACTTGGTATCTTTCTTCAACAACTCCGTCATAGGCTTCGAAATCTTTGAAAAATTCTCAATAAACCTCCGGTAGTATCCTGCGAGTCTAAGAAAACTCCGGATCTCTCCAACGGTAGTTGGGGCTTCCCACTTGGTCATGGTATCAACTTTAGTGGGATCAACAGCTATACCTTCTCCAGATATAACGTGTCCGAGGAATCCTACTTCCTTCAACCAAAACTCACATTTGCTGAACTTGGCATATAATTGATGTTCTCTGAGCTTTCCAAGTACCAAACGCAAATGCTCCTTATGTTCCTCTTCATTCTTTGAATAAACTAGGATATCATCAATGAACACTACGACGAACTTATCCAAAAACTCCATAAACACTTTGTTCATCATGTTCATAAAATAGGCAGGCGCGTTAGTCAGACCAAATGACATAACGGTATACTCATACAGCCCATACCTGGTGGTAAAAGATGTCTTCAGAATATCATGTTCTCGAATCTTCAACTGGTGGTACCCTGATCGCAAATCGATCTTGGAAAACACTTTAGCTCCTTGCAATCGATCAAACAGATCATTGATCATTGGTAGTGGGTACTTGTTCTTGATTGTTACTTCATTCAATCCTCGATAATCAACAACCATCCTTAACGATCCATCCTTCTTCTCTACTAATAGTACTGGTGATCCCCAAGGTGAAGAACTTGGGCGAATGTAACCTTTATCCAGTAACTCCTTAATCTGTTTCTTAATTTCCACCAAATCCTTTGCTGGCATCCTATATGGTCTCTTTGATTTTGGCCCTGTGCCTGGCAATAGCTCAATCAAGAACTTAATATCTCTATCCGGTGGCATGCCTGGCAACTCCTCTGGAAATACATCAGGGAATTCCCTTACCACTGGTACTTCCTCCTGCACAACTCCTGTTAATGAATTTACTTGTGTCTTGTTTGGCGCATGCTGGGATACATACTTGATCCTTCTCCCTTCTGGGGTGGTAAGCAAAATTGACTTACTAGCACAATCGATGTTTCCTCCATACATCGACAGCCAATCCATACCAAGAATCACATCCAGACCTTGGGATTCCAGAATAATTAAATCTGTTGGGAAAACATGCCGTCCTATACTTAATGGCACTTGAAAACATCCTTGACTGGCCATGTACTCTGCTCCTGGTGAGCTTACTAGCATAGGTGTTTTGAGAACCCTAGTGGGTAGGCTATACTTTTCCACAAATCCCCTTGATATGTATGAATGCGATGCACCAGTATCAAAAAGAACGAGTGCAGTAAATGACTTAACCAAAACTTACCTATTACTGCATCGGGCTGAGCTTCAACCTCCTCCACATTAACGTGGTTCACCTGTCCCCTGTTGAAAGGGTTCGGCTTCTTTCCAGAGCTTCCATTGCCGTTTTGGCCTTCAGGACATTCATTGGCATAATGTCCGGTCTTGGAACACTTGAAACAGGTGACTTGACTCAGATCTCTCTTGGCTGGGGTTGATGGGGTGCTGCGGTTCTGGCCATTGCTTCCTCCATTCCCATTACAGTTCTTGGTGCCATTGTGATTGTGCGAGCTACCTACTCCATGGGTATGCTGAAAATGTCCTCCCGGTCTAGGGGTAAAACGTGGCTTCTGGTGAGCTCCTGAATTATACTTTCCTTGTCCATACTTCCTCTTGCGGTTCTCAATTTGCTGCTGCTTCCCTTCAATCATAAGAGCACGGTCTACCAACTCCTGGTAGTTGTTGAAGGTGGCTACCATCAACTGCATACTCAACTCATCATTCAGTCCTTCCAGGAACTTCTCCTGCTTAGCTACATCCGTAGCAACGTCATCTGGGGCATAACGTGCTAGCTTACTAAACTCCTCCACATACTGGCCAACTGTCCGTCCTCCTTGGCGCAAGTTACGAAACTCACGCTTCTTCATGGCCATAGCTCCTGCTGAAACATGGGCAGTACGGAAAGCCTGCTGAAATTGATCCCATGTGACAGTGTCGACTGGAAAGGTGGCTGTGAAATTCTCCCACCATGATGCTGCGGGTCCTTCTAACTGATGTGCGGCAAACTTAACCTTCTCCGCATCTGTGCATCCTGCTGTGGTCAACTCCCTAGCTGTCTTGCGGAGCCAATCATCTGCTACTATCGGCTCGGTGCTACTGGAAAACACCAGCGGATTCAGCCTAAGAAAACGGGCTAAGTGGTCAACAGGTGGTGGTGGTGGTGGTGGGTTGTTGTTGTTGTTCCCCTGATTCTGATTCTAGACTAGCAACTGCATCAAGGTGTTCTGCTGCTGGATCAACTGGGTGAGCTTCGGCGGAAAGGCAAATCCGGGGTCACGTCTCGGAGGCATCTGAGGGTTTAGAAAAGATGAGATATAAGAATAGAGGGGGTATAAAGAGAAAACACTACCCATATGCACATGAGGCAAAAGCAAACAATTCACTTCATTCAATCAAACAAAGGCATACAATCGATCTAACTATCGCAAAGTGCTCGGACTACTATATTTACATGGTGGACTACTACTACTGATGAGGTGGTCTACTAGAAATATTCTACGGTTGTAGACTCCATGATATCTGCTCCTGCTTCATCAACATAATCATCATCACTACTATCTGCTTCCGAGTCGGTGCCGTCAATGATGATGTAGTCTTCCAGGCTAATCTCCTTGGGTTCTTCGTCTTCATCTACTAGTGTCGGGCCTCCCATAAATACTGCTAGCTTCATAGTTAGGTCGGCATTCTTATCCATGAATACTTCAATTTCTTCTTCATAATCTTCACATGTAGCCTTGAGTTCTTCCTCCAGTTCCTTGATTCTAGTCTTAGTCTTCTTCAGGTCTATCATGTCGGCGCACATCTGATTCTCCTGTCGTCGAATGTGCTGATTTAACTCCTGAATAAAAGCTGCAATTAATCTATCTTTCCTGGTGTTAATCATCTCCCAGTGTTCATCTCGGCGCCCGCAAATCTGGTAGATAGTATCCTTGAGATCCTTGTGGTAGACTTCTCCAATGCGTCCCATGGCGATGTGAGCTGCCATGCTCTTTCCTAGACTCCAAGTTGGTGCATCAAAAGAAAACTCTATGGGCTCAGTGACTGGCATGAACGTCCTTCATGGGATTTGAACTTGAATCATCCAGCGCTCTTCTTCAGGTAAAGTGGCGTTGTAGGTTCCCGTGAAGCTTGGTACTCCTATGTTCAGGTATCTAGTGACTTCCTTCAAGTGGCGTCCAAAGGGTGTATCTTCATCCGGTTGGGTGAACTTGTTCCTTGCATCCGCCATCCTAAAGAGTAGAAAAGATGAGAGGTCAGAAGAGAAGAGAGTGAGTAGTGATCTAGGTCTTTAGCTTAGTGGTCGTGTCCTACAGTCAGCGTGTGCTCTGATACCATCTCTGTAGCAACCAGACCTCAAACAGTCTGATCTCTGTGCTCCAGTGTCATCCCTGGATAAGTAATGCTGACACCACACAGTACTCGGAGGATTTATAGCAGAGTAGCAATCACACACTTATTACATCGAGTGTCTTAAAAGAGAACTTATTACAATAAATACGGCATAAGGCCATCTAATTACGATAACAGCGGAAGGCTTGGAAGATAAGTGAGTCCATCAACTCCAACGGCATCACTGAGTATAGAACCACGACCTAAAACTCCTTAATCGTCGTCTAAAAAGTCTGCAACATTAATGTTGCAGCCCGAAAATGGGTCAGCACATGGAATATGCTGGCAAGGTAACACATAGAGAGTAATGGAATGCAACAGCTATACTATATGCATATTTGGCTGGTGGAAAGCTCTATGGTTACAGTTTTGCATAAAGCCAATTTTTCCCTACTTCAAAGGAATAAATTTAATTACTATCATGGTGGTTGTTAAACATTGAGAATGGTTGACAGCATTCTCAATCCCAATTAAGCATCATCATTAACCCAACAACATTAATTTTAGAGTAACATGTTGAGATTCACATGATAATCCAGATACTAGATACTCAATATGTCCATAACCGGGGACACGGCTAATCATGATTAGTTTGTTACACTCTGCAGAGGTTTGCGGACTCTTCCCCACAAGACTCGATCGCCTCCGTTGGATTTCTCGCACTACATGGTGTTTGAGAAATGGATGACCGAGACACAGTCTTTCAGAAGCGCTAGCATCTTACGATGGATAGACCGGTACACCTACTTTCCCCTACATCTGCTAGTCTACCCTGTAAGAGTTCGCATGACTTAATCAACTATGCCAGGGCCCATAATGGCTTGTGGCTGCACACAGAAGTTTCTAGTTTGAAAAATCTCATGATCCCTTTGAGCCTGGGTGGCGGTCCAAAAGAAAACAGGCATGTCCTGGAATACCCAGGTGCCTCAATCCACCCAGATGTGTATTTAAGTTGCCACCTTAGATAAACCATTAATTATCAATCTCACATCTGTCATGGATTTCACTCACCCAATCCACGTCTACTAGCATAGCATGGCATAATAAGCAAACGTAGAAGTAACTCCCAATGGTTTGATAATAAACAGGTAATAGGTACTACCTCATCTACTTCCCATCCCATAGTTTAATTAGATCCTAATCATGCAATGCGTGAAGATTGATCTAATGCAAAAAAAACGGGTTGTAGAAAAGGTATGATCAAAGTGTTACTTGCCTTGCTGATGATCCGGGAAACCTAACGATTCGAAGTAACAGGCGGCGCACTCCGGGTACTCTATCGCAGGCAAACAAACAAGCATACAATAAGTACTCATCTAATGCACAGGTAAAACTCAAATAAGAGATCTAACCAGAAGGTTCAACTTAAGAACTCCGGTTGGCAAAAAGAATCAAATCGAACGAAGCAAAGAAAGTCAAACGGCGAAAGAAAACAACTTCGTTCTAGTAATCTGAACCTAAGTCAAATTTTACAGTAGCAAAAACTTGTTTAAGTTGATTATTCGGATAGAGGGTTTCGAGACGAAACTCCACGCGCTTGAATCGCCTGATTCCGATAAACGAGTGAAAAGTTAAACTAAAACGAAAATCGGATCAGAAATCGCGATCAGAAAATAACCGCGGAAAAATCCGACGAAAAAGAAAAACGACGAACGGAATTTTTTTTTAAAACAGCACGGATTTCGAGGTGCGGCGAACCTCGGGCGACGTGCGGCTCCGGCGGATCGGCGGCGGCGGCGGGGGGGCTGGGGCTGGGCGCGGCTAGGGTTTCGGGGCGGCTGGGCCTTCCGGCTGGCTTGCCCCGGCTTATAAAGGCCCCGGCCAGGCGGAGTCCTGGCCGAGTACGGCCCATAGTCGGTTGCGCTTTTTTTTCGCTCGAAAGAAAAATAAAAAGAAATACTAAATAGACTCCAAAAATCCCGAAATAAATTTTCCCGGGCTTCTAAAATCAAGCCCGACAAAGTGAACATTTATTTGGGCCCTAAATGCAATTTTGAAAAACGCGCATTTTTCCTAATTCAAATAAAAACAAAAAAAAACTCTGAAATAAAACTATTTGATTTTTTATGAAATCCTCAATATTTCTATATTTTGGGAAAGTCATTTTATTCCCTCTCTCATATTTTTGTAATAGAAATAATTGATGATAAAATAAATAAAATCAAATGATCCTATTCTCAAAATTTGAGAAAAACTCAAATATGAAAATAACGAAATCCCCAACTCTCTCCGTGGGTCCTTGAGTTGCTTAGAATTTTCTAGGATCAAAACCCAAAGCAAATAAAATATGATATGCATGATGATCTAATGTATAACATTCCAAATTGAAAATTTGGGATGTTACATTAGCTAGAGTAGCTCCGTGCAGAGCATTGTTGACATAGAAATTTGCAAAATACATACGGATCTGAATGTAGCAGACCCGTTGACTAAACTTCCCTCACAAGCAAAACATGATCACACCTTAGTACTCTTTGGGTATTAATCACATAGTGATGTGAACTAGATTATGGACTCTAGTAAACCCTTTGGGTGTTGGTCACATGATGATGTGAACTATGGGTGTTAATCACATGGTGATGTGAACTATTGGTGTTAAATCACATGGCAATGTGAACTAGATTATTGACTCTAGTGCAAGTGGGAGACTGAAGGAAATATGCCCTAGAGGCAATAATAAAGTTATTATTTATTTCCTTATATCATGATAAATGTTTATTATTCATGCTAGAATTGTATTAACCGGAAACATAATACATGTGTGAATACATAGACAAACAATATGTCTCTAGTACGCCTCTACTTCACTAGCTCGTTGAATCAAAGATGGTTAAGTTTCCTAGCCATAGACATGAGTTGTCATTTGATTAATGGGATCACATCATTAGAGAATGATGTGATTGACTTGACCCATTCCGTTAGCATAGCACTTGATCGTTTAGTTTGTTGCTATTGCTTTCTTCATGACTTATACATGTTCCTATGACTATGAGATTATGCAACTCCCGTTTACTGGAGGAACACTTTGTGTGCTACCAAATGTCACAACGTAACTGGGTGATTATAAAGGTGCTCTACATGTGTCTCCAAAGGTACTTGTTGGGTTGGCGTATTTCGAGATTAGGATTTGTCACTCCGATTGTCGGAGAGGTATCTCTGGGCCCTCTCGGTAATGCACATCAATTAAAGCCTTGCAAGCATTGCAACTAATGAGTTAGTTGCGGGATGATGTATTATAGAACGAGTAAAGAGACTTGCCAGTAACGAGATTGAACTAGGTATTGAGATACCGATGATCGAATCTCGGGCAAGTAACATATCGATGACAAAGGGAACAACGTATGTTGTTATGCGGTTTGACCGATAAAGATCTTCGTAGAATATGTAGGAGCCAATATGAGCATCCAGGTTCCGCTATTGGTTATTGACCGGAGACGTGTCTCGGTCATGTCTACATAGTTCTCGAACCCGTAGGGTCCGCACGCTTAAAGTTCGATGACAGTTATATTATGAGTTTATGTATTTTGATGCACCGAAGGAGTTCGGAGTCCCGGATGAGATCGGGGACATGACGAGGAGTCTCGAAATGGTCGAGACGTAAATATCGATATATTGGACGACTATATTCGGACATCGGAAAGGTTCCGAGTGATTCGGGTATTTTCGGGAGTACCGGGGAGTTACGGGAATTCGTATTGGGCCTTAATGGGCCATACGGGAAAGGAGAGAAAGGCCTCAAAGGGTGGCCGCACCCCTCCCCATGGGCTGGTCCGAATTGGACTAGGGAGGGGGCGCCCCCTTCCTTCCTTCTCCTTTTCCCTTCCCTTTCCTTCTCTCCTACTCCTACTACTTGGAAGGGATCCTAGTTCTACTAGGAAAGGGGGAATCCTACTCCCGGTGGGAGTAGGATTCCCCTAGGGCGCGCCATAGAGAGGGCCGGCCCTCCCCCTCCTCCACTCCTTTATATACGGGGGCAGGGGCACTCCAAAGAAACAACAATTGATCCCTTGATCTCTTAGCCGTGTGCGGTGCCACCCTCCACCATAATCCACCTCGGTCATATCGTAGCGATGCTTAGGCGAAGCCCCGCGTCGGTAGAACATCATCATCGTCACCACGCCGTCGTGCTGACAAAACTCTCCCTCAACACTCGGCTGGATCGGAGTTCGAGGGACGTCATCGAGTTGAACGTGTGCAGAACTCGGAGGTGCCGTGCATTCGGTACTTGATCGGTCAGATCATGAAGACGTACGACTACATCAACCGCATTGTGCTAACGCTTCCGCTTTCGGTCTACGAGGGTACGTGGACAACACTCTCCCCTCTCGTTGCTATGCATCACCATGATCTTGCGTGTGCGTAGGGAAATTTTTGAAATTACTACGTCACCCAACAGTCCATCCAACGGCTATCGTGCTTCTTCAATCTCTGCTCTTCATGCTCAAGCCGCTCAAAGAAGCACCGGCGGGACTGCCTGCTGCCTCCTCCCGCGGCCGGCTATGCTGCCGCGCAGGCCTCACGGCCCCATCGTACTCCCATCGCTGGCCTAGCCATCCCTCTACTCACCCACACCTGCTGTTATTCTCCGGCGACGGCAGACGAACCAGTAAACCCTCGTACTCCTCCGCGTGGGAAACAACTGTCAAGTATTCCCTGGCTCCATGTCGTTCCCTTCCTAGGCCTCGCCGTCGTCCACCGCCCTGGTGCTCTCGGCGCGGCCTGGTCAACGTGGTCAATGAACGACATCCATTGGAACTGGACTGTACTGGAGAGGCTGACAGCTGGGTCCACGGCCGCATGCAAGGAAATGCCTCCTTATTACGCGCAAAATAATGATTCCTCCACCTGACAGCTAGGACCCACAAGAAGGGCCTCTGTATTTCACGAAAAAAACGTTCCCCCATTGACAGGTCGGACCCACCAGCTATATCTTCGCACGCAAGGAAGTGCCTCCTTATTATGCCCAAAAAAATGAATACCCCCTGCTAGCTGGGACCCACCATATTGTTGGGCTAACTTGTGGGCCTACTAAGTTGACAGGGACGAAAAGCTTTGTCAACTTAGTGAATACTCCAGTGACCGTATGATGTCCATCCAACGGCCATAGTGCTTCTTCAACCTCTGGTCTTCTTGCTCCAGCCGCCCAAAGCAGCGCCGGTCGTGCCACCTGCTCCTGCCTCCCGTGGCCGGCTGTGCTACCGTGGAGGCCTCACCGCCCGCATACTACTCCCACCACTGGCCAGGCCATCCCTCCACTCACCCAGACCCCCTGTTATTCTACGGCGACGGCAGCCTCACACCGCAGCCGAACCAGTGAACGCTCGTACTCCTCTCCGCGTGGGCATCCACTGCCGCGTCTTGCACAGCTCCGCGTCGTCCCCTTCCTAGGCCTCGCCGTCGTCCACCGCCGTGGTGCTCTCGGCGCGGCGTGGTCAATGTGGTCAACGACCGACTTCCATCGGAAGAGTACTGTACGTGGAGAGGCTGACAGCTGGGTCCAGGGCAGCCGCAAGGAAGTGCCTCCTTATTACGCGGAAAATAATTATTCCTCCACCTGACAGTGGGGACCCACCGGACGGGCCACCAGTATTTTGCGAAAAAAACCGTTTCCCCCTGACTGCTGGGACCCACCGGACGGGCCACCGTATTTCGCGAAAAAAACATTCCCCCCGCTGTCAGCTCGGACCCACCGGAACTGCCTCCTTATTACGCACAAAAAAATGAATACTCCCCCGGCTAGCTGGGACCCACCTTGCTGGGAGGCTGACTTGTGGGCCTACTAAGTTGACGGGGACGAAGGACTTTGTCAACTTAGTCAATATGAACGATTCTAGCTCCAGTGACCGTACGATGTCCATCCAACGGCCGTAGTGCTTCTTTGACATCTAGTCTTCTTGCTCCAGCCGCCCAAAGCAGCGCTGGTCGTGCCGCATGCTCCTGCCTCCCGTGGCCGGCTGTGCTGCCGCAGAGGCCTCGCCGCCCCTACTATTCCCACTGCTGGCCAGGCCCTGCGGCGACGGCAGCCTCACACCGCAGCCGAACCAGTGAACCCTCGTAGTCCTCTCCGCGCGGGCTTCCGCTGCCGCGTCGTCCCCTTCCTAGGCCTCGCCGTCGTCCACCGTCGTGGTGCTCTCCACGCGGTGTGGTCAATGTGGTCAAGGAACAACTTCCATCGGAAGAGTACTGTACGTGGAGAGGCTGACAGCTGGGTCCATGGCCACAGCCCAGTTTTTTGTGATTTGCCAAGTAAGTCGCTTTGTCAGGCCTGTTGGGCTGCAATTCTTTCAAGACGGGGAGAGCTTTCATTCGGCTGGCCGAGAAAATGGCCCAGCGGTAATGAGAAATGGGTTGTACATTTTTAAAACACATCAAACCGGCAATTGGTTTCAAATATCTTTTTTTCATTTCAAGATTTTAAATTATATTAATTTTTATGCGTGGAGGATTTGTTGGATTTTATATTGATATAAATTTATTTTTAAAATCAGTTTGAATGTGAGTCGAAATTTCGGGATTAAAAGCAGTTCGGACCGCACCGAAATATGCAAAATTTCGTATAATTTTTTAACAGTTGCCACAATATGGGCTGTAATGCTAACAAAAAGAATACGGGCTCCAAAAAAACCTTAAGAATTAGCAAATGGGCTGTAAATTATTCGAAATAATGGCAGATGGGCTGTATGCTGTTTTCCACAGATTTGAGGCTTTCCTAAAAAAAGGTTGACTCACAAGCACTGACTGTTGGATGTCCATCCAACGGCCGTCGTGCTTCTTCAATCTCTGCTCTTCCTGCTCCAGCCGCTCAAACAAGCGCCGGCGGGACTGCCTGCTCCCTCCTCCTCGCGGCCGGCTGTGCTGCCGCGCAGGCCTCACCGCCCGACCGTACTCCCATCGCTGGCCTAGCCATCCCTCTACTCACCCACACCTGCTGTTATTCTCCGGCGATGGCAGATGAACCAGTAAACCCTCGTACAGTCGTACTCCCCTCCGCGTGGGAAACAACTGCCGAGTCTTCCCTGCCTCCGTGTCGTCCCCTTCCTAGGCCTCGCCGTCGTCCACTGCCCTGGTGCTCTCGGCGCGGCCTGGTCAACGTGGTCAACGACCGACATGCATCTGAAGTGGACTTTACGTGGAGAGGCCGACAGCTGGGTCCACGGCCACACGCAAGGAAATGCCTCCTTATTATGCGCAAAATAATGATTCCTCCCCTGACATCAAGGACCCACCGAAAGGGCCTCTGTATTTCGCGAAAAAAACGTTACCGCCGCTAACAGCTCGGACCCACCAGCTATATCTTCGCACGCAAGGAAGTGCCTCCTTATTACGCTCAAAAAAATGAATACCCCCTGCTAGCTGGGACCCACCTTGGTGGGAGGCTGACTTGTGGGCCTACTAAGTTGACGGGAACGGAGGGCTTTGTCAACTTAGTCAATATGCACGATTCTTGCTCCAGTGACCGTACGATGTCCATCCAACGGCCGTAGTGCTTCTTCAACCTCCGGTCTTCTTGCTCCAGCCGCCCAAACCAGCGCCGGCGTGCCTCGTGTTCCTGCCTCCCGTGGCCGGCTGCGATGCGGCGGAGGCCTCGGCGCCCCCTACTACTCCCACCGCTGGCCAGGCCATCCCTCTACTCACCCACACCCCCTGTTATTCTACGGCGACGGCAGCCTCACACCGCAGTGAACCAGTGAACCCTCGTACTCCTCTACGCATGGGCATCCACTGCCGCATCTTCCCCGGCTCCGTGTCGTCCCCTTCCTAGGCCTCGCCACCGTCCACCGCCCTGGTGCTCTCGGTGCGGCGTGGTCAACGTGGTCAAGGAACGGCTTCCATCGGACGTGGACTGTACGTGGAGAGGCTGACAGCTGGGTCCACGACCGCAGCAAGGAAGTGCCTCCTTATTACATGCAAAATAATTATTCCTCCACCTGACAGCGGGACCCACCGGACGGGCCACCGTATTTCACGAAAAAAAATGTTTCCCCCTGACTGCTGGGACCCACCAGCTACATCTTCGCACGCAAGGAAGTGCGTCCGGGCAAAAAAAATGATTCGCCCCCTGACTGCTGGGACCCACCAGCTACATCTTCGTAGGCAAGGAAGTGCCTGACAGTCGGGACCCACCTGGTCGAAGCGTACGTAGCGTTGTCATTCTGGTCGCTAACGTGTACGTACATACTGGTCGATGTAGAGGCGCGCACGTGTCGTAGTAGAGGTGCGCACGTAGCATTTACACGTACGTACAGCGGCCAGGGTGCAAGAAAGAAAATACGGCCATGTATGTGTACATACGGGCGGGGTCTCGAACGCCTAATCGCACATACGTACGGCCAGGGCTCGTGTACATGGCTGGGTCAGAACGGAGAAACAGTGTCGTCGTCGTGTTCATGAGGAGGCAATGGAATGCGTCGTGTTCATGGGAAGGCAACATAATGCGTCGTGTTCATCGGGAGGGCTTGGACGGAACACGCGATGGAAACGAGGCCTGGCGTACCGCAGAACGGAGGAAACGGCCTTGTGTTCGACCGGCCATGTTCAAAACGGGATCCTGTTCATCGGGAGGGGTCTGGCATA
The DNA here is from genome assembly GCF_056163025.1 of Triticum urartu. Taxonomy (NCBI): domain Eukaryota; kingdom Viridiplantae; phylum Streptophyta; class Magnoliopsida; order Poales; family Poaceae; genus Triticum; species Triticum urartu. Next base: position 64,859,116 of record NC_141874.1, read on the forward strand.
CCACAAAACGGAGGAAATGGACCTCCTACGGTCGAAACGGGGGTCCTGTTGATCGGGAGGGGTGTGGCGTACCGCAAAACGGATGAAACGGACTTGTGTTGGAGCGCTACGGTCAAAACGGGGTTCCTGTTCATCGGGAGGGGTGTGGCGTACCGCAAAACGGGACTCCACGGGATACTGTTCATCTCCACCGTCGACCCCCTCCAGCCTCCACGAGCTACTGTTCATCCACCGTCGACCTCCTCCAGCCTCCACCTGCGACTGTTCATCCATGGGCTCCTGTTCATCCAGCCTCCACCGCGTGCTACTCCACCGGCTACTGTTCAACCGCCCCTCTCCACGGGCTCCTGTTCAACCACCCCTCCACGGGCTACTGTTCATCCTGCCCTCCACCGTCTACAGTTCATCCTGCCCTCCACGGGGTGGTCCTATTCATCCAGCCCTCCACGAGGTCCTGTTCATCCAGCCCCAACCGGCTCGATCGATCGGGGTCCTGTTCATCCAGAGGCAACATCACGGGGTCCTATTCATCCACCCCCACCGGGAACTGTTCATCCAACCCCCCCCTGCAACGCTCACTGTTCATCCAGAGGCAGCATCGATCGGCTTCAGTTAGCAGCAGTAGCGAAGGAATCGCTCGATCGGGTTTAGTTAACAGCCATCGATCGATCGCTCGGGTTCAGTAACGCGTAGCCTGTAGTGCAATCGCTCGGGTTCAGTTAGAGCCCAACACCTCGCTCGGGTTCAGTTAGAGCCAACGCCTCGCACACACGCGCGTACGTGTACGAGAGAAGCGTGCATCGCTCGGCCCCCGACTTCCCACCGTAACCGGGAACTCCCCGAAATTTTCCTCCCCCTCGCTTCTACCATGGTTTTTTCCGTCATGGACGGCCCAAAGAATGTCATGCAGCTGCGTCTCCGGCCCGCCCAGGACGAAAAGCCCATTTTCTATCATGATTTTTTGTCATAGAAGTAGGAGCCCACCACATCTATGATGATACCGGGTTTTGTCACAATTATCGTCATAGAAGTGTCATATGTATGATAGGAAAAAAATTCGTTCGGCCCAAAATTCACGGATGTGTCTTTTTTTGTAGTGCCACCAGGCCACCCATGGGCGTAGACCAACTTAGGCCAAAATCCTAAGCTTGGGGGAGTACATATTCCTCACCGACATTACATTCATGTTCACACACTCATTGTAGTTGTCGGTACTCATACTTCTTCATTGTATTATCCATGCTAGTTTATTTTATTTTTTTGCTTTCTTGTTGTGTGTTTGATAAACCTTAAGAGAAACCAAAAAAATTAGTTGTAGTTAGTTTACTTTCTACGCATGCTTGGTAGTAGTAAAATTAATAGAAAACCCAAAAGGATTTCATGTTCTTCTTTTGCTTTTCGGGAGCTTTCCCATGTAAATAGTTTTTCTCGTTCTTGTTTACTTTGTTCAGAAAAACAAAAACTCCAAAAATATTTCGGTGTGTTTCTTTGAAATTCTTTTCTTTGGGGGTCGAGAGGAGAAGACCATGATGAAAATATTGAGTGGCTCTCATATGCATTATTGTTGATCTAACAGAGAGCCCATATTACCTTGTCTTCTCCTTTGAATAAATATTTGCAGATTCCAGCTTAGTCCAATGCATGTGCACTCTTATTATTATCCACACTGTTCGGTCATGCAAGTGAAAGGCAATAATGACGATATATGATGAAATGATTGAGATGAGGAAAAGCTGGTATGAACTCGACCTATCTTGTTTTTGTAAATATGATTAGTTGATCATTCCTGATTCAGCCTATTATGAATGAAACATGTTTGCAATGACAATTATAGATTATAGTTACTCATGCCATGCTTAATTAGCTAGGAGTTTGTAATGGTTTACCTTGCGTGCCAAGATGGAAATTAAAATGGTTGTGATGTAGTATGATAGGATGGTATCCTCCTTTGAATGATTCGAGTGGCTTGACTTAGCACATGTTCACACATGTAGTTGAAACAAAATCAACATAGCCTCAATGATATTTATGTTCATGGTGATTTATATCCTACTAATGCTTGCATTCAATGTTAGTTAATCTGAATGCATGTTTATGACTATTGTCGCTCTCTAGTTGGTCGCTTCCCAGTCTCTTTCTAGCCTTCACTTGTACTAAGCGGGAATATTGCTTGTGCATCCACTTCCATAAACCCCAAAGTTGTTCCATATGAGTCCACCATACCTACCTATATACGGTATCTATCTGCCGTTCCAAGTAAATTTGCATGTGCCAACCTCTAAACCTTGCTGCAATTGATTTTATTTGGCGTTCGATCAATCAAATTATTACAACTCCCTCACGTCCGTTTGCCAATTTCTAGTGTCGTTACCCGAAAGGGATTGACAACCCCTTTTACACATCTGGTTGCGAGTATTTGTTATTTGTGTGCAGGTGTTGTTTACGTAGTGTTGCTTGGTTATCCTACTGGTTCGATAACCTTGGTCTCATCATTGAGGGAAATACCTACCATCGCTGTGCTGCATCATCCCTTCCTCTCCGGGGAAATACCGACGTAGTTCTAGCAGATATCAATGTTCTTTTGTACAACTCTAGTTTCAGATTCTTTGCAGGAAAAATCCTCTCCAAATGGGAAGGACCCTATGTTATCGAGGAGGTTTATTGATCTGGAGCTATCAAAATAAATAATGTCGAAGGTACCAACCCAAAGGTTGTAAATGGGCAAAGAATAAAACATTATATCTCGGGTACGACGATTACATGTTGAAAGCAATATTATGCAAACTATGACACTAGAAGAACACATAAAAGAAACCTTCCGAAACACTCTAGAATTGTGAAAAGGAGGTACGTGATACGGTAAGTAAACGGACTCCAAAAAATCTGTAAAAACATTTTTTGTCAGTTTTGGAATATTTAAAAAATTAGGAAAATAAGAAACTACCAGGAAGGTGACCCTGGTGGGCACAAGATACCAGGGCGCCAGGCGCGCCTAGGTGGGTTGTGCCCACCTCGGGTACCTTCCGGACTCAATTTTTCTTCTGTTTGCTTGTTTCCCAAGATAAAAAATCTTTATATACCCCCCGAACCTATTGACCACCGTATCGTAGAGAAATCTTGTGTTTCTTTTCTTGTTGTTTTCGGTCAGATCTGTTAAGCCAGGCATCATGTCTTCTCCCTCCTCCAACAACATAGAAGAGGATGCTTGGTTGATGAAGATCGAGCTAAAGAGAGAGGGCCCGAAGAACCTCTCGAAGGGGGCAAGAGCAAGGAGGCCATCGGAGATCAAGCGTCGGTGGTCGAGCAAGCCCTGCCGACCGAGGAGGAATAAGAAGATATCCTTAAACCTTACTATGCTCATCTTACCCCTACTGAGATTGAAGCCTTTCGGATCATTCAAACGTTTCGTGTGCAAAATAAATATCTCACTCATGAAAATATTCTGTTGCAAGAGCACATCATCGCCCTTCGGAGCGTCTTTTGATCATGAAGGATAAGATCACTACTTCATCACCACCACCTCCTTCTTCATCCTCAAAAGAAAATTGAGTATCGGGTATGGGCACTCCCCTTGGCTTGTGCCAAGCTTGGGGGAGGTGCCCCGGTATCGTATCACCTCCACTATATTTTGCCTTTACTTATCTTAGTTCGACCCATAGTTATCTTTTGCTTTAGATGAATAAAAGTTTAGTTCAATCCTTTATTTTCCAGAGTTTTCTTAGTGATCTATCATTGTAATCGTGTGCAAGATATATAATAAAGTTTAGTTTGAAGTTTTGTTCTCTTTACTTTCATGTTCAATAAAAAAGAAAGGAAATCAATGAAAAAGATCATATGCTAATCCTATGGTAAGTAATGACATCACATAAGGAAGAGTATAAGTAGAAAATTTTATTGGAGATTTACAAACATAGCATTGGTCAATGATGCAATTCATGAAAGAATTAATAAGGGAAGAGAAGATTCACATGCAAATACACTATCTTGGTCATCTTTTGTGATTGTGAGCCCCATTAAATTATTATATGCCAAAATTGTTGATGTTGGACAAGGAAGACAACATAATGATTTATGTTTATTCATATTCACATAGAAGTTATATTGTCATAGATCCTTTAACATGTGGTGCTTGCCCCTATCTTTGCTAGCCAAAGATTCCGCACTAAGTAGAGATACTACTTGTGCATCCAAAAACCCTTAAACCCAAATCTTGTTTTAAGAGTCCACCATACCTACCTATGGATTGAGTAAGATCCTTCAAGTAAGTTGTCATCGGTGCAATAAGGCAATAAAAATTGCTTCCAAAAGTGTTAGATCATTTAGTGTAAGAGAAAATTGAGCGTTGTACGAACTTGTCATGGCAAAGAATAAACGCGACAGACTGCATACTAAAAGTTGCTATCACAAGGGGAAATATAACGTGACATTCTTTTGCACTATGAGATTGAGCATACAAACAAATAAACGCATGGCAACCTCTGCTTCCCTCTGCGAAGGGCCTATATTTTACTTTTATGAATTTACTTTTATGCAAGAGTCAAAGTTCTTCTCTCCATTCCTTTTTATTTTCTCCTTGGGCAAGCATCATGTGGTGAGGAAAGATCTAGGCACATATATCTAGTTGGATGTGGATAGCATGAGTTATTATTGTTGACATCACCCTTGAGGTGGATACGTTGGGAGGCGAAACTATAAGCCCCTATCTTTCTATGTGTCTGGTTGAAATGTTTTTGCTCATGTGTATGCGGTGAGTGTTAGCAATCATAGAAGACTATATGATGGTTGAGTATGTGGACTTTCCTAAAGGCTCCGATACGTGACCCTTCCTGAAAATATGATGAATTGTAGTTGTAAAGTTGACTGAGAACATAGTTTGTTGGTTTCCAACAGAGTTTATGCTTTATACTTCGATGTCATGATGAATTGTTACTTACTCATGAGAAGTCTATGATAGAAGTTAATGGTAAAAGTTTTATGTTAAAGTTTGTTGCTGTTATAATAATGTACATGATGCTTCTATGTCTGTATTTTGTTTTATCGACACCTCTCTGTCTAAGCATGTGGACATGTTTTTCGATTTTGGTTTCTGCTTGAGGACAAGTGAGGTCTAACTTGGGGGAGTTGATACGTCCATTTTGTATCATGTTTACCTACTGTTATTTATATTATTTTTATCCATAATAATACTTTTATTTATATTGTTTTTATCTAAGCTTGGAGTTGATGCTGTTATTTATATTGAGGATAAGCGAGGTCTAAGCTTGGGGGAGTAATTCTAATGCCTTCTCTCTCATAATATGCAAGGTACACACAAAGAGGGAGAATTCCGGCAGCTAGAAATCTGGACCTGAAAATGCTACGCCAGGCTACCTATTCTGCACAACTCCAAATAAGCTGAAACTTTACGGAGATTTTTTATGGAATATATAAGAAATATTGGAGCCAATAAGTACCAAAGGGGGCCTACCAGGTGGGCACAACCCACCTGGGGCACCAGGGAGCCAATCGTGCCCTCCTCAGCCCACCTCTGGTGCCCCTCCTCTCGTATATAAGTCATTTTGACCTAGAAAAAACAAGGAGATGACTTTTGGGATGAAGTGCCGCCGTATCGAGGCGGAACTTGGGCATGAGCCCTTTTGCCCTCCGGCGGAGCAATTCCGCCGGGGGAACTTCCCTCTCGGAGGGGGAAATCATCGCCATCATCATCACCAACAACTCTCTCATCTTGGGGAGGGCAATCTCCATCAACATCTTCAACAACACCATCTCCTCTCAAACCCTAGTTCATCTCTTGTGTTCAATCTTTGTACCAGAACTATAGATTGGTACTTGTGGGTGACTAGTAGTGTTGATTACATCTTGTAGTTGATTACTATATGGTTTATTTGGGGGAAGATTATATGTTCAGATCCAATATGCTATTTAATACCCCTCTGATCTTGAGCATGATTATCATTTATGAGTAGTTACTTTTGTTCTTGAGGTAACGGGAGAAATCTTGTTGCAAGTAATCATGTGAACTTGATATGTGTTCGATATTTTGATGGTATTTATGTTGTTATTCCCTTAGTGGTGTCATGTGAACGTCGACTACATGACACTTCACCATATTAGGGCCTAAGGGAATGCATTAGGGAGTAGTTATTAGATGATGGGTTGCGAGAGTGACAGAAGCTTAAACCCTAGTTTATGCGCTATTCTGTAAGGGACTGATTTGGATCCAAAAGTTTAATGTTATGGTTAGAATTTATTCTTAATACTTTTCTCGTAGTTGCGGATGCTTGCGAGGGGGTTAATCATAAGTAGGATGTTTGTTCAAGTAATAACAGCACCTAAGCACCGGTCCACCCACATAACAAAATATCAAAGCGGCGAACACAAACCAAACTAACATGATGAAAGTGACTAGATGAAATTCCCGTGTACCCTCAAGAACGCTTTGCTTATCATAAGGGACCGTTTTGGCTTGTCCTTTACCTCAAAAGGATTGGGCTACCTTGCTGCACCTTTGTTACTACTATCATTACTTGCTCGTTACAAAATTATCTTGCAATCAAACTACTCGTTACTTATAATTTCAGTGCTTGCAAAGAATACCTTGCTGAAAACCACTTGTCATTTCCTTCGGCTCCTTGTTGGGTTCGACACTCTTACTTGTCGGAAGGACTACGATTGATCCCCAATACTTGTGGGTCATCATCTACAATATTCAAGATAAGATCAAGAACATAAATATATTCATGAAAACATAATAGGTTCAAATCTGAAATCATGGCACTCGGGCCATAGTGACAAGCATTAAGCATAGCAAAGTCGTAGCAACATCAATCTCAAAACATGGTGGATACTAAGGATCAAGCCCTAACAAAACTAACTCGATTACATGATAAATCTCATCCAACCCATCACCGTCCAGCAAGCCTATGATGGAATTACTCACGCATGGCGATGAGCATCATGAAATTGGTGATGGAGGAAGGTCGGTGGTGATGATGGCGACGAATCCCCCTCTCTGGAGCCCTGAACGAACTCCAGATCAGCCCTCCTGATGAAGAACAAGAGGCGGAGGTGGCTCTGTATCGTAAAACGCGATGAATCCTTCTCTCTAATTTTTTTCTCCGCGGATGTGAATATATAGAGTTAGGATTAGGGTCAGAGGAGGTCCAGGGGGCCCAAGCCACCTAGGCGCGCCCCAGGGGGAGCGCCCCCAGGCTTGTGGCCAATTGGTGGACCCCCTATGGTTGATTCTTTTGCCAATATTTTTTATATATTCCAAAAATATTCTCCATAAATTTTCAGGTCAATCCAAGAACTTTTATTTCTGCACAAAAATAACACCATGGCAATTCTGCTGAAAACTGCATTAGACCGGGCTAGTTCCATTCAAATCATACAAGTTAGAGTCCAAAACAAGGGCAAAGGAGTTTGGAAAAGTATATATGATGGAGATGTATCAAAAAGGCACAAGCAAAGACAAACGAACAGTAAAACAAATGAAACACAAAACACACGAGGACTAACAGATAAGTCTCGGGGCTAAGGAAAAAAGACAGATATCCAGAAGACAGTTCCTGCATAAAGGATTAGTTAGATTTTACCACCCACACTTGTGTGGGAAGTAGAGACCTCGTTTGTTTCGATTGAGTGGGAAGCATATTCCTTATTTGTCCTCTGTTCACATGTGCATTACGAGTGTAATCATATGAATATGCATTGAAGTTGTTTCCAGAGACTTGTCATAGTGATTTGAGGAAGTACGCATGTACTCCTTCTGATGACAGTTCAACAAGTTTCCTTTCGACGGACTTGCAACATTATTTTGCGAGTGATATACATCATCCTGAAGTGAGCCACCCTACATGGTCAGTTTAGTAGAGACAGATAGATTTTCAATGATGCATTTTTTCACCCAGATTTGCTTTTTGGGTGAACCTGATCTATAGTTAGTTCTGACATACCGAGAAAATATCTTACCATTTTGTTGCTTGAAGAATTTGTATTTTGAGTCATCGGATTCTTCAATATCAACAGGAATGGGACAGTCATATCCAGATAATAGAGCAGGTTCGAGAGTTTTACTTTTGGCAAGAACCTAACTTGTTCGAGGATATTGCTTGGGAGTCCAGTATGTTCCATCAACATTGAGTTTCTTTGGAAACCAAATCCTTCTTCTTTGAGATTCTTGTGCAGAATTGACTTCTTGAGCACATCACATAGAGTTTGATGTCCCATGAGGCTTTTTAGCATGCCTATTTCAAGTAAGTCTTTTAACTTGGAATTTTCATCAGAGAAGGGGTTAGAGATATCACTTGTAACAGTTGCAAGATTCACGATGGTAGCATTAGATGTTTCAGCAGTGGAATCAGCATTGCTACGCTTTAAGCATTTCGGGCAGAGAGGCACAAAATCATCAGGAAGGTTTTTAGTTTTCTCGGTGAAGAGAGAAGCCTTTTCTTTCGGAAGGACATCATAAGAATCTTTCAACGATTCGAGTTGTCGATTCCTATTAAGGATTTCATCTAATAAACTCTTGAAATCAACTGCGAGAGAATTATCACGGTCGGAAAGATCATCGAGGGTTGTCGAAAGAGCTTCATGCTCTTCGGTCAACTCTTGATTTTTATCCATCTCTTCAACTAGTAATCCTTCAGATTTCGTGAGGTTTTTCTCAAGTTTTCCAAGATCATCTTGTGATTTAGCTATCTTGACAAGCTTAGCGCAGGCTATGTCCTCCGAAGAGAATTCATTTATGGATTTTTCGTGCTTTGATGATACTTGTTCCTTTGAAGATTTTGCCATGATTCAAAAGTGCGATTGGCATCATTACTCGACACATCATCGTCAATGTCTGACTGCAGTGACTGTTCGGATGATTCATCTTACATTACCTCTTATAGAGTGCGACCGGTTCATCACTACTTGACGCATCATCAACAAATGCATTGCATCTGCCTAGGCCTCTATAGAACTCTTCTTCTTCATCTGATTCAGAATCAGATGTTTCATCATCGGAGACCATTGTCATTCCAGCACACACACACACCAACCAGCTGAGACATTCTCTTCATATTTAATTTGATTTTTCCTTTTGCTCGCGCGTTAGTGACTACTCTCTTTGAAGAGGATGTAGATGGTTCATTCTTCTTCATGAGCTTAGTGTGAAGATTTGTCCATACAAATCCAGAGCAATGGAGAGCACGCCATCTTCTACTGGGTTTTGCATTCAACTCCTAGTTGGGATAGTCAGCAATGAAATGACCGAAATGTTTGCATTTCTAGCACTCCATTTCTTTCTGAGGTAATCTTCTCGAAGATTCTGATGGGTCATCTTCGTCGGCATTAGTAAGATATATATTATGTCTCCTCAGGTTGTTGAGGCGTTCAGTGAGCATTTCAAGTTCCCTTGTAACAGAGTGTTGATTCTCGACATCTTCTTCTTCGTGAGAGCTATCATAGTTTGAGAGAATTTCTCCTTCACTTTCCGAAGAAGATTTGGGTTGCTCATTTTCTTGCTCCATCTTTTCTTCATGTATAGTCAGCAGCGTCATGATTTCCACATAATGAAGTTCTTCATAGTCTGTTCTTTGCTTGATCTTAACAATGATTGGATCAAAGCATGCATCAAGAGCACTGAGCGTCTTGTTGATCACATCTTGATCGGTGATGTATTTTACTCCATGTTGATGTAATCGTTCCAAAATGTTGGATAAGCAATTGGTGGGTTCCATGGAAGTTTCTTTTCAAAGGCTTCAGGAGTGGGCAAACATGGCACAAAGCATATCTGTGTGCTCTGATGATGACACCTTCATGAACATTTGTTATGCCATCCCAGATTTTCTTGGCGGTCTCAAGGTTTCTAAAGTGAATAAAAATATCTCTGGAGATGCTATCACATATGATGTCTTTTGCTTGAGCATTCAGGCGAATGTTTGCTTCATCTTTAGGAGTAGGAGTTTCTAGGTGCTGAATGATATATCCATTTTTCCACAATCTGCCATAGCTCCTCACTGATAGCTTGAAGTCTAACTCTCATTCTGCCTTGCCAGTAGAGATAGTCATTTCCATCGAAGATAGGAAATATTTCAGAGCACGTAGATCTACTTGCATATGACATACTAAATGCTCCAAGGCAGTTCTACCTTTAATAAAAAGAGACAATGAGACCTTACTCTAATACCAATTGTAAGGACCGAGAGTATATCGACCAGAGGGGGTGAATGCGAGATTCAAAAATTCTTTCGGGAGTTTGAACCGAACCCAAACACTACAGCAAAATAAGTTCGGTAGAATGAGAGCAGACATATAAATTAGAGATGAGAAAATCTTTCGAGGAAAAATGCTACAATTGTTCATGCATAACAGATCACAGGTTTGATGATTACAATGGAAATGTTGTATGCTAGCAAGTTGAGCAGCATAAGATGGTAAACAGAGATGAACTAGAATGCTTGAAAGTAGAAGAGGTACGAAGAACAACTACGACAAATAGAGAAGCAAGCACGAGGAACAAAACACACATACTAGCGAATGCAAACTATTGTGAAAAGTTACTAAGAATATAATTTAGTTGAATGACAAAGTAAGGACCGAGAGTATATCGACCAGAGGGGGGTGAATGCGAGATTCAAAAATTCTTTTGGGAGTTTGAACCGAACCCAAACACTGCAGCAGAGTAAGTTCAGTAGAATGAGAGCTGACATATAAATTAGAGATGAGAAAATCTTTCGAGAAAAGATGCTATAATTGTTCATGCATAAAAGATCACAGGTTTAATGATTACGATGGAAATGTTGTATGCTAGTAGGTAGAGCGGCATAAGATGGTAAACAGAGATGAACTAGAATGCTTGAAAGTAGAAGAGTTACGAAGAACAACTACGACAAACAGAGAAGCAAGCACGAGGAACAAAACACAGATACTAGCGAATGCAAACTATTGTGAAAAGTTACTAAGAATATAAGTTAGTTGAATGACAAAGTAACACCACAGAACTAGGAGACCCACATACATGCGTACAACTTTGAGAACAACCAACTCAAGCAACAGATCATAGATATCTATTAGATACAGAGCACAGAAGTAAATTACTGAAGGAATTATAGTAGAGTTGAATGAACTGGTGGTGCTCGATGGCGACATATGAATTTGGTAGACCAGCTCGCCCTTTTGCCAAAGGAATACGTCTGGTTGGAGGACTTGTGATTGAACACAGGAGCAAACCTCTCTTCGTCTTGTTCTCTTTCAACTCGGAGCTGATCAGACTCTAGTTGATTTCACACGTGGTAGATACTTGTCGGTGATCTCTAAATGTTCGACAGCCTTCTTCGTGAACCACAACTACTCTTAATTGCTGAAGACTTTTCTTGGTGTAGACTATTACTCTCCGACACTCAAGCCGACACCTGTCCGTCTGGAGAGTGTGCAACTCTCAAGACTAATTGGTATAAGAACTGTAACTCAGAACAATTGTGATTCTCAACCACTCTCTAAGTTTTGGCTCTTGGTTTTCTCTCGGTGGATCTTAAGCTCAAATCTCTCGAGAGGGGGTGCTCAATCAATCTTCTCAGAAATCTTAAGCGGAGTAGCCAACGGACGATGTTGGTGCGGGGTGGTTATTTATAGCCGCAACCTTCTGTGGTGGAAAATGATCAAATTGGACACGCATATCAGCCAATGACCGAATGGCACGTTTCCAATGGTCTGATTTTGAGCACAGCAGTAATATTCCTTGCAGAGCAAGAAATTCTAACTCCTCGGTCTGAATGATGTGTCCTGCAGTACCGAAGAACAACGTCTTCTGATGACATGTAATCATTCAGGGCACAAAGAAATTTATCTCAGTCTTTCATAGGTTTCGGATACGCATCACATCAGAAGCATTGAGAACCTATACCCCTCTTAATAGTATGGACATCCTATGATTCAAATAAGAAAAAGACAAACAAAGAAAGGAATGCTACGTCTTCACTTCGTCTTCAACTTCTCGACTACAGTCATTTTTCCTCGGACACTCCGAACGAATATTGCTTCACGTTAGCAATAATTTTAACGGGTCAATTCCTTTGATGCAGACTTTTGCTTCCATGTATTCTCAACATGTAGCCCAACCTTCTCTACAAAGCAGATAATCTTGGTGAAGTTCTTCGAACTTCTCTCCGAATACATCATTCTTCTCGGGATTGCATGGACTATTTCTCTCTGTATGCACTATCAAGCAAATAAATCCATGCCTATTTTTAGCAATCTTCAAAACACAAGGAGGCAAATCATTGCACCAACACTTTCATCCCATATGCATCAATTTCTATGGTGGGGTGAGGTAATTCTATCACTCCAACCGTTGTATGCATAATCCTATCAACATACTACTAACTCTAATGTGTGATCCATGCGCTCACTCATCTAATGGGCACCAAAGGACAACAACATAACAACATGCAACTCAAACCAACCATGGAACTTCACCAATCAACCCATCAGACAAAAATAATGTACTTAGACATATAGAAGATGCAAGAAACCATCATATAACATTTAATAGCATCCAACATCACGTTCAAGTAGGGGATTACAATGGGTTGTGGGAGAGTGGAGCACTGAATAGAGAGGGAGGAAGGTGATTGAGATGTTGATGAAGCCATTGAAGTTGATGGAGACGATGGCGGCGATATTGGTTTCCCCGGCGGAGCTAGAGAGAGGGGGGATAGGCCCCCTCCTTCCTATTTTTCACTGGCCTCTAGTCCTTAGCCTCCCTGGCTCCCGGAGGGCGAGAGCCCCTCTGAGATTGGATCTAATCTCTCTCTCTCTCTCTCTCTCTCTCTCTTTGGTAACTTTCTGAGGCCGATCACCATTTCTTTTATAGCCGGAGATTCATAACTCTGATGGGGCTGAAATTTTAAAGGGGATTTTACTATTTCAATAGCTTTCTTGCGGTAAAATTAGAGCCCCAACCGACTTAAGGAGAAGCCACACAGGCCCACGACACGACCAGGGGGTGCCCGTGTGGGTAGGCCATGTGGAGCCCTCGTCGCTCCCTCGGCTTTCATCTTCTGGCTCCAATAGTAGTTTATTTCATAAAAAATCACAAAAAAATCCAGCTCAATCCGGTCATTGAATTTTTCACCTAAAAACCGACAATAGAAAATAGGAACTAGCCTCTCCACTGGTTTATATGTAAGTCCAAATAAATATAATATAAAATTGTGCCAAAATCATATACTCCCTCCAATCTATATTAATTATTGCTTAAACAGATGTATCTAGCACTGAAAATACGTCTACATACATCCGACAATTGATATGGATCACGGAGAGTATAAATGATGTAAATATTGCATGAATACTCCATAAATTATATGTTCGTTTGAGACGTATCATCACTCTATCTAAGAAGAAGCCATTCGGTTTAAGCTATTGTTGGAAGAAGTTAAACGACAAAAGAAGATGGCAACGTCTTGTTGATGACCTCAAGAATAGCAACTAGAGGTTGAAGAAAACTTATGGCTCGAGCTCTCAACAATCCATTTGATTGGATGAAGAAGAGGAAAAGTTGTAGGGGAGAATGGACGAGTCACCGTGCCCATGAAGAACCGCCTAGTGAAGGGAAACAAGTGGGAGAAGGGGACGACCGTCTATGACGTTGCATCGAGTAAAATGTCCGCCAAATGGACGGACATTTTTTCCAGGAGGGGGGAGAAGAAAGAGGACATATATAAGATCATGTTGGATGCACAAAAAGAGGGGACGGACTGAGGCTGGGAGAGGATGAACAACAAGTTGCAAATTAAGAGGGAGAAATAAAATGTGTGTGTCAAATGGGAGTTCGAGAATGCCCGAACTTGAGAAGGAAAGGTTGCAACTTGCTCAAAAGATGGAGGAACTGAGGATAGTGTTGGCGGTCGCAAGCCTCTTGGACCCGGAAGTCAAAAAGTGGCTTGAGGGGAGGAATAAGGAGATCAACTTGCGTAGAGCGGCGGCCGTAACAACAAACGCGGTATGGATGGCGGTCGGCGAGTGATTCGATCATGTTGGCCAGTCATGACCCGCATGTTGAATTTCATTATGCCATGTTCGAATTGTTGAATTGCGGTTTATTTTGCTTCGTTGCGTTATTGAATTGTGACAAAGTTATGCTATATGATCAACGTTCAAGGATCTAAGGGTTCTGATATGAAGAGTTTTATTGTCCAACATGGCTTTCGAGATGCCGTCCGACGCTCTCCAGGGCAGCGCCCGTTTAACGAGCCGTATTTGTGTCTGACTGTAGATGCCGTAAGTAGTCAATGGACTCAACTGACCAGGCTAATCTGGCCAATCGGAAAATGACTAAAATAATTGCAAGATCAACACCAAGTTGAAGCAAGATGACAGTACATACACAAAACGTTCTCCGGGAACAACGGTACATCAATCAAATGTATTACACCACTACTAACCGGAACCCAAGAATAGTTGCAATTTAATACGGTCCCCGGTTTGGTTTGGTTTGGTTTGCTGCCGGGTGCCGGCCGTGCCAACAAGGTCCACGCTCTACCAACTCAGGTATTCATACACCTTGTGTTTTACCGGGACCAATATATGAACACAGCCATGTTTTCATGGAGTCGTCCCACACGCGGCGTGTCGCGCACGCCGCGGACGGTACAAGCCTCAACGCAAACTCTCTTCTCAGCATTGATATGCTCACAAATTTCCGGACATGTTGATAGAAAATCGTACTACCTACTACGTAAAAACTCAGACGTCCGACATACGCTCGTACTAGATCTCCCTCAATACTATGGACCACAGATACACCTCGCACACACCAAATGCACGCACTGTATCTCGACCAAGATGCACCAAACCCCAAGCAGACCAAAAGATTCAGGTACGTTTTCACCAAAATTCGCTGGCTGTTTTCGGAGAACGACATGCCTTTTTGTTCTCGCCTGTGCCTAGTTCGCTCGCAGTGCGTATTTCCGTTCACAAAACGGAAAAGGGACTTGGTCGGAACACAACGGCCGACGTGACTGACACTCGATCCGGCCACAAACCTGGCCACACGGTGACTCGGCACACCCGATCGGGACAGGCCGCGCCCCCTCCCTCCATGTGAGGCTCTGAAACTGGGAGCGCCTTTCCCCCCCTTTCTTTTTCGTACGCGCCGGTGGGCCCCACGCTCCAATCTACTCCCCACGTACCGTAAACAAAGCAATTTTTACGTGAACGCTCACGCGTACGTACCCTGCGCGCGTGCGTGTGTGTCTGAGAGCGTGACGCGAATCATAGACTAATCGAAAGCAAAGATCCATCCAGTTCAAAAACACCACTACCACTCCATGCACAATTTGAACCGCGGTAGCTAGAGGACAGGCGGCCGTGGCCCGTCCGGCTCGCTGTCAGGCATGGCCATGCACAGAGCGGATTCAATACGGCGTGTCACATGCGCTGCGGCCACAGAGCGGCAGGGGGCGCGCTGTCTGTCGACGGGCCGCCGTGCGTTTGACGAATGACCAGTGTACGTAACAGGGTACGTGTGGTTGCGCGGTAGCGCTTGTGCCCCGTTCCGTCCAGACAGGCGACATGACGTGGTCACGCGACGTCGTATCCATTTCCCGTTCCCCCGCTGTGGCGCAACCATACGGTATCTACTACTTGCTCGCAAGACATTTCCGCCGGGTTCAATCATTGCTACTTCGTGTGCGCGTGTATATGAGCGCTTGTGTCTGTACTGATGCTAAAAAAAAAATCATTGCTACTTCCATACGGTATGAGCCGGAAGTGAAGAGGTGAAAGGTGAAAGAGACAGAGACGGCGACGCGGCCCTCCAAACTCTTATAAAACGGGTGGTAGAAAACGGAAAGGAGCCGAGCAACGGAGTGTAGCTCGCGCATCCCAGGCAGCAGAAAACGATGGAGCCTCCATGTGCGCGCGCACGGGATGCCACTCCTCGCCGCGCCGTGCCGTGCCGTGCGGTGCCTGCGCGCGTGCACGCGAAAGGCGGTGAAAAGAGAGGAGGCGGGGGCCGGGCAGCGGGAAAAGCCGGGGCAAAAGCCCCCGTGCATTCCCCCAGGCCCAGGGTCGTCGCTTCTTTTCGCGCCATGTTCACCCCTCATCCGTGGGCATCAGCGCCAATCACACTTGGCTTTCGTCTTTCCCCTGCCCCGCGACCAAGTTCGCAGCCTCTCGCTGCTGTTTCCCACGACGCGAGGCCGTGAACTCCAGCCGCTCCCGGCTCTCGCCGCGCACTGGCCGCGCCAGCGGATGATGATCGATCTGCCGCGCGACCGGCGTCGCGATCGGCCGCACGGTCGGAAGGTAATCCGATCTGGTACACGTAACGGGGGCTGACGCGGCAGCAGCAGGGGGGACAGCGCCCGTCGCGCGCCCAACAACAAGCGAACAGAACGGGCGGGCCCCGACTGAGAGTGACGTGGAAATTGCGGTTTATCCCGATCGTTTTTTATGCACGCTCCATTATTCGATAGCTTGTGCATGATGGGAGAGTATTTTACACTCGAAATTTTGGGTTTGATCCGTGGCCAGTGGAGGCCGAGGGAGGAGCAAGGAAAGCGACGGCGACAAGGACGTACGTACGCGAGCAACGGAGGATGACGGGGCTCGCGCTCGCCCGACCCCGATACGCACTCCCCGCTCCGCGCGGCTCGTCCCGAAAAAAGCTACTCGTCCGTTTGCAGAAGCAAAAAAATCGGCGTCAATTAGGGCCACTAATAAGATCAGTGCTACTAACCAGAGAACAATAATCATCTGGGTTCAAAAGAGAGAAGAGTAATCGGGTTTGCACAGCAGTGGGGCAAGCGACAAGGATCTGGGAGTAAACAAAACCTTGTGAAGCGACGGAAAGGCGAACGAGGGAGGCTACTCCAGCTTTAGCTCGGCTACGGGTATCAAATCAAACGGAGGAAAGGAGTATAAAAATGGCGGGCCGGGCCGGGCGCCATTCTTATCGCGAAAGGCCGCCGCAGCGGCAGCGGCAGGGAGCAGCGGCGACGCGGCAAAGGACAAAGCGGGGCGGGACGGCGACCGGAGTGGGCGCCGCCGCGTGGGCCGCTGGGCCCCGGTCCGGTCAGCACCCCAGATCGCGGCCGTTCCAGTCAATCACGCACGCACAGATCCACCCCGGCCGCCCGCGCACGCAGCGGTAACAACAGTAAAAACTCAAAATCACAGCGCAGTAGCACCGCTTTTTACCGCCTGATTGATTGACTGGATGACGGTGCCACTATTGGTAATTTGGCATTCCTATCCGCCCGCTGCCCCCAGAGAGCACAGGAGGAATGCAGAGAAAAGAAAAGGCGGCGACAGAGGCGGTGGATCGAGTTTTTATAAATGGGGGCCACGGAGATCCAGATCTATCTATCTATCCCGCCTCCCTCCCTCCCTCCTGAGACGAGCGG